>NC_062222.1:87546422-88162672 GCF_902686445.1 Sciurus carolinensis
ATCAAATGATTGAAACTGCATCTCCCTAATGCACACAGTAGTACTAGTTATTTTCTACTTTATTTATTCTAATGGTGTGTACTAGTAACAGTTGACCACCGATGGAGTGAACAGTTAGGCCCTGCTCTGGTCAAGCACCAGAGTTCTCACCTGACATACAGTTTTAAGTGGCCAAAGGAGATTAAGGAAGTAATTTCTTCCCTTTTTGAATGAATGGAACATATTCTTTTTAATTATAGCAGTTTTCATATTTAACTATGTAAATGAGCAAACTATTATTAGTTATTGGGAGGAGCTAAAACCAGAATGATTGAATTATATAAGGCAGTTAAATTTCAAATTTTATAGCTAGTTTTACCTTAAATTTATCATATTTGAACTAATCATAAATTTTTAGAAGTGAGCAATTAATACCCAAAGAAATTATAACACAATACCCAGTGCTGAACATGTACTTACAAACTCATTCATAAGTAAACAAAACTCTTTTCAGAAAGTTTCTTTAAACATTTTCAGGGATGTTTATTTTATAACTATCCAAATTTTAAAACACTAATGTTTTCAAATTCTCCCTTTAATCTGTTTAAGAAGCCTGATGATTTCATTTCAAATCTGCCAATTTCGACTTTTTGTTCTTGTAGAGTAGAAACATATCTCATCATTTTTACCTGAGCACATTAGAATTTACATATAATGAAATGTGGAATGTTCCTGGAGACAATTATTTCCCATTAACTGAATGGTCATAAATCTGACAAGTAAATAGTCTTTTAAAGAAAGGTATCAATTCACACTAACACATTTGGGTAGCTGAATTAGAAACTCTGGGTAGAGAGGGAAAAACTAAATTCCTACCAAATCTACAGTGTGGAAGGGAGCACAAAGTGCATATCCAAGACCTGGCAGTGAAATCTTGGAAGACTTATTTAATTAATCCTCTTTGGGGAAATTCAGAATAGGGCTTTGATGAAATTCAAAGATTCTTACAATAGAGGAACATAGTTGCTCCAATATCTTAATGCCACATAAGTTAGCTTCATATATGAATATCTACTTCTGAATACCAAGTACTTGAAAGATATGCAGGCAGTTCTTGCTTTGCACACCAGTGCAAGACTCTAAAATGTGATGGTGCAAGCTGAAACCATGAAAAGTGATCCTAATAACCTGGAACAAAATTATGATTGTTATATAACATTTATAAGTTTTTTTTTTCAAAAATGTATAAAATTCTCTTATTTGTCTTTAAAGCTATAGGGACATGAAAGTATATGAAAACATTTATGCAATGTAATATAATTTTAAAATTAGAAACAAAATTGCAGTTTCTTTAACAATCTTAGCAAGAATAGTTAAGTGCTTGTCTTTTGTTATACATTTTGATATAAACTGAACAATTTTTTATAGATTGGTAAATTTTTACACTTTTTCTAAGATTGGATCAGTTTCTAATGCTATATCCTCTGCATTTGCAGTGTCGTGAAGTAACTCAGCTATTTCTTTTAAGGTGGAGCTTTTTTTAAAAAATTTTTCCAGTGTCATTTCCAGTGTCTCTTTGTTAGGTACACTGCCAACATTATAATGTTATCTATTTCATCTATAACTTTATTTCTATACAATTAAAATATTGTTGTTATTTGCACAGTGTAAATAGTACACAATAGTAAAGTTTTGGCCATATTGCGACATTTTATTTCCTGCCATGATCCTTGTATGTTCTTGTGTGTGTGCTTTGTGTCATACTTTGTCATATTTCTTCCCCAAATCAACTAAATAAATGGCATATTCTTCAGTTGCTGTAACAATAACCTCTCTGAAAGCCCATCCAAGGCTTTAAAAATTGAAATAACTCCTTGGTCCTGTGGCTGGATTAATGAAGTTGTGTTTGGTGGTTATAAAGTACATTTTACTATTTTCATTCAACCACTCTAGAGAATCATCTGCAATATTATCCACGATTGATAGTGTACTAATAGTCAAATTATTTTGCTCAAAGTATATTTCTACCACCGGTAGATAAAGAGACAGCACAACTATTTTGTTGTTGTTGTTGTTGTCTGTAACAGATGTGTGGTGGCCAAACACTGACAGACTGTGAAAGAAGTGAGGTGATTTGTCACTGATCTTGATGTACACTTGTTATTTTATATGGATAGAAGAGGTAGTAGCATATTTTGTTCTTTATAATTACTCACAGTTAATGTATCCTGGTAGTTGAAATTTGAACTATGTTGTTGGTGCACTGAGTTTATTAACTAAACCACATTACTGGAAAACTCTGCAAAACAGGAACTGCCTTTAAGTTTAACAAATTATCTCAGGTTTCTTTTCTTAATTTATTTCTTTATGAAAATTAGCCACTGCCTTTCTTTCTTCCCAAATGATAACAGTAAACTTTAAAATGTAATACAAACTTAAATTAGGTGAACCCTGAAGTACAAATTATTACTTTAACTTCTCTAATAAGGATGGTGGTTGATGGAATCTGACATTCCTCTTTATGTGCAGCTCAAGAAGGCAACAGGAAAAAGATTCCATCTCCCCTTGTACATGCTCCCTCAGATACATGGACAACTGCAACTTTGGTATAGCTATGAGGACTGCACAGCAAATTACACACCAATCTCCACTGTTCAGCCTGCCTAGAGTGAATTCTTAAAAGAAGAAAACATGTCCATGATTACATGCGTAATATTCTTAAAAAAATGTGAGGGTCTTTTAGGGTAGGGCAAAGTCCTCAGTCTCAAAAATGAACAATTGAAAGTTTTTCTTAGGTTTTAGTAACTTAAAAACAAAACTTCTTAACAGGTATATTAATAAATAATTTGCACAATACAAAATTCCCCCACTGAAAGAGTACAGTTCAATGAGTTTTAAAAACAGGGAGCACGCAATGTATTTGCATGTGATCCTTAAGCAGGGTCATGCTAATTTTCACCAAGTTGTTCCAATTTTTATTCCAATGTGTGTTGCCAAGTCAAGCACTCTTGGAAATTTAATTTTTGGCAGACAAGTAGCATTCAGTATTTTTCAAAAATCTACAGGGAAGGATACCTTACTATTTATCATGCATATTATGAGTCTAATTTGCTTTGGCAATATTTAAGATAATATAGATAGATGAATATCCAAATTTGACAGAATTTTACTGAACCTTCATATTAGTTTTAGAATATAATTGCTATTCTTAGTTTTTAAGGAAAGGAAGGAATTGTGGCAAGGTTTAGGAATGTAACTGAAGGGCACCACTTGCACATTTGGAGCTGAGGATAATCTTGCATCTTCTGGCTCACATCATTTTGGGATAGAAGATTGTCTTGCTGATGATGATTCATCAACTGTAGAGATAATAGGTTAGTATTTATTGAGGTCCTATAGAGCCAAGTGTGATTCTAAGTTTTTTACATGAGGCATTTCATTTCGTCCCTAAGGACCCTATGTGATAAATGCTATTGTTTTGGGTAACGTATATGAGGAAATTTGAGATACAGTGAGGCTAGTCAGCTTCACCATGGCCATAAATTGAGAAGTGGCATAGGTGGGGAACCTGGTTCCAGGCTCCACTATTATATTTACTTCATATTATCCCTCTTCCTATCCACTGTCCTCCAAAGAAAGTGACAAAGCCTGGGATCCGTGATAGAACTTTCTTCTTGCATAGAAGGGGGCAATATAAAGAATGTATTATTATATGCATCTGGTAAATCACACTGTCATAATGAATCTTTTCCGTGGTAAGATGTTCCATGTAAATTCTAAACTTTTATATATTTGGATTTGAGGTCTTGAATTACAAATATAATTTTTTAAAAATAGATACATATAAATATAAAATATAAATAGATTTTTTAAGACTAGCCTAAATTTTTTAAAAAGTTGGAACCATTTCAGGACATGAAAGGCAAAAATTACAAATACATCTGTGCCCAACATAGTGCTTCCAGGTGGTTTTACCTGAGGGTCCTTCTGAGATTGCTCTGTGCCAGACATGACATGGCTCGCCCCTCACAATTCAGTCTCTTCTCAAGTCTCCTTCCTCATCCCTTGTATTTAATTTTTTTATTATTTTTTTTTCTAGTTTTATCTTCATTTTTTGGAATCATTTTTTTCTCAAGTCAAGGCATATCATTTATGAGCTTTTCTATTTCTAATTCATACTTTTCTTTCATATCTTATACCATTTGTTAATTTTTCTTTGCTAGTTTTGAAATAGTAGGATGTTTTGTGAGCATATTTGCATTTATATTTTTAGGTTGCTTATGTTTATGTGAATTTTCCTAAGGTGCAGTTTAGAATAGCTTATATAACCTACAGAACTCCCTCTTCCATTGTTTTTATTATATGTTTAAAAATGTGGGTATGTGCTTTCTTGGATTCAGTCTAGACTTTTATTTTCTTCCATTCTCTTTGTTGTCTCTATCTCACTCAATTCTGTTTCTCTTCTATCAATTTTTCTTCAGCACATGTTCCTCTTCGTGAATGAATCATTGGTGGACTAGTTCTGAGAATTAACAAGTATACCCTGCTTTGGATTGTTCAGCCCTTCTTGGGAATAGAGGTTGCACTGACAAATTCCTTGGTGCCCAATTGATCCCAGCTTTCCAGTGAACATCATTAACAATTTTAACCTTCTCCTGATCTCTGGCCCTTGAGACACTACCTATTGCCTTCTTATTATTTCTGCAGATATGCAGTTTAAAGTCTGTTGATAAATTGTCTCCATCTCCTGTGTTTTGGAACTTATTGAGAATAACTATTCATCAGTTTTGATTTGAACATTGTTTATTGTATTTAAATATATATATATATGTGTTTACATATATATATTTTAGTGATTTGGAAAGATTAAAAAACTTCACTGCCACTGTTGCAATCTTCCAAGTGTAGTTTTTCAATGTGTCACAAATACTGATGACCTTTAGTAAAGGTTACTTAATAATTGGTGGTTCCTATGATTCATATGTATATGTTAATGCATGAAAGTAAAATAATTGGCAGTCACCCAACCTGAGTGGGTATTCATATGTAGTGCTATTCAGGCAAACCTGAGTCCATCTTGAAATAATATGATGATTTTTGCTTCAGAGAAAAATGAGTAAATTCTTTTCTTTTTCTAGAGACATAGGAATAGAACTTTAAAAACTATATATTTCCCTGGTAGAAAATAATTTTATTGGGAAAATATCTTCATCTAGACTGATTGAAAACCCAGGTTTCCCTCCAAAAAGTTTGAAGTGTTTTAAAGGCCAGTTTTACTCAGATGATGGATAGATAATGATAGGAAAAGCATTGCACTTACCAGAGGCAATTCTCTTTTTAAAGCAGGGCATGTTTTGTGGACTCTAGGAAACCATTAGCCTATTCGTGTTGTGGTAACCATTTCTACGCCAGAGAAGGCTTACACAAGTAAGAGTGCTATGAAATGATCCAAATTGGAAGGCGACAAAATGAAAAT
This sequence comes from Sciurus carolinensis, assembly GCF_902686445.1. NCBI lineage: Eukaryota > Metazoa > Chordata > Mammalia > Rodentia > Sciuridae > Sciurus > Sciurus carolinensis. Next base: position 87,551,878 of record NC_062222.1, read on the forward strand.
GTGTGCTTGCTTGAAAGATCGTATGCTCATAAAAATGGTATAGTAAGGGTGAAATGGGATTTTGTCTGAATTAGATGAGATTAGTGATGGGTTATTAGATCCTGTTTCATGGAAGAATAGGAGGTGAATAATAACTGGGGCTGAAATAATGAATAATAAAATAAAGTAGAAAGTGAAAAATTGTATGAGGGTGGCTTTATCAAGTGAAAATCCCCCTTAGATTCATTCTGCTAGGTTAGTGCTGATATATGGAATTGCAATAATCAGTTTTTAATTATTGTTTCCTCAGAACATTTGTCCTGTTGGTAAGATATAACCCGTGAATACTCTAACATTCATTGTAAGATAATTGCAATGTTTTAGTTTCTGGAAAGGAATATGATCCATAGGTGGGCCTTGACCGATGTGGATAAAAAAACAGATGAATAATATAGATGCTCTATTGTCATAAATGTTTTAGATGATTCAGCTGTAGTTTATGTACGGCAGAAATATGTGACAAAGGAAAATGCAGCTGTTGTATCCAATGCATAGTGTATAGGACTAAACAAATTTCTTTCTCTTTTTTGTATATGTGGATTTTTTCCACTTTTTTAATTGGTGTATTATAGTTGTACATAACAATATTACATGGCCAATATCACTTCCCTACTGCCTCCTGCCTCCCTCCCCCGGTCCCTTTCTTCTACTCGTCTCCCTTTGATTTTCATGAGATCCCTATTCCCAGCCCACACACTTTCTTTTCCTTTTTTTCTCTCTAGCTTCCAATAATAGAGAAAACATATGACCTTTGACCTTCTGAGTTTGGCTTATTTTGCTTAGAATAGTGGTCTCTAGTTCCATCTGTTTTCCTGAAAATGACATAATTTTATTTTTCTTTATGGCTAAATAAAACTCCATTGTGTATATATGCCACATTTTCTTCATCCATTTATTTGTTGTTGGTTACCTAGAATGGTTCCACAGTTTGGCTATATTGTAGATTGTGCTGCTATAAATACGGATATGCATTTATTACTATAGTGGAATGAACTTAATTTTTTTAGGAATAATACCAAGGAATGGTATAGTTGGGTCATATGTTGGTTCCATGTCTGAGGACTAAGCAAATCTTTAGTAGTGGATTGAAATTTTATCATACTGAAATATTTGATGGAGTTGATAGGTTAGTAAATGAACAAACAGTTTTGATTAAGGAGTGAGATTTTGGAATATTAGTCATTAAAGTTATTGTTGAAATATAACTATGACTTTATTTCAATTGTCATGGTTATATTCCATATGATAATTATGGTACATAGTGTATTCTGAGTATTATTTTTTGTTGTAGGTTTTGTGGTGCTTTCTTCAAACTCTATACTCTCATTTATGGTGGTTTAGGGTGGTCTGTCATCTTCATTCCAGATGACAAAAGTGAGCTTCACATGATCTGCTAAAGTCCTCTCACCTGACTTTCACAAAGCAAGGAATCATGATGAAAACAGGGCAGGTATTTTGTCAAGTTGCTATGGTGAAAAGATAGGAGGAAGTGTTCCAATGTTTGTGAAACTGAAATCTCTTTCTGTCAGCCAATTCCTTCCTGATAAACTATATATACATATATATATATATATATATATATATATATATATTTATCACCTCCACAACTAGATTTGTATAACAGCAAACATGTACACAACCTAGCTCTCTTATTTTATAACAACCTCAAATTAGCTTGTTATTATAATAGCAATAGAAATATTCTTCATTATATTATACAATTTATATTAATTTCTTTTACTCTGCTAAGTATCTTTACACTGAGCATATAATTGTTACATGAAGAGAGAAATTCTCCCATGTGCCACCAAGTATTTGTCATCCCAAGTACTCTATAGTCTTAATTCATTTTTCCTCTAAATGAAATGGATTCCTTTGAAGGAAGGAAAATAGACTTTCTATCTTTCACATTTATTGCCTTAAAGTTTATCTATTTATTTCTTTCTCTTTGCAGTACTTATGTATCTGGATATAGATGCAATAGATAAGAAAATGACTATTTCTTGACTTTTCTCCCAAATTATAAGATGACAGTGGGGGTTGAAATGTTTATTATGAAGTTGTTATCAGGCAAAAATTCTTAAGTGTTTTTCATGTGGATTGTGAGATGTGCTTCTGAACTAAGACTAATATTAGCAATGAAAAATAAGCTTAAAAGATAATATTCTCAAGTATTTAACCCAAGAGGCACGTTGTTGGACAATATTTTCCTGGATATATGGCTTTTGAATATTCAAATTGAATATTCCTCAAGATTGAGAAGGTTTGGGGTGAGACCATTTCCTTTGATGAAGATTTTACAAAGAGATAAAAGCAACATAATACATCCATTTATTCACCCATTCAATTAACATGTTTTAATTGTGTTTATTTCAGGCTTTGTTGAAACATTCTGCACATTTTGATTGTGGAAGCATTTACTTATTTTTCCCAAGAGTGGTTCTATTTTTTGTTTGTTTTTTGTTGTGGGTGTGTGTCTGAACTGTCTCATGCTGATAATTGTGGTACCTGATTCTAGATCTGTTCACTACTGTCAAATGTAAATAGGGAAGGAAACTGCTTAAATGCTGTCATAATTGGAAATGTGATTCATGTAGCTGTAGGTATGCCACATCTTGGAAAGTACTTCATATTCCTCAAGTGAGTGATGTGGAGGAGTAACAATTGTTATGGGAGTCAACATCTTTATGCTTTAGAAAACAAAGTTGAAAGATATGACTAATTGTCTTTATGAGAAATGTCTTTGGAAAGATATAAGAATTTCCCCCTAAAAAGGATTTGGGTGATAGCAGGACAGGAAAACATGGAACTAGAGCTAAAGGAGCATCCTTTCTTCTTTTCTGCTGTCTTTTCCCCTCTGAATCAGCAGGGGCATCTGGAGGAAAAACTAGGGCCATACATATTATAGGTCTACCTTATAATGGCAAGGCAGAAAGAAATGATGACCCCTGTTTACTCCAGTGACAAAACTTAAAGAACAGAAGAAAGATAATGTCACAGGAAGCGGGCACTCTGGTTTGTTTAGAAAAAAATAAGGAATTTTCTTGAAGGATTCCTAGAGGAAAAACTACATTGACGTGGAAGGTTAGTGATAGAATTGAAACTATCCTTTGATAGATATTTGCCTTGCTAAATATTTGCAGTAAGGCAGTAAAGGATAAGCAATATTCCTTGTTGGCATTGTAAAAATAGGGCTGTTGTAATTAATTAAGATGATGTATTAAAACATTGGCAAAGTTTAGTGTTTCCTAATATATACGTGGCAAAATTTAAGCCAGTGTTCTTGTTATCTCATCTCACAACATATGCTTTTAAGGACTGTCATCTTTTTAGAATTTATAAAGGAAATAAAAAATCAGGCTATTATCTGACTTTTGCTCCTGAGGAACTAATGAGCAAGAGTCATTCCTCATAACAGAATAATTAATTGAGTTTCCACTCTGTGCCAGACAGTGGGCTGGTATCTGGCCTTACTTAGATAAGAAACCGTTCTTTTTCTCATGGAACTCACGATGTAAGGAAAGACAGGTAAACAAATCATTGCCATGTAAGTTGATGAATGCCATAATAAAGATATGAACAGATGTCACAAACATAGAGGAGGGAGAGCTTATATGCTCCCAGCAGAAAGCAAAGGTTTCACAGTAGCTGGCGCTTGACTAATAACAAGACTTCAGAAAGCTGAAAGGGAGGCAGCAGAAAGACCAAGTTAGAGGTATTAGCATAGGCAAAGACACACAACATTTTAATGAACACAGGGTCTATAAATATGAAGATGATGATAGGCTGGAAAAACTGAAGAGTTGTGTACCTTTATACTGTGCTTACCTGCCTTACAAATTCCCCTTTCTTTGCTACTTGGTAGTCATACTTGTATGACTATATCCTAGCATTCATAGTTAATTGACACAGGGGTCCACACTTGATGGATTTTACTGTCCTAGGGCTCATTATCAGGTCAGGAATAAGTTTAAAGAATGAATTTTTCTATTCTGTGAATTGGAATTCAGAAAGAGCCATTTAATCTCAGTTTAGCTAAAAATGGCTATTATAGTAAGCTTTTTGTTGCTGTAAACAAAATACCTGACAAGAACAACTTAGAGGAGGAATAGAGAATTTTTGCTCAGAATTTGAAAGGGCTCAATCCATGATTAACTGACTCCATTTTTCTAGGTTGAAGTGAGGACATAACATCATGGTGGAAAGGTATGGTATACAAAAGCTGCTCAGTACATGACAGGCAGGAAGCAGAGAAACATGAGGAGCCAGGGACTAAATATAATGCCCAGTGACAAACTTCCTCCAGCCTTTCCCCACCTGCCTACGGTTAACATCCAGTAATTCATTCAAACTATTAATCCTTCAAATGTATCAATCTACTCATTCTGTTACAGTTCTCCTAATCTAATCATTTCCCTTCTGATTATTCCTGCATTGCCTAGCATGAGGTTTTGAGGGCACAACTCATATCCAAGCTATAACAGTGAGGTAAGGCAAATATAGGAGCTTTGTAGCAGAATTCTGTTACCATTGCCTAGAAAAGCATAGCAAACATTTCTGGCAAGAAAAGGAATGTACTGAGAGAATAAAGATGAACACACAGGAAAATGCTGCCTGGGACCCTGATGCCTTTGCACTAACTGATTCCCATACCTTTTGAAGTCTGGCTCTATTCCTGCCATTCATTTGATTCTGTGAGCTGTACCTGCATCTTATATTAAATTTTCCTTTTATACTTGAGCTAGTTTGAGTTGGCTTTACTTGAATCCCAAAGGGTCTTATGAAAGACTAGATCAAAGGACCAGAGGTCTTCACTAGTGAAAGAAGAGATTTATTGCTAATGGGTGTTCTGGTGAACTAAAATGATAAGAAACTTTCTGAGATAATTGTTATAATGATGGAATGAAATGAAATAGTTTTCCATTTTGAAATATTCAGAAGTCGATTAAGAATCTTTAAATGATCACAGTTCAGTATTGGGAGGTAGAAGATGCTGCTGAAGAGGAGTGAGGTCAAGTAACTTAAAGAAAGAATACAAATAATTAATAAGCTACATAATATTGATAGATTTCAAAGTTAATTAAGAGTTATGGTAAAAGAACAGTTGTAACTTAATTTATGAAATATTCACTGAATGTGGGAGCATGGTTTAAATTTTATAATGCAAAGAGAAAAATGGTAAATAATATAAAAATTATGGAAAGTGTGGCCCCAGTGGAATGAAGATTGACTGGGAGAAGTAAAAATCACAGTGGAATTGTAAAAGCCGTAAGGAAGGGCCTCCCTTCCATTCTAATCGTGAGCTAGTTTGCCATGGGGGAGTAAATAATCTCCAGTGAACAAGCAGTCTTCCACTTAGAGAACTGAGTGACTGTCAGCAAGGCCCAAGGGAATCTATGGGATACCAAAACAGTGAGAAACCCTTAAAGAGGAGAAATCACTAAGGAAGATGTCTATTAATGATAACATATTATCAAGCCTATGGGGTTATATACACAGACTATATAGAAACACCTATACTTCGGGGAATATGTTTGTCAGTGTAATCTCTGAAATGAGAGAATTACTGTTGGTTCTCAGGGTATAAGCTTGGAAGAAGTCCTACCTGGGAGCAATGCTAGGCATCATAAAATGAGTACTCACATGAACTGCATTGTTCAAAGAGGCAGAGAAAAGAATTTTCCCTATAATTATTTATTCAGTTCTAAGAGTTGCCTTGTGATGGTGTTTGTGATATAAAATGGTCAAAGAGAAAAAGAGGACAAGAGGGAAAGGAAGAAAAATGGCTTCTGAAAGTTGTGACTCTGGCTTTAAATTTAATCTAAGATCTTTGTGAATATTTTTACAGTCTACTTTTGCAACAGTTCTGATTCATTCTACTTCATCCACACTTCTCCATCAATCCACATATTTGGTCTTGTGTTCTAGGTTTAATATAATCAATAAAATTTGTTTCAAGGTTTTTTTTAAATATAAATATAAATCTTGTTTTTAATCAACAGAGCTGTAATGTCCTCAAAGCTAGAGTTTTTACTTTCCTATTCATGTAGTTTTTAAAACCATGTTTGAGCACATAGTAGGTATGCAGCAAATGGGTATTGTCTAAGGGGTTAACTAGTGGAATTAATGTATGCAAGGGAAAGGCCTCTAGCATCTATGATGAATAGACAGGAGGATGTCTAATCGCAGCTAAACTGTCACAGGCCTACTTTCATGCTGATTCATTAATGCATTCCCTGGGAAGGGAAGAATTTTAAGCAAATCTGAAATTGCTAACATCCTTCTTTAGATAACTAAGCAGTCAAGTAGCACAAATGCAGGTTTCAGTGAGAATATTTAGGAGAGGGAAGGGCAGTTTCTTCCCAACCTTTTCTTGGGTAAATGTAGTGAGTTGCTAGAAAGACTATTGTACTATGTGACTTAGGCTCATATATTTATAATTTAGAAGCCATCACATTAAAGTAAGTGTTAGGAAGAGCCATTTCAATTCAAATCTGCAATTCTAGTCAGAATATTAGTCAGAAGTTGTATTTATGTATCCCATTTAATTTCATGATATTCTTATAATGACTGTGAATTATCACTCATTAATGCCTTTATTTTAATGCCTAAGAAAGACAGGCTACAGATGTTATTTGACTTTCTTAAGGTCACACAGCTAGTGAACGATAGAGTGAATGTTTTGTTTAGAGTTCCTGATTTCAAAAGTGGGTTGATTTAATTGCTTTGAATTGTTGGAGAAAATTCTATATTCTTCTTTGAAGGGCTTACTAAGTTTATTGCTGGTGGTAGAAGCAGTAGTAACAGCAGCAGCCCTGAAAGTAGTAATAGATAGTGGACCAATGTTTCTGCATGCTGGGAACTGTTCTGAATGCTTGACATGCATTAGCAGTAAGGGACCTTGGTGAAAAGAGGCCACGATCTGGGGTCACTGCTTAACTTAGCCAGAGATAGGCGTCGTTGATATAAAACCTCCCTTTTATCTTTCACGAGTAGATTCATCAAAGGAGTTGTTGTCACATAAGTAATTTCCAAGGATTATTTTTTACTCTAGTCTCAAATTTCTTCTCACTCTTCATATATGTAGGAGGAAACAAAACAAAACAACGACAGCATGTTCTTGCTTCATGTGGCTGTTTAGAAGAGGTTTGCCAGGATTCTGTTACTAATAGTCAAGGGCACAGATTTCATTTTCATGCCCATTATGCATCAATAGTCTGAATCAGATATATTATGAGTTGCGACTGCCTTAAATTTCCTAAGCTGCTGTGTTAATGTTCCTCTGCTTCAGACTGCTACGTGCTTATTAGTGTACAATGATAACTGATTCCTATTGAGCCAATGCATCACTAAAGAATTATCAAGGATGTTATGTGCTGAGTTAACAATGAGTATCACTCTGGGCTGCCATAAAAGCCACAAAAAGACAATCATGTACAAAATTGAGAACCTTGTAAAGTGTGAAAAATAAGAAACTCAAAATTACATGAAGAGTTACATGTATCTATAGAAATCCCTCTCTCTTGCTATTTCTGAAAATGCTACATTTCCTTCTGCTTTCCAGCCTTGGAATTATTTCAAAAACCAACATACACCAGATAAAACCATCTTTCCCTGATTCACTGGCAATCTCATGTAAGACCTATTTTACCTACAAAATGTCCCTCCTCGAAACTGAAATCCTTGAAGACAAAACAGTGAATGGAGAATAGGAGAGAGATGCTGGGACCTTGGAAGATTCTAGAGGTAGGCTGTGGATGGAAGGGAAAACTAACCCTGCTTGAGACCTTTAAATAAGTCTGATGAAAACCAATGAAGAAAAGCTAAAATCATTATGGGATGCACAAATGCTATCCAAAGCAGCTCTTTGCATTTGTATTGTATTGGAGAAATGTACTAGTTTATGTAGTGCATTCTGTTTATTAAAATTTGTCAGTTTACTGAATGTCAACAAAAATATTGGAAACACTAACATTTATTGCTTAAAGATGAATGGTATTTCACCTTCTATCCATCCTAGAACATGTGGTGGTATAGATGAAAGAGACTTAAATTGAATTTTTTTAAAACAGAAAATGACTTAAAAATTCTTGTTTTATGTTTTAAAAAATTTTAATTTTTAATTGGGAAATTGTAATTGCATGTAAAATTGTTTTAATTTAACATAATATTTAAAGTGACAATTTTGTATAAACATCTGTAACTGTTACTACTATTTAATTTTCATGTTATTAACATTTACTTTTCTACTATTTAATCCTATCTAATCTTGTACAGTTTCTTGCCTGCTTTCATTATCTACAAAATTGGAGATTTTACAAAAGTGTGTTCAATCTCTCTTGGTGTTATTCTTTCAAGCAAAATGTATACAAGAATAAAAAAAAAGTATTTAGTATAATCATTAAGAAGGGCATGTGTTCACTGAAAATAATTAGAAGCAAATAAACCTACTCTATAGAAAGGAAGCCTGGTCAAAAACTTGAGTATATCTGGATTCTGAACTTAATTTTAACAAAGGAGGAATATATAAATTATATCTAACTTTAAGAAAAAAAATATATCTCTATTCCAGACCCATAATGGGAAGCATAGCATAATGTGCACCATATTCATTCCATATGTATCCCTATATATAATCCCTTAAGTAGATCATCACTGACAAAGGATATTTGCTAGTTTGAGAGAACCTTCTTTCTGGATGTATCATAAGACAAAAGAAATTGCTGTTTATGATGTCAAACAAATATGTGCTCCAAAACAATATTGTCTTATTGGGTTTTAGGGATTGATTGTACCCAATCAATACTATACTTTGATTTTCAGGTAAAGTTATAGGCTTGCAATATTATTTCTTTTAGCAATTTTTGTAACAAATAAAGTAGATAATAGAAGGATAGATCTCATGGTATCATTAGCTGTCTCAGAACATTTGTGCACTTCCACTGTTTTGTCCTTTCTCTATATTCATACAACTGTGACGATAGCCTTACATAACACTTAACCTGGAAATTTTTACTTTATATTAAGATATTTTTTATAAATGGGTACTTTTTATAATATTTACAAGGCCTTTATACTATTATGTACTATGGATGTTTAAAATTTTATATGAGCATTTCCAAATGAGGTAATGAATATCTTTATACAACAAGGATTTCCTATTTTATATTATTTTCCCTGGCTTGATTTCCAGAAATAGATCACTGAACTAAGTGTAATGAATCTGTTTTGACTTGTGGTATATTATTTCTACTGCTTTTCTAAGGTACTATCACAATTTATTATTGCTAAAGCAAAGTAGGAGTAGGCATGTGCTACATATTTTCACTACCTTCAGGCATTAACCTTTTATTTTTTTGACTTTTTGTTACCAGGGATTGAACCCAGGGGTACTTAATGACTGAGTCACATCCCTAGTCCTTTTTTATGTTTAGTTTTTATTTTGAGACAGTATCTGGCTAAGTTGTTTGGGGCCTTGCTAAATTTCTGAGACTGGCTTTGACCTTGTGATTCTCCTGCTTCAGTCTCCCAAGTCACTTGGATTACAGACAGGAGTCACTGTGCCTATCTAAACTTTTAAATTATTATTTCTGTTGTGGTTTGGATAAGTGATGTCCCCCAAAAGCCCATGTATGAAATAACTCAAGAATGTTCACAGGTGGGATGATTAGAATAAGAGAATTACATCCTGATCAGTGGTTCAATTCACTTGTATGGATTAACTGGATGATAACTACTGGCAGGTAGGGTGTGGCTAGAGGAGGTAGGTCACTGGGGGTGTGCCTTTGGGATATATATTTTGTCCCTGGTAAGTGGAGCTCTCTCTCTGATTCCTAGTGATCATGTTCTGAGTTGCTTTTCTCTATGATGCCCTTCTGCCATGATGTTCTACCTCACCTTGGGCTCAGAGATATGAATTCAGTGTTCTACGGACTGAGATGTCTTTGAAACCATGAGCCAAAACTTTTCATCCTTTACTTGTTTTTGTCAGTTCTTTTGGTCACAGCAACCATAAAAAAAATTGACTAAAACTGTTTTATTAGATAAATAGGATACAATTTGATTAAGATTTACCTTTCTTCTATTCCGACAGGTGGACATTTTTCCCCTGTGTTCATATACTAGTTTATGTTTCCATGTTTGTGAATTGTCCATTCTCATATTTCATCTACAAATAGGATGAAGTATAGTGCTGTAGAAAAGAACACAGGCTAAGAAAGCTTGAATGCAATTTAATACCCTATTGGCTATGTGGCCTTTAACAAAGAACTTGTCCTCTTTGATTCTCCATTCTTTGTCTGCAGGATGGAAATAATAATATCTGCTTAATAAGGTTGTGTTGAAGGTTAAGCACTAACATAAATATCTAGTGCAACAACTAGCAGGTGCTCAGTAAATGGTGACTTCTGTTCTCTGATAGAATTACTACTGGACTTCCCTTTCATGACTACTAAAGGAGCTATTGTAATAACTTATGTATATACTTTGTCTATTGAAGAATTAATTATTAATTGTTATACTTATTTACCTGTGCTATGGATTTTTTTTTTTTTTGGCTCTCCTTTTTATAATCAAAGTGTTAAAATACTCAACATTTAGCTTCAGGAAAAGAGTACACATAAACATATTTTACTTTTCTAGGATTAACATGCATCAAGTATCATTTTAATGTGCCAACACACCCTCATAAAGACAGCCAGCAATAGCTAAATGTATAAGGCATACAAGCAAAGAGATATATTAAACATGACACAATTTATTATTTTGCCCATCACTGAGAGACATTAGTGGGTTGATGGATTTTTAAGCATTAACATACACCAAGACCACAAAGGGCGATGTCTTGTGAAAAAAACTGGGCAGTAGTTTCATTGGGTTAACAAACTGGCTTCTTGCAGACAGCTTAGTTAACTGTAATCAAACTCAAGCTTAAAAATACTCAGAGTTAAAATGACAGGCACTAATTAATTTTCCAATTAGTTAAAGATTGATTCAGCATGTCATTCTTAAACTGTGCTGCCATTTAAAGAACCAATCATTTATGTTGACAGAAGTTGCTTTGTGTTTAACGTTCCCATTAGGTGTGCAGCCTCACCCTATCTCTATCAATCATCCTCGTTTACACCCAGCCTGTCCTAAGTGAAGTAGTGAATGGTTGGTCAACTTTCATAGATACATCACTCTTTTGAAAGGTAGATAGTGATATTAGCAACAATTTTGATAAAGCACTAATTACAAAGAAGAATTTCTTTTTTAAGTAGAGCTTTTAGATTTTCATGAAGCACCCTTGAACAGAATACTTATTAAGATGCAGGGAACTCAGCTTCTAATGTGTGATTTTTCAGACAGAATGTCACATTTCCTGAATAAGATTTTTCTCTTCTAAAAAATGATATATTAATATATTTTTATTTTAAAATACTATTACTTCAAAATGTAAAATATGTATAATAATCTTACTCTTAGCTTAGTACCTCACACATAGTAGGACCTTAATAGAAATTCTGGATGAATGACTCATTCTTGAATCATTTCTTTAAACTCAAAGTAGAAGGGAACTAAATTAAATGTATGATTCTTTTTCATTTGTTAAGTTGACCTGTGTCATGAGGTACAACCCTTATCAAAATTTTGTATTGAAATTAAAGGCATCACATTAGTTTTGAACATTTCTTTTATTTTCATTTGTTAACAGTTTGTTGACTTGAGGATTTATTTAAGTGGTAGAATACTTGCCTAACAAGTCCTGAGTTCCATCTCTGCAAAACAATCAAACAAAAACTAGTTACCCAAACATTACATACTTTAAGTGTTAGATTGCTCTTATAAAACATTCATTTACATTGTGAAGTGAGAAATGGGGTAAACTACATTAATTATGGTTGCATTCTGTAAAATATAACAGTTTTGAAAAGATATAGCCATACCTCTCAAAATAATTTTACATATTATTAAATCCATGTTCTTTGTCCAATTAAAGTGTTTCAGCACAGATAGTTCAATTATTCATGGGTGAATAAATAAACATTAGGTAATAAACCTTCTGAATGTGACTTATTCTATAGCATGTGCCTTGATGAGGACCATGCTCTACACACAACTCCCCCTCTTCTTCCTGAAGGGGCAATTTCTTGTATGGTGAAAGTCCAAACCCAAATCAAATTGTCTCAGTTTAAATTCCAGTCCTGCCTCTTACATGCTGTGTATACTAAATTACTTCAACACTCCATGCTTCAGTTTCTTCATCAATAAAATGGTAATAATAAAAGTGTACCTTCTAGGTTCTGTGAGCATCAATAGCTTGTTATGCATGTTATCATTTTAAGCCTTTCTGCTGGGGTTTTGATGAACCTTGCTTGATACCAAGGTAAACATCACTTGAGATGTCAGCCTGGCTCAGAGATACCCATCTTCCTGCTGGGCTTCCCTGGAAGATTGCTTGTACAAGGGGACCCACATGGCCTCTGTATTAAACAATTGGGTAGGAATTACCCACCCTGAACCAACTGGAGTCACTTTGTTATAAATCTAGTAATTAGTAGAGAGAGAAAAAATAATGTGAAATAAATCCCTTCAACCCGCCTTCCCTCCCTCTCTCTCCTTCCCTTTGAAAAGGGAGAGAGACAGTGGCAGAGACAGAGATAGGGACACACACAGATAACATCATAAGCTCACAAACTTAAGCATTTTTGTAGAATTAACCATGTAGCAAAAGAACTTTGGATCTGCCAGATGCTGGCAAAATGGAACAAGTATATAGAAATGGGCAGGAATAAGAAAGACAAAGAAAAAAAAAGGAGGAAAGAAAAAAAGAAATTTAAATCTCTGGTCACACACTTACCTAAGGTTCTGATTATAAATTCTCCTTTTCTAATAATGCCAGCAAGATTTGGTTTCAGGTAATTAAAATCTAAATTATAGCACAAGCATGATAATGTTAAGAAAAGTAAACAAAAATCACAATCAGGGAAATAATAAATAGTAGATCAAGACAGGTTGAAAGTGAGAATGTAGACATGCGAATCTGTTGCTATGTAATTATGAAATTTGCACCACAAATTTCACTGTGTAACCTTCCTGGTGGCCAAAGAAAATTTAATCAAATACATTATTTATATTATACATTAGAAACAAAATGCAAATCGACTTACCAGGTATATAACTTCTTTTGATTTATAAGAAGTTTTCTTTTTTAAATAGGTACTACCAGAATGATATATTGAACAAGGTCTTCAATAAACCTTTAAAATATATGAAGCACTGTGCTTTCTTCAAGTGCTTGAGCCCTTCAATATTAGTGAGAATAAAACAAATTAAGTTAACTGAGTGAAAGAAATTCAGTCTAATACATTTCTGCATATATTACCAACTTGGCCGAAGAATAAAGTCTAGGGTAAATAGAGCAGTGAGTGGTTGGCATATACTTTAAAATACTTTCCCAATATAAATTCTCCCAAACTGATATTTTAATAAAAGTGAAATATGAGACAATTTAATTAAGTTTACTGTGATATGTCCAACATTCAGGTATACTGGGTGGGAATATTATATATCACATTAGTAATTAAAGAGATGATTAGCCAAGATTTTTTTTGCTGGCAAGATGACTATTCATATTGTCATGGAAATTAAAAAAAAAGAAAAAACAGTGCAGGGCCGGAGTTGTCACTCAGTGGTAGAGTGCCTAGCATGTGAGGCACTGGGTTTGATTCTCAGCACTCGCTGCATATAAATAAATGAATAAAATAAAGGTCCATTAACATCTAAAAAAAAAAAGTGCAGGGATAGATAGAATTTCTTTATAAATTTCAACCTGAACATTAACATAATCTATGTAAGTGCTCAAGTAATAACATTGATATGTTTTATTCTTATTTTTTAAAGTTTTATTAATGTATAACTTGTCTTCTAGAAAATTTCTCCGTGGCACACGTACTGTTTCTGTAAGTGGGTCCCACTTTTGTTACCTTGGCCACCATCATTTCTCCTCTAGGTCTTTGAGTGATCTTCTAGATGGCCTTCCTATATCTAGTTTTGCTTTTCCTAATCTTATTCTGTACCATGTCAGAGTCACTTTAAAAAAACCAAAAAAACCAAAAAAAACTGTCCTGTGTTCATTGCTTCATCACAAACAATGGTGAAAGACAGGCATCTAGTTTTATCTTCTGCATATAGATATCCATTTTTTCCTAGCACCATTTATTGCAGAGACTGTCATTTCTCTAGTTTATAGATTTTTGGTAACTTTGTTAAGGATTAGCTTGCTATGGGTGTGTGGATTCATTTTGTTCTGTTGGGCTCTGTGTTGGTTTTCATACCAGTGCCATGCTGTTTTAGTTACTACTGTTGGGTAGCACATTTTGAGGACACATGATATTTTCATCTCTGTTCTTTTTGTTCAAGATTGCTTTGATTATTTGGGGTTTTTGTGGTTCATATAAGTTTTAGGATTGCTTTTTCTATTTCTGTAAAGAATGAAATTAGTGTTTTGATGGGATTTCATTAAATTTGTAAATTGCATTGGGTATTATGGACATTTTTAGTAATATTAATTCTTCCAGTCTTTGAACACACTTATTCTTTATTTCTTAAAATAAAATACTCAAATCCTCAGACTTTCCTCTGTTCAATTTATGTCCCAATCAGAATGAGTTACCTGCCTTTTCATGTCATTTTCTTCATTTAATAAAATTCAAATGCCCATAACTGTCTCTCTACTTGTGTGGCCTAACATTTTAAGAATATTAATTTTTTCTATATATGCATTAGGACAGTCTATTTTTTGTGTTCTTTTTAATATTTTTATATGTGTTTTATAGTTTTCATTATAGAATAATCTTTGTCATTTTTGACTAAATTTATTTCTAAGGTTTTTTTTTCTTTTGTCACTGCTATGAATGAGATTGCTTTATTTCTTTCTCAGCATTTTTATTATTGGCATGCATAAATGCTACTGATCTTTGTTTAAGTTGATTTTATTTCCTATGATTTGAATGAATTTCTTTAGTAATCTAAGAGTATAGTTTGTGGAGACTTTAGGTTTTTCCCATATATAAAATCACATCATCTGCAAATATGATTTCCTCCTTTACTATTTTGACACAATGTTTTATCTCTTAACTTTCTGATCTAAGACTTCTAATACTATGTTAAATCAGACTGGTGAAAATAAACATCTTTGCCTTATTCTTGATCTTAGCAGAAATGATTTCATCTTTCCCATTCAGTATGATGTTGGCTTGGGTTTGTCATATACGGCCTTTATTATATCGAGATTCATTCCTCCTATACCTAATTTCAACATCTGTTTTTATAGTGAAAGGATGTTGAATTGATATTGAATTTTAGTGAATGCTCTTTTTCACATTTATTGAAATAATAATATTTTTTTGTCTTTCATAAAATAATATCATTATATGATATTTCAACATCCTATGACTAAAATATAGAGAAATTATAAATAACAAAAATGGTTAAGTTCAATATTTGTATTAATTGAGATTATTTCAGTTTCAAAAGACCATTATTTTCCCAATGAGGGTGCTTGAAGAAAGTTTTCTGTTTTCTTTCACATAAATAAACATTTTCTAAATGGAGATGACTAGTGTTAATTAAAAATAATATTGCATATGATTTATTTCCTTAAAGTAGAATAATATTGCAACACAAACTAAATATGATAAGGTATTAAGATTGGTTTATTACAATGAGTAAGACTGTATTGTATATTTTTACATATAAATTGTTCTGCTAAAATGCTTTTCAGGGATATTTGGGGTATAAATGATATTTTAAAAACTGGGAATGGAGTATATATGGATCTAACTGAAATAGCCACTATTAATAGTATGTAGATAGAGATAAACAAAAATGTCACACCTCACTAGATCATATTAATTTTTCTAAATCATGGTCATATTTCTAACTAGGATTTTCCTCAGTGCCTTTGAATTCATGTTGCTCTATGGAAGGAGAATTACAATATCAACTCTGATTTTTTGGCTTGAAATTGTAGGTAGATTTTTGTAATTGAGATTTACTGCCACTATACTGTTATAAGACAGCTTCCTGTCCATTTCATAGTAATGTACAATGAGTTCTGTATCTCAGTCCAAGTACTTGATATCTTCTGGAATTTCACAAAATTTATTTGGAATATATTACAAGCATACATGATTACTTCTAGCAAAGCCATCATGATTACATTGGACTGAGAAAATTGAAGACAAATGTATTTAGATGCTATAAATTTAAAAATCCAAATTGTTGCATATATTTGAAACCCTTTTAAAATCCTTTTTTTAAAAAAGAGTAACTCTGAAGAATTCTCATGGTTATTTTAAAAAGTCATTGACACTATATAGAAAGATTTCAAAACATTATGGAAATTCACTTCCTGCCATGTTCCAGGACATTTGGCTCACTTACGTAAAAACAGGTTTATCTAGAGTGCCACTGGAAGATATGTCACTCAAATTCCATTTACAGTAAGCCATAATGAACAAAACCCTATACTATATATCTATTAAGTCATAAAATACATCCAGTAGGAATTGCATTAATAAGAGCTGTCCCTTGTTATACTTAAGTACATTCCAAATCAGAAAATGTATAAATTTGACCAGCCCTGATTACCTCTTCCTAAAGTAATGCAAAGATTCCCTAAGTTATGGGAAAAGAGCTATCCTCTTATCAAAATATAGGAGGTAAAACAACAGCAGTAAAGAAAGTAATAGGACACACTAAATATTTCTTTTGATTAATACAATAGAATTTTATTTTCTATAAACATGAGTACATTAATTGGAAAACGTGATTTGTATCAGGAAACACCTCTCTGGATCTGGGTTTTCTTGACTTTTCAAATATTCTAAGAGAAAATCTTGTTTCCTATTTTCACTCTCCACTCCCTCAGAACTACAAACACAAGAACAACACATACATAATTTTTCTAGATAAAAGAAAGTATCTACTAACCAGCTAAGCACAATGGGTATAATAAAATCAGAGAATTAGTCTGACTTTCATCTGATAAAATACTTCAGAAAGGCCAGTGATGCTTTTAATGAGTGGCCTTGAGCAATTCATCTAACATGTTTCAGCCTCCATTTTACTCTTTTCTAATCTAAAAGATTAAGACGCATCTACTTCCCAGCAATGTTGAGGCTTAATTTCATTTGATTCAAAAGCCTTTGGGCTTTTTCCATGATCAGCTGTGTTTGGTTTCAGAAAGTTCTGAACTGTCAGAATTAGTGACACAAAAGTGATGTCATGGAATATTTTCTTTGCTAAAGTTCTGATTCCCGTAACTTTAATTTTCATTCTGTAATTAAAAAATAAAAATTTTTAAAAAATTTCATTCTGTGATAGGTACTCTAAACATCTCTAGTGATATGTATGTACATAAATCACATAGCTATTTGATATAGGCTGTTTTAGGAACCTCTTCGTGACTAATGTGGTTTTCTTCACCAGTTTGAATTGCCAGTTAGCCCACCAAGAGGAAAATATCAGTGGTTCAACTCCCTTTTGTTAAAACCCTTGGGCATTACCTGTGAAGAACAAATTCTCAAACTCTGTCACATGGAAGCAAATATGTAATGTGCTGTGTCATTTTAAGACATTTTTCTTTCAACTTCAATGTAATGACTAAGCATGCCATGCCATGTATAATCAATATCCTCAGACAAAGGGTGAAAAAAACAATTTGGTGCAGACAAGATGATAGATAACCATTAGCCTGGGAAAGAGATACACATATTTGTTTTAATCAGCAATGATCTCAGACCAAATCACAATAGGTAACATATTCATTCACCTCACTGAAGCTGACAATATACTGACAATATAGCCATTTGAATTGTTTTATGTTTTGGATTTGATGTTTATTATTCCCTCTCCCTATTCATATATTGAAGCCCTAATCCTCAATGTGGTGGTATTTGGGAAGCAGATTTAGATGAGATGAGGTTGATGTCCTTATGATGGAATTAGTGTTCTCATGAGGAGAGACACCAGAGTGCTCACCCTCCTGGATCACACAAGGAAAAAGAAGACATGAGAGCACAAAGGGAAATAGTGGCTACCTGTGAGCCCAGAGCAGAGTCCTCAAAATGAAACCTACCCACTGACACCTTGCTGTTGAACTCCAGACTGTGAGAAATTCTGTTATTAAAGCTACCTAGTCTCTGGCATCATTTTATGGAAGCTTTAGCTATCTAAAACATTTTACATTGTCTGTTGTTACTTTGAAGCCCCAAATCATTTTGTTATAGAATTTTTCTTTTGTGAAATAAATATCCTTGCAAGGATAATCATTTACTCAGTTGTGCTTTGAGCTTTGATTTACCAGACAGTAAAAGTCACCTTGAGTGGGTCATTTTTAACACTGCTTATATAGCAAAATTATTCTCAAACATAATTAGGAAATGAAACAGACAATCATCACTTTCTGAAAAGAAAAACAGAATTTTTACTAAATATATTTTGTTTACATATAATAATTCCAATAAATAATATCTGTATATAAAAAAGATGTCACATATTAATGCTTTATAATTGCTTTTGTGTATTTTGCACAGTTTTTAAAGAGAATTTGAGCTAGTTGTTTGCTACTTTATATTTTGAAGGTTGGTTATGTAAGCTGGAACTTGCAAAATTTTAGTTAGAATAAAGGTTTATTAAATGACAAATAATTTTAAAATCCTAATTTGAAAATAAAATTTAAATTACTAAATCTCAGTTGTAAGTACAGCAAAACTTAAAACACTTAAAAAGAGTTTTGTGAGAGAATATTTTGTTAGTGATAAGGTGGTACAGTAGTTAAAAATAATTAAAAGATCACATTTTAATAGGTATTGTTTGTAAATTTTCTATATACAATATACTCCTTTACTGTTTTCATCTGGCTGCCCAGAGCTGGTTCTTACATCTTTTATTGTAACTACATTTTATAACTAAAGTATATCACATAATACCTTAAGCATTCAATAAATGGCATCTTCTAATATTACAGTGTTATTATTTTAAAATATTAGCTGAAAAGAGCATTCTTATACAAAATATTTTCTGAAGTTACATTATTTCTTTTTGATTAATTATTAAATTAAATTTAAAATAAATAAATAAAAATGTTTCTATATGATAGTTGCTTATGAAGTTTCCCTAAAAAATATACAGTGCTCCTAGAAGTTTGTATATTCCTAAATAGTGGGAATTATCATTTAAGAACAATTGCTAACATTGCAAGTAAAAACTACCATCTCATTTGATTTACTTTTTTTCAAAAACAAATCATGAATGGGGTTTTTAAAAATACATCAGTTGGTTTCACTATTTTGAGAAGCTATTTTCAATACTCTTTACTAACTCTCCTACTTGAGATATTACTTTTAACATATATTTTTATAATGATTAGAACATAGTGATTTCTATTAGGAATAGAAACAATTTACATATCTTTTGGTTCAATTTTGGAATTTCTCAAGCAGACCTCATCTTTGGGATCTAGATTGAACTGGATACAAAATGTGGTTCAATTTTAAACAATGGCGAAACTTCTTTTTAAACTCTCTTTTGTTCTTTCTCTCTCATGTGTGCAAGCATGTGCATACACAAGCATAGACACACATGCACCAGACTTACTTAGAAAATGACCCCAGATAATTCCATTATCAAAAAGTTGTACCCTCAGGATTACTGAAATAGCATTTATTATAGGAGAAATATAATAAAATGAAGATAAGGCATCATAAGTGATATAAAGACTAGTTTTGTTTAGGATAAGATGAACAGTCATAAAGAGAGCCCTTGATCTAGTTGATATCTAGCAGATAAGCACTCAAGTAATAATGGGTGAGTGGAAAATCTTCAACAAGCATCATACATAGAATGGGCCCATAAAAACCTGTGACATTGGCCAATTTATAGTATTTTGCCATATCTCACCTTCCATATTCAGTTGTAGTTAGTTGCTTTTGTATCTCTGTCATCCTTCTCCTGTGTTATTACTGTTTTACAAACTTGAATTAAAATTTTCACTAACATTTTCATATAGTAATTGATCAACGATGTTGAAAATTTTAATAAATAATCCAATTCCAGATTTATTACTTTTCCAAATGATCCTTGTTTCTTTGTACAATTACTAGCACATTGGATATTCTTTTGCTGATCTTAGGTTCATAGGTGCTGGCACTAGCAAAGAAAACCCACAGCAACATCAGTTTGGCCATGGATGCTGCCTAATGGTGTGTTAAAACTCTGCAGTGAAGAATAACTTGCTGACATGATACCTCCTGAAGGGACACACACAAATGCTGACTCCTTTGTTTTTTTAATTGGTCAGTTGCGTCCTATAAAATTTGGCATGAAAAATAATATGCCCTTTCTTGTTGCCCTGGACATAAAATCCCTAACCTAGCAAAATCTAGACTGCTCATGTGTGATTGAATGCATCCCTTCCCTTTAGGGGAATGATGTACTTTCCTTTTAAAGCTATATTTAATGTTCTATTTGGTAAACATGTACCAAGGTGATCCTCTGGTCAACCAGACTGAGAAGTTCACTGCTCACATATAGGAAAGAGAAAAGCAAGATAATCTGAGATGCAGGGAGTATGAATGGAGAAGAAAGAAGCTGTCCATTGACCCATGATGTTTGAAGGAAGGACTTTCACTGGAAAAATGGAAATAACTAGGGGCCAAAGTTAAAACAACAACAAAAACTACCATCTGGTTTTATAAAGACAAAGGAAGTTGAGGTTGAGCTACTGCATATCTCACTGTAAATGTACTATAGCAGTTGCAATTTATACAACAAATATTAAAAGTCAACAGTGTCAAAGTAGCTTATAGGTTATAAAGAAGAAACCTAATAAAAAGAGATATGAGTTTCTAATATCATGTTTAAATATTAATAAGTAAGGAAAATGAAAGAAAACATTTATCAATTGAGTAACATATGCACCTTTGAAAGTATAATACTATATTCTGTAAAGATAATAGCAAAGATGGATAAACCTAGGTTACGTAGTCATGCTGATAGGAAATAGAAGAGGTGAAAATTTTTTACTCAGACCTCAGTTTTCGGTCAACACTTAACAATTTCTATCGTCTTACATCTTCTGGACGGGATTTTAAAATACTTTTCACCTTTGTTTCATAGTAGAACAGTGAAGATAATTAACTAGAATGCATAAAAATATACAAATAACCCCAAGATAAGACAGAGTATGGTGGATTCAACCACAGAAGGGCACAACAGAGGGTAGGCTTACCTTGGTCATGGCTTCCCTTCCAACCTGAGGTTTGAATATAAGCTTAGAAAATTAGTATAAAGTTCATAAAGATGGGGACAGGGGCATTTTAAGTAGAAGATCAAAGAGTAAACTAGAGCTATAAAATATGATGATTACCAGAGCACAGTATCTAAATGTCTTACTGGAAAATTAAATGTAAAAGAGAGGATCAGTGAGAGGTAACCTTAGATAGTTAGACATAGATGGAGTATGGAGAACTTTGAGTTCCTGGGGAGAAAGGCACAAATTTATTCTATTGGTAATTGAAGTTTTCTGACAATTGCAAAGCCATGCTCAGAAGGCTCTTTTAGGAAGATTAATTTAGCAATAGAATGTAATATAGATGAGATTTGGGAGATGCCAGAGGCAAAGTTACCAAGTAGGCACTCTTACAAGGACATCAATTGGAGAAACTTTACAATAGTATGAGAAGTCTTATGGGAAAGAGAAAGTAATTGGAATTGAAAGCCTACTATGGACCAGCACTCTAGTGGGTGTACTGGATGATTAAATACATCACATCACTTATATTTCATCATCCCTGTGTTATGATGGTGCCCTTAGAAATGGAAACAACTGTATGAGGATGCTGCTGCAGAGAGCGTGAACATAACTGATTGAATGTGAAAGGTTATAAAAACTAGTCAAAGATAATTCTGAAACTTTATATCCAGTGTTTGAAATGTGGTTGCACCAAGATGGTTTTCTGTTGCAGTAGATGAATCCATTCTTGGAAATATTGAGTTTGAGACACTGGGTTCTTTCTCTTAGGCATAGTATAGAGCACTATGTATAGCACTTGGACTTCATCTCTACTCAGGGAAGCTGAGGTCAGGAAGGGCATTCAAGCAGCAGCAAACAAAATAGTGATAATAACAAAGGCACAGACATTGAGAAAAATGCTTTATCTCATGTATTTCCCACTATAATCCTATAAGATATATAATATTCTTTTAAATTTTTGCATGTATTAACCAAGTTAGAGAATAGAGATCATATAAATATGTTAGCAGGAGTGGTTTACCAGGTTTTATGCTTACAAAATTTTGGTAGGACTGGTGGTAAGGTCCAGAGAAAACCACTACTGCACATGAGGAATTTAGGAATTGTTAAAATGACAGGTAAGTGCTGATGATCTCTATTGCTTATATATTGAAGTAAGTGATTTTCAGGGCTCTCCTGGAAGCTACTAAAATCTTCATAGACATCATCTGCTCCCACCCCAACCTCTTACTTTTAGAATAGAAGCCTGTCCTTTTTTTCTACTTTCTGATTCTTGTGCAAATTCTCTCATTGATTGGAATGTGAACCTGATTCCTAATGGCAACCAGGTATAAGGAATTTATTTTCTAAGCTACCGGTCACACACACACACAGGCATACACTCCATGGACAAGCTTATTAAATTGATTTACATAAGAATTCTAACTGTAAAGTAACAAATGCAGATTTTAGTCCAGGTTTATTTAACATCAAAATGCACTTATTTAACAGTTTCATGCTACATCCAGTGAACAATGGACAGAGAGCCACAGAGCATGCATGGTAAATCAGAGCAAGGACCCATGAAAGTCCTCCTTGAGAGAACCTGGAAAGCTCCAAAGCACCCTCATGACTTTGAACTTACACCTGTTTTGACTCCTTCCCCTGATTCGATGTGCTTGAATATACAGTATCGCTCAGGAATGAGGAAAGAGGTTGTTGGGTTAAGAGCTGAGGTTGACCACATCTCTTCCCCTAATGAAGCAGCAGTCATTTACAGGACAAAGCAGGTAAAGAGAAGTCTTACCTTTGAATTAAAATTGAAGCATGGGTAATATATAATGAAAGAATTATTGAACTGAGGCTGCTTTGTGGTCTAAAGTTGGCTAGAGCTTCCCATTACCTAAGAATGGGAAAAAAACTCATGACATTAAATCTATTTTACCATTTAGACCAAGGGAAGATTAACTTCACTGAGAAAGAGTTAAAGAAGTTATGAAAAGTGAGAATACAGTTTCATATCATTATATTAGTCATAATTTGGTCAAAAATTGGTTACATCAATATTTAGGAATTTTAGAACAGCACAGAACATAGGCACTGGTTATAAATAAAGAAACATTTAAAAAATGTTAGAGGAAAAAATTTTACTGCAATCCACAGATTAGCATGTGCATTCAGAGTACACCATTGTGGTTATTTTGGTGGAATCAATTTTGAGAAATAGAGCAAAATATACAATGTGGCCCAAGATCTAATGTTACTCCCGTATAACACATAATTTCTTCCTTTTATTTATAATTCTTTAACAATAGTATTCTGCATTTCTAAATATGAAGTAGAATTTTATTTGCTTTAAGGAACCCAACTTCTCATCCTCATGCATTTTCTCTTATTTTGGTGTTCAAATTACTAAAAATGTTGTTAAGCAAACTTTCTGCTACATCATGCCTTTTTTGCTTTGGCAAAATCTTGGTTTTTGTTGTTGTTGTTGTTTTATTTTTTCACAGTATTACACTATTACTGATAAAATTCCATTGACATGTTTTACATTTCAAAAACTTTAAAATGATGCCCACTCTATGCTTTTGCTGTAAAACATGCTAAAATTCATTCTTATTTATTTATTTTCTCTCAACAGGTTCTGACTAGTTTTAAATGAGAAATTATTGAAAATGAAAATAGGAAATGAGAAGTGAAAAACCTAAGTATTTTCTTGCCAAAAATGTTATAGAGGCAGAAATCAATGTGGGGAATACGATTTTGATTTAAAGTATGCATACACACAGTATGTACTTGAATATATATGTATACATATACACACATATATACATATACATATACACACATATATACATATAAACTTTTGTATATCGTATATGTACATATGTACATAACTTCTTTATATATGTAGTAATCATACACATACATATAATTTATCAATCATATTTTAAAATTAACCCACCCTTGAAATGTAATGATTTAGATGGAATTAATTCCAATCTCCTTTTTTCCAGTTATAAAGTACTTAACTACTTTCTTTTTTAACAATAAATTGTACGTACTGATTATTGTTAAGGCATATATTTTGACTGCCTTGAGCATATGCATGCATATTCCAAGCAGACTTTCAATTATTACTGAATTGTTACCAGGGTGTTATGATTTAGATATGGTGTCCTCCAAAAGCTCAAGTGGGAGACAAAGCAAGAAGGTTTGGAGGACAATTGATTGGGTGGTAAGAGTCTTAACATAATCAGTGAATTAATTCTCTGATAGGGTTAACTGAGTGGTAACTGAAGTCGTTGGGTGTGTCTGGAGGAGATGGTTCATTGGGGGTGTGGCTGTGGGGCATATATTTTGTATCTGGAGAATGAAGTCTCTCTCTCTGCTTACTGATCACCACGTGAGCCACTTCCTTCTGCCACACTCTTCCACCATGATGTTCAGCCTCAGCTTGAGCCACAAGGAATGGATCTGGTCTTGTATGGACTAAGACCTGTGAAACCATAAGTCCTGAATAAACCTTTCCTCTCTACAGTTGTTCTGGTTGGGTCCTTTTAGTCACAGGAGTGGAAAAAAAAAAAAAAAAAAAAACCAGACTAAAACACAGGGTTCTTTACTTAGTCTATGTTGGCTATAAGATTTCAATGTCTCTGTTCTGGTTGCTAAAATTCCACTCCCTTTCTCTGGTGATTTTTCCCTCCCTGACACCGGCTAGCACAATCCGGAAGAACAGATCTTGCTAGTGCAGCAGGGCCTATGCAACTCTTTTTAAATGTGTTCTGATTGAATGATGCTTAGACTATGCCAGTTGTTAGCTATTTTAAGTATCGTCCCTTAAAAATAATGAAGAATACTTAAAATAAAATTATATATTTTGCACATTAAACAAAAACATTCTTTAATATGTTCTTAAAGTCAGTAAAGTTTACTTAACTGCTTTGTGATTCATTCCCTTTTTGTAATACTATAATTCTCCCTAATGCTGTCTAAAGTTGTTTTTGAAATGACCACAGAACCTTCCGTAGGCCAAATAGTATATTATACATCTGTCAAAACCATACTCTATTACCATATAACTGCATTTATGAATCCTCTCCAAGCCCTTTTGGATTAATCTGGCTGCTTGCTCTATGTTCATTTCTTTTTAAAAAGTATTTATGTATTTCCAGTCATTTATATAAATGAAAATGTGCTAAAATTAACACAGTCTTACTCCTCTGAGATGCAATCTAAGTTTCAAGGCTAGCCTTGAAATTATTCTTTATTTCAATATGGCAGCAAAGCTAAGTTTGAGGTAAGACACTAATAATAAATATTTCTAATGAAAATACTATATTTATGAAATCACTAACACTACAGACTGAATTAGGTACTTCTCATATTCCTATGTCAAAGCTCAACCTCCATATGATGGTATTTGGTATAGGGCCTTTGGGAGAAAATTAAGGTTGAGCAAGGTCATGAAAGTAAAACACTCATGATGGAATTAGAGCCCATATAAGAAGAGGGGGAGAGAGAGAGACAGAGTGAGAGAGGCAGAGAGAGAGAGAGAGAGAGAGAGAGAGAGGAAGGAGACAAGATGAGGCCGTGTGAGCACACAGCAACATGACAGCCACCTACAAGCCAAGAGAAGAGGCCCCAGAAGGAAATCTATGTACTTTGTGGGAACCACAGTCTTGAACTTCTCAGCCTCCAAGCTATGAGAAAGAAATTTCTGTTCAAGCCACCCAGTGTATGGTATTTTGTTATGGTAAACCAAACAGAGTTATAATAAATACAAATTACAATAAACATAGTACATTTTATTTCTCTTCCTCCCACCAGCCCCCCTTGTTATGTATCATCATCCAGTTATCACAGAAAACATTCAGCCTTTGGTTTTTCGGGCTTGGCCTATTTCACTTAGCATGATATTTTCCAACTTAATTTATCAGCAAATACCATAATTTTATTCTTCTTTATGACCTAGTAATATTCTTTATCCATTCGTCAGTTGAAGGGAATCTCAGTTGGTTCCACAATCTAGCTATTGTGAATTGAGCTGCTATAAACATTGATGTGACTGCATCACTGTAGTATGCTGATTTTAAGTCCTTTGGGTATTAAACAAGGAGTGGGATAGCTGGGTCAAATGGTGGGTCCATTCCAAGTTTTCTGAGGAATCTCCATACTGTTTCACAGAGTGGCTACATCAATTTGCAACTCCACCAGCAATGTATGAGTGTGCCTTTTCCCCCACATCCACGCCAACACTTATTGTTTGTGTTCTTGATAATAGCCATTCTAATTGGAGTTAGATGAAATCTTAGGATGGTTTTAATTTGCATTTCTCTAATTACTAGGGATGGTGAGCACTTTTTCATATATTGTTGATCACCTGCATATCTTCTACTGTTAAGTGTCTGCCCAGTTCCTTAGCCCATTTATTGATTGGGTTCTTTGTAATTTTGGTGTAAAGTTTTTTAAGTTCTTTATATACTTTGGAGATTAGTGAACCAACCTTGCATTCCCAGATGAACCCACTTGATCGTAGTGCACTATCTTCTTAATATATTTTTGTATGCTATTTGCCAGGATTTTGTTAAGGATTTTTGCATCTATAGTCATCAGAGATATAGGTCTAAAATTTTCTTTCCTTGATGTGTCTTTGTCTGGTTTGGGTATGAGGTTGATACTAGCTTCATAGGATGAGTTTGGAAGGGTTCCCTCCTTTTCTATTTCCTGGAATACTTTAAGAAGTATTGGAATGAATTCTTCTTTGAAGATCTTGTAGAACTTGGCTGAGAATTCATCTGGTCCTGTGTTTTCCTTGGTTGGTAGGCTTTTTATGGCTTCTTCTATTTCATTGCTTGAAATTGATCTGCTTAAATTGTGTATGTCCTCCTGGTTCAGTTTGGGAGGATCATATGTCTCTAGAAATTTGTTGAAGTCTTTGAATATCAAAAACAGTACATTTTAAAGTTATAACCAGCCTCATCATTAGAAAGTCCACAGTCTTAATGGTGAATTTTACTTTTTTACAGAATAATTGACTCAAGTTTTAAATTCTCTTCTAATGATAGTTGGAAAATTTTCCTTGAGATTACTATAAGTTATACCAAGTATTCACTGAGACATCACTGAATACATAGATTTATTTATTTGTTGTTTTAGGTTCTAGGTTGACTTTCGTGTTAAGAATAAAGTGATGTTCCTTAGAAAGTTAGCACTTCCAGAGGTTGCTTTAAACTTATAGTTACAAAATAGACTTAAGAATAAAGTGACCACCTACACCTGTTGTGAGTTTCCAGTTGCCACTAGGCAGCATTATCCCATCTTTTTCCAGTGGAAGTGGGGTGTGTGATCACTTAAATTTACCTGGTCCAAAAGGTGAGGAATACCACAGACTCATGGAAGTACTGGATTGAGATGGATATTCAGAAAACAAAGGACGTACTTATTCATAGATTCCCTTTTCATTTAACTGTCCAATGGTCTAAGATTTTATTGTTTATTCATTTATTTATTATTTTTAATGGTGCTATTACTTTGGGGCAAGGGTAAGATGAGTAATATAGGTGGAATTAAAATTAATTAAATAGGCAAAATATCAGCTATAACTATTTGCATTCTGAGAGAAGGGCAGTAAAATAATAATGATGATAATGATAATGAAGATATAAAGAATAAGGATTTTTTAAATTTAGAAAGTATGAAAAATATCTCCACAAAACTACATTTGGGGATATCTTATAAAAGGAAAAATAAGACAGAAACTTTTGTATATGTATATAAATTACATAAAACATTTTAAAAATAATTTTATTTTATTTATTCATTTTTGTGTGGTGCTGAGGATCAAATTCAGTGCCTCATGCGTGCCAGGTAAACGCTTCTACCACTGAGTCACAACCCCAGCACCATAAAACAATTTATGTCATAATAAAGACCAGTGGATAAAGAGTGACTAATGGTCAATAACTGAGAATTACTTACAAAACAGCAAACTTTCATCTGATTTGTATAGGAATGCACTTAATTTGTGGATGTTAATTTTATATCCTGCTACTTCACTGAATTCATGTTTGAGTTCTACAAACTTTCTGGTAGACGTTTTGGGTCTTCTCTATATTGGAAATCAGTCTAACAAAAGAGATGAAAGACCTCTACAATGAAAACTACAGAACATTAAAGAAAGAAATTGAAGAAGACCTTAAAAGATAGAAAGATCTCTCATGCTCTTGGATAGGTAGAATTTATATTGTCAAATGGCCATACTACCAAAACTGCTATATAGATTTAATGCAATTCCCTTCTGAGTTTCTAATGATGTTCTTCACAGAAATAGAAAAATCAGTCATGAAACTCATTTGGAAAAATAAGAGACCCAGAATAGACAAAGCAATCCTTAGCAAGAAAAGTGAATCAGGAGGCATCACAATACCAGACATTAAATTATACTACCAAACCATAGTAACAAACATGGCATAGTACTGGCACAAAAACAGACAGGAAAACCAAGGGGACAGAATAGAAGACAGAGGCATACCAACATAAATAATTATACTAGACAAAGGCCATAAACATACATTGAAGAAAAGTAGCCTCTTCAACAAATGGTGCTGGGAAAACTGGAAAACTGTATGTAGCAGAATGAAATTGAACTCCTCTCTCTCACCCTGCACAAAACTCAAATCTACATGGATCTAAAATCTAGACATTAGACAGAGACTCTGTGGCTACTAGTGTGGCGGGCGAGACCCGGGGTCTAGGGTTAGGCCACATGCATCTAAGATGGTGACTGGCAGAGAGCCAAAGGGCATGCTGAATGCGCCTTGAGAAAAACAGGTAGCGTTTACCATTGGCTGTATGATAATTAGTTCAGCCGCTTAGCGCGTGGACAGATATATCTTACGTGTATGCTTGAGCTCATGATCGCTTGACCTTTAATAGGATTGGATGGACATATCTGATTACAATTGCTTATGCATGAGACTGCTTATATATATATATATATATTTTTTTTTTTAATTGGACATATTTGTTTTCTTTCCTTCTGTCCTTTCTTTTTTTTTTATTGTAAACAAATGGGATACATGTTGTTTCTCTGTTTGTACATGGAGTAAAGGCATACCATTTGTGTAATCATAAATTTACATAGGGTAATGTTGTTTGATTCATTCTGTTATTTTTTCCCTTCCCCTACACCCCTCCCACCCCTCTTTTCCCTCTATACAGTCCTTCCTTCCTCCATTCTTGTCCCCCTCACTGACCCTAACTCTAACCCTAACACTAACCCCTCCCACCCCCCATTATGTGTCATCATCCACTTATTAGTGATATCATTCGTCCTTTGGTTTTTTGAGATTGGCTTATCTCACTTAGCATGATATTCTCCAATTTCATCCATTTGCCCGCAAATGCCATAATTTTATCATTCTTTATGGCTTATGCATGAGACTGCTTATATATTGAGGGTGTTATCCGGATAAAGCGGAAGCTGCTTCATGAACTTCTGAAGAGTACGTGTTGTTTGTCCCGCTGGTTGGCCGCGAGCGGCAACTAGAAGAAAAAGTTGGCCCTACTTTTTATTATTTCAACTTAGGAAACAACTTCTTCAACAAAGCTCCTGAAGTGCAAGAAATAAGATCAAGAATCAGTAAATGGGATGGATTCAAACAAAAAAGATAGAGCATTAACAGGATATGTAAAGAACTCAAAGTTTTTAACACCAGAAAACCAAATAACACAATCAATGAATGGGCAAAGGAACTGAACAGGCACTTCGTGGAAGAAGAAATGCAAATGATAAAAAAAAAAAAAAAAAAAAAACACGAAAAAATGTTCAACATCTCTAACAATTAGAGAAATGCAAATTAAAATTAAGTGAATCAAAGACTTAGGAACTAGAACAGAGACACTGCACCTAATGGAAGAAAAAGTAGGCCCAAATCTTCAGCATGTGGACTTAGGATTTGATTTTCTTAACAAGACTCCTAAAGCATAAGAGGTAAAATCAAGAACCAATCAATGGGATAGATTCAAACTTAAAAGCTTCTTCTCAGCAAAGGGAACAACCAATAACGTGAAGAAAAAACCTACAAAATGAAAGAAAATTTTTACCGCATGCACCTGAGATAGAGCATTAACCTCCAAGATAAATAAAGAGCTCAAAAAACTTGACATCAAAAACAAGTAATGCAATCAACAAATTAAAGAACTGAACAGACACTTCACAGAAGGAATATCATTGATAAAAAAAAAAATGAAAAATTGCTCAACATCTCTAGAAATTAAAGAAATGCAAATCAAAACATATTTCATCTCACTCCAGACAGAATACAAATTATCAAGAATACAAGTAACAATAAATGTTGATGAGGATAGGGAGAAAAAGTTATACTCAGACATTACTGGTGAGACTGCAAATTGGAAATATGTATCTCTGGAAATATGTATGGAGATTCCTTAGAAAGCTTGGAATGGAACTACCATTTGACTCAGCTGTCCCACTCTTTGGCATATACCCAAAGGAGTTAAAATCAACATAATATAGTGACACAGCCACATGAATGTTTATAGCAACTCAATTCACAATAGCTAAGCTATGGAAACTACTTAGGTATCCTTCAACAGATGAACGGATATAGAAAATGTGATATATATATATATATATGTACATATATGTACATATATATTTTATACACACACACAGACACACACACAATAGAATATTACTCAGTCATAAAAAAGAATGCTTTTATGACATTTGCTAGCAAATAGATGGATCTGAAGACTATCAGGCTAAGTGAAATAAGTCATTCCCCAAAAACCAAAGGTTGAATGTTCACTATGATATGTGGATGCTCACACACAACAAAGGGTCAGTAGGGGAAGAATAGAAGTTCATTGGTTTAGATAAATGGGAATGAAGGGAAGGGAGGGTGAATAGGAATAGGAAAAACAGAATGAATTAGACATAACTTTCCTATGTTAATACATGAATATGTGACCAGTATAACTCCACATCATGTACAACTACAAGAATGGAATCCTGATTAGAACGAGTTGTATTCCCCATATGTATAATATGTGAAAAACACTCTATTACTATGTATATCTAAAAGAAACAAATAAAAATGTTTGCTTTAAAAATAATAAAAATTAAAATAATTTTCTCAAAAAAAAGAGAGAAATGCAATATGATCTTGTAAAAGATGGTTATAAGACAAAAATAAAACAAAACAAAATTCTCCCATAATAAACACTAGTATATAGTAATTATAGGTCCAGAACAACAATTGCATGACCTGAAAAAGTTAAAAAATTATGTAACATACCCCCACAGAGATATTTAAAACCTGAAGAATCATTAGTTTCAAACTATGGAAAACAAGTTCTTTTAGAAGAAAAACATTTAAATTCCACATAAATTAATTAATCTTTCTTGTTTCAAGTCCCTTAAGAAACGAGCTATAATGTCCAAGAAGAATTAGATGCAGAAAAAAATAGGAACAAGATTAATTTATGACAGACTAAAAAGACACATTTATAAAAAAAAATGAAAAGATTTCAAAACTCCAATGACCAAAGTTGGAATGAAGGGGAGGCTATTCAGTATAATCTTAGACCAACTGGAGATGGTAAAACATACTACATTTTTTCCCGAAGAGTAATTATTAAAGCCATCTGGAGTTAAATATAAACTCAAAATATATACTAGCAATTAATAACAAACTCTTCATCTGAGAGAATCTGTTAGTTGAAGTGAGTCGGTTTTAGAAAAGTGAATGAAGCATCTGGTTGTATTTTCACTGGTTTGCCCTAATGAATGTCATTATCTGATCTCAACCAAGAGCTGAACATTTACTGCCTGGTTTATTCAGGCAAGGAAAGTTCAACAGAAAATGATTTTGTGTTGCTTCCCCTCTATTTTGTCCAGAGAAGAATGAAATATTATGATAACATCTTTAATTCTTTTACTTATAAAATGACTATACCTAGAAGTCTTATGAAAAATAAAATAATTATCTTCTAGAAATAATGCTAAAGGCTATAGCAGTGTTATTCTGCCTATCATATATTTTCTATTTATACTCTGACTTATTCTTCACATCAACCTCAAGCGTTAAGTACTACTGTTACCATTTTCATTTCTCAGATGAGAAAACTGAGGAACAAACTCAGGTAGTCTGGTATGGACACAGACTAGAAAATGACTCTGATGATCCCCACCCCCTGGTATACACATTGTATTAATTTTCTGCGGATGGCATGACAAATTATGAATTTAGTGGCTTAAAACAACACAAATGTATTGTGTTATAATCTCTTTGGGATGAAAGTCTGGGTACAGTGTAGCTTTGCTCTGAGTCTCACAAGGTCTCAAAAGAGGTGCCAGCAGTGCTGTGTTCTATCTGGAGGGTCTGGGGAGAAAACATTTCTAAACCCCTTGAAGTTGTTACCTTGAGTCAGTTTTTATGTCTTTGGAACCAACATCCCCATTTCCTCATTGTCTTTAAATCATTTGTGTCTATATAGTCATTTATGTCTACATATATAGTAAATAAATAAATAATATATAGATTTATTTATTTTCTAGAGACTGTCTACGTACCCCAGCTCATTGTTCCTTTTCTGTCTTCAAAATCAGCAACAGTATATGGACTCTCTCTAACCTCCCCTTCTTCCTCACATTTTCTATACTTTTCTCTCTCAACTCGTGTCTCTAATACCAGCTGGAGAAAATTCTTGGCTTTAAAGGGCTGACTGGGTTAGATTGTGTCCACCTAGATGATCCAGGTGAATAATCACCCTGTTATTAAATAGTTAGTTGATGAGTAACTTTAATTTCATCTTTGAAGTCCCTTTGCGGTGATACTTAGTATATGATTACATTGTTAAAGGATGAGAATCTTGTTAGGTCATTTTTATTATTCTGTATACCCCACATTTCCTTGTATGATCTTCTCTCCTTGGGGTGGGCTGGTATAGTGGTAGGTATCTGACCACACACTGCAAACATGGAGGATGTTACTTTTGTGATTAGAATACATAAGATTATGACTTCAATCTTAGTATCAGATTTTAGCTGGTTTTGATAAAGCCAGGTGCCATTTATGGGAGGTTCAAGTGGCAAGGGACTAAAAGGGGCCTCTGGCCTACAACCAGCAAAACAATTGAATGAGATCCTTAGTCTGATATACTGCAAAGAACCAAATCCTGCAAATAACCAGGTAGAAAATGATAGTTACCCAATCACGTATTCAGTCCCCATCCTTGGCCAACACTTTGACTGCAACCTTTGGAAATCTCTGAAGCAGAGGACACAGTAAGCTATGACTGAATTCCTACTGCATAGTTAACTCTACAATAATAAATGTTTAAGTCACAAAATTTGTGGTAATTTTTATGCAGCGATGATGAACTAATATACTTGGCCTCAGAATTAGTCTGTTTATTACTAAACTATACTTCCAGGATGGACGCAATTCAGTCCAGAGATAAAGGTTTAGATGGACTTTTCTATTTTTCATCCCTGTACTCATTCATCTGTGCAATCAACAAATATTAAGTAGTATGATTGGCAATATTTGTATTTTGGGAATAGAAAGACAATAATACAGGGCTTATGGAATAGTAGCAAAGACACACGAAAAAAGAATACTATGTGCTACAGCAGAGATTTGTGTAAAAGACTGTGAGAAGAAAACTGAGAAATGCTTTCTTCCCCTCAGGGAATGCTTTCGGAATGGGATGGCATTTTAATTTAGTCATTGAGAAGATATTTGAACATACTATATACAGACCAGTCAGTAAGAAATCAGGGAGGAAGAATGGAACAGCACAGAGGGGGAATTGCTCAGGCAATTGGATTTCCATTGTAGAGGATTCTAGGT
The DNA here is from genome assembly GCF_902686445.1 of Sciurus carolinensis. Classification (NCBI taxonomy): domain Eukaryota; kingdom Metazoa; phylum Chordata; class Mammalia; order Rodentia; family Sciuridae; genus Sciurus; species Sciurus carolinensis. The sequence goes on from NC_062222.1 coordinate 87,586,081, forward strand.
GGGTGAGGGTCAGATCATAAAGGAGCTGTTTGGATTTTCCTTGACAATCACTGAAAGATTTTCACCAAGGTAAGAGCAATATGAGATCTAATTCTTAGAATGGTCTCTCTCAGAATGGCACTGGGAATAGATGGCCAGGGTGGAAATGGGAATGGGGAGAATGAATGTGGAGAGATCAGCTAATGGTCTAAGCAAGAAGTTACCAGAGGGTCTCATAGGGTAGCAGTAAAGAGGGAAAGAATCAACAGAAACCTTGATTTCATAGGTAAATAGGAAGAAAAATTAAAAAGGTAACTAATTAGATGTTGAAGTGAGAGAGGCACTGGTCTTTATAATCTGTTGTCTTGGACAAGTAGGTGTATAGACTTTGATAAAGAGGGAAAATAGGAGGAGTAACAATGTTTCAATGAATTTCTAGTTCAGTGAAGGACAATTTCAGTTTTGGAACTGTGGAGAGGCCTATGGGCCAGTGGATATTTAGTAGGCATTTAGAACCTTGATATAAAGCAGGAGTTTTGGATATAGATTTGGGGTATGAATTTTGTAGAGGTGGGTGTGCATGAAATATTTTAGAGATGTGTTCAGAGAGGGAGAGATAAAGAGACAAAAAAGAAGATGGATAATGACAATTCATGGAAATAATAACATATGAGAAGCAAACACAAAAATAAGTGGAAATAGTAATATTGAAACTGTACTGAGACAGGTAGAGGGAGCTCAGTGAAGAATGACCAAAGATTGAGAGACATTTTCAAGAAAGTTTACTATCTTTCACCGATTTAGCTCATTGTTGAACAACTCTTTATGCTCATTTTAAAAAGATAGCAAGAGCAGACACATCTAGACTCATTCAAAAGAAATAATATACACATTTTGGTTTTATATTGTAATATTCCTTGGTTCATTCATTTCAAATACAAACTAGTATACCTTAATATTCAAAAGCCTGTGTATTGTACTCATGCAGCCTGGGTTAGAACACAAGGCTTAGCAGTTACTAATCATACAGATTGGGAAAATCTATGTTGTTGAGCCTCAGTTCTCCATCTATTGAAAGGGAAACAACGTGAATCACAGGTTAAAAAAGGTTCAATGAAAACCACTTTAGACAGTGCCTATAATTACCAGTCAATGCAAACTCATATATATATATATATATGTATATATATATGTACACATATACATATATATCAATCAAAATCATATATAAATTAAAATAATAAAGCCCCATAACCTCAAAAGTGCTTAGAACAATTGCAGCTTTATTATACTATACATATTTTCTCATTGGCTCTGTAAAAATACATTTCTTTAATATCATTTACACTGATCCCTTAAATTAAAGTTAATAATTAGCCAAGAGCTGGAGAGGTGGTGTAATATTTGATTTCCAGGGACTTCCTGAAAAGTACATGATAAACAAGGAAAGTCTGATGAGTCAACAAAAGTATCAGTTAGGCCCACATGAATGCTGTCAATTTATTAGAAAATGTAATTTTCCAGAAGTCACTATTTAGACAATCCTCCTGTGAATATTCAAGAGGATTGAAGATCATTGAAGATCATGTTTGAAAAATTCTAGTAAATCTCTTAATAATGATTTATAATTGTAGAAAAAATATTTGTGTAACAAATTAAAATTTTAATCAGGATTACTATTGGCTTAACATACAAGATTTGTGGAAATGAACAAACTATGTAAAACCCATTTTAATAGTAGGGATAGGGAAAAGAAAGAAAAATTAGTGGGCTGGTTCATCCTAGACTTTGTTTTTCTGAGTCTGAGATGGTTCAACCAAGGGAAAGTCCTCTTTGAAACATTCATCTCTGTCTAAAGAATTTCAGAGTAGGGAAAACTGTGATTCTTATTTTGTTCTTAAAATCTAAAATTAATTTTTAAAAAATCATTTCTTTTTGAATGATTTTCAAGTGGTAAAAATCAATGGTGTTTATTTCTTCCCTTTCTTTTCCTTGAAATAAATATATTTTGTTGCATGAATTTTCCCATGTCAGAGGTATGGTCTCTTACAACTTATAAATTCAGATGGATGCAGAGATCGATGAGTTTGGCAAAATTAAAATCAACCCTGTATGTTTAGAGTACATTTTTTGAATTTTTGAAAGCAATTTTTTATAATGACTTTGTTCACATATCATATTTAGAGTTATGCATTTTCTCAATTACTTTTAGAACCACAATAGCAATATGCAATATTTGTAGGAATACATGAAAATTCACAGATTTAATTAGTCAAAATGTTTAAGAATGAAAGCTGACTAAAAATAGACTATTAATTGACTTTTTTTTATCAATTGGCAAACTTATAATAATAAACAGTTGTGCTGTAATTGACAAAAATGCCCATATTTTGAGTGACTCAGTTGTTGAGAAAGCAGAAATAACCAGGTCAGCCTCACTGTATACACTTCATTGTATGTGTCTGGATAAACTTAATCATCATTTTTTGTTGCTTAGCTGCCAATTGTATATTTTTTTAAACTTCATGGCTAAGGTTATGTAAAGTGAGTCATACCTTGTTTATACTGTAGATTTTTTAGTATTCATTTCAATTTTATTCTAACAGTAAGTACCAGTTATCCTTTATAAATAGGGGATTTTTTCTTACACAATTTAATCAAAATCACAATTTTGTCTGACACATTCTGTCAAAGAGAAAACGTAACAAAACTGAAAGCGTTTGGAATTAATATTGTATTCTTTATAATACTAATATGTTGAAATTTTTGAATTTTGAAAAACTGAAGTTTATGGGGATTCCCTTTTTAAAAAAAAATCTCTCCTGAGAAGGAATATATTGTTACATTCTAAAACAAAGTTTTCACAAATTGATACTTGCCTAGTACATGCACTTTCTCACTTTGCAAGTACAAACAGGTTCATTAATAAAACTTACCAAAGCTTTTGTTTTAGTCTTTTAAGTCATACACCTGAATGTGTTCTTAAATAAGGAATTATTACTTTCCTTCTTCCCCAATTCTTTGCTATTTTCTTTACTGATTTCACTGTCAGCATTAAACTCAACTCTCTGACATTCTCTACCATTCTCAACATTGGAATCATTTTTTCTCCATTTCTGCTGCCTATACACATGGCCAACTCAAATGAATCTGACTGCTCATTGGGATCACTCCATATGTAAAAAGCTTTTATCTTTCTCTTTTATTTACAGCTTCAGATTAGCCTGTCTCTTCATTACCAACTTTTACTCAAGTGCCTCTTCTGTCATGGTCTATCTTGTGTTACTTTTGTTTTCTGATTTTTCTTGATTCTTAACTTAGATGATCCTCATGTGGTACCTTGAACACCTGGTTTTCGGTTTTCACATATATTATGCTTATTCTAAATTTAAATAGGAATTCCTGTCTGCCTTATCAATCCCTAAGAACTTTCTATAGCATCAGCTCTCAAATTTGGCTTTCCTCATAGATTACAGCTCTGCTCTAGAATTAATTACCCTTAGATTACATAGAGTCTGAGACTGTTCAGCTGCAGTGAAAGGGAACTGCATAGTGTACTCTTTCTTTCCTTTCCCCAGAATTTTTTGATACTGACTACATATTTTAAGAGTCTTTTCGCTTCATCAAAATCACATGTTCTCCCTAACCACTCCTATTGCAAGTGTTAAGTAAAGTTCCTTTTTTTTTTAAATGAGATCCTTACAGTTGAATCTACTAACACCATTTCAAGTTTTTTTTCTCTATGAGAATGATTCCAAGTCTATGTCCCTGGCATTAATCTCCTTCCAAAAATCTAGATTTCTAGTTTATATTGTTATATGAGGATATAATAAGTATGTAAAAAACAAAACTGACCATATCTTAGCAAATAATTCACAGAACTTGCATTCACTTGATGTCTACCAGGTCCTTTTAATTAGTGATACCCTCATTATAGAAACCAAGAGTGACCTGTCAATATTAATGCTAACTTCCCCTTTTGTCTAACACTCCCTGCCCAATAATAGCTAACAAATAGCAATTCCTATTGATTTGTCCTTTGTCAGAAGGTTTCATAGCTACACATTTATAAACACTCACACAGACATACACAGTATTACTCTTCCATTTCTTTTGCTAGCACTTTTGACTACTTCCCACCTGGATTATTTGCAACTGTAATCTAGTTTTCCAGCTGATCTACTCAGTGCCCCAAATGAACAAATATGGAATAACTCTATTAATAAGACAGTTCTAATAATCTCACTCTCTTATAAATAGACATTTCTTGCTTTTTACTAATATGTTTTTTTCAACTTTATGTTTCATTCATTTACTTCATTTCATTTCAATATAATTTTCCCTCTATCTTTTTCTACAAATGTCTTCACCGTTGTTTATGGGCAGACAAAACTATTTTCGAGTATGCATTTTTTTTTTGCAAAAAAATGTAGAACCCCATCTCTTACATCAATCTGCATTAATATTTACTTCTGTTGAATTGGCATGTAGCAATACTCAAGAAATTATCATATCTTATATAATTGTGAATATTCATGCATACATTTTTCTCTTATAGAATATTGGTCTTAGGCTGATAAGATGATTTCTAATTGGTTCTTCAAGTTTCCCATATCATCTAAAAGAACATCTTTTGTATTTGGAATACATTAACAATTATTTTCCAGTTATACTGACATGTTTTACAGAGATTCAGAAATTTCCTAAAATCAAATATTCAGCCAATTTAATTAAAATGGACAATTTAGCTTAATAGTTATACACACTGATATTTTTCATATATGTCAAAAAAAGCAACAGGTTAATTGATAGACAAGATTCATTCTTAATATTGATTTGACATTATAAAACACATAGAAAAGATGACAATGAAGAATATAACTGTAGCATTGAGAATTTTTGCTGCTATGTTATTTTATATGTGTCATGGTAGCTTCAAAGAAACAGGCCACTTTTATTGAATTACATCTAATACTGTTTGAAAATAAACCAAAGACCACATTTTAAAATATCTTGGAAGCATGAGTCTAATTTTGTTGCCAACATTCTGCTATCCCATTTGTTATCAGTGTCTATTCTTGTCTGTCATTTTAATAGATTTGAAACAGCTCAGAAAGGCAGCTCTGATGGCAGCACTGAAATTGACTAATTAGAAATGACTTTCATTAAAATACACTTATTTATCTGAGTCATTGGTGGCATTTTGTGTTGTAAAAATTTAAGGTAAACACTTTTTTGTTTTTACAATCAATGTATCCTTTTATTTAAATCTATGTGTGTGTGTGTGACATAGGATCAGCTGGTCATTTCTTCTGTGTCTTTTTTCTTCTGTAAAATGAGGGTAACAATTTTAATTCAATTTGTGAGCATAAAGTTTTATGCACGTAATGGTTTTCAATGGTTCTTGGCACAGAGTAAGGATTCAATAGGCAATAATAAATATAATGAAACTTATTAATAATTATACTTATTTGTCCTTTTGATTATGCTCTACTAACACTCAAATCACTGGTTATTCTTTTCGGTCCTTGCATGTAATTGGAAATGGGTACACATTTTCTAATTTTGAGTCATGATACTGCCAATGACAATATTTGCGATGATTCTAGATTGTTTTTCACCATTTTAGATCCTATTTTTATATAAATAGAAAAAATTAATATGTTTTTAATCAATATACAGTCAGCAATAAGTGACTTCATTCTTTTAAAATTTAGTAAGTTAGTTAATAACATCTGAACATCCCTTTTTATTTACTCTAAAATATTAGACTTCTAGTGTAAAACTATCAGTTCCACATTTTTTAAACTTGGGAGTTCAATTTAATGTGTTTATATTTTTGACTTTTACTCTGAAGGGGAAAGAACAAAAAAAATTTACCAACCATATTGAAGAAAAAATAACAACAAAATTATTCAGGGAACTTTAAGAAGCATGGCTATTTAGTATACTGGTTTGGGTTGGAAGGCCTGTGTTCTTGTTTAGCACCTGCCTATAAGTAACCTTGTTTTCTCAAGATAACATTTCTTTATGCTTCATTTTGAGCTGGGCACACTGGTGCATGCCTGTATTCCCAGTGATTTGGGAGGCTGAGTCAGGAGGACTGCAAGTTGAAAGCAGCCTCAGAAACATAGGGAGGCCCTAAGAAACTTAGTGAGACCCTCTCTCAAAATAAAAAAATAAAAAGTGCTTGGATTGTGGCTCAGTGGTAAACTGACCCTGAGTTCAATACCTGATACCAATTTTTTTTTAATTAAAAAAATAATAACAGACTGAACTATGTGACCACAGGCAATTTTTTGAAAAGGCTTAACCTGTCCAGAAAGGTCCTAAGGGGAAGCTTTTAATCAAGTGTAGCTCCTGACTCACCACCTAAGGACCATGTCTCATGGTCTCAGGAACTGGTAGTTTGACTGCCAGGAAGATGCCCTGTGGGGAGGGCCACTTAGCACTCTGAGGAGCATGCTTTGCTCCTGACTATATTTGAATTCATTGGTGCCCTGTGATGCCTATAGTGGTCTTGAGAGTCTGAAAGTCTAAGAAAGGCTTCAAGGGACCCCAGTGGATGATTCAGGAAGGTCTAGTATTGAGGTAGATTTTATGAGTATTGCTTCAGTTTGGGCAGGGCATTAAGAGGTTTAAAAGGATGGGAAGGTAAATATTGGCAGAAAGAGATATATAAGTAGAAGGGTCAATGAGCCTATGGCTTGATGGGAATGCTTTGTGGCTTATGATGGAACATAACTTCCTTAGGGGAGTATAAAGATTGGAGAGAACCAAGGGAAAGTGCTTAGAATATAAAACTTTCAATCCTTAGTTTCTGTGAAATGGACTGAAACTCAATGCAGTGTCTTCAATATACATGGATTTTTAAAATCAATTATTATGAAATTTTGAGGTTGTGTACATGGGCTCATCTACTTCACAATATTTTCAAGTATTTAAGATTTATCTTTTCAGTATGCTATGCTTAGCATATTGGTACTTGGTCCTTATGCAGGAAACTTAGTGCCCTGAGATACAGGTATCTGGTTCATATTCAGGAAGTGAAGAATAGAGAATTCTGTTGAGTTTACCATGAGGAAGCATGTATTTCTCAAAAGTTACAGGAAGATATTGCTTATATTTCACTGACAATTGTGACTGAGAATGTTCACTTCTAGTTGCAAAGATGGGTAGGAAAGGAGACATTTAGCTTCCTAGTTTTCATATTGGAAGCAGACAAGAAAAAATAGGTCTGGAAAACATTTGTTGCTCCAGTCAAGAAAAAGGAGTTGCTGTAATAAAGGATCTATAAGTCTTGCCATATAAAAACTATTACAAATTTCCAAATGATTGCCTAACATATTTAATTAGAGAAGGGAAGATTAGAAAAGGCATCAAATATTTCCAATTTTTAAATTTATATTTTTATAAAATTAAGATCATTCACTATTTCTGTAAAAATTTTTTCTCTGTCAGGAAGAAATTTATAGCCGAAAGACTTGTTCCAGATGGAATGGATTTGCCTACAAGGAAGAAAATTCTGATGATTGAGATTCAGGCAGAAAAAAATTTAAAGAACAATCTACCATATATATTACAGATGGAATTTTTATATTAGTTCAAAGAGAGGGCAAATTTACTGTAATTTTCTTTCCAGCATATTTATAATATTATTCTAATGTTTCTCATATCTTCAAGTTATTTTAAAAGCACTTGTAGATTATAGAAGAAATTGCTCATATAGTGATAAATTTACATTAGGAAGAATCTTGAAATTACCACTGAAGACTTTTCAATTGATTCTCAAAGGAAAGGTTGATTATTTCTATGAATTAATTAAGCATTTAATTAGTTGTGATCTATACAAAATCACAACTCACAAATGTACAAAGTAACAAATAGCCAAGATGACATATGAGAAATATCCATTGTTTTATAGTTTTTACATCTGATTTATAATTTTATTATCTGAGCATTGGATGTATTTCAAAGTTATACTGTTGCTCTCATAACTCATGGAATATAGTTTGTAATAACAATCATCTTCTCAAATTGGTCATTACCAAAGTTAATGACCTGGTTATTAGAACATCAACCTTGGCTTTGCCTTGGTCTCTTAATTAACACATCTGTCATTTACTACTAGTGGCTAAAAATTTTGGTGTAAAGGACAACTCCAATAATGATGGCACCATTAAAATGACATCTCTATATATTTGGATGGATCATCAAATTTGCATTGGCCTATCACAAACAGGATCCTGTGAGGCCCTAAATAGTTTTGGCAGCCACAAATAGTGAAATCCAAACAGCAAATAGAACAACATTAGCCTGCTTTGTGGAACATTTGCATTGAAAATTATTTCTCGTCATTGTTGAGAAGAATAATCTGACAAAACCATTTTCTGTACCTTCATATGCAGATAGCCACCTCTAACACTGGTAAACAAACTTGCACAAAGTATAAGTCTTCTAGGTACATACATACTCTCTTACCATGTGCATTCATTCTATTATTAGAAAAATATTGTGCAGTTACACTTACGTAGATGCCATTAGCTAGTTAAAAGCACATCAGTGTTTCCAACTGAACATCAATAATATGTCCAGGCATTGAAACACTAGCATTTTTCTTTTTATCTGTTCACACTTTTACATAATTTTAATGTTTGCTTATTAATACAAAGGCATTGATTTAAATAATAGTGAAAACTCTAGTTTTTTTTTCATTTGAATTTTTTGAGAACATACCATGCCAGATACTGTTCTAGGCACTGAGGATATATGAAACACTAGGATTTTTAAAACAGAAAATTTATCATTATAATTTCCTTAAAAATAGCTTATTTTCAGTTTTTAAATATTCATTTGAAAATTAGACTAGCAGATCACACCATATTGATTGACAAATGCAACAAAATAAAACAAAAAAAACCAAAATTGTTAATTATTGTTCTTTAAAATGTATTGAAAATTAAACAAACATCTACTAAAGTGCTATTGTCAAAAGAAAAATGTTGTTAAACTCTCATGTAACATCTATCCTTTCAAATAATCATGTAGAAAACACAAGTCACTGACAAATTATGTTTTACTGTCATTTCTAAGAGATGAATGCATTTCATTATTCTTTAATATCTATTTTTAATTTTCATGGAAAATATAATTCAATAAAGTAATTTTGCAAGGTGCAGATATTTTGGGTCCATGTGTTCCTTATGGTTCCAGGATTCTTGAGACATTGGGAAGGAGACATAGCTATAAAATTGTACTATTTTTTAAAATTTATTTATTTTGATTCATTATACACAAATGGGGTACAACCGTTGTTTCTCTGATTGTACATGAAGTAGAGTCACACCATTTGTGTAATCATATATGTATATAGAGTAATGATGTTTGTCTCATTCTGTTATTTAAAAAAAAAGAAAGCAAGATGAAATATCACACCACAAAATTAGATCATACTCTTAACTTCAAATGACAATTTATAAAATGTAGATAATGCAGTGAAGTCAAAGTAACTATTTATTGGCCATGCTTTTAATTCTAATGAGCTCTGTATTAGAGAAAGATAAGAAATTTACTAATTTTCTATTAGCATTCTTTTAGGAATTAATTTATATTGTAATAAATTTAAAGGAATCACAGTAAACAAATTCTATTTTGTAACTATCAAGGCAGGAGATAGAAAAATTGTACTTAAAATTTACTACATTATTGACTCCTGGTTTTAATTCATTATATTGTAGATCCACACCCATCTGTGCATGATTTGACCTCTGTCTTATCTCTCCAATCTCATTTTCTTCCACTTCGTTTGTCTTCATCAGTCTACTTTTGGCCCCTTGAAAATACTAAGTTTACTACTATTTTATCATTTTACTTAAGGCCCTGCTAACTTAATGTTTGCAATACTTCTCTCTACTTCATTACTGTCCTTTGAAATGTCATCTCTTTAGGGATTTTCTTCAGAGGATTAATTACTATATGATATTATCTTATGTACTTATATCTATTTCATTTATTTTCTCTTTTATCCCACTAGAATATAAGTTTCTTGAAGCAAGGTCTTTGACTCCCAGGCTTTCTAATGTATCTCTAGTACTTTACATCAAGTCTAACACAGAGATTAAAACACAGGTACAAAAATACTTATTTTCAAATAACTGATGTTTTTACAGTGCTATAGAGTTTTTAAAATGAATCATAATTATATATATTCAAAGCAAAAATATTAATTGTATAGTTTGAAGTGTCTTGGCAAAGTATGTACGTAAACTCTCCTCACAACCAACAACCAAATCGAGATATAGAACCAGAATAATAATTTTTGAAAAGGAAAGGGGAATTATTTCTTTTAAAAAGCAACTGTGGATCAGATATTTTGTCTTCAAAATGAAATTATGGAAATCCCTAAGGTAAAGGATGATACTTTGCCTAGTTGGTTGACTTGTAATTATGACATGGAAATGGAAATACTGCTTGTCTTTGGAATATACCTTAAAATCAAAGCTAAGAAGGTAAAAAAAAAAAAAAAATAAGTTGAAAAAGAAGAAAAAGAATGTGAAAAACCCCATAAGATTAGGTTCATCCTTCCAGATTATTTATTTTGATTGTGTGAGTGTAGTTGGGTTGAGACTTCTGAATTTTTAAAACATATGTACCAATGTGAGTTACTTGAATAAGTTTCAGGAGGTCCATTGGGCTCATAGTTTAACTGAAAATCTAATCTGAAACTTCTAAAGGTTGTCAAACTGCAAAGAAGAGAATACTGTGTTTGATGTTCTTTTCAGGTAGGGTAACCTTATATCCCAGTTTGCCCAAGAGAGTCCTGTTTGAGCATATCCACTCCATTGCAACTATTGGTAGAACTGTTTTTAGAACTGGTTTTTAGAACTGGTTTTTTTTTTTTTTTTCTGTTCTAAAAAAGTGTCTGGATAATAAATTATATGGTCGTCCAACTTTTTTGCACCCTTTTTTGAGAACCATAAGTACTGATCTTTGGGTTCAGTGAAGCTCTTTTAGCGCTCTACCTCTTTTTTTACTAGATCATAGATTTTGATTTTAAAAAGCAGTTGTACTTTCAAGAACAGGAGACGACACAGCAGACATTGATTGCTGCCTTGACCTCATTATGTTGATAAGGGCATTTGTGAATATTGTCTAAGTTAAGGTAATAAACACCCCAGGTAGAAGGTTAATGACACATTTAGCACCAGTGGGGAGTCAGACAGTTTTTCACAGAAAAACCAGTTCAAGCTGGTAAACCTTCTGTCCTGTCCATGTAGAACAAAAACGCATCAGGTTTCTACAAATGGGAATACAATTTAAGAAGAGGCAAACAGCATGCTGAGAATTCAGCAATTGGATGACTACATTGTTTTGCCAAAGAATAACAAACTTAAAATGTTGTCAAGTCATTTTTAACAGCAATTTTCTATAATCTTTTGAGCCTCCTGCTATGACTGTGCTAATCTAGATCTTACAGCTAGCTGACACCAAAGAGAGCATTATGACAAATTTATGAACTGATGACTCATTTTCCACATTCATTCAACTAATAAGCAAAACAAGTCATTATTTTTTAAGCCTGATTATCACTCCCCTTTTTATGCAAGAAGTACACACTAATTCTGCTAAGCTGTTTTACCACAGAATCACCCTATGCTAACAGTTTCTATAGGCTAAAGATACCTGGTACCCTCAAAATTGGAAAAAACTCTATGCAAAATGTCTCAGTGATTCTATTAAATCCTTATATTTTGGCCTTAGGAAATACTGTCATCACTACAAATTAGAATTTCAATAATTGAAATCATATTAATTATCATTAGCTTCCCCATGCATGCTTTTGTACAATTAGTCAAAATGCGATTGACTACTTACTAAAAAGGATAAACAATCTGAAATTACACACTGGGATATCACAACAGAAAAGAAAAATATGATCGGCCCTTCTTATCTTCAGGTTATACATCAGCAATTTCAATCAACAGTGTCAAATATTTATCCTGAACATGTATGAACATTCTCCTCTTGTCATTATTCCCTAAATATTACAGCTTAACAGCTTTTAACATAGCATTTATGTTGTATTAGGTATTCTAAGTAATCTAGAGATGATTTAAAGTGTATTAGAGGGATATACACAATTTATATGCAAACTCTTTGCCATTTTATATAAGGGGCTTGATAATCCATGAATTTTGGTATCCACAAGGGTGGGGAATCCTGGAACCAATTCTCCATGGATACCAAAGACAACTGTGCACACTATAATACAGGGAAGACATAGCAAGAAATGATGCAGTAAAGAACAGGAACCGAAAGTGTGAAAATGATAGGACATTTGGCAAAATTCAAGGGAGAAGGGGGTTCCCTGTGAACTGTTCTTCCAGTTAATTTTCAACTATACTCAAATTTCCGCAACCCAGGAAAGTGCGACAAACACAAAGCTCTAATTCATTTTTGACTGGATGTGTGTGTGTGTGTGTGCGCATGTGTTTTAATATACTGGATGTGAGCTGATTTACTGGATGTGAGTTTCTGAAGATGTCAGTGGAATTTCAGTGTCTCAAATAATTTCTTGCCCCAGCATGCTTTATTGTGAAATCACTTCTTGAGTCTTGAATGCACTATTGAGACACTGAAAGAGAAAATCTTCGAATTATTGAGAATAATGTAAAAAGGCAGTCAAGAAGGAAAGAGGAATACCTTGAACGACGAATTCAAATTTCAAATCTTGATTATGATAAACTGCAGTGAGAAATTATTTGAAACTATCAGATTCTCAGGTTAAAGAGAATCAATTTTTGGTGGAAGGAGATGAGAATATAAGCAATTACATATTTGAAGAGAAGGTATCCTAATTAATGATTTTAATTAATTCAAAACATCATTAACACTATTAAGTGCCTTTCCAAGTATGGACATTTTGTTTTGGTAATAACAAATTGAAGAATTGGGCAACAAATAGTATTGAATCTTGTTTATAAAACCAGGTCTTGGGTTAAAATTTGTCTGTACATCATTTTTGGTAGGTAGAATAATGCTCCTTTCTATCTCCTAAAGATGTCTACAGTTTAATTCCCAGATTCTGTGAATTTGTAAACTTACATTTGCAATTTATATTATAAAAAGGAATTTGTAATGTGATTAAGAACTCAGAGGTAGATTAATAGGCTGGGTGTAACCTAATTGAATGCACTGTTAAATTATACAACCTTTTTTCAGCTGTGGCCAGAGAGGGGAAGTCATTGAAGAAGAATGATCAGAAAAATGCAAAGTTCTGACTTTGAAAATGGAGGAAAAAAAGCCAGGGTTGAGAAACGTGGGTGGTCTTTAGAATATGCAAAAGCCAAGAAATTACTATGATTCCCCTTTTGAGCTTCCAAGAGGGATCATAGATTTGCCCACACCTTGGTGTTGGTTCATTGAAATCCATGTGAGACTGTGCTATGGTTTTATCTGGAATGTTCCCCAAAGGTCCATATGTTGAAGAGTTGGTTCCCGATACAGAATGTTCAGAGCTGGGTCTTTTGGGAAGTGATTAGAACATGAGGACTAGGAGCTCATGGGTGGATTGATACATTGATGGGATGATACATTAAGATGTGGACACCTTTGGGAGGCAGGAAGGAACGTTATTCTGCCCACCAAAAATGATGATGATACAGATAAATTGAATGGACTATTGGGAGATGGTGAAACTAGGAGATGGGGTCTAGTTGCAGGAAATAGGTCACTGGCAGTGTGACCTAGAATGGTATCTTGCCCTAGCTTCCCCATCACCCCGCTCTTGCTCTTTCCTTCTCTCATTTTCTCATTCTCTCCTTCCTGGCCACCATGAAGCAAACAGTTTTGCACTGCCACACTCTTATGCCATGATTTACTGCTTTGCCACGGACCCAGAAACGACGGAGCCAGTCAACCATGAACTGAAATTGCTAAAATCTTGGTGTAAAATACATCTTTCCTCCTCTAAGTTGATTTTCCAAGGTGTTTTCTCACAGCAATGGAAAACTGACTAACACAGGCTTCTAATCTGATGCCTACAGGAGGACCTCCACATTTTAGAATGTGTCTTCCATCCTCTGGTGGTTCATAAGCAAAAAAAAATATGAATGAAAGTCAACATTTTGTCACCTTAATGTTAAAGGTTCTGGTTAGGACCATTAGTCAACTGAACTTGTTAATATGGATGCCAGAATGAGGGAGAATTTATCCTCCAGTAAAGAAAGGCATATGAACACATACCTGGTATGGAGGAGAAGCTGCGGGGCTTATTGTAGGCAACTTGCTCTTAAAAGAAAGAATAGTGCTTAGTCTAGAGTGCAAGTGATGTTTCTCAAGTTTATTGTTCTAATAATACATATCTAATAATAAATATTATCTAATAATAATATACTGTTTTATAACTCCAGAAACAAAGAGGATAATGTAGATAGAGAGGAAAGGTTTTCATAGGGAGAATAAATATGACTTCATTGAAATCCGTGCTAGAGTGCAGAAATAGGCACTGAGATTTAATAATTCATCCAAAGTGAAAGAGTGCTATTGCAAAAAAGTAGAAAACTCAAGACTTGACTCCATGTCTGTCAGATTCCAAGACTTTTATAATATCTATCTTAAGTACTCTAACAGAAAGGCAGATACAGAAAGTAGGTAATAAAGCAGAATTTGAATAGATGGTATATTTAGGTTAAATCTTTAATTTTCCTGATAATATTTAAGAGAAAAATACTGGTTAAAAAGGTTTCCCATAAATCACTTAAATGAATTTCTAATATAACATTAAAGACAAACTTTCCTAAAAAGGCATCAATAATTTTAAATGAACATAAGAGCTTTTCAAAGAAGAAAATAAATATAATGATAATGGCAAAATGTCTATATTACCCCAATTTAACTGGTACTCAGATATTAATAATGACCTATGGAACTATGTCTTCAAATGGTACAGGAATTGCATTATAAAGATTGTTAAATGACCTTAGAAACAGAGTTTGTTCAGGAGCTCAGAATTTATAAATGATAATTCAGATATAATATAACAGTGGACTGACCTGGATCTTCATGTTTCACTTGGGTTCTCTGCAGTTGATTAAATATTACCCCACAAGGCATGCATACCAGTTCTTACCAAAAGGACTAAAAAAAAAAACAGAAAAAAAATTAATTATTTGCATTGTGAATATTTAACTCAAATTTTTAGCCAACAGATTTCACAAATTGCCAAAAGTTCTATAAACATTTAACAACAAAATTAGAGTTAAAAATTCCACAGTTACAAACTATTTTCTATTATTTGTTTCTTATCATGTACAGTGCAAATAATTATAGAGTGACTTAAAAATCATCTCATTGTAAAGTAACAAATGAAAATTTCTAGATGATTAAAACCTAAAAGGATTATTTTTGTAGCAATTGTGTATATGATACTTCGGGATATCTTAATGATTACTAATTTCTGATGGAACAGTTGCTCAGTCTTCCAATACTTTCACTCTATCATCCTATAACACATTTTAATATGAGAATATGGTCTTAGGTGGTGGTAATGGCTCCTAAAATATTTTTTTTTCCTTAAGAAAACTATCACATTTTATAAAGAGAGGAAGGAAATCTAAACTTTTGAATGAGTGCCTCCTGGCCACATGGATCAAAGCATTAGAAGAAAGTTTTTTATCTTAGATGTGTTGCTGTAAGCCCAGCATTTCAGAAGTAGTCCTTGGAGCAGAAATAAGATGTCGACTGATATTATGTGATATACTCTGGGACTAGAGGCAGAGGCAGAATTCAAATGCTGCTTTCACATCCTTCGAGCGCATGCCAAACATCATGTAACTAAGATTGCTCCTGTGAAATTGTTTGCCACTTCCCTAGTTCTGTGCCCAAAACACCTAATTTAATGTCATGTGACCTGTGGCTGCCCAATACACTCTAACTGATCTGAGTAAAATGTGTGAGTTGTGAAGACCATGAAAAAGTAAGAATAATTTCAGAATGATTACAGATTTCCAGGAAAGCCTATAGCAGGTGCTTTGAAGTTACTGGGTAACAGGTTGCCTGTGTTTTAATTTAAAATTCTTCCTTATGATGGCACCAAATTTATCAAGATCTAGTACTCATTTTGATACAGTGTATGACTACTTATAAATTCTATCTATTTTCTACTGATTTTAATACAGTCATTTATAGTATTATTAGGAGCTTTTACATAGGTTCAAAGGTCCTTCGGTTCATAAATCTTTTTACTTGTCTGACTCTACCTTATCAATATCCTTGCAATAGTTGTGTTATCAATAACCAGAAGAAGATTGGGTCTAGTATTAAGGGAACATGTGAAAAGGCATTTATTTGCCTTATAAGACAAAAGAATTAGCTTCCACTTTTGATAATCTATTTATATGATTACTCTAGCATCTTAAAAATATACCCAATGTTTCTTTCAAGTATTCTTTAACTACCTTGAAATGGACCGTTTTTCTTTTGACAAGAATTGTTACCACCACTGATACATCACTTTGGTAAAAAGCATACCAACCAATGCTCGTGAGATGTAGTACCTGGAGGATATGTAAAGAGACACATGTATGCCAAATAAACTGTATGACCAGAAGTTCACAGTAAAATCCACCTTTCTTTACTTGTAGTGGTGAACCCTAAGAAAGTTCAGCAAACCATTTAGAACTCAAAGGTTATCATTAATCTCAGCCAAATACATAGAATAAATTTAAGTTTCTTGTTCATTCACTTTCAGATTCGTTATATATTTATCAAATTCCTATAATCTGTCAGACGTTGTATTGACATTCTACTAGTTGCTGAGGATCTGGCCAGGAATCATACAGGGGAAGTGACTCACCTTACTTGGCAACACATTTCTGTTTCTCTTTTCCTGTTAATTTTTGATGTTTTCCAGAGTTTTTTGTTTCATATTATAATTGTGGTTACATTTATTGCATTATCACATACATTATTACATAATAAAATTATTACATGCTCACTTAATTGATAAAGGCACCAGGGCCAAAGAATCCAGGGCTTCAGCATTGCAATAGCAAACCTTCTACAGACTCACTGTCCACAATTTACTTCCAAATCCCCCTCTTTAAACTAGTCTTTCCTCTCCTCACATAAACAGATTTCTCTGATTTGTCCTGTCCCTTTATTTGGAATGCAATGTGCCATTTTTTTTTTTAAATAACATTCTCTAACTTCTTTCTTCAACTGCTTTCTTCTTCTCTCCCTCTCTCCCTTCCTTTTCCTTCCCTTCCTTCCTTCTTCCCTTCCTTAATCCTCTCATTCTTCAGTTCCTTCTTTTTATAAATAAAATTGAGTAACTCCTGTGAGTTTAACACCTTTTTTAAAGATTCAATAAGTGCATAGTATACAAAATATTTTTTACTTAAAACACTTTACTTTATCCCCATCCTTTTATATAGATATTAATAACTTCATTTTATAAATAAAGCACCTAAGACTCAGAAAATTTAAGTGACTTGCTTAAGAATACAGAAAAAAAAAACTGACTGCAGAATTCTATGAAAAAGTACTAGAAAAAGTGCCACTTAGTAGCTTTAATGCATGGAGTAACACACACTTTCATAGTATTAGAGTTCCTCAGAATGTTATTCATACCATAACTAAAAAAACTTACTAGTTGGGAAGTTTATTAAAATTTTGTTTGATTATAAAATGTAATTATTTAATGTAATGTTTAATCAGTCGTCAGAAATAATTCATGCCAGTATAATTTTTGTTTAATCTGCAAACCATTTTTTGATCATTTCAAATATTCTCACTTGGTTTTAACCTACAAAGTAATCTATGTCTCCTAATTTTACTGGACTATGATACTAATAATATATACTAGGAAATAAACCCCAAATAAAATTTTTCCTATTAAAATAAGATACAGCAAAACAGACTGCAGAATTATATTTTTTTAATCTTTCCAATGTCACTGATATGCCTCAAGCCTCTGGTTTTTATTACACACTGATTTATTATATATCTCAAAATTTCATGACTTTTTCTCATGAAATGATTTTATACATTGACTGAAAATTGGTTTTTAGGGTTTATACATACAGTCACTTAGTTCATATATATTCACAGAAATTCATGGAATTTAAAATCTTAGTTCTCTTTGTGTTCTCTGAAAGAAAAATATATTTACTTATTTTTCATGTAATTTTCTCCCTTCTTCTCTGTTAAGAGCAAGACATAAATCACTTTCTTCTAATAATTTAATGTGCTATTAACTCCTGAGAGTAGGTCTGAACAATTCCTTTCTTTTTTTAGGTTACTGCAAAATTAATTAAATTAATTGTATAAAGCCCAGATTTCCCTATAAATTGTTATTCTTCCTGTAGTACATAGTATTAAATACTGATATTTCGAAGTCTGTATAATGTTTTTTCAATACACTCTGAGTAATAGAAATTCCAATTCAAAGGCCTTGGCTCTTATGATTGTATTATAAAATGTGTTTTCTATGCATTTGATAATAGATTTTATTAAAAAGTATTTTAAAGAGAAGAGATTCCTTGATACTGTGCTTCACAGATACAATCAACAGATATTTCTATTTATGTGAAACCATGATGAGAATTCCAAGATTTTCCAAAAACTATTTGATCATCAGACATCAAAAGATTGAAAGAATGAACAGATGTGGACAAACAAATGTGAAAGGAGGACTCCTGCTCTTTCAGGGGTATTCCCTTTCAGGTGATGTTTTCCAGGGTTCAAGGATGTGGTCTAACTATTTATTTTGGTGTCAGTACCATGCCATTTTTGTTACTATTGCTCTGTAGTACAGCTGAAGGTCTGGCATTGTGATACCTTCTGCTTCACTCTTCCTGCTAAGGATTGCTTTGACTATTCTGGGTCTCTTGTTCTTCCAAGTGAATTTCATGATTGCTTTCTCTATTTCTAGGAGGTACATCATTGAGATTTTAATTGAAATTGCATTGAATTTGTATAGTGCTGTTGGTAGTATGGCCATTTTGATAATATTAATTCTGCCTATCCAAGAACATGGGAAATCTTTCAATCTCCTAAGGTTTTCTTTAAGTTCTTTCTTTAGTGTTCTGTAGTTTTCCTTACAAAGGTCTTTCCCCTCTTTTGTGAGATTGATTCCCAAGTATTTTTTTTTTTGAGGTTATTGTAAATGGGGTAGTTTTCCTAATTTCTCTTTCAGAGAATTCATCACTTATGAATAGAAATGCATTAGATTTATGAGTATTGATTTTATATCCTGCTACAATTTGTTGAATTCATTTAGAGGACACAGAGACAAACCCACATAAATACAGTTATCTCATACTAGATAAAGCTGCCAAAAACATACATTGGAGAAAAGATAGCCTCTTCAACATATGGTGCTGGGAAAACTAGAAATCCATATGCAGCAAAATGAAATTAAACCCCTTTCTCTCACCCTGTACAAAACTCAACTCAAAATAGATCAAAGACCAGAGACCCTGCACTAAATAGAAGAAAAAGTAGGCTCAAATCTTCATCGTGTCAGCTTAGAATCAGACTTCCTTAACATGACTCCCAAAGCACAAGAAATAAAAACAGTAATCAATAAATGGGATAGATTCAAACTAAAAAGCTTTTTCTCAGCAAAGGAAACAATCAACAATGTGAAGAGTGAGCCTACGGAGTAGGAGAAAATCTTTGTCACACACACTTCAGATACAGCACTAATCTCCAGAATGTATAAAGAACTCAAAAAACTTAGCACCAAGAATACAAATAACCCAATTAATAAACGGGCTAAGTAACTGGGCAGACACTTCACAAAAGATCTTCAAGCAATCAACAGATATATGAGAAAATGTTCAACATCTCTAGTAATAAGAGAAATGCAAATCAAAACTACCTTAAGATTTCATCTCACCCCAACTAGAATGGCTATTATCAAGAATATAAGCAACAGTAGGTGTTAGTGAGGATGTGGGAAAAAAGGTACACTCATACATTGCTGGTGGGGTTGCAAATTGGTGCGGCCACTCAGGAAATATGTGTGGAGATTCCTCAGAAAACTTGAAATGGACCCACCATTTGATCCAGGTATCCCACTCCTTAACCTATACCCAAAGGACTTAAAATCAGCCTACTGTAGTGACACAGCCACATCAATATTTATAGCAGCTCAGTTCACAATAGCTAGATTGTGGGACCAAACTAGATGCCTTTCCACTGATGAATGAATAAAGAAACTATAGTATTTATACTTAATGGAATATTATTCAGCCATAAAGAAGAATAAAATTATAGCATTTGCAGGTAAATGGATGTTAGAGAATATCAAGCTAAGTGAAATAAACCAAGCCCCCAAAAACAAAGGCCAAATGATTTCTCTGATAAGTGGATGATGATACATAACAAGGGGAGGGGAGAGGGTATTAGAAGAATGGAGAAAGGATGGACTGTGTAGGGGGAAATGAAAGGTGGGGAGGGATGGGGGAAGGAAAGATAACAGAATAAAACAAACATCATTACCCTATGTACATGTACAATTATACAAATGGTGTGACTCTACCTCGTGTACAACCAGAGAAATGAAAGTTGTACTCAATTTGTGTGCAATGAATCAAAATTAATAATAAAAAATTAAAAATTAAAAAAAAGGTGGGACAGTGATAGTAGTAATATCAGACTCCCTGGCAGAGCTCTGAGTAGTATTATGATCTTCACCATTAGTGGATTCTTGTCCCATGACTCATTGAACATCAGCTATTTATTTTCAAGGCAATATGGAACAAGGAAATTCAAGCAGAATCACAAATATATTTTCAGATAACAAGTAAAATGGATAGCTACAAGCTAAGTTGCTGCTCTCTTTTAAGAAAGTATTTTGAGGGTTTTAAATGAAAATGATCTGTGAATTCCATTTACCTGTAAACTTCTTTGGTTCACATGCATTCTACTTCTAAAATGACTTTCAATTCTGGAAGTGCTCAGCAGATGTTGTTCTGAAAAGGCAATGCTAATAACAGAATTATTCTGTTCCATTGTCAAATAAATTCATGCTATTTATTCCAGGGGCTCCCTGGGAGTCATTACAATGTGCCAGAAGATTTTTTTATTCATTGGTTTGATCAAGAGCAATTGAAAGTCAGACTTGCGTTCTCTGGAAGGTGCTCTGGTCCATGAGTGAACAATTAGAGTTTCATATAACTAGAATTTTTTGTGGACTTACATAAAAGTAACAGCACTGAGTATATCTGAAAAACACCAAAGGAAGTTTTGAATCTGCTATTGTTAAATCCCCTGGAGGATTCTAAAGCTCCTTCCTTAAAAATAATCTTAAATTGCTATTGCACAAAAACAGGTGGGGTTGGATGACTGAATAGAAAAAAAACATTTGTACTATCCAATGTGGAGAGAAAATAAATTGCCAGAATAAGTAAAGAGAAGCTAAGGAGCAAAGGGTAAATGCTAGCGAAAGTACTTCTTTCTATTTTTCTTTGTGGTAGAGGGTGAGCTTTCCTGGTTTTTATGCTGCAGTAGTCCGTGGTCACTTGAAGGTAAGAAGTGGGAGTACTGTTACAGGCTGATGCACGGGATGGGAACTATTGCCCAGGAAAGGATGATGATCATTTAACTGAAGTAACCCTACTATGTGATGTTGGAATATTCCTTGTATTCGTTTCCTAGAGCTGCTGTAAAAAGTGATCACAAAGTGGGTGACTTCAACAATAGAAACTTTCTCTGACCATTCTGAAATCAGAGTGCTTGCCTGAGTTCTTCCTAGAGGTCCTCAGAAGAATCTCTTCTAGGCCTCTCCTCTAATTTTTGTGGGTTGCTGGAAATCCTTGGCATTCCTTGCCTGCTTAGCTGCACCTCTAATCTCTATGTCCATTGTCACCTGGGTTTCTTCCTGTGTGTGTGTTGATGTATCTGGTTTCTCTTCTTAAGGACACCGGCCCTTAAGATTTGGATTTGGGGCCCACCCTAATGAAATATTGTGGCATATTAAATTAACTTGCCACTTCTTAAAAAAACCCTATTTCCAAATAATGTCACACTCAAGATTCCAGGTAGACACGTATTTGGAGGGAACACTATTCAACCTTGTTAATTCTTCATACTCAGCACAAAGAAGATTATCTGAAAGAACACCAGATCAATTGCATTCCTTATAACCTCATATGACCTTTTGTCAGTGGTTGTGGAAACAGATTTCCAGACTTAGATTTTCAAGATATTCTGTTTCTATTTGTAGTGTGATTCCTTACTCTTAACTCCAAGTGCTATGTGGTGTGTTTGATAATTAAATATCTTTATCTATCTGCTTATCCTGAATTTTAGAGATTCTTCAATATTGTAAAAAGAAGTAAGTATCCTTTTAACAATCTTGGGAGAGAATTTTTTAAAAGATTCACAGATGCAACTTTTATGCTTCTAAAATTGTTAGAGAATGTTTTTATATCTCTTGTTATATTAGGACATTTTCCTGATTAAATAACAACTAAAGCAGCTTTTTCCTTTTCACTTTGTTGAATATGCAAAATATGATAATGGAATAAATAGTTTTATAAATTTTTTAAATGAACACTGAGGACTCATAGAATATATAGCTGTGGCTCAATTCTTATTGAAACACATAGGATTTTTAGATTTGTGTAAAATAATGTCAAACTTTCAAAATTTTCACTGGAGAACAGGTTTTTAAAATACTGTAAATCAATTTATTTAAAATAATTTGAATTTTGAGGGGACTGTCACCTCACACAATTCCACAAAATTGTAATTTCAAGGCTTGTTTTGTTATAAAAACGTAATTATTTATGTTAAACTGTTATCTAGTTTTTTTTCACCTTACATATGACAGATACAATTAATTGCTTTGATGTTTAATCCCAGTGAAGGACCAACTACATGTTTATTAGTGTTTCCTGTTCTTTCAAAACAGAAACAGCAATTTGAGTTAATGAACTTAAGGGCAATAGATACAGTCTTGTACAGTAATAGTTTTGGTATTAAGTGCCTATGATAAGTCCATATACAGTGAATATAATTCAGTAGTGTACCAGAACTTATCCCTGAAGGAGACTTGTGCTATGTTATTTAGTTGGCAAAGGGTTTTTAAGTTCTTAAGATTCTCAAATATAAATCTTTGTTCTTAGTATGAGATCAAGAATGATTTCCATTATTATTTTTTTAGAGTTTTGGTACATTGTAGAGTGTAATGGTGGAATATAGGTTAGAGGTTAGAAATTGATTAGGAATAAGAAGATAAAGATTCCTATAATTCCTTCATGATAATATATATTATCAGTTAATTTTTACTCTCCTATTTCTTCATTTCTAAAAGTTATAATAATTATACATAGACACATATAAATGTTTAGATGAATTTTGTTCATTGAATTGTATTCCTATATAATATCACAAAAGTATCACTTTGGGGGCAGTCAGATTGATTTTTAGCCAGCTGTTTTTCATCAGTTATAAAATAACTGTTTTACAAGTAGAAAACTGGAAGATGATCTCATCTGGTTTATTTTGGATTGCTAATTACAAAGATTCTTAAAATTTGCTCTCCAGGCTTTACATCAGCATGCTTAGCCATTATCTATGTGCATGTAACTACTTGTCACTCAAATTAACTGGTCAGGTTTTAAACATAGATACACATCCCCTTTTGTGCTGAGAGATGCAGGAGGGAAGCTTACTCAGCAACAAATTCAAAGTCATAGAGATTGCACTTGTGAACTAAATAATATCCTTCATCCTACGGTGAATTTCTTCTTAAGGTAGACAGAAGAAGAAAATAAGAGGTAAGAGAATAAACTTCATCACTGTTTACTACAAGTATATTCTCTTGTCAGTGAGATTAGGCTGTTTATATGAGGCACAGCATGATATTACATTTCAAAATGTCTGTTTTTATTGTTCTTAATACATCTGTGTGATATATGAGAAAGAAAAATCAGGATAATTAAATAACTTCAAATGATATGCATTTTCTGCTTTATAAAATATAAATTCACATCCTTTTAGAGCTTAAAGTCATCACTAGAGTCCCACTCCCTCATTTAATGGTGGAAATATAATACTTGAAGTGACTTATTCAAAATCAGGGTGAAAGTTGGGACCAGACTCCAAATGTCTTGCATCTATTTTTGTCTTCATCTTTATTGTTCTTTTTAACACATCCGTCTATACAAATTAGTTTTTTTAGTACAGATTTTGACTTTTTTTAACCAAACATTTAGCACAGTAGTGTTCATGTTTTCTCTAGATGACTGCCCTTAGGAACTAGATCCAAATAAACAGAAATGGAACATTTTGACTTGCTATTGAGATTTGAATTCCTAACATTTATAATTACTGTTTAGGGCATCTGATGCAAATTGATCTTCAAAATAAAAGCATTTATCTAAGAAATATTGAGGGAATTATCGCATTGGAAAACGTCTGAGGTTACTAGTACATGGTTTAATGAAGCCATATTTAACACCTTGGCAAAAACTTGGCCTACTTTAGGCCTACTCTATAAATATGTACTGAAAAAGCCAATTAAAAAAGATCTGTAATACAACCTACTTCTTTTTTCACATCTAAAATCTGTATTAACTTAGATTTTCTGTTTTCTTTTAACTTTGAGTAAACGTTAGAGTTAAAAATGGAATAGTAGCTTTAATTATGAATTCCCTGGTCTTTGTCAAGTTATCACAATATTAATATCATTTAAATGTAATGTTTTTGTCTGTGAGTATGAATTAAACATGGATTTAATTTATTACCAGCATATGCCTGGTGGTCAGTTTATAAATTATATTGCTGCTGAGTTGAATTATTATAAGTAAGCCTGTGCTAAATGTCAATTGATTATTCCAGGGTAGTCAATATTTTTTAAGGGGAATTTTTAGTTGAATAATAGAAAATGATTTTTATTTTAAAGTTATAATAGTAGATTATTTTTTAAAAAATATATTGATCTGAAAATACACTATCTTCAGATTAACATCAAGTGTGGTTTGAATAAATTATCTTGTTCTAATTTGCAAATACCATTAGACTGATTATCTAAAATTATATGTAACCAGAATTACTATAATTTATTTTCCCTCTGATAAAGGTCTGTGTCACCTGCCAAACATAAACAAATTTAACCAACCATTGATCATTATGTTAAATCATGTTTTCAATATTTCAGTGGATAAATTTTCATGAGTGGGAGGAAAAGTTCAGACCTTAAACCAATGTTTAAAAAAAAACATGAAACACAGAAAACAAAACCCATCATTCTTTTATAGTATGAGAAAAAAATGGAAAGTGGTATGAATTATAAAGTTAAAAAAATTCTAACACTTTGAATCTCTATATTTGTGCTTAATATTTAATCAAAGAGTTCTTGCTTTGCAATTATTATCTAATGAATTTTTTCTAGTTCTGATGTGGGGACTATGACAAATAAATATATCTTTCATCATATGTATCACACATTCTATCATCTATTTATCCATTCATCCATCCATGTGTCCATCCATCCATTCATCCATTCATCCATCCAACAATGCAGCTATTTTTTTCTTTCTACCTCTTTCTTCATTTATTTATCTTGCTTCCTTGCAAGATGTTGGGGATGTTAGAAATATTTTTCTGCTTAAACACATTATCTTTTAGAGGTACCTGAAAGAATTTTAAACTGAGCCATAAATTCTATCTTAAAGATGTTGTGGTACTTCTGGATACTACAGCAATGTATTCTAATGTAGTAATTTTCATAGAGTCTGAAAACAAAAGAAGTTTATGGGGCATACTTGCTTTTTTGATGCTGAACTGGTGGGAAACCAAGACACCTTTTAGTTTGTGTATTACTCAAAAGCATCTATTTAAAGTTGGCTGAGAAAGTCATATATATATATACATATGGAAATTTCATAGATTTACTTACTTATTATTCAATGGTTAGTAATCCTTAGTACTTTTTTCAAGGTCTTCAATTACTTATTTTGTGAACTTGAATCCAGATGGGGAAATTTATGAGGTATGTACAGTACATAGTCATCATACACTTAACTGCAATTGCTGTGCTTATTTCTAAGAATTTGTAGAATCCTGTAAAGCAGTACCTGATTTTGTAACTGTTTTCTTGTTACTAGATGCATAGAACATTTTGAAACACCAAAGAAAGAAAGGAAAACTTGAGTTAAGATTGTCAGAGTGAAGGGTTCCTTTTCATAGGTGAACAAGTACACACAAAGGCAAATGCAGTGCCCCATGAGTCATTAACCTTCTTGTCCTTCCTTCTGCCTCCAACTGTAGATTGAAAAGTAACCTCAAAAACTGTAATATAAGAAAATATTTATAAACATATAAATACATATCTTGTCTTCCTACCATCCATTTTCTCACTTCATTTCCATTTTAAGATACAGAAAAGCTCTCATTGTATTTCTTCGTTTCTAAATAAACAATAATGAATTATCATATGCACAGGAGGAAAGTGACAAAGAAGCAGAGAATATGCAGCTGCAAATCTGGAAGTTTTCTCCTCTCTCTGAAGTAATATCTCTTCTTTCAGTTTTGTATTTGAGTCTTTTGACTTTTTTCTTAGTCTCACAAAAGGTTTTGTCAATTTTGTTCATCTTTTACAAACATCAAACTCTTAATTTCATTGATCATTTTATTTTTTTCTAATCTATTTCACTTATGTCTTGTCTAATTGTCATTATTTTCTTCATTATCTTTGGGCTTAGTTGTTTTCTTCTAGTTTTTTTTAATGTGCAGGATTAGTTTGTTTATTTGATAGCTTTGATAGCTTATTTGATATCTTTCTCTTTTTTCTTAGTCTAGGTATTTATGTACATTTCCCCCTTAGAACTGCTTTTGGAACCTCCTATGTTTTAATATGTTGTACTTTGATTTTCATTTGTCTCAAGATTATTTTTTTATTCCCATTTGATTTCTTCTTTAACCCATTGATTGTTCAGGAGCATGTTGCTTACATTATGTACATTTTCCAAATTTCCTTTTGTTACACACTTCCAGGGTCATAACATATGCTTACAAAAAATACTTCACATGATTTCAATCTTCATAAACTTGGTGAGATTTGGTTTTGTGGCCTAACAATCTATCCTGGAAAATATTCCATGTGTGCTTGAAAATAATGTGTATTGTGTTACTATGAAAGCAATATTCTGTGTATGTCCATTTGGTCCATGGTTAGTTTATGTCTTCTGTTTATTGATTTTTCTCATTTAATGATCTATTCATTAATGAAAATGGAGTATTGAAGGCCCCTATTATTAGTGTATTGTAGTCTATCTCACCCTTAAGATCTATGAATGTTTGTATTTGCCATCTGAGACACAATAGGGAGATAGAATGAACTTTGGGAGGAATACCTATGGAATCTCAAATGTTTTCTTAAATTATCTATTTCTTTAGCTGGTAGTGAGTAAAAAGATTTTTATTTATTTTTATTTCTGAGACTCCATACATGTTTACAATTTTACTTGTATATTTAAATATTAATTTGTCTTTAACATTCAGCATATTTTTAAAATTCCATAAAATTTTTGAAATATTGTATGAATCTTATTTCCATTAAAAGTTATTTTCATGAACTTGGATAAATCAGACTCATTCTGGTCTAGCAAAGATTTTTCTGAACAGATTCAGACACAATATGTAATTAATGACTTTAAACATTGGATGATTAAGAAATGCTACTCAGAATAAAGGCATACTCCCATTTATCTTTAAAAGAAAAATAATATTGATGTTTGCTCATAACTATATATGTATACCTATAGATACAGTTATATAGATACAGATCTGCTTTATTTTCTTTACAGGTACATTGCATATCTACATTGCCAACTCTTGCTTTAAACATTTGAGATACATTAGTGAACATAACAAAGATCCCCTCTCATTTGAGTTACCTTCTGAGCAAAAAAAAAAAAAAAAAACAATAAAGTACAAACATGATATAAAATATGTTCATCATAGGTGAGAAAAAATGTTCTAGAAGAAAGGAAATAGGGTAAATAAGTTTGGGTGTGCAGGAGAGATTACCGTGATTTTGTTAAGGTAGAAAGGTAGGGATGATGGTTTCTTCACT
The DNA here is from genome assembly GCF_902686445.1 of Sciurus carolinensis. Taxonomy (NCBI): domain Eukaryota; kingdom Metazoa; phylum Chordata; class Mammalia; order Rodentia; family Sciuridae; genus Sciurus; species Sciurus carolinensis. Next base: position 87,614,153 of record NC_062222.1, read on the forward strand.
CATCATAAAGGTCAAGGTTGACACTTGCATACTTGCATAACAAAAGACAGTTTAATAAAAGTAAAGCACAACCAATTTATTTAATCAAAGTTTTATGTGACATAGGAGTGTTCAGAAATGAAGACCCATAGACCCAGGGAAAAGTGCTTGTTTTAAAGCTTAGGTTCAAGGAAGGATAGACAACTGTAGACATGTGATTTGACAAATGGGTGTAACCTAATGGTAACAGACTGAGAGAGGAAGCTCAACAATGCTTGTCTGCTCAGTTGTTCCAGGCCCCTCTGTGTAGCATTTCTTCATCCCAAGAGTGAGGAAAGGAGGGTTCTAACTTCTATACCCACCTTGGAGGAAAGAAATTCTGGTTTCTGTGTCTGAGTTTAGAGGAGAAAAAGGAGCAAGAGAGTAAAAGTCATGAAAAAAATTGGAGACTTCGTTCCTGGGCTGCCTCTCAGGCCTTCCAGTCTCCTTTCTGATTATCTCACATATCAAAGTGTCAGAATTTGTGGTATCATGTTTTGAACCCAACAGTTTCAAAGAAGCTCTTGACCTTCAAGAATTTTACTTTAAAGTGGGGACTTATTTTTATCAATTATTACTAGGTGGGATTAGTTAGCTATCTGTTTAAAACAAGGAGGCCTTGCTAAGAATGATTTTTTTAAAAAAGGGGAAGGGGGATATAAAGATGAGAACATAGTTGGGAGAGAAGCTCAACAAAAAGGTTAGCTATATTTTTTGTTTTGCTAGCAGTTCATTCATGCCAAATATTGTCAGGTATGTTTGTGAACTATTCTTTAAAATATAGGGAGTTCCACTACACAATGTTTGAATTTTGTTCCAAGTGAAATGACCAATTTAAAAAAGTGTCAGAGTCCTATTCTCTCCTGATAAAGCTATCTTCTTATTTTTCCATGGCAGCATTTTTCCCTTGAAAAGTCTGATGTCAGGCAGTATCTGTTGCTTCTTCCACAAATCTACTAACACCACTGGAAAACATTCTAGAGACTGTCTATAGAAGAGAAAATGAATTCCACATTAAAAATGGGTAAAGATCAGCAACTGCTTCACCCTCCCTGCCAACTTCTCTGGACATAAAGCAAAGAAGCATTTTAATAAAGTAAATGGATGGGGAAATCCAGACATGAAACAATTAAACCCAGCAGGCTAATGTTAAGAGCACATGAAGGAAGCTGGGCACATGATTTCTAAATGGCCTGCCATTGTTCGTTTACTAGGCTCTAAACTTTGTGGATTTTCCTTGTCCCCACATTTAAAATAAAGGAGATAGATAAGTCTTAAAGATCTTCCAAACCCAAGATGCAATAATTTTAATATGAAACATCTTGTTTAATCCACATACAGCTGTCAATTACAAGTCTTTCATTTGTGACCAAACACACTCTCTCCTTCCATTTAAGGATCCTATTTATTACAGTGTTGATGAGTAGGACTTAAATTTTCCTGTTCACTGAGGAATAGAATGTGCAGTCTAATAGATAAATTATTTAAATCTGTCTTCTAACATCACTTGTACATCACTTGTAGAAACTTTAAATATCTACTTTTTTCTCAACTAATCTAATAAGTATTCGCGGGCAACCATTATGTTCCAGATACTGTTACAGTATGGGGGATAGATGTGTGAACTAGTTAGCCTAAGACTTTCTTTTTGTATAGTTTCTGTGGGTTTAGCATAGGTAAAAAGAGGCATTTTCCCCCCTCAAGCAATCTTAGCTTATGTATTTGAAAACTTTTAACATGACAAATTCATTTACATGTAATCTATAGAAGCAGGCAGAAGTGAAGAATTGTAAGTCATTCTATTTGAATTAATGTGCTGTATCACCTTCAGAAATGTTCTATGGATCATCATATTTCAATATTTGGATACAGGAAATATTTGGAAAAATAAGACCTGTCAATTGCTAATATTTATGATAAGCTTTAAGAAAGGAAAATAAGAGCAATCATGCCAATTTAAAGAAAGCACCACATTTCCCAGCATGTGCTGTAATAATGATTACGCCTGTTATTATCTAAAGTCAAATGGCTACCAGAATCTTATGCTGATTGAGTGTTACCACTGAAGACAACATGGAAACAAATGCCCAGATCAAACCGTTAAGTGCTGTCAGAGACACTAAAAGTCTTTGACAGATCTTGGTATATGAGCCAAGCTCATATATTTAATGCCATTTAAAGTACCATGGCTCCCATCAACAGATCATTTTGAAATGTGAAATATTTAGAGAAGATAAGAAAGTTTAAAAATGTGTTTCAGAGAAATTCATTTGAAAAATTCTATTGAAATGACTGAAAATTTCTTATGCAGTCTATAGATTAAAGAAATGTATTAGAACTGGTTGACTTGAAATGCACTAGAATAAGTCAGGAGAATTGGGGCTTTTAGAACTGACATAAATCAATGAGCATACTTACTCAGGATTATCTATGGGCAGGAAACAATCAATGAGTTTGGTGGAATTGTTTTTTGAAAGCACAGCACCTTTCTTAATTTATACTATAATATTAGTTTCTTTGAAAAAGGAGATTTTCAGACATAGCATTTTAGCCTTATCCTTTTAGTCTAGCTGAGAAGAGAGAAAATAGCTTTTCCCAGGATGACTAGCAAATGCTTATTCCATTTCTAGGCCCCAAATGTGTAAAAAGTGCAGAGAAGTTTTAATAAAACCTCTGTCAAATCTTTCCCTCCTTTCCTTTAAGTCTTTTCTCGTTGGTTGATTTTTAACCAAGAATTGATTTTAACTGACCTTGCTGTGGAGTAGTTCACTGAAGGTGGGTCCCTGGGGCTATGGGATTCCCACAGAGGTGAGGAGGATTTTAAAAAAATGACCCTTAGAGATAAAGCATGGCAAATATCAGGGTGAGTCCTATTTGACACTCAGTGCTGACTACTACAATTTTCCTCCTCTTCACGTTTATTTTCATCTCTCTCTCTCTTCCTTCTTTCTTTCCTCCTTTCTTTTCTCTTCTTTCTTTCTTTCTTTCTCTTTCTGTAGCTGACTTGATGGGTATTCGATGTATGTGTGTATGTGTGTGTGTGTGTGTGTGTGTGTGTGAGAGTGAAAGAGAGAGAGAGAGAGAGAGAGAGAGAGAGTATTTTGTTGGAACAATTTGATTTCACAATTCATCAATCATTAGATTATCCATGTGAGGCTCAATGTTTATAAGGATCCTCAGCACCATTAAAAATCAGGATCAGTATTATGACTTTTGCTATTCTTAGATGTTCTCATTCCCTATAATTGTTCAACGTAGCCCCAGACATACCAAGAATTGGGGAAGGATGCTACTGGGAACTTTGCCTGATCCTTTTGGTGTCAGCTGGGGTGACTTGGGCAGGATGATCCATTTGCAAGAATGCCTCTTCCCTCATATGCCTTTACCTTACCATACTGTGTCCTTTCTTCTTTAGCATGGCAGTTCTATCATATAGATAGTTCCTCTGTGTGGCCGGCCTGGGATTCTCATGGCACAGTTATCTCAGGATAGTCAAACTTTTTGGCATGGTTACTGGCTTACCCAGAAGGAGCATTCCAGTAGAACTGGACAGAAGAACAAAACTCTTGATCTAGCCTTGGAGAATATATAACATCACTTCTGTCACATCCCATTGGTCATATAGGATCATAGGCCCAACACAGAATCCGGGAGAAGGAAATTAGCCCTCACATTTGAATGAGAGAGGTAAGCAAAAAACTCATGGCAATGTTGACCTATACATTGATCTTATATCTCTCACTCTTGGTCTTCTAGTCAGCTCCCTTAAAGTGGGTGCTTCCAAGAATGTTGTTTTTGTTATAATAAAATAACGTGTATTTTAGAGTAAAAAATTTGTCCATCTCCTACTTTCTCTGTAAATTTTCATTAATAATATAGTTCAACAAATTCCTCACTAAAAATATGACTGAAAGTATTACTGAGGAAGGGAAGGAAACAAAATGTTCAAGTGCATGTGCATGTCATGTAGTGGTTGGCCTCAAAATGCAGTACATTTTAGTTCTCTCATCTCTTCTTTGTGCTTTTTCCCCCAGTTGAGTCATCTTCCCTAACAGAAATGACAACTGGTTTGAAAACTCTTGCTCCAATATATCCTGCATTCAACTTGCTCTTGATATAATCTGCCTAAAGTATTTCTTTAAAATGTTACTCGTTTTATGAAAAGTTTGATAATATTGTGATTATTATTTTTAAACGTAAGCTTGACTGGCTTAAGGGATACATGAATGACTGTTGAAAACCTTATTTCTGGATACATCTTTGAGGGTATTTCTGAAAGAGGTTGGCATTTGAGTTAGTGGACTGATTAAGGAAGGTCTGCCTTCAGTTTGGGTGAGCATCATCCAATTGGCTGAGGACTTTGAAAGAAAGAGAAGAGAGAGAAATAGTAAATTTTATTTTCTTTCCTGAAGCTGGAATATCCTTCCTTCCTTCTGCTTTTGAGCATCAGAACACCAGCTTCTCCAACTTTTGGACTCCTGAGCTTCTACCAGTAGCCCCACAGTTTCTTGGGTCTTCTGCTTTAGACTGAGTTATGCTACCAGCTTCCCTAGTTCTAAGGCTCTTAGATTTAGATTAAGTCATGTTATTGGCCATCCTGGTTCTCCAGTTTGCAGAAGGCCTAATATGGGACTTCTAAGTGTCTATAGTCACATAAGCCAAGTTCCATTATAAATCCTCTATGTATCTATCATCTACCATCTATCATTTTCATTACTCTTTATTCATCCTTTTGGTTCTACCTCTCTTTAGAACCCCAACTAATATAGACTGTAAATTGAAATGTAACCAAATAAAATTTGTCTAGACATTCTGGGAGCCTATATTCTATCTCCAGGTTGTCTTTAGACTTACACATACTTTTGCCCTACTTGAGCCAAAGACTATACTCTTTACATTAGTCATTAATGAGTAACCATTTGTCAAGCATATGCTAAGTTCCTGAAACTATTCTAGATTCCAGGGATAAAAACATGAATAAAACTTCTCTTTCTCTCTATTACAAATGGATCCTATATTCCCTTGGATGAAATTTTGGCTACCTATTCAACCTAATGTTGTTCCTATCTATATATATTCATAAATGGATCTGAATGAAAACACTATTCTTGGTAGAGTTTTCTCCTATCTATTAATTTTCCTTGACCATCAACATCCCTGTTAATTCTTCTCTTACTTTTTTACTTTTTTTTTTTTGCTGTTTTTCCTTATAACTGTACTACTAACAACCATGTTTTTACCTCTATTTCCTACCAGCACAAATGAAAACTGACTTGGCTTCTCTATCCTACAAGTCAAAACTAGCCTTCCATTCAATTTGTATTCATATGTTGCTCCAAGGATAATTCTTTCTCTGAATTGATTTTATCTTTAAGATAGGAATTCAGTTATTCTACTGCCTTTATTTCATATGTACCTAATAAAGATTTAAATCCTCTTTGTCCTAGATGACCAGACAATGGAAGCAACAGCTCCTTTCAATAGAAACCATCAAAAACTTGGATCCTTGCCTTTTATTTTAGTTCTTTCTGTGCATATCTCATGGCACTTATATTCAAAGTTAACTTGGATATATATTAATCCCTTATAGAAAAGGGATATTAAGATGCCTAGTAATATTTGGAAAGTAAATAAATAATCATTTTTACTCATATTAAAAAATTGTACAAATTAAATATTTATAGAATTATGTTGCTTTCTGACTGAGCATGATGGTGCATGCACACTTGTGGAGGTTGAAGCTGGAAGATTACAAGTTTGAGGTCAGTCTTGGCAACTTAATGAGACCCTATCTCAAAATAAAAATTGGAAGGACTGGAGATGTGACTCAGTGGTAGAACACCCTTGAGTTCCATCCTCAGTATTGAAAAACAATTATTTTTCTTTACTAGTTTTAACTTTCATTGTTTTATTTTGATATTATTTGTGAATAATTAAGCATGATCACAATGAATTCATGTAGTATACAATAGCTGGTAATAAATTCAAAACAATTAGTAATTAGGAAAAGCATTTACCTTTTTTATCCATTAGCTTTTGCCTGCAATAGGATTATAGTAATGTTTTCAAAAGATATATGGAATAAATATTCAACAAATGTTAACAAATTTAATGATTATTCTTCTTGAGTTTTGTTCTTAACAAAAAAGTTTTATTTGGTGAGTTAGTTGTATCAGCTTACTAAATCACCTACCTCTCTGTCTTCAACTTTTCCTACTATTGAACCTGTCTTGCATTCAAGAATTCTGATGTTGAAAACTCTATGGAAGACAATATGTCTAAGACCATATCATGCTCAAGAAGTTTTCCATGTCAATTGAATATAGGACTAAATATAATTTTCAAGATAGTCTATACTACATGTCTGTGAGCAAGTGTGTAAGTTTGAATAATTTCTGGAAAAGTCTTAAATCCTTGAATATGAGGTTAAGATTGGATAGACCTTTCACTCTGAAATGAAGGAATAAATGTTTCAAGAAAAATTCTATTTAAAAATTGACTTAAACAAGGGAGGATAATTGTTACTAATTATGTTCCAGTATTGTAACAATTAAGAATAATTTTTCAGGCCGAAAGGCTCTACGTACCATATAGGATATTTTGCATTCTCCTTCATATATTCTGCATCAACAGGTTTGAAATAACTTGAAAAGCAGAATAACTGTTAATGGTAGAATCAGTGTGATAATTTAAATGCATTCTCATGTGCATTTCAAAACATATTATAAAACCTAGGAAATGTGTACTTCGAGTTATCATTTAGTTGTTTCTATGCAAAATAATTTTCTCTCTTATTCATTAAATATTTCTTGAAAATTTACTTTGTAAGAAGCACTAGTTTAGTACTTCTTACAAAGCACTAAACTAGTTTAGTTTTGTGAATGTATGAAAATGTATCCAACATTAAAGATATTTACACTTTAGTAGTAAAAAAAAAATCTATGCCATATACTTTTTATTTTTTTGAATTATAAGATATAGTCATTAGCACAGGGATATAATCATATATTAAGAATAGTTCCTATTTATGCTCCATGTCCTATAACAATTATTAGTATATTGTTTTGCTATCAAAAGTTTCATGGTTTGGATATTAAATTATATCAGTAGTTTTTAAATTGTGGGCCATGGATCCCTAGGGGTATTTGAAATGTTTAAATATGGTCAGCAAGATCAACATTATTTTCACAATTTATTACAGATTTATTTTATATTACAGATATATTTTTCTTTTAGACTCTTCTTTTTCTTGTGAGTGAGCTTTCCGAAGGCTATGTAATATGTAATGTTGCAGCAGATTGAATGCAAAAACAGATCTGAGAATCCAGCTGTCTTCTATTAAGCGAAATAGTAAAGAAACTGCGTAAACATAAAACAAAGCCACTTTTCTTACTAATGTTTTGTTTGTTTTGGAAAATATATTTATTTTTCATTAAAGTTTGTCATTTATGTCAACACATATAGGATTTATTTTATTTATATTACTTTTAAGTGAATTTATAAATAATCATATTTTCATACTCAGTTTTACTCTCTACCAGGGTAAATATTCATAAATATAACCCATATAAACATAAGCCCCTTGGGGCCCTCAAAAACATTTAAGAATATAAATTCTCTTAGACTGATAAGTTACATTATACTAAAGATTTTTTTCCCCATTTCAATTACCAATTGAGTTTTACTGTTACTTCAGTTTCTGTCTTTGGAATCATATATTTTTCTAGCTATGAACAGACTTCTTTTCATTACTTTATGTATTCAAGAAATACTATGTGCTTGGTATTGTGTTGAAAGCTATTAATACTAATGTAAATTAAATCAATTTTGTTATTTTGTAGGAAATAATTTTTAATCAAGTAATCCTAAAAATGTAAATTCACCCTGTGATAAGCTATGAAGAAAAACAATATGGTTTATGTCCCACTATGATATTTTGATTCCTTAAAAGAAAGGACAGAAAGCCTTTCTCTGGGAAGGTTGTGTTTGAAATGAAATGTATGTATTATATGCACAGGGTTCATATGATAATGAGTGGAAGGAGTGTTACAGAGAGAGGGAAGAGAATATGAAAAGTTGTGGTGGAGGGAGGATGGTAGAAGGTGGTGGGCATGAAAGATTTGGAAAGTCCCATCTAACAAGAAGACAGAGATGGCAGTATGGATGGAATCAGGATAAGAGATTCAGGTGAATAAGCAGGTAGGTAAGGATCAAGCCATAAAAGGTTACATGCTCATGGTAAAGAGATTTTTCTTAATCTTAGGAGCAACATAAAATCAACAAAAAGTTTAAAGAGAAAAGGGATGACCAAAGTATCTTTTCAACTTCATTATTTTATTTGTGGGAGTACAAGTGGGTTAATCTGTGACATGATGGAATTTGAATCAGGGTGACAGTGTTCAAGAAATGGAGAAATATTTAGGGGAAAAATCATTGTAGCTTATGAATTGATAATATGTGGGAAAGGATGAAAGGACTCTGAAGACTTTTTAAAATTCATTCATGCATTCAAGGAATATTTAAGAATTTGATAAATTGATTGCACTTAGAAATTTCTGGCCTGTGTAACTGGGTAAAACATCACATGGAAACTTTGACAAATAAATGTCCAGAGCCTCTGAGCAGATGATAGTTCCCTTGGGGTTATCTTGTTAGGGTCTATAACCCTACAATGAAGAATGAAAATGATAGACTGTAAATTTGAGTCTAAATAAAACCAACAGACCTTCTAAATGAAATGTGTTATTGTACCCTCCTGATATAAAGAAAATCGATCAAGGTCAAACTGGATATGACACCCAAGTATACTGAGGGTCAGAAGTTGTATATTTTCTTCTTCGAATCAGTTGTAATGGCCTTATTCTCCCATTCCACAAGAATAAACATCTAGAATGTATTTTGGTACTTGATGATCCTTTATTTTCTTGTTTTTCATTGTAGAGTCATTCTCATATACATTCATAACAACGTCAGTAAGTCTTAACAGGTTTCTTGGAAGAATTGGGTGACAATGGGAAGTATCAGGGTCCAGGCCAGGACAACTGATTCAAATCTGTGGGAAGCAATTTTTTAAAAATCTGTGAAGAAATTAGAATCAACTCCCAGGCAATTCGTATGTATATTAAAGTTGGGAAGAAATGTTGGAATCTTGGTCTTTTGAATTATGGAGTACTAAATGAGGTGACTACTCACATTTGAGACACAGGGATAAAGTTGCCTTTGGGAGTTTCCAGAATTTTATTCTTTTTATATCTTAGTGTTGTTTTAAGCATCAAGTTGTGACATACAGGATATGAGAACAGCAGTTCTATAATCAATCCATAATTGTTTAGATTTGTGATTGAGAAGTTGATGATTGACTTTCTGAGGATCTTGGGTTATAACTTGCTGTGTTCTTAATTTTAAGAAAGATTTTAGCAGGGTGCTGTGGTGCACACCTGTAATCCCTGAGGCTTGGGAGGCTGAGGCGGGAGGTTCACTAGTTCAAAGCCAGCCTCAGCAACAATGAGGTGCTAAGCAACTCAGTGAGACCCTGCCTCTAAATAGAATATAATATAGGGCTGGGGGATGTGGCTTAATGGTTGAGTGTCCCTGAGTTCAATCCCCAGTACCCAGTCCCAACCCCACCAAAAAAGAAAGATTTTATTTGGTGTTCTATCTGTTGAGCATCATCATTATAGAGTATTTTTTTCCCTTTGTTCACCATGTGTGATAATCCAGTATTCTACTTTTCCATCCCTTAGACATCTCACCTGCTATTAGCAAAATAGTTGTTCCAGTGAGATGTTCATTATGGCTAGTGGTACCTGAGGCACTTTATTCATTTGTGTTAATGAATTTTAACTGATTTTTTATTGATCTTTCATGGAATATAGCAGTCTTATTTTCTGGGATATATACTATTTAAAATTTACTATAACCCTAGCCTTTTCCATTAAAAGTTTAATATTTGAATTAAAAAATATTGTACTGATTTTCCCCACTATAAATCTTACTATACTTCAACAAAAACATTAAATGAAGCTACATGGAATTGGAATGTAAGGCAATTCATACATTTATTGATTAAAAATTGTGAACTGATAGGGCTTTTAAGTTGAAATACATTATGAGTGATGTAGTGTTACTGAAAATTAGATTCTTGAAATTAACCTATAAGTTTACCCAGTAGCACTGATTTGTGTATTAGTTACTGATGTGACTAGTATTTTGAGAGATTTGACTTCACCCGTCTTTCAGTAGTTTTATAATTAGGACTCTTTTTAGTTATTCAGGAGTTCTCACTCTGCACACTTATTCTAGGTGTGTTTATGATACTTTAGATGATTTTCCCACTTGAAATGTTATCAGTTTTAATATCATGAAAGTAAAAGAGGCAAGTGAGTTAGTGATCTGATTAAGGAAGTATTTGAATTCACATTTTATTCATTTGGTTGGACATATTTTTCCACTTTAAAATCACACAGATGTTATATCACACATGTAAAACAGCCATTAAGATTACATATAATTTAAATTCATTCATTTTATAAAACCAGTGAAGCTAGATAGAGTTTTGTGATTCTTAGGCTTTTAGCTATTCATATCGATGTGTTGACTTAGAAGAAACAATTGCCATATTGAAGATTGTGTCTGCAAATTTTTTTCTAGCTATAAATTGATGGAAGTGAAAATATTTTCAATAAACAACAAGGAAATAAACAAACAAGGAAAAATCCCCCATAATTTTTAGTTGGCTTTTCCTTTGCAGTAAATGAAGCAAAGTGTTATTTTAAGGGGAAGATGAAAGTAGTTGCAAAGGCATTTAGACTTGAACTCCTCTGCATGAAGGCCATGCACCCCAAGCCTATCAATCATAGATGACTACCAGCCAATCTTTGCAGGCTGTAATTTCTCTAGCAAAAGGTAAGGCAGTGCAGCTATCCCCAGCTTTGATGAAACTTTTATGAAGGAAAATTTATACTAGTTGTACCTGATGCTCAGTCGGGAGCTGATTAAATGATTTATATTTTGCCTGATCAGAAAGTCAGGCACATTAAAAATTGTGGCAATCCCCTTTCAGAGTGCACATCCTTGACTTTAGGTCATTGCTGAGAGAAATTGTCAATGTGGTTCAAGGACAGCTCAGCGGTTCTTACTTTCTCAAGACAAGTCATTACTTAAGAGGTTGGATATGTATTTTTAAGAGCAATGTCTTTGAAAGCTGATTTTCCTCTGTAATTACAGCACTGCCAAATAAGATGTTAATTTAGAGTTGTTTGGAGTTTTAAGAGGCAGTACATAAATTGAATTTACTTAAATACCCTCCAGAAGTCTTATCTTTGAATTTCAAGACACATATAACTTCAAATTAGGATTTTAAACATGCCAATAACTCAGAAACTGGAGAGGGACTGAAACACACCAGCAGAGCAAACCTGGCCAAGCATCGGCAAGACCAGGATGCCTGGCAAGGCAGGAATGAATTGCACATGCCACAGACCGCGAAGTCAATTACTGAGTCTAGGCAGGCTGACCTGGCAGATCTTCACATATTGCTCATTTCTTGTTCTGGCATATTTGTTTATTTATAAACATTGCTTTAGCAAGTCATTTAAATATACATCAGTAGGAATGTATATTGAATAGGTGTTTACCTTATACAAAATACAATAAACTAGGAGAATTAAGAGAATAAGTCACAAGAAGCCTACTAGTTTGCAATGTTGCAGGGTTTCTTTACTGGGAGCTAAATTTCGGAAAGTGATGTCAAAAGGGACAGAACTAGAAAGTAGCTCCCATGTCTTTCACACCCCTCTTCTTCATGGTGTTATTAGTGTTATTTGAGTATATTTGAATTCTACCCTTGACTGCATTATTATAATATATCTATACTTTGTTAGACTGCCTTATTTTGTTTATTTTTCTTTCAAGTTTCTACAGCAGTGCCAAGAATGGCATGGATCCTCCAAAAACATTTGCTTTGTGATTAGAGTAATAGATGAAACAAGTTAGTAAAATTCTTGGCAATCAGATGCATCTTTTTCCTAGGAGACAGAAATTAAGGCAGACAAAATAGAGATAGTGAATGAAACAAGATAGGTAAGCCATAAAGGAAGAGGAGACAGTATGAACCAGATACCAGGATATCATGTAATTGTGCTTTCAGCTGGGGTATTTGAGCTCTTCAGGACTTGTAACGGTGTGGAAGGGTGATTTTGCATATTTGAAGTAACAGAAGTATTTGATAAATCTTCCACATGATTAATTTACTCAATAGTCAGTTATTTAAAAATTCAAAACTGAACACACATGTTAAAACAGAGCAAATAGAGAAAAAGGAAAAAATAAATTTTGGAGATAAAATGAGAATTTGAATACATTCATCTCTTGTAATTACCTCTTTGGGTTACTCTGCTAGAACTCTTTTAGACACAAGCTTCTTTAGCATTAGGTATATTTGTGCATCAAACATTTATTTATGTGGCAACTACTATGAAAATGTTGGTAAGACCTCTTATAACATGATTCTGATATAGGCACAATGTTCTGAGAGCCTTTTGTATTCTCTATCAATTATTATGTGAAGTCAATCGAAGCTGCCAATTGACAGCTGCAGGATCCCTGGAACGTTGGTTTGCAAACTTAAATCAGATTATCATAAATCTCTATGGCTTCCCTTGGGAATTTCTGGAAGTTGAGGAGTTTAATTTTATATTTGATTTTTATTGTTCACTTGCTTATTTTCCTCTGTTAACTAAGAGATAGTTTTATGTTCTGTTTGTCAATTCATGAACATCTTTCTTCTTCCTATTATTTTGTGCTCTAGTGTTAGTAATGGTGGTTTTGCAACCATATGAGATAATAACTAAAAAATTTAAACTTGGTGGGCCTTTATATTGCACTTATCACATCTCAATTACTCTCCTCCCCAAGAGGAATGAGAAGAACAAAATTGGGTGGATTTTTAAAGATAATTATTCTTCAGACTTAATCCTGGAATTGAGGAGAGGCAGGTTCAGGGATTTAGAAGAAAGTTGCCTGTCTTGGTGTTGGATAACTGAGAAGAAACTGTGATAGTTTTTGTTTTCTTACAGTATAAAAATATAAATCTTATATATGCTAGGATAGAGAAATATGTATATATGTGCATATCTTTATGTTTAATCTGTTTCAAAAAAGAGGATAATCATAGTGATAATGGTGCATGTTCTCAAGGCATGAGTGTCAACTTTACAAGTGCTGTTAGGTTCAAGAGCTGAAAGAGATGTGGAGCACCTTGAAATGGGATAATAGGAGAGCTGTCTGGATTTCTGACATTTGATACTGCAGTGTATACTGCTGTCCTTTTAAGGGCACTATCAGCATATTTAGACATAAAATTGAAATAGTATGAATGTCATGCCAGAGTCTTGGTGGATGCAACATTGGACAGATGGATATCTTCAAGAGACTTATGGAGTAGTTTAAAAACTATATTTAGAAAATCTTCATAATTTTTACAATTTGGGCACTAACACTTTATTTGTATATTCATGTATCATTTGAAAATAAGTGTCATGAGCTCTGTGATATTAATAAATATCATTTTTATGTCTTGGACTAAGGATACAACTCATTTGGTAGAGCACTTGCCGAGCATTCAAGGCTCTGGATTTAATTTCCAGAACCACATACACACACAAAAAATTATTTCTTTTTACTCCAAGTATATATATTGTAGAGGTATAATGGAGAAATAATTAGGAAAATATTTATAGGGGATATTATTTGTTTTTTCAAACATACTCACTTTTTAAAATTAAAAATTATGTATACCAAAAACATCATATTCTGGTACATAGTAGAAACAAGTTGATTCTGAATTCTAACATTTTAATTATTAATTCATATTGATTAATCATAATCAACTAAATAATTTTCTTCCTCCCTCCCCCTTCCATTCCCTTTGGAAATCTATAACTAAGTGCAAAGCAATGTAAATGGTACATGCTTTTGTGATTTAAATGATAAACATGCTCGCTCAGGCATGTTTGGATTATGCAGTGGAGAATGTTTTAAATTATAGTATTCATGCATCAATTTTCAAATTTTCAAAGAGCTGTTAAAGGTAGTATTTAAACACTTTCCACTGACATTAAAAACTTGAGAATCATTTTTGTTTCTGTTCTTTAGAAGATATTGAATCAGTTACTACCACTTATAACAGTTTGTGACAAATAGGATTAGAGTTAGGGTTAGAGGCAATTTTTAAATTTCTAATTTAATGTTATAAATATCAAAGATAGGGAGAGTATGATTAAGCATGTAAGATTTAACTGTGAACTTATGGATTTGGTGATTAACAACTCTGCTCTTTCATGTTGAAAATGTTTAGGGTTCAACTTTGTATTAGCTTATTGGGGATATTACTTGGCATCATGTCTGGGTTTATCTGTTTTGTTGCTCTTAATTTTTGTTTTAATTTTCATTTTAATTTGTTATGCATATACACCCTTGTAATGAAAATTGACATAATGGGTTTATTCAAAATTAAATGATTCAAGAACTTAATAGAACCATGTAGGAATATAAACCTCCAAATGATTCAACATAGAAAAAAGACAAATTGTTTATGATTTAATTTATTTTGAAAGCTAAAAAAAATTGGTACAACATTTTGGGAAGAAGTGATAATATTTTCTATTTTTGGATTTTATAAAAACTGTAGTTATAACTTGCATATTAATCTTACTCTTTCTGTCATTCAGCTTATATGCTCCTAGCTCAGTTTATCTCTTTTGCTTCTCCCATGAAAAACATTGAGGCTGTATCATATGAAATGCTAAATCAAACATGAGTCAAGTTGCAATTCAGGATTATCACCTGTGCAACACTTATATTTGTAAGTCAGCCATAGGCTGCATCCATGAAAACAGTGATGGCATTGACTCCTATTTAAACAAGCTTTCTTTAGGTATTTATGGCCCAGGTAGCACAGTGACTAGAGTGGGAGAGAAGGGTTTATAAGAGCTCCCGTTCGGTAGTGCACAAGAGTCTGTGGGTGAAACACCTGAGAAGGGTTCTCAGGCAATCTCCGGAAGAGTCAGCTGCTGACATGCTTGAGGGAGGTAGGCTCTGCCTATGTGGTTCACTTTCATTTCTTCACATTTCTAGGAGGATATCACTGCTAATATCTTTATTTCTTCTTCATCCAGGAAAAGGGATAAAGGGGGTTGGTAAACAGGAAGGCATGAAGGAAGGACGGAAGAAAGAAAGGAAGGAAAAAGAAAAGGGAGGAAGAAAATAAAGATAAATTTAGGTCCAAGTCTAAGGCAGATATTTTGTCGCAAATCTATAAAATTGGTACAAATTTTATGTGTGTGTGTGTGTGTGTGTGTGTGTGTATACATAGGTGTATACATATATATATATATTAGGTTCATTCATTAATGAGTACCTACTATACATTAAGGGGTAAACTAAGAACATGAATATAGCATTATACAAAGTATGACATTTTCTGTTAAGATCCAGAGGCTAAATATTTTTACCTTTATGGAACATGTGGTCTCTATCCCAACTGTGCCTTTGTAATGCAAAAGCAGCAATAAACAATAGTAAACTAATCATCACTAAAATAAAATTTCATCTACAAAAATAGGCACAGTGGTTTTTGTCTTGAAGTCCATAGTTTGACCACCTCTGATCATTTAATTGGCAGTTATTTGAAACATTGTTATATCTCTGGATAAAATTCAATAAGCCAATCCCCAAAAATCAAAGGCTGAATTTTTCCCCTGATAAGTGTATGATGATATATAATGGGTGTCAGGGTGTGGTGGGTGAGAGAAGAATGGAGGAACTTTAGATTATGTAAAGGGAAATGAGGGGAAGGGTATGAAAAATGGTGGAATGAGACAGACATCATTACCCTATGTACATGTATGATTACACGAATGGTATGAATCTACACTATGCACAACCATAGAAACAAAAAGATATACCCCATTTGTGTACAATGAATCAAAATGCAGTCTGTAAAAATAAAAAAAAAATTTTAAAAAAGGTATAAATAGACGTGATAAATGAAAAAAAAGTCAATATATCACATTAAAAGTATCTCAACTGCAGGTTTTGAGTTTTGTTCTGTTTGGAAGGATATATTAGGTTTTAATTATAGAATATATAATGAATTTTTTAAACAAAGGATTCTTCATGAAATGATAATTTTGCCTTGATTTCATCAGTCATTTGCTATGTGAATCCTTTGGGCTCTTTATTATAAAAGGGACAGTACAAGTTAGGAAGCAAATGTACTTAATTACTTCATTAGACAGCTCTGTGAAGTTGGATTTGATGCAATGTCCCAGCCCAAAGAGATACAAGTAACTCTGTATTCCCTAAGTCCAAATTCAAATGTTAAGGCCTTTAAATTATTTCACTGACTATTAGATAAAAGAAAGTAAAAGGGTAAAATTCATATTTAGTTTAGAAAATCCCTGTTGTGTGACATTTTGCTCTGGTATAGGTGGATCAGTGTTCTGAAATCTTATCAAACACAAAATTACACTCCCTCTTAAGAAGGACAAATAAGACATTAACAAAACAGAAACTTTTTTGGTGTGGGAAGGGTCCAGGAGTTGTACTCTCTTCAGAGATCTGTAATCTGACTTCATAGTATAAAAATAAAATTTAGATTCTGCAATGGACTCCCAGATATGTTTACCAGGATTCAGTGGGAGCACATACAAGTTAACATAAATACAAAATGTTAAGACCTGGGATACAGAAATAAAAGTTAGGAAAAACTACCCATTATTTAGCTGCATCATAAATTTTAATGTCATTTATTAAAAAAGACAAATAGAAATAAATAAATGGTCCCACAAAGAAAAAGTCTGACTTCAGAAGGTGATTGAATGAAGCAGAAAACAATAATGTTCAGATTTGATTATAAGATATAGTCTGAGATCTTGAAGTTCATGTCACTGACTAGTTGTATTAATAAGAACCAAAAGAGAAAGAGCAGCATTGATTGCTGGACTAATTGGATGTTGTTTGAAACTTGACTGTGCCAAGTCTGGCTCCTCTCAGAGAGAGAGACCAAGCACCAGCATAATAGGTTTACTATTCCCTTTGGGTTGTTATAAACAGAATCAATATGTACTAATGACTACAGCAATAAATTTGGTCATACTTCATAGGGTAACATTCTGCACTTACCCAGTTGTTGGTTTGACATAGAGTAATAGAGTTTACCCTTTTTAAGTTGTAAATTACTATGAAAATGCTGAGCCTAACAGTAAAATGCATTTGGGGATGTTTTTAAGCTTAGGAAATATTGGTAATACTTCCACTAAGCATACTATTAAAATAAATAAATAGTATTTATTGCTCAGTTCCCAGCTGCAGCTGGATGAAAAGCAATGGGAAAGGAGAAATAAGACATACATATTTATCAAATGCACAAGGCTCATGTTTACTTAATTCACTTCCAAAGAGTTGCTTACACCAGAGAACAACAACAACAAAAAAGTTTTCTTTTTCCTTCTGAGGTTTATTCCAGTGAAGATGATATGGAATATGTTAGTGACAATTACAATTCTCCTGGTACTTGAAAAACTAATTGTTATAAAAGACTCCCTAAGATTGCTTGCTGATTATTTATTTACTATTTATTATGTTCTTTTTTATTTAATTTTCATCAAGTTTTCTAGATAATGTTTTGATCTTGCTAAGGTAGAGAATTAGTGTCTCAGAGTAAAGTAAACATATATATATATTTATGCCTATATATAAACATATATATGTCTATGCATATATAATTCTCTATATATACTTTAGATTTAATAATGTATAAGACATATAAAGTTATAAAACTAGAATGGTTTATTATATGTGTGTGAGTACACAGATCTTCAAAGATACTATGAAATAAAGAAAATTTCAGGCTATATTTTATTATAATAAAAATTATTTCTCTTACACTAGGTTCAGAAAACTTGTGATTATGTTTGGTGGAGAGATGCATTGATTTTTATGGACTTGAACTTCTGTAGGAAGGACCATTTAATCATCCACATGTGATTGTGGGATAATAATATATTTGTGTGTGGGGTGGGTGATGAAGAGAAGGATAGAGAGAAAGTGAGAGAAGATAAATCAATTTATTGTCTTTTCAAACAGGTTAGGTGTGGTGGCACATGCATATAATCCCAGTAACTCCAGAAGCTGAAGCAGAATCATTGCAATTTTGAGACCAACCTTGGCAAATTGCTGGAACCCTACCTCAAAATTAAAAATGAAAGTAAAATAAAAAGGACTGGGAATGTAGCTTAATGGTAAAGCACTCCTGGGACCAATCCCTGGTATACTAAAAAGAAAACAAAAAGGAAGAAAAGAAAAAGAAAAAAAGAAAAATAAAGAGCATTGAATTTAGGAATAAAATTGGAATTCAGTGTTCTCTGGTCTCTTCTTCCTCCTGAGTAATTTTTATCACACTTACTATTTCTGTCACAAATTTGACATGCAACAATATTTTTTGTGTATTATCATAGCCATATGTCTTAAAACAATATGGCGAGTTTCTTGAGGGCCCAAGAAAAGTTCTACTTTAAAAATTTTTCCCAAGTATCTGGAGCAGTGTCAGACATATAAAAATGATTCATAAATACTTCATGAACTCAAAATTTAAAATAAAAATACACAGTCAAGTTGCTTGGGTCTGGTTTTAGACATAAGTAGAAACATTCAAGAGATTAGAAGGGTCAGTTAAAATGAAAGAACATGGGAAATGTATATTGGATTTTTTTCCTGATAATAAAAATTCTGCATATTTTTCAAAGTTTTGACAAACATATTTATTTAAATATTAGAACAATGTGTTATTTAATATTTTACATGTTTTTATATTTTGTGGATAACAAACATATTCAAAGTGTGTAATGTTAACCAGTGAACTGCAGATAAGAACTGTGGGGTGGGGAGACATCTGATGGGGAGCATTGTTTTTGCTTTCTGATGTGCCTGTTTTAAAACTTGTTCCAGTCATCTCTTTTTGAAATGAAGTCTCATACCCATGAAATTTTAAGCAGGCTATATGTTTTTATTAGGCACTGGAATGTCTATTGATATGCCTAGCATCTGGTTACCTGGAAATTCTGGCTTAACTGGGCAGAAAAAGGATTTTTCTTCTGTTCAATCCACTGATTAACTACAAAAGGATTATTTCATCATTCTGGTCACTGTGCATCCTAAACAAGGTTTCGCACTCAAGTGTTGATACTTATTAGTGCAGAGTCATTTGAGACTGAAATTGCGGGTGAAGAAGCGTCTGAATGTGGCATTAAATGTTGACAGATAGTCTCCCCGTAATGGGAAAGTGAAGTGGAGACAATGTGCTGCCGGTTGAATTGGAAATGCAGATACTGAATCATTAATAGTTTAAAATGCAAAGTGTCTGATCTGTATAATTTTAGGAAACACTTTTACAGATAACAGACTCTCATTCCCACTCTTTGAAAACATTTTAGTAAACTCAGTATCTCAGGTAACGGCAGAACTGTTTCTATTTTTTTTTTTTGTCTAAAAATAAGAAGCATTTCAAATTAGTAACTTAAGTGCTTAAAGACAATAGCTAAATATGTCCTCAATCCTCTCAGACCACACAGGAGTGGAGAGACCTGAATGCTTTTGCATATAGTATGTGTGGCTTTCCCTCTAAGAATGTAGTGTAACAAAGGATTGAGCACAACCATCTCTATCAGTATTCAAAATCTAGGCCTGGTTTCCAGTCTGCCAAGGGCAGTTTGCCTATGGGTTATTTTAAGGCAACACTGTCCCTTTCTGGTATGACTTGAATTTTTTGAGACTTTAGATGTGCTTCAAGAAATAAGCTATACTTTCTGACTTCAGTAATTTTCCCTATCATCGTTCTTGTATGCATACTTTACTCACAACTTAGAACATAATATACTCTACAATACATTTCGAATACACATTAGCCAAACCCCACTCCAGAACACCTATGAGAGTGTCATGGATAGAATATTGGAACAGCTAGAATTTCACTTTCCAGTTGTATAACCTTGGGAGACTCATTTAACTTCTCCTGTGCAATTTCATTCTCTCTAAATCTGAGGTAATATACATTACATAAACTTGTAAAAAAAAAAAAGTCCGTACAAAAGAGAATCAATATCATAAATACAATATACTTCACAAATTAAAGATACCAATATTATTATTTACACATAAAAGACAATGACTTCCTGATAAATTACAAGTGGCTTTTGGTGGTCAGCAGAGTTCTGCAGTTTGTAATTCTCTGCTGACTTAACCATTTTCAATATTGAAGCTAAAATATGTAATGTCACTGCAACTTGATTATAGTGTTATATGGGTCCTACGTACTTGACACTCTGGTAAATGGCATTTCTATTTAAACTGGGGGAGACTGTCAGAGAACAAAGCCAGTTCTATGCCTACAGCAACTCCCAGCAATGAATTAATGGTATATCTATAGTACTAGCACGCAGTCTATTTAAATCGGATAGATGGCTGCTTTTCCTGCAGCCCATCTGCAGCAGTCTATAAAGGAATGTAATTCAGCTGAATAACATAAATCTCTCTCTGCTGAGATCCTTTGTTCAAGTCAGTTGGTTTTCCTGCTTGAGGCTGGCTGTTAAGACAACTCAATCTATCACTCATGTTTATTCATATCTTAATGTTATCTATATGCTTACTTTAAAATCATGGAGTGAAAATGAGTCCTTGATTTCATGCATTTCTATAATAACAGAAATACTTTATTTGCCTAGGTCATTTCTTCCATGATATGCAATTTAGAAAGGCTTCTAATAAAAGCTTTGCAAGACTTACAGAGTTGTCATGGCAGCATAACTTAATTAAGGTCAAAGACATTTTTTGGTTTGTTGTATATTTTTAACAAACATGCAACTTCCTGCTAAGACAAAACTTCTACTTTCACCATACACAGAAAACCAGTGGTACATTTCCTGTAAACTGAAATTAGTATGATTGACTCTTTTACTATGGGGAGTAAGAAACTGCTTAGAAACAATTACTGTATATTTAAAAATCTACCTATTTCCTTTTTGGTTTATAACTTTTTACATCCTGAGTGCCCATTTGTGAAAGAGTATAGCTTCAAAAGGTTGAACAGGGTATTGAGTTATAGCAGAAGAGCTCAATTTTAAATCTTAGATAAGCTATTCTCTAGTGTGAGCCTGATTCAAGCCTGATTCATTTTTGTTTCTAACTTTCCTCATTGATAAGCTAATGAGTAATGAAGTTTAAGTAAACTAAGGCATGTAAACAATCATGCACTTAGTAGGTGCTCAGTTGAACTAATAAAATTTGTTTTCTCAAACTTAGCCTGTGGATATGACTATTCAAGAATGAAGTTTAGGGTAACTTCGGGTGTCACAGAGAATGCAAAGTTTAGGGGGTAATGTTAGAGGGGGCTGACAGAAATAAGGATAGAATTCTTTAAAGTAGAATTCCATCTGAAGACTTGGTTCAACGATTGCTGTAGTTTGAATATAGAATGTTCTTCTAAGGCCAATGTATTAAAAGCTTAGTCCCCAGCTTGGTGCTATTAGGGGCTGTGGAAACATTTAAGAGGTGAGGTCTAGTGGGAGGTGTTCTAGTCATTGGGGATATGCCTTAGAAGGGAATGTGCCCCTTCCCCCTCTGCTTTGTCATTTCCTATCTATACAACTTTGCTCACATCCTCCCTGCTGTGATGTCCTGTCTTGTCCAGGCCCAAAAGCAGTAGGGTCAACTTATCATGGTCTAAAACTCTGAAACTGTGAGCCAAAATAAACCTTTCTTCCTTTTAAGTTGATTATCTCAGACATTTTTTTTTTATAGTAATGGGAAATTTACAAACACAGGGATCTTATTTTTGAAGTTTTTTTTTTTTTTTTTTTTTTTATTTATTTATTTTTTTTTACGTTTACATAGCGTAATGATGTTTATTATATTTTTCCCCTCCCCCCCACCCCTCCCACTCCTCCCACCCCTCCCACCCCTCTTTTCCCTCTACACAGTCCTTCTTTCCTTCATTCTTACTGCTCTCCTTAGCCTAACTCTAAACCTAACCCTAAACCTAATGCTAGCCCCTCCCACCCCCCATTATATGTCCTCATCCGCTTATCAGCGAGATCATTCGTCCTTTAGTTTTTTGAGATTGGCTTATCTCACTTAGCATGATATTCTCCAATTTCGACCATTTGCCTACAAATGCCATAATTTTATCATTCTTCATTGCGGAGTAATATTCCATTGTATAAATATGCCACAGTTTCTTTATCCATTCATCAACTGAAGGACATCTAGGTTGGTTCCACAATCTGGCTATGGTGAATTGAGCAGCAATGAACATTGATGTGGCTGTATCTCTGTAGTATGCTGATTTTAAGTCCTTTGGGTATAGGCCAAGGAGTGGGATAGCTGGGTCAAATGGTGTTTCCATTCCAAGCTTTCTGAGGAATCTCCACACTGCTTTCCAGAGTGGTTGCACTAATTTGCAACCCCACCAGCAATGTATGAGTGTTCCTTTTTCACCACATCCTCGCCAACACCTATTGTTGCTTGTATTCTTGATAATCGCCATTCTAATTGGGGTGAGATGAAATCTTAGGGTAGTTTTGATTTGCATTTCCCTTATTACTAGGGATGTTGAACATTTTTTCATATATCTGGTGATTACTTGTACATCTTCTTCTGTGAAGTGTCTGTTCATTTCCTTAGCCCATTTGTTGATTGGATTATTTGTATTCTTGGTGTAGAGTTTTTTGAGTTCTTTATAGATTCTGGAAATTAGCGCTCTATCTGAGGTATGGTTGGCAAAGATATTCTCCCACTCTGTAGGCTCTCTCTTCACATTTCTGATAGTTTCCTTTGCTGAGAGAAAGCTTTTTAGTTTGAATCTATCCCAGTTGTTTATTCTTGCTTTTATTTCTTGTGCTATGGGAGTCCTGTTAAGGAAATCTGATCCTGAGCCAACAAGTTGAAGATTTGGACCTACTTTTTCTTCTATAAGATGCAGGGTCTCTGGTCTGATTCCGAGGTCCTTGATCCATTTTGAGTTGAGTTTTGTGTAGGGTGAGAGATAGGGGTTTAGTTTCATTCTATTGCATATAGTTTTCCAGTTTTCCCAGCACCATTTGTTGAAGAGGCTATCTTTTCTCCATTGCATATTGTTGGAACCTTTGTCTAGTATGAGAAAATTGTATTTATTTGGGTTTGTGTCCATGTCCTCTATTCTGTACCATTGATCTACCTGTCTATTTTGGTACCAATACCATGCCGTTTTTGTTACTATTGCTTTGTAGTAGAGTTGAAGATCTGGTATTGCAATACCCCCTGCTTCGCTCTTGCTACTGAGGATTGCTTTAGCTATTCTAGGTTTTTTATTCTTCCAGATGAATTTCATAATTGCTTGCTCTATTTCTGCGAGGTACGTCATTGGAATTTTAATTGGAATTGCATTGAATCTGTATAGAACTTTAGGTAGTATAGCCATTTTGACGATATTAATTCTGCCTATCCAGGAACATGGGAGATCTTTCCATCTTCTAAGGTTTTCTTGAATTTCTTTCTTTAGTGTTCTGTAGTTCTCATTGTAGAGGTCTTTCACCTCTTTTGTGAGATTGATTCCCAAGTATTTTATTTTTTTCAATGCTATTGTGAATGGAGTAGTTTTCCTAATTTCTCTTTCTGAAGATTCATCACTTATGTATAAAAATGCATTGGATTTATGAGCATTGATCTTGTAACCTGCTACTTTACTGAATTCACTTATGAGTTCTAAAAGTTTTCTGGTGGAATTTCCAGGTTCCTCTAAATATATAATCATGTCATCAGCGAACAGGGATAGTTTGAGTTCTTCTTTTCCTATTCGTATCCCTTTAATTTCTTTGGTTTGTCTGATTGCTCTGGCTAGAGTCTCAAGGACGATGTTGAATAGAAGCGGTGAAAGAGGGCATCCCTGCCTTGTTCCAGTTTTTAGGGGGAACGCTTTCAGTTTTTCACCATTTAGAATGATATTAGCCATGGGCTTAGCGTAGATGGCCTTTATAATGTTTAGGAATGTTCCCATTACCCCAATTTTTTCTAGTGTTTTGAGCATGAAGGGATGCTGTATTTTATCAAATGCTTTTTCTGCATCTATTGAAATAATCATGTGATTCTTAACTTTAAGTCTGTTGATATGGTGAATGACATTTATTGATTTCCGAATGTTGAACCAACCTTGCATCCCTGGGATAAAACCCACTTGATCGTGGTGCACTATCTTTTTAATATATATTTGTATGCGATTTGCTAAAATTTTGTTGAGAATTTTTGCATCGATGTTCATTAAGGATATTGGTCTGAAATTTTCTTTCCTTGATGTGTCTCTGTCTGGTTTAGGTATCAGGGTGATATTGGCTTCGTAGAACGAGTTTGGTAGGGTTCCCTCCTCTTCTATTTCATGGAATAGTTTGAGGAGTATTGGAATGAGCTCTTCTTTAAAGGTTTTATAGAACTCGGCTGAGAACCCATCTGGTCCTGGACTTTTCTTTGTTGGTAGGCTTTTGATGACCTCTTCTATTTCATTGCTTGAAATTGGTTTATTTAAGTTGTGTATGTCCTCCTCGTTCAGTTTAGGTAGTTCATATGTCTCTAGAAATTTGTTGATGTCTTCAAGGTTTTCTGTTTTGTTGGAGTATAGATTTTCGAAATAGCTTCTAATTATGTTTTGTATTTCACTCGTGTCTGTTGTGATGTTTCCTTGTTCATTCCGAATTTTAGTAATTTGAGTTTTCTCCCTTTTTCTCTTTGTTAGTGTGGCTAAGGGTTTATCAATTTTATTTATTTTTTCAAAGAACCAACTATTTATTTTATTAATTTTTCCGATTGTTTCTTTTGTTTCGATTTCGTTGATTTCGGCTCTGATTTTAACTATTTCCTGTCTTCTACTACTTTTGGTATTGGTTATTTTTGAAGTTTAATATGTAAACTTGTACCTTAATTTGGTGATCTAAAAAATGTCTGGAATTTAACAATGGATTTGTCTAGATGTTTTGTTTCTCTAACATAAGTTCATGAGATAATTGCTAGACTTTTCCTATATGATACCATATGTCTTATCCATGATGTGCTTGTGTGTATATGTGTGTGTGTGTGTGTGTGTGTGTGTGTGTGAGAGAGAGAGAGAGAGAGAGAGAGAGAGAGAGAGAGAGAGATAGATAGAGAGATCTTTGAGAGTATCCATGGGTAAACTGTATAAGTTAAGAATCCAGAATACTGTTCTCCACATGTATAATTACTTTAAAATTTTTATCCTTATCTGAAATAACATACTTCTGCTATGTTTTGACTTTCTAAACAGAAAACAATAGACTTAAATGAGATTACCTTTACAGAACAGACAGCAATATAAATATGATGAATATGCTCCTTTTCCTGAACAAGGAACAAACAGAAAATATGATTGTCAACTTCCAGACTATATAGCTAGAGACATTCTGAAAATTGGTTATAGCAAGAGTGAAAATGTCTCTAAAAGTCACTAAGGATCACTAAATGACTTTTAAAGTTAATTTAAATCTTCAACTGAGGTGCTGGTAGTGTAAATCACTTCTGAGTTTTGCTTCCTGGAAAGTCATTCCCAACCCAACATTCCTTGACTCCAATCATAGTGAAATAGCAGGAAGGAGAATTAATTTCTATGAGTCCTGCTCTTATGAGAACCACCATGGAACACTGTGTCCACCATATTTTCAACCCCTCAAACTTTCTATTGTATGTATTTGACTGGCTTAGTGGAGAGAAGTAAATTGAAACTGTTGGGGAAGATTTATCACAAAAGCACTATTGGGAAATAGACCAGTTGAGTTGGTTATTAATGGAAGAAGCAAAGAATAATAGAAATGTCCTTTAATTGTCCAGGACAATATGATGAATTATGAAGATGGAGTCCACATGGAATTGTTCTTCTTCTCTGCTCACCCATCTCCTGGAATATGCTATGTTAGATAAACTTAGGCACTGGCTATGCATCACATTAATGCCTCTGCACTACCAATGATTGTGTTGGCCAGACATCATTTTCAAAACCAATTTTGCATTCATCACTCATCGTGATAGGAAATAATAGAATACATCACTTCAATTTTAGCAAGTATAAGATTCAGGAGTAATGGGTATGGACTGGCACGGCATTTACTTTTTTTTTTTTAATACTGAATGATATGATGAAGAAAAGTTGGAATAGGAAAGGAAAGAAAATGAAGAATAGCACACTTTGTCCAGTGAACTTGATAGTGGTTTGTATGCTGCAAAGTAAGTCTTTATATATATTGAAAGAATATATTGCAAGTGGAATTAAATTGCAAGTGATGATCCTATCAATGAAATGCACTTTACTATATAATGGGGAGGGAATGGGGGGTGAGAGAAGAATGGAGGAACTTTAGATTATGTAAAGAGAAATGAGAGGTGGGGAGTATGGAAAATGATGGATTGAGACAGATATCACTACCTTATGTACATGTATGCTTACATGAATGGTATGAATCTACATCATGCACAACCATAGAGATGAAAAAATGTACCCCATTTGTGTACAATGACTCAAAATGCAGTCTGTAAAAAATGAAAAAATAAGAAGAAGAAGAAGAAAAAAAAAAAGAAATACAATTTACTTCAAAATATCTGTACATGTGAAATCACAGGACATGGAGAATTGGGCAATGTGAACAGAATAATGTTCCAACAAATAAAACTGGACAAACTGAAAATTTACAATTTTTCTTGGACTAATCATAAGACTTAGTAAGGTCCCAGGATAAAGATCCATACAAAATCAGAAGAAACAGGCACTCAGAGCAATACAGTACCCGAATCTGCTTAGACAGAGCAGAAACCATGAGAAACCATAGCAGTAGGACAATTTCACTAGTTATGGAAAAAAATTGCTAGAGGTTGAACATTCCTCAAAATTAGAATAAGAAACTCCTGGGGACCGAAATCACAGTACGCGCTTTCACAGACTTTCTCATAGGCACTGCAAAACAGTAGGGTTCTCACAGTGAAGAACCAAGAAAAATGTGCTGGAGACCCTGGCAGAGGGAGAAGATTAGCCAAGGCATAACCCTTCTAGATTCTTCTCCTTAACAAAGGCCAGCTCTCCAGAGAGGAAGGATTCCCAGAGGCAATTCTGAAAATTTTGCTACCCAGGTTCTTTCAATCTTCTGTCACATCTAAGAGATGGAGGAGAGACAGAAACAAAGTACAAGGAAGACAGGCAAATAGGTGGGAAACATTGTATTCAGGGAAGGAAATGAAGTACAACAAAGGGAAAACACTATATGGTTTAGTAGAAACAGAAACACTTGTGAAAAGTGAAATGGGTCAGGCCTGCTGCAAGACAACTTAATCAGGAGATTATAGAATGCATTTCCTCTCTCATGCTCAACCAGCTCCCCAGTGAATCTTCATCATTATTTCAGTGGATCTCAGCTAAAAGAGCTACAAGATATGGATTCCCTCTGAGGAACAGTATAAAGGAAATCTATAATGCCAAGAGGGAAACCAAATACAAGGACACTAGAGATATGTGAAGCTCATGGTACCTGAGAAAGGATTTAAAATATCAAAAGAATGATGTCACACAATTCCTTAGCCAGGAAGAATCATGAGATTATGGGTAACTCTGTTGTTCTTGCCTATCATGTTGGGTTTCATAACCACCACCAACAAATTCATGCCCTGTGGCATTCTTGTCCAGTAAATATGATTGCAATAATTGCAACAACATGTTTGTTCTAAACTTTTTATTTTTTTAATCTATAAGAAAACAGACCCCTTGAACACTATTTCAGGTGCACTTATTTACTTATTCTGGGAAATAAAAATTCATGTTCTCTTTCCAGGTGACCATCCTCATTTTATTTCTAATAAACTCTATTCCCACACTCTTCATGCCTCAACTTGCTTTTTATGTTGACATGCCTGTAACTACAACAAACATTAAACACAGCTCAACTCATAAGCAGATTAGCACAAATCTTCTCACTGAAAGCCTATTTACCTCAGTATATTTTATCCTATCTGATATGTGCTACTTTTAACAAAATGATAAATACCAAAGGAAAGAAAAACACAGTCTGAAGAGACAAAGAAAGCATTATTGAACTTGAAGACAGGTCAATAGAAACTTGCAAAAATGAAATGTAAAGAGAAAAAGGAATTTTAAAAAATGAACAGAATATCCAAGAACTGTGTAGAGATAGAAAAATGTGTGTGGTTTAGTCAGCTTTATCACTGCTGTGCCCAAATACCTGATAAGAACAGGTATTTCCTCTTAAAGGAGGAAAACTTTATTTTGACCTGACAGTTTTAGAGTCTCATCCATAGACAATCAACTCTGTTGTTCTGGTCCTTAGGTGAAGCAGAAAATCATGGTGGAAGAGTGTGGTAGAAGAAAGCAGCTCAGAACATGGCAACCAGGAAGGAGAGAGAAAGAAAGACAGTGTAGATCAAGGTCAAAATAGAGACCCCAAAGGCACACCCCAGATAAGTTTTAGAGTCTCATCCATAAACAATCAACTCTGTTGTTCTGGTCCTTAGGTGAAGCAGAAAATCATGGTGGAAGAGTGTGGTAGAAGAAAGCAGCTCAGAACATGGCAACCAGGAAGGAGAGAGAAAGAAAGACAGTGTAGATCAAGGTCAAAATAGAGACCCCAAAGGCACACCCCAGATAACCTACCTCCTCCAGCCATACCCTGTTTGCCTAGGGTTACAACACAGTTAATCCCTACCAGAGGATTAAAACACTGATTAAGTTAAGGCTTTCATGACCTAATGATTTCACATCCGAATGTCTTGCCTTGTCTCACACAAGATTCAAACCTCTGGTACACCTCATAACTAAACCATGACAGTGTGGCATACTCATACTTGGAACACCAAAGGAAAAGAGACAGGGAAAATGTTTGAAGAAATAATGGCTGAGAACTTTGAAAAATTCAAGAGACCAAACTGTTGATCTAGGATGCTTGAATAACACCAAAAAAATAAACAAATAAACCACAAAACAAATGAAATTTTAAAAAGAAACCCACACAAGTAGACATACCAAATTTCAATTACACAAAACCAAAGTACAGGAGACAATCTTGAAGGAAACCAGAAGAAAAATCTTCAGAGGAATAAGGATAAAAATTCTGACTTTCATCCAAAAATTTGCTAACTGAAAGAGTGGAGTGAATGGGAATGTGTCCGTATTTGATGAAAGAGTCATACATTTAATGTGTTGTTTAAGCTTCTAAAATATAGATACAACATTGAAGGACAATGTTTATATCAAACTAAACAATTTGTTAACTGAAAACTGACAAGAAAATATTCATTCACATTTTTGTGATATCAAATAAAAACTAATTTGCCTAGTACATGTTTCTCATAATTAACTTATTTTATGTATCTGGTGACCATATATGAGGGTATATAGGAGTAATCATCTTTCTCTATCTAGCCCTTTTTTTGATGCCATATTACTCAAAACATTATGTGAAGGTGTTATTACTAGAAATGACATAAATTAATTGTCACAGGAGAGTGGGGGTGGGGTGAAGTGCCAAACCTTGGTTCTTGTGCCCCAACAAAGGAAATTTAAAGTCAGAGAAGAAAAATTAAGCAAGAGAATTTTATTATGAGTGAAAATAAAGTAAGACTCAAGCAAAGAACACTCTCAAGAGGGCTTCATCTACAGGTCAGTTCTGTGTTAAAGTGGGTGCTAGAGTCAAAGACTGGGTAGACGATTTCTTCTTCTTCTTCTTTCTTCTTCTTCTTCTTCCTCTTCTTCTTCACAGGGATTGAACACAGAGGCTCTTAACCACTGAGCCACATCTCCAGTCCTTTTTTGTATTTTATTTAGAGACAAGGTCTAACTGAGTTGCTTAGGGCCTTGCTAAGTTGCTGAGACTGGCTTTCAACTCATGATCCTTCTGCCTCAGCCTCCTGAGTTGCTGGGATAGATTTCATCTTAATGGGCCTCCTGCTACTAAAGAAATTTACTTTCTGCAATATATTGAGAAATTTATGAGCAAAAATTCTAAATTGACAATGACACCAATGGAGTTAGACCCATTGCTTTTTTACTTCTTGGCTCCCTTTGTTTCCATCTGTTTATTCTCAGGATTAGTACACTTGTTGTTCTACAAGTCACTTGATTGTTCATTGAAGCCAATCCAAAGAAATCCCATTACCCTGCTATGTCATTGGTTTCATTTCACTACTCATTACTAACTTCTACCTAACAGAAATGAGTATATCTTCAACAATCCAAGACTATTCATAAAGCTCTCAAATACAGCATCTCATTGGCTATTTACAACTCTTTGAAATAGTTGCTATATCCTTATTTTCTGAGTTAAGAAATAGAAAAATTATATAACTTGTGCAAGATCCCTCTTGACTACATTTCAAGATAACTTGCAAATGGAATTCTCTGAGAACCAGCAATATTCTTGGAATATATGGTGGGTATTTAATTCTACTTAAAAACAAAAACAAACAATAAAGAATCACATAATCAAGTTATATTTTGAAAAAAGAACAAAACTATTACAGCATATATTTTCATAAAATATTCATTTTATAGTTCGGAGGTGTAGTTTTAAAACATGTAAAATCATGACATGCAAGTATATGTATATAATATACTAAAATTTTTATTCGACATATTAATTGATGGGGAAATCAGTAAGATGTTGAAAACCAAATTAGAATCTAATATAAATATTTATGTTCTCTATCACACTTATTATTATTAGTATTATTGTTGTTATTATTTTTATATTGATCCTGGAGAATGAGCCTGGGGCACTTTACCACTAAGCAACATCCCCAGTCTTTTTTACTTTTCATTTTGAGATCAGTTCTCACTAAGTTGCTGAGGCTCTTGCTCAATTGCTGAGGCTAACTTTGAACTTGCAATTGTTCTGCCTCAGCCTCCCTATCTGCAGGAATTATAGGCATGTGTCACTGCGCCTGGCTTCAGTGTAGTTTTAATTTGCATTTCTTTAATTGCTAGAAATGTTGAACATTTTTTTCATATATTTTTTTGACCATTTATATTTCTTCTTCAGTGAAGTGCCTGTTCAGTTCCTTTGCCCATTTATTGATTGGGTTATTTGTGTTTTCTTAGTGTTGGTTTATTGAGTTCTTTGTATATCCTGGAGATTAATGCTCTTTCTGAGCTGCAGGTGATAAAAGATTTTCTCTCATTCTGTAGGCTCTCTGTTCATGTTCTTGATCATTTCCTTTGCAGGGAAGAAGCAATTTAATTTAATGCCATTTTATTTATTGATTCTTGATTTTACCTCATGAGCTTTAGGAGTCTTATTGAGGAAGTCAGTTCTTAAGCCAGTATGATGGAGAGTTGGGCCATGTAAATAGTTATATGCAGCCACAGAGGAAGAGGTTAGAGTGATGCTGCCACAAGCCAAGGAGTGCTGATAACCACCGATGCTCTCTAAGGGAGTCTCTGAAGGGAGTGCTGCCCAATGGATAACTTTATTTTTACACAGTGAAAGTGGCTTTTACACTGGGTTCTAGAACTAGAAGGGAAAAAAATGTGTGTGTTTCTCTAAACCATCAAGTTTGTGGTAACTTGTTACAGCATCCATGGAAACCAGCATAAATATGGCTAAATAAAATTACTTATGCTAAACAAAGAGCCAAAAAATACATATTTTAATGTACAGAAAACAGATTTTTGGTTAGAAAATGTTACCAAGTAAAACTTGGTCAGATACAAACACTATTATTTCAATTCAATTTTTCTAAATTTGGGAGATACTATTTGAAGTAATTTTTTTCTAAGGATACCTCAGATATAAAATTGCAATTCTAATAAAAATTCTGTACTTACAAATTTATTAAAAAACTTAGTTTTATACACATAAACATAGTTTTTATAGATGTTTTTGTAAGTGGAAATAACTCTGTTTTAGGTCTTTTTATACATCCTTATAGTTTAATTTTATCTTCATGGAACTGACTATATTCTTGAACATGCATGAAAAGAGCAGTGTACTCCATATTAGTGATTATAAGACTAAATGTCTTATAATCCTTTGGGTTTCTCATTCTACATTATAACTAAATTATTGCTATCCTTAAAAAAATTCCTTTTGTTTTCAATCTTAGAAGGATGGTCTGAAACTATAATATTGAGATGATCAAAATAAAGATTAACAATCAAAATTGTTGGAGAGAATGTTGAAAATTTGAGACCTTCATGGTTTGCCAGTGGGATTGTAAACTGTGTGGCCATACAAGAAAATAATTTGGCAGTTCCTTAAAAATGTTAAAAATAGAATTATCATATAACCCAGCAATCCCTCTCCTAGTTATACACCCCAGAGAATTGAAAATATAAATGCAAATGAAATCTGTATACATATGTTCATCATAGTATTATATATTGTAGCTGGAAAGTGGGGACAATTCAAATACACATCAATGGCTGAGTGAATAAAATATTCATATAATGAAATATTATTTGACAATAAAGAGGAATAAGGTATAGATACATACTACAGAATATTTAATCCTTGAAAACATGATTCTCAATGAAAGGAACTAGTCACAAAAGGCCACATATTATATGACTCCATTTATATGATATATCCTGAATAGGTAAATCAGTTAAGACAAAGTAGATTAGTGGTTGTTGGTGGCTGGGATAGGGTAGAATGACATGTTATTGCTAATGGGTATGGGGTTTCTTTTTGGAGTGATGAAACTGTTCTTAAATTAGGTAGTGTGTTAATGATTACATAATCCTTTCTGGTCTAATGCCAAGTCTCGATCCACTTTGAGTTGAGTTTTGTGTAGGGCAAGATATAGAGGTAAAATTTCATTTAGCTGCATATGGATTTCCAGTTTTTCCAGCACCATTTGATGAAGAGGCTATCTTTTCTCCAATGTGTGTTTCTGGCACTTTTGTCTAGTATGAGATAACTATATTTACATTTCTGTGTCTTCTATTTTGTTTCTTTGAACTTCATGTCTGTTTCTGTGCTAATATCATTTTGTTTTTGTCACTATAGCTTTGTAGTATAATTTAACTTCTGGTGTTGGAATGCCTCCTGATTCACTTTTCTTGCTAAGGATTGCTTTGGCTATTCTGGGCCTCTTGTTTTTTTCCCATATGAATTTCATGACTACTTTTTCTATTTCTGTCAAGAATGTCATTGGAATTTTAATAAGAATTTCACTAAATCTATAAAATTTTTGGTAGTATGGTCATTTTGACAATATTAATTCTGCCTATCCAAGAACATGGGGGATCTTTCCATCTTCTAATGTCTTCTTCAATTTCTTTCTTTAGTGTTCTGTAGTTTTCATTGTAGAAGTCTTTCACCTCTTTTATTAGATTAATTCCCAAATATTTAATTTATTTATTGGTTTGGAGGCTATTTTGAATGGGGTAGTTTTCCTGATTTCTCTTTCAGCTGATCTGTCATTTGTATATAGGAACACAATTGATTTATGCTTGTCAATTTTATATCTTGCTACTTTGCTAAAATTGTTTATGAGTTCAAGAGAAGCTTTTTAGTGGAGTTTTTGAGGCCTCTTAAATATAAAATCATGTCATTGACAAAAAAAAGGGATGTTTGAACCCTTCTTTTCCTGTTGTATTCCTTTAATTTCTTTCTTTTGTCTAATTGCTCTGACTAGGGTTTCAAGGAACATACTGAATAGAAGTGGTGAAAGAGGGCATCCCTGTCTCATTCTAGTTTTTAGAGGGAATCCTTTCATTTTTTTCTCCATTTAGAATTGTATTGGCCTTGGGTTTAGGATATATAGCTTTTACAATGTTGAAGTATATTCCTAGTATTCCTAGACTTTCTAGTGTTTTGAGCATGAATGAATGCTGAATTTTGTCAAATGCTTTTCTGCATCTATTGAGACAATAATGTGATTCTTGTCTTTAAGTCTGTTGATGTGATGAATTACATTTATTGATTTTCCTATGTTGAACCAATATTGTATCCTTGCGATGAATCCCTTTTGATCATGGTGCAATATCTTTTAAATATGTTTTTGTACGCAATTTCCCAGGATTTTATTAAGAATTTTTGCATCTATGTTCATGAGGAATATTGGTCTGAAATTTACTTTCCTTGATGTATCTTTGTCTGGTTTTGGTATCAGGGTGATACTAGGCTTATGGAATGGGTTTGGAAGTTTTCCCTCCTTTTCTATTTTATGAAATAATTTGAGGAGTATTAGTGCAAGTTCTTCTTCAAAGATCTTGTAGAACTCAGCTCAGAATCCATCTGGTCCTGGGTGGGTTTTTCTTTGTTGGAAGGCTTTTTGATGGTATCTTTAACTCATTGCTTGAAATTTATCTGTTTAAACTTTCTATGTCTTCCTGGTTCAATTTGGTTCATTCATATGTCTACAAATTTGTTGATGTCATCATGATTCTCTATTTCATTGGAATATAGATTTTCAAAGTAGTTTCTGATTATCATATGTATTTCCTTAGTGACTGAATTGATATTTCCTCTTTCATCCCAAATTTTATTGATTTTTCTCTCTTTTTCTTCATTACGTTGGTGTTAAGTGTTTATCAATTTTATTTATTTTTTCAAAGAACAAACTTTTTGTTATGTCTATTTTTTGGAATTTTTTTGTTTCAGTTTCATTGATTTCAGCTCCAATTTTATTATTTCCTGTCTTCTACTGCTTCTGGTGTTGCTTTGTTCTTCTTTTTCTAGAGCTCTGAGATGTAATGTTAGGTTATTTATTTGGTGACTTTCTATTCTCTTAAAGAATGTACTCAGTGCAATGAACTTTCCTCTTTGAATTGCCTTCATTGAGTTCCAGATCTTGATATGTTGTCTTGCAATTCTCATTTACCTCTCTATATTTTTTTTATTTGATCCTTGACTTCTTCTACTATCCATTGCTCATTCTATAGTGTATTATTTTGTCTCCAGGTGTTAGAGTAGCTTGTATTTTTTGTTTTATCGTTAATTCTAATTTTATTCCATTATGATCTGAATTCAAGGTGTTATATCTAGTTTTTTTTTTTTTTTTTTTTGTATTTGCTAAGACTTGCTTTGTGGTCTAAGATATGTTCTGTTGTAGAGAAGGATCTGTATGCTGCCAAGAAGAAAATATATTCAGTCCTTGATGGATGAAATATTCTGAATATATCTGTTAAATCTAAATTATTTATTGTAGTCATTAGTTCTATAGCTTCTTTATTAAGTTTTTGTTTGGAGGTTCTATTTAGTGATGAGAGAGGCATGTTAAAGTCACCTACTATTATTGTGTTGTGGTCTATTTACTTCTGGAAATTGAGAAGACTTTGTTCGATGAACATGGGTGCTCCACTGTTTGAGCATAAATATTTACAATTGTTATGTCTCCTTGATGTATAGTTCCTTTAAGCAGTATGATTCTTGGTCCCTTCTGATTAACTTTGACTTGAAGTCCTCTTTAACTGATATGTGGATAGACACCCATGTTTTCTTTCTTTTTTTTTTTTTTTAATGAGATTCATTTTCTTTTCCCATCCTTTTACCTTCAACCTGTGGATGTCTTTGCTTATGAAGTGAGTCTCTTTGAGACAGCATATAATTGGGTCTTGTTTTTTAATCCAATTTACCAGTCTATGTCTTTTCATTGATGAGTTTAGACCACTTACATTCAATGCTATTATTGAGATATGACTTTTATTCCCTGTCGTTTTGATTTATTTCTTGTTTTATGAATTAGTTTCTTCTTTGATTGATTATCCTTCTAGTATAGCTCCTCCCATTGCTGGTTTTCACTTTTATTTTTCATTTCTTCTTCATGAAATATTTTTTTTTAGTATGTTGTGTAGTGCAGGAATTATACTTGTGAATTCTTTTAACTTTTGTTTATAATGAAAGATTTTTATTTCATCATCAATTTGGAAGTTTAATTTTGCTAGGTATAGTATTTTTGACTGGCATCCATTTTCTTTCAGACCTTGGTATATATTATTTCAAGATCTCCTAGCTTTGAAGGTCTGGATTGAGAAATCAGCTGGGATCCAGATTGATTTCTCTCTAAATGTTACCTGTTGCTTTCCTATGGGAGCCTTTAAATTATTTTCTTATTCTCTTTGTTAGGCATTTTCATAATAATGTACCTTGGTGTGAGTGTGTTGTAATTTTATTTGGCTTTCCATTTCATTCTTAAGGTTTGGGAAATTTTCTGATATCATTTCATTGAAAAGATTGTGTATTCCTTTGGTTTGTATCTCTGAGCCTTCATCTCTCCTGATAAATCTTAAGTTTGATCTTTTCATTTATCTCATATTTCTCCGAAGTTTTTTTCATGGTCTCTTAACATATTTTGTCTTCATTGCCTGAAACTGTCTTCCAAATGGTCTAGTCTACTGGTGATGCTTTCATTTGAATTTTTCATGTGGTTTATTGATTCCTTCATTTTGGGGATTTCTGACTAATTGTCCTTCAGGATCTCTATTTCCTTGTTGAAATGATCTTTTGCTTCTATTTTCTCTCTGATTTCATTTCTTATATCATCTTTTACCTCATAGATCAGGTTAATCATGAACTTTCTAAATTCTATCTCTGACATTCCCTCCACTATAGGGTCAATGGAGTCTACTGGTAAGGTGGTCTGGGTTCAATGGGATGAGTTGTTCCCTTGCTTTTTCATATTGTTTGTGTGTCTACCCATCTATCTGAATGGGTCTGATGCAGTAGAGTTTCTACCTTATGGGTTTATAATGTCCCGCTATGTATCCAGTACCTCAGATTTGGGAGTTGGAGCCCAATGATGGCAACAATGTATGCAAACAATATATAGCTATAGACTAGGTCCTTAGTTCCTATTTTGATATCTAATGTTAATTGGTATGATACATAGTGATAGTAGGATCAGCAATCTCCATTAATAAAAACATTAATCATGTATTATATCTGGCCTAAAATCAAACAATAGGTGTTATCTGTGTCTTTTGCTGTATTAATTGTTGCTGTGGTACAGATAGACATTATATACCTCAGTTAATATTAAGAAATGTTAAAGATAGAATTGGGTAGGTATAAAGAAGAATAGATAGGAGGGTAGAAAAGTGTTTGCAATTTCAAAGGGTGAATAGGGCAGATGCAGTGGTAACTTAGGATATGTTGTTAGTTTGAAATGGAACTCAAAAGGAAGAATATAAAGGAGGAGAGAGAGAATGGAAGTTAGGTGTCAGGAACAGAGATATGAGAGAGGGAGGCAAGGGAGATAGACTAGTGATAATGATGATACAAAACAAAATCAAAATAAGCTAATCATAAACCTTAACGCTCAAAATACAAACCATGGGAAAATAACACCTTTGAAATAAAACAAAACACACACATACAAAAAAACCCCACAAGAACAACAGAAAAAAAGAGAGAGAGAGAGAGAGAAAGAAAGAAAAACAAAAGAAAGAAAAGAAAAAGATAAAAGAAAAACAAGGCTAGAAATGAGGAGAAACAAACATAAATATGTATAGGAATCCTTGAATCAGTCAGTATACATTCAATAAAATAAGAATCCAAATGGAAACCCAGAATCAAAAGGCAAAAGAGAACTATTGTCACAACAAACAAGCCATAACAACAACAACAATAGCAAAGAAAAATCTTGATGAAAAAAATGTTAAGAAATTAAGGAGTTGTATCTACTATAGTGGACAAAATAATCCGTGAGTATATGTGTTCACTGACTGTGCCTACCTGTTGTTTTTTTTTTTGTTTGTTTCTTTGTTTTCATTTCTTCTTGAGGTGTGATCTAAGCTTGTGAGTAAGGGGTGTAGATTGTGCCTCCTTTTTATTGTCTTGCTCACTGTGTTGAAGGTTAGGGTTTAATCCTTCCTAATTTCTCTTCTTGGGAGATTAGTGTGGGTGGGCCAGGCTGCAGATCTGGAGGCAAAGGCATGCCAGGGAAGCTTGGTTCTGGACCAGTGACAAAGCAGCTGGCCACGTCAAGACCGCATGCTGGGACCTGCTGATAGTCATAAAGCTGCATGCTGGACCAGGTGGGTTGATTTATTTTTTCATCAGGGCATGATTTTTTATTTCCTCTAATACAAAATAATATAATCATCTATTGCTCTGTTCACACAGCTTATCTTTGTGAATATTCAGATAGAAATAATTTTTTCTCTCAGTACAGTATTTTAAAATTTTTGTTATTTGTTTAGAGTGTATTTTGACATATAATACATACATGGAGTATAACTTATTCTAATTAGGATCCCATTCTTGTGATTATACATGATGTGAAGTCTCACTGGTTTATATTTATGAATGAACATAAGAAAGTTATGACTAATTCATTCTATTGTCTTTCCTCATCCCATCCCCTTCTCTTCCTTTCACTCCCTTTTGTCTAATACAATGAACTTCTATTCTTCCCTCCACACCCCCCTTAGTCTGATATGTATGTTAGCATTTACATATCAGAGAGAACATTCAGTCTTTGGTTTGTGGGGACTGGCTAATTTCACTTAGCATGACAGTCTCCAGTTCCATCCATATTACTCAGCCATAAAGAAGAAAGAAATACATTTTTTTTGGGGGGTGCTGGGGATCGAACTCAGGGCCTTGTACTTACAAGACAAACACTCTACCAACTGAGCTATCTCCCCAGCCCCGAAGGAAATAAATTTTAAGAATATTTTATGTCATGTGTTTATGTAGTAGTCAGAGGTAAATAATATAAATTTGTGTGTGATGTGTGTGTGTGGTTTATGTTTGTGTGAGAGAGAAATCTGGTTTTTCGTGGTAGTTATGTTCTATAAAGTTTCTGTGAATATTAACTTAGCAAATATTATGCAATTGTTCTTAGGGAAAGTGTGCATATACATATCCCACTTAGATTGTGCCCTTGAATACTAAAAGCAATCCAGCCTGGCAGATTCTATTTTCTTCATTTTACAAAAGGGAAAATGAGGTTCAAATGTGTTAGGAGGAACTTTAGATTATGTAGAGGGAAATGAGAGGGAGGGGGGTATGAAAAATGGTGGAATGAGACACACATCATTACTCTATGTACAGTATGATTACACAAATGGCATGAATGTGTATCATGCGCAACCATAGAAATGAAATGATGTACCCCATTTGTGTACAATGTATCAAAATGCAGGCTATAAAAAGTTTAAAAAAATGTTAGGTGATTTGTCTAAGGTGCTGTGCTGACATTTAAAAGGATCGGGATCCAAATCTGGTGAATTGTACCCAGAACTGGGACTTACTGCACTGTTCTTCTCTACCCCCTATTTTCTCTATCCTCTCATCATCTCTGAATGAGAGCTGAGAGAAGGCAGAGAATCTCCATGTTGAACTTCAGCTGGGTACTGGCTTATCAGGTGACTCAAATTTTTCCAGCTCAGAGAATAATAACCCGAATTCAGGGAATAACTTGAATATACTGTGAGTATTGATGTTAGGTTTAAAAATAAATTTTAGTGAGTTGATGAATTCAGAAAAACAGAAGTCATACATGAGGACCAACTGTGCATGTGCAAGTTTGATTTATTTAAATTTTCAGCACTATGAAATGAGCAATTGCATGCAGATATGACTTCAATTGTTCCAATTCTATATGACCTCTCTATATCAAAATTTCACAATGATTTCATGAAGCTTGAAGAATCTGATTGCATCATTCCTCTTAGACCTGATTTCAGTTCTTTTCTTAATTACACTTTTAAAAATATTCATATGTTAAATCTAGCATTCAGAATAATATGAAAAGCACATTTAGTGAATTAGAATTTCAGTTATTTTTTTGTCCTCTCACTAATTTGTAATACAGTATTCAATAATCCTTATTAAGCCATCCTATTATTTATATAAATTACCAGAATAAAAATAATTGCAAAGTACTTAGAAACATATTAAGCATAAGTACTTGTTTCATACAATGATAATTTTATTTCATAGCATAAAATATACGTCTGTTGTAAATGTTATTAAAACCAGTAAAAGAATGTTTTAAGCATTTTTAATTTCCTGCCACATACTTCCAGGAATTGCAAAATAAGTAGATGGAATTTTATATTTCTCTTATAAAATGTATAGAAACATGGAAAATATGTACATGTATGTATACATTCCTAGTTTTAAATGTTCTATAATTCATTATTATTTCTAAATAGGATTTTAAAATGAGAATTTCCATTCCATTTTTATTAAAATTTGCATGGCTTTGCCATATTTCATGCAGAAATAAAAGCAAAATAATTATTATGTTCAATAACACATTTCAACCATGCTTATAAAATTAACTTGAAATTTCATTCTCCAAAATCTGATGGTTTCTATTATTATTATTATTATTATTATTATTATTATTACCTCATGATGAAACCCACACAGACTTCTCTTTCCTAGGTATTCTCCTTTGCCATATATATTAATATAATATGTAAATATATATAGATAATACATATGTAATACACACGTATGTAAAGTAATGTAATTATATATCACATATAATAAATATCATTAATTTTTTAGGTCTTTTAATTGAGTTTAATTAGTTTTAATTGAGTTTATTTAGCTTTCTTTAGTGTATTTAGCCTAGAGTGTTGGGATGGCCAGATGCATTCCCTATAATTGATGACCTGCAATTGCTTCTCCACCTGGTGAATTTTTAATACGAGAACTTGGATTATGCGGGGAAACTGGCTAGGCTTGGAGCCTAGACCTGTGGACTGTGCTTCCTGCAGTGTGATGCTATGGCTAGTTTTTCTGATTTGGCACCTCTCCTGGATGGAATGTAGATCAACTGCAAAGATCCAAAACCTGGGTGCTGTGAGCCTTATTCCAGTTTTTATTTCTAATTGACCCCAGGTAGTTCGACCCTGTCAGTATTACAAGTGTTTCCTATATGACTAGAGACAAGAGTGAGCCTTCTGAGAAGGGTCCAAGAATGGTGGGGAAGGAAGAGAAATGTCTACTACAACTCTCTTTTCCTACTGTGGAAAGTGTAGGTCCAGGGGAATTCTCTGTGTTTGATACCATGTACACTTGGGAAATGAGCAGGTGGTCAATGAGAATTCTTTCTCTTTCCATTAAATCATGGCTTTTCTTAGTTCTTCAGTCCAAGAAGTATCTCAGCCTCACCTCTAGTTCTGAGATATTTTGGGGTATTACTGCC
This sequence comes from Sciurus carolinensis, assembly GCF_902686445.1. Classification (NCBI taxonomy): domain Eukaryota; kingdom Metazoa; phylum Chordata; class Mammalia; order Rodentia; family Sciuridae; genus Sciurus; species Sciurus carolinensis. The sequence goes on from NC_062222.1 coordinate 87,655,370, forward strand.
TATGGAAAGTTACTAATTGTACATCAGAGGGGGAAGCAAAGCCAGAGAATTCCTTTTTAACCATATTGGTGTGGTCACATATGATATAGCCTTAAATTTGTTTTGAAAATCTCATATTCTTTTTATATGTTTGCACATTGACATACTAACAGTAATATTATACTTGACAATTCTAATAATTTATCTGTGCATTCTCCTGGATATTTTGTATGCACAAGTTCATTATTCACAAATAATGACAGGTTGTTTCATACATTTCAATTACTATAGCATTTATTTTAAATCAGTATTTCGACCAGTGCAATGTTGATTACAAGTGTGATTATGGCAATCCTATTGTAATTTTCAATCTCAGAAGAAATTCTGCCAAGATTTCACAATTTTGTAGGTATGTGCTTATGCTTCTTTGTAGGTCATTTTGTATTAAATAATTTTTTTTTCAATTCCTAATTTGCTGATTTTTGTTCTATTTATTTTGAATTGTATTTAATGATTTTCATATTAGTAGAACAATCATACAATTTTTTATATTCTGTTAAAGTAAGTAGTAATTTACATTCATCAATTTTTGAATTGGGACATTTTAGTCAGTTTTTTTGCTTCTCGGACCAAAAGACCTGAAAATATCAATATTAAAGTAGGGAAAGTTTATTTAGTGCTCAGGGATTCAGAAGTCTAAGTTCACAGAAGGCCAATCCTATTGCTCTAGGCCTAAAGTGAAGCAGAATATCATGGAGGGAGCATGTGGAGAAGGGAATCAGCTTAGTATATGGCAGTCAGAAAGCAAAGGGAGAAAGAGAACTTCACTCATCATGGACAAAATAAGAACCCCAAAGACATGCCTTTGGTGACATACCTCCTCTGACCCTAGCCTACCTGCCTACAGTTACCACCCATTAATCTATATCAGTGGATATAACCACTGGTTAGGTTAAGGCTCTCAAAACCCAATCATTTCATCTCTGAACATTCTCACACTGTCTCACACGTGAGCTTTTTGGGATACCACATATTCAAATCATAAAAGCCCGCTTCACAACTTACATTAGTGAAATAACATCAACCAGGTCACAAAGTAGTTCTTTATTTATATTACTGGAATCAATTTCTAAATAATGTTTGGGATTTCTGAATTTATGCTCATGAGTAAGATTGGCTTGCAATTTTACCTTCATGGAAAATCATTCTAAAATTCAATAATAAAACTATTTGATATTCTCACTGAAAATGATTTTTAATTATAAATTTAATGTTTAGTAATAAATTATTCAGGCTTTCTATTTCTTCTAATGTCAATTTTAATGAGGCTGGTAGCACCCCTGCTGATTTAGTGCTAGACATAATAATTTAACCTTGGACTTGCTTTCAGTTTATTAAGCATCAAGGCCCTTCAGAATTCTGAGCTTATGGGGCATTGCACAGACTATGAATAGGGTAGCAAAGAATAATGGATACACATATTGTACATACCTCTTCTGTTCAAGTCTATGCTTTATTGTTTCAACAGACTTCCTTTACAAAACAGAAGTTCCAAAATTAAATTATTAGAGATTTCAAGATGGTGACAACAGAGCATTTAACCAGGCCTAGGACTCTTATAATGCATGCACTGTATCACTGCACAGGTCACATAACCAAGAAAATGTGGAAACAACCCAAATGTCTATCAAATGGTGAAAGGATGAAGAATCTGTGTTGCATGTTGTATAATAGTATCCTCAGTAATAGAAAGGAATACTACAGATAAATGCAGTAGCATTGATATTGATAAATCTAAAATTTCTCATGCTAAGGAGGCAGATATTGATATCTATGTATCCTATTTACATGTCATCAATAGCCAGGTAAAATTATGTGGACAGAAAATAAATTAATGGTTGCCACAATTTGGGGTAAGAGAAGGGAAGTGACTACAAGATGGGATGAGGAAAAATTTTTGGAGAGAGGAAACAGCTATGTATTTGTCAGGCATTTTAGAATTTGCTTCCGAAACAGGTGAATTTTACTGTAGTTAAATTATGCCTCAACAAAACTAATTCTTGAACAACTAATTTTTCTTTGGTGGACCATCGCTTTAATTGCATTAAAACTATAATTTTGGGTATTTGCCTGTTTGCCCACCTTTTGCCAGTCCATCATCCACAGTACAACATCTATCCACCAATCACCTACCCTTTGCCCACAGATTATCCTCTGTCCACTACCCACTGCTGCCTGAGTGTCCATTGTCAGGGAGCCTGCATATTTGGTTATATGTGGCTGCCACCATCTTTGGACACCTTGGGAGTCCAGGGCCAAGGGGTCTGCAGGTTTACTACTGCCACTGCCAGTCTGAGGACACTGACCAGGGCCTGGAGATACATTATTGTGGTACCTACAGGTCTGGTTGTACCTGAAGTCTTCCTGATGGGTTTGCTATTGGCCACCATCTGGCTACCTCTTTGCAGTTCTGCTCCTTTGTGTGCCTGCATCCATTTTGGCCTTTCTGCAAGTTGAAAAGTTATTGAGATCTTGAGACTGCAGCAAGAAGAGACTGGGGAACCTTAAGCTAGATCCATCAAACTGCAGCTGGGACTGCATGGGTCAGTCTGAGCCTGGCAAGTCTGTGGAAAGACAGAGACTGGGGGTAGTTCCCCCAGGGGAGAAGAGGTTGGAGAAACTGAAGAAAACTGGGACCTCTCCAACTCAATGAGTCCTGAAGTGTGCAGGAATGAAAGGGGCCAGCGACGACGGGTGGGAAGACTGGAAGAGGATGTGAGGTCATCTTGTTATTGGCTCACCCAGGAAATTGGTCCAATACCCACCAACTGGAGCTACCATCAAACTTCAGAAAACCCTACCTAAAAATGTAGAAGGGAAGCTGAGAAATTTTTGAAAGTCAATGGAAGCAATCATTCAATTTTCCATTGAGACTTTTCTTTTTTTTCCCCTCTCTCACATCTCTACCATCTTTGAATCCAAATACTTTTCATGCATCAATTTATTGAGGAATGGGATGTCTGAATACTATATTACAGTCTTGTTGTACATTCTTATATTTTTACTTTTTTAAAAATCTGTATATATATATATATATTTTTTTTTCTTATTTATCTGTCATTCTGGGTTCTTTTTCTCACTTCTCTCATGCTAAGTCAACCTCTACTAATTCCTCCTTTACTCATACTATAAGTTTTTACATTTATCTTCTCTCCTTCTCCCTCACAAACATCACATCCTACACTACTTTTGTTCCCTCTTTGTCCATCATTTGAAACAGTAATTCCTTTTAGCAAACTTACTGTTTATATTGTAGACCATAACTGAACACATCATTTCTGTTTATTGTACAAAACTATAGATGTCTTAATAGCAGGTATTTGGTTTAAGGTTCTATATTGTTTGCCCTGGGTGCTATTAACACTGGTCTCCCCTTTAAAGGTGAGGTACTGGAATCCTTTAGGGACACTACAAGACTACAGGGTAGAAACTATACTGCCTCAGATCCATACAATTAGATGGAAATACACACAAATAACATGAAAAAATAAGGGAAAAAAGCACCTCAAACTAAGATGTCAGTGAAGAAGTTTTGGAGGTAAATAGTTAGACTGATTTTTGAAATAAATAATGGTATCAGAGAGAAAATACAGGAAGTTAAAGATCATTTCAATAAAGAGGCAGAGATTATAAAAAGGAATCAAACAGAAATCCTTAAAATGAAGGAAACAATAAGCCAAATTAAACATTCAATGAAAGTATCACCAACAGATTAGACCACTCGGAAGACAGAATCTCAGGCAATGAAGAAGAAATATACACAATTGAAAATAAAGTTGACCACACAGAGAAGATGGTAAGAAACCATGAAAAGAGCTTTCAGGAAATATGGGATAACATGAAAAGACCAAATTTAGGATTTATTGGAATAAACAAAGGCATGGAGATAAAACCGAGGAGTACACAATCTCTTCAATGATATAATATCAGAAAATTTCCCAAATCTAAATATGAAATGGAAAATCAACTACAAGAGACTTACAGAACACTAACTGTACAAAATTACAGCAAACCACAAGAAGGCATGTTATAATGAGAATGATTAACATACAGAATAAGGATAGAATTTTAAAGGCTGCGAGAGGAAAAAAATCAAATTATATATAGGGGGAAAACCAATTCAGATCTTAGATGAGTTCTCAACCCAGACCCTCATTACCAGGAGGTCCTGGAATAACATATATCAAGTCCTGAAAGAAAATGGATGCCAACCAAGAATTGTATATCCAGCAAAACTAAGTTTCAGATTTGATGATGAAATAAAAACCTTCCATGATAAACAAAAGTTAAAAGAATTCACAACTAGAAAGCCTGCACTACAGAATATTCTCAGCAAAATATTCCATGAGGAGGAAATGAAAAAAAAAAAAAAAAAAAAAAACAGTGAAAACCAGCAAAGGAAGGAACTACACTAAAGGAAAAGTCAAGCAAAGGAGCAACAAAGTCAAGTTAAAAGTCAAAAATAAACCAAAATGACCAGGAATACAAATCATATCTCAATAATAACCCTGAATGTTAATGGCCTAAACTCATCGATCAAAAGATATAGACTGGCAGTGAATTTTTTAAAAAGGCCTAACAATATGATTTCTTCAAGAGACTCACCTCCTAGGAAAGGACATCTAAATACTTAAGGTAAAAGGTTGGGGAAAAACATATCATCCACATGGACTGCGTAAACAAGCAGGGGTTTCCAACCTCATATCAGTTAAAGTGGACTTCAAGCCAAAGTTAGTCAGAAGGGATTAAAAAAGGACATTTTATACTACTTAAGGGAATCATACAGCAACAAGACTTAATAATCATAAATACATATGCTCCAAACAATGGAGCATCTATGTACATCAAACAAACCCTTCTCAATTTCAAAAATTAAATAGACCACAACACAATAATACTGGGTAACTTTAACACACCTCTCCCGCTACTGGGTAGATCCTCCACACAAAAACTAAACAAAGTAACTATAGAACTAAATAATACAATCAATAAGTTAGACTCAACAGACTATATATAAAGAATATTTCATTGAGAAAGTGAATACACTTTCTCCTCAGCAACACACAGATCCTTCTCTAAAATAGAACATATATTATGCCACAAAACAACTCTTAGCAAGCACACCCACATACACACACACACAGTCACACACACAAAATAGAAATACTACCATGCATTCTATCAGATAACAATGAAAATAGAAATCTATGCTAAAATAAAAGAAATAGAAGCTACTCCAACACCTGAAGACTAAATAATATGCTGTTGAATGATGAGTGGATAGCAGAAGAAATCAGAGAGGAAATAAAAAAAAATTCTTAGAGGTAAATGAAAATACTGATACAGCATATCAAAATCTCTGGGACATCATGAAGGCAGTTCTAAGAGGAAAATTCATTACATTGAATTCATATATTAAAAAATAAAATGTCAAGAAATAAATGATCTAACATTCATCTCAAAGCCCTAGAAAAAGAAGAACAAATCAATACCAGAAGCAGAAGACAGAAAATAATTAAAATCAAAGCTGAAATCAAAGAAATTGAAACAAAAAAATTTCAAAACATTGACAAAATGAAAGTGGGTTCTTTGAAAAAAATAAATAAAATTTGTAAACCCTAGTTACACTAATGAAACGAAAGAGAAAACTCAAATTACCAAAATTTGTGATGAGAAAGGAAATATCATGATGGACACTAATGATATAAGATGATAATTAGAAACTATTTTGAAAATTTATACTCCAATAAAATAGAAAATCTAGAAGACACTGACAAATTTCTAGAGACATATGATCTGTACAATGTATCAAAATGCTTTCTACTGTCATGAATAACTAGAACAAATTTAAAAATGAGAAAAAATTAAAAATTCTACAAGGGATACAGAAAAAGACTATAATTTCCCCACTTACTATTGCTTTAACTGTATCCCATAAAACTTCATATTTCCTATTTTCATTGCCATTACTTTCTAAATAGCTCACAATCAACATTTTAATTTTTTCTAACTCAAAGTTTATTCAAAAGTGTACTACTTAATTCCAACAAATAGTAGTTACTGTTTGATGGATTGTTAGTTTAAATCCTCTGTGGTCAGAGAACATACTCTGTATGTTTTTATTACCTTGAAATATTTTGACAGTTCTTCGACATGCCCTTAATTTTTATAATGTATGCATTTTTAAAAATATGCAGTATGTGGTGATTTAGGTATGTAGTTTAAATCACTTCAGATATGTTTATCAAACTATTCGTTAAACTTTTCTATAGCAGAGATTTTAAAATTCACTGGATCTGTGTAATCTCTTAAAAATTACTGACACCCCACCAAACCTTTTGTTTATGAGTTGCAGCTGTCAATATCTACCTTATTAGAAATAAAAATTCAAGAAATTAAAACAGTATGATGTATTTTAAAAATAATATGTCTAATGAATACATGTTAGAATAAATAATATAATGAAAGAGTTATATTTTCCTAAAAAGTTAGAGTGAATTATTTTAAATTTTTATCAATCTCTTTAATGTCTGCTTTAATTATGAATCATATCTGATTCTTAAATAAACTTGACACAGCTGTTTTGGATGAAGGAGGAAAAATAAAAACTCATAGGAATATGTAGCTCAAAAAGGAAGTATAATTTGATGATATTTTCAAATTATTGTGGATAATCTTTTTTTTATATACCGTAAGTCAACTTGGACATTGGTAGTTTTCTAAGAGTTAGTAGCAATGTGAAATCTGAAACCATATCAATGATTTCAATTACATTGAAGTCCAATGGTTTCTTTTGACTTTGGTTCTATTGCATGATTTTATATTATGCCTTGATCATTAGACAATACTGGTTAATATTTAGATCTTCTAAAAGTTGACATATTTCATTATACAGTATTTTAAAATCACATTTATTTATATCATCACAATCTTGCCATAATTGTCTTCAAATGCTGGAAATCTTTTAAGATTCTGGTGGGAGATGCATATTTTCCACTGGCAAAAACACTAACAGGTATTTTCTTTGATGTGATAGACTCATTTAATTTGTTTTTTATAAAAAAAAAGTGTCACATACTCAAGTATGAACAATACTTTGAAGGTTTTTTTTTTTTTTTTTCAAATAAATGATCCTCCATGTTTTGGTCAGCTCACACTTCAAACAACTGCACATAGCATGATATTTTCCAGATCCATCTATTTACTGGCAAATGCCATAAAGAATGTCATAAAGTCATTCTTCTTAACAGCTGTACAATATTCCATTGTGTATATGTACAACATTTTCTTTATCCATTCATCTGTTGAAGGGTACATAGGTTGACTCTATAGCTTAACTATTGTGAATTGAGCTGCTATAAACATTGATGTGCCTCTATCACTGTAGTATGTTGATTTTAAATCCTTTGGATATATATTGAAGAGTGGGATAACTGGGTCAAATGGTGGTTCCATTCCTAGTTTTGTGAGGAATCTCCATACTTCTTTCCTTAGTGATTATACCAATTTGCAGTTCCACCAGCAATATATCAGTGAACTTTTTTACCTCATCTTCACCAACATTTATTGTTACTTTTATTGAAGCCCAAGAGGCGGATGATGAAATGTAGTCACAGGAACTAGAGAAAAAAGAACTGGCAGAAAACTTCCAATACCCAACAACTTAAATAGAATGACTCTCATGGTAATCAGCTAAAGTTTACCCTTACAAATTTTATTTCTACTCCTTAAGAAGCACAAGAAATCTTGAACTTATTTTTGAAGCCCTTTTTGAGTAGAGTACATGCAGTTTTCTGCTTGCCCAGGGCTTGGGTCATTAGTAATGGAATGTGGCTTTTCATTGCCTGCCACAGAGGAATATCCAGAATATCTGGTCATCTCTCTATTTTGCATCTGATTCCTACTTATTAACTTCTTTCTAAATTCTTGAAATTTCCTGAGTGACCTATCTTTGTTATTTATGGGAGGCTTCAGATCACTACTGATATTTTATGCTAATGAGGTGAATCATGGTGAGCTCCCAGATCATTTATGATAATGAGATGACTCAGGATGAAATTTGACCCTGCCAGGAAAACTAAATATGTGATTAGAAATTTAGGTCTTGTGATTTCAGCACAAACTCAAGGTAGATTTCAGAGATTAGAGACTGAGTCATATGACCAATATTTCAAACATGTCTAGGTAATAAACCCCAATAAAATTTCTAGATATCAGAGTGCTGTTGAGCTTTCTTGGTTGGTAATACTCCTTGGATATGGTAATACTTTGATAATGGAAGGGTGGTATGTCCCCAAAGACTATGTGTTAGCTTTACAATTGGTGCCCTTTCAGAATTCTCCTGATGTATCTATTTAGCTAGTTCTAATTGATTTCTTTTACCATATTAAAACTGCATTTTTATTTGTAATGATTTTCTTAGTTTTAAAAATTGGTTTAGTGGGTTGTTAAACCTGGGGGTAATGTGGGAAGCCCAAATTTGAAGTTAACTGGTTGAAATGAATGGGGCCATTGAGTTCCTGGAGCGTGTGATGTGCTATTTTCTTAAAATTAAATAATATCTAGTGATAAAATGAACAATTATATTCATTATAAACACAAAAAGATGTCTCTCTGGGACATGAAGTTGAGTTAAAATAGTTATGAGATAGCAGGAATTGTAAAATTTCTTTATAGAAAGTTCTAATCGTAGAGAACTATACAGAATAATTTTACAGATACAAATATATCTAGTAATTCAAATAAAAATAGCATATTATCAATATGAAATTCAAGAGAATAGTCACACATCTTAGAGAAGGTTACAGAGAGATTTCAATAGTCACAGGAATATTCTTTAAGCCAAGAGATAGTTTGATTGACTTTCATGAATTATTCTTTTCATACCTTAAAGATAATCTATAAATATTTGTATATACTAGTTATTTAATAAGGAGAAAATGAAGAAAGGGTACTTAAGATCCCTAGGCTAGTTGTTCATGCTTTATTAACAGAGTCATGACAATATGTTATTTATGCAGGACATATTCAAAGATTTATCTTCTCAGTAATGTGTTAAATTAGAACTGTGACATTAGAGACATAGACTAATGCATTGCCATTTCTCCTCTCATTTAGAATTGGGACTCTATCAGAAGATAAATTAGTTCTGTGATCTCTCTTTAGACTCGTGCTAGGTAAAATGAGTTACTTTTACCAACACATTGTCAGTCACCATCTCCAGTGTAGATTCATGATTATGCCATTTCCTTTTGCCACTGCAATAATAGCATAGAGCAAGACAACAGGAATGTTAATGCTTAGACGAATCTAATGGAAGAAAATTTACTGTTTTTACTTCTTAGTAACTTGGATTGACTGGCAATTAGCCACCTTTTTATACCACTATAGGGATGAAAACAAAACCCTGCATTTTAAAAGACTGCTTTCCCTGTTTGTACATGAAGTAGAGGCATACCATTTGTGTAATCACATAGAGAAACAAGATGTATCCCATTTGTTTACAAAAAAAATAAATTTAAAAAAAGACTGTGTTTTTCCTACTTTTTCAAAATATCAGAATAAAATATGCTTACTTCCAGAATTTTAGAAAATACACAGTATACAAGGAATCAGAAGAAAACTCCTTGAGTAGCAATTGCAAAATTTTGGAGTGGTACTTTTAGTTTACTCCTGGTAAAAAAATTGCCATATTGGAAATGCATTTTCTGTTGTTGTTGTTTTTTATTCCCATTTAGACTTTACACATGCCACTAATTATTCTTCAAATACATGATCTTTAATCTCTGTATAACATTTCCAATGTGAATGATTTATAATTAACTTAATAACTAACCTACTAATGGACATCAAATTGAATCCAAAGTTTTAATATTTTTAAGAAATGCATATGGATTTTTCTTTTGAACAATAATCTTGGACAGTGTATTGATTGTTTTCTTTGTGTGTCAGAACAAAACATTAAGGAGTATTCCTATCTTTTATCTATCTTACTTCTGAAAGGAAATTCTAGCTTTGTTCCCTCCATGTATATCTTTATTTCTCTTGATTTATTTCCCTCTTCCGAAAGTCCTACCTTGCCAGATTCATTCTTTTTTATTTAATTGGTGCAGAATTGGGGACCATGGAAGAAATGTAGAGTATCATGATATCCCTTGCACAGTATAGTGAAAAAAGATTTTTATGCAGGATTGAAGAGAGTAACTTAACCTATCACAATACATGAACAGAGAGTAAAAGGAGAAAATTTTAAGAAATATTCATCTATCCTAAATTAAGTAATTCCCTAACAATGTTATACAAATAAATTTTTGTTTCAAAATTATTTCTTGTTTGCAGATTCGATGGTGTTTTTGTTGTGGTATTATGATAACACTGGCACACAGGGGTCATAGTTTTAAAAATTATGCACTGATAAGGAAAGAGCATTGTCTAAATTACTTTCTTGAAAGATTAGACCAATATACTCTTTTTATTACACTGATAGAAGAATGCCTATATCATTGAATTCATACACAATGGAATATTAACATTTTGTAAAAATGTTTGTCAACTTGATGGGTGGAAAATCATATCTGGTTTTCTATTTTGCATTTCTTCATTAGTGATATTGGATATTCTCCATAGTTTACTTCATTGCAACTATCGTTTGAGAGTGATTTAATCACGATCATTGCTGAGTCACTGGGTGTGAAGGTCTTCCTTTAATTCATATGAATCTCCATTTATTAAGAATATACAGTTTGCTCTCTGTATCTGAGTTCTCCTCCTATGGATTCAATCCCCTGGAGACTGATAATATTCATTAAAAAATGTGTCTGTGTGGGTTGAACCTGTATAGACCATTCTCCTCATCATAATTTCCTAAGCAATACACAGCACAATGTCTATTTACATTGTATTATGTTTTATAAGTAGTCTGAAGGTGATATAAAGTATACATACATATATATATATATATATATATATATATATATATGCAAATACCACACTATTTTTGTAAGGAACTTGAGCATATGCATATTTTCCCATCCATGGAGTTTCCTGGAATCACTTCCCCCTTGGATACAGGGAACTATTATGCTAAAGTTCATATTTGTTGCTGTTATCTTCCTCACCATTGTCATGATTTTAATTGTACTAACTAGCTTGAAATATGGATGATAAAATTTTATTGACTTTTTTCATTATGATTTATCATTACATTCTCAGAAATTCATTGTCTGCTAAGTTCAACAAATATTCACTTACGGGTTTTAATGTTTATCACTTGGTTCATTTGCTTAGTCCACTTAAAAATTACTTGTGGATGAGGAATGAAGAGTTTAATTTTATTTAAGAGGATAGTCAATTGTTACAATACAACATATTTAAAAATGAAAAATTTTTAGTGTTATTAGTGATACTACTTTTATTATGTATATAATTCCTAATATACTTATGTCATAAATTTTAAATCTACCATAGGTTTTTTGAATATGCTAAATTTAACTTTTTATTTTAATATATAAGAAAGCATATAATTAATCATCCTTTTTAAAAAATGTCTTTGCAATTTTTACTTTTCTTCATAAACCATAGAATCAGTTTCCAAAGATGCTTTTTAAAACATTGGAATTAGATTCAATCTCTAAATTAATTTGGGAAGTATGCTCTTTGCATGCATGTATTACGTATTTTAAATATATCAATAAAAGTTTGGAATTTACTCATTTTCTGGTGTATCTTTAGTTAATGGACACTGTGATGGGGAACTCCTAATGATGAACTGATGAATGTCTGTATTCCAAACCCCTGTGATAAATGTCTTGTATCCATAAGGTGATAGAAGATAGAATAAATAGTTTTTGCTGATGATATCAGAAAAATAAATCATTCTATAGACTGAATACATAAACAGGTAGCAATGAAGCTCAAATAGACATGTTTAAAGCTTCTGCAGGTCAAATCATAGAAATAATTTTATAATAACTCAACTAATTATTGTTTATTGAAAATTAAGACTAATTTTGGAAGTTTTTTGTCATAAGATACTTGAAGCCTTTTATTTATGATGATGTTTCTTTCACATGGTAGGCATTCTTTTCATATATCTGGGTTTGAATTGATTGTAAATGAAAAAAATACATAGGCTATCTTTTTTCCATGCATAGAAAATCAGTACTCTGCTAGTGTGTTATCTATTCTGTTTCATATCACTGCTTCATTCTATACAAACTATTTTTTGTTGTTGTTCTGGAAAGAAACTAAATCAATAAAAAAGGGAAAGATAATCACTCATGGAGTATATTCCACTTTATCTTTTGGATAGAATGATATTATCACCATGTCTGGGGATAATTTTAACCTTTCTTCATAGAATGAAATGTTAAAAAGGTAGCCTCCAATTGAAATGTTTCTGATTACAATGTGCATGTTTCTATGTAATTTTGGTATCTTCCATTATTTCTGTAAGTATACTTGAAAAACAATTTCTTGAAGTTTTCATTTCTTTTGAGTTGCTCAATTGATTTTTATAGATTCTTCAGTATCAGAAAGATAAAATTTCCAAACAACTGCCTGTCTTTCTGGGTTCATTGAAGTTATTTTACTGAAAGTGCCAGGAAATCTGATTATGACTCTGTGTTAATTATTTGTTCCCAAAGTTCTCATGAATATAAACTTTAGGTGCCTTATTATAATTATTGAAAGAAATAACTTAAAATATATTATGCTCTTGAGTCACACAAAACATTGCTGGTATACATTACTGATGAAATTGAGGAAATTAGTTTTGGTCAAAGTACTAGAGCAGAGCTTAAGCTGATTATTCTTTGTTACTTTTCTAATTATTAAACTGTTTTTAATGCAAAAATCAATATCAGTACCTACATTTACCTTTAATTTTTTTTCTTCTCTTACAAAATTTTTGAGAAAGTTATCTTTATCCAGAGAATAATAATAAGACCCAGTGATGATACAATGATTTAGTGTTCATAATGTTCCTTTCACAAGAAGATGAGAGGTAGTTCTTTGAGATTGGTGGAGCAGGGTGTTACATTTGTGGGGGAAGGGCACAAATGACGAAAACAGTAGCAAGTTAAGTGACTTCAATCAAATGTGATTTTCCTTTTCTGCTCAAGGAATTTAAAAAAGGAGTCTATGGAGTAAGAGTTAGACTTGGGGTGAAATAAAAGTGCTAGGAAGAGGTCATGCCAGGAGCAAACTCTAGGATACAATTGTAAGAATTGCTAATTTTAAATAAATGGGACTTTCTCAACGTTATTGTAGAAGAAATAATACCTTGGATCATCACTTTTTCATTTCTTGTTTATAATTTGAGCTTCAATATTTTTCACTAATCTTAATGCTCAAAAAAGCATATTGGTTTAATGAATGTTTTCTTTAAATCAATTTGCATTTTATGGAAATATATAAATGATTGACTAGTAAATAAGAAAATAATTATGCCCAATTATTCAATTTATAACTGATATATAGCATATTAAAAATAAAAACAAAAAATACAAAGAATAACATTAAAATAACAACATTTCCACCATTATGAGTATGAAACTTTTAAGTTTTTCATGCTTACCTCATCTACACTTAAGAAAGTATTTCAGAGAAGGTTGACGTGACAAAAACACTATCTCTAGTCTTATTTGTCTTTCCCCAAAACTGCTATTAAAAGTTTGATATCTGTATAATGACTTTATATTTTTACTTAAATTGTATCAATATTTTGCACATATGTTGTTATTAGTGTTTTTTTCTTTTTTTTAATTGAATCTTATCAGTACATATTATGTGACAGGCATCATTAGCGGTCAATGAGTAAGTACAAATTCCTACTTTCATTTGACTTAAATTCTAGCAGGATGAGGAAAGAGTAAAAAATAAATAAATTGACATATAATATAGCAAAGAGTGATTAAATCTATGATAGAAAGACAAAGCATAATTAATGATTAGAATGCATCAAGTATGAGATATTGTTAATATAAATACTATTATACTCTCTACTTGTGTGAGCTTGACTATTTAAATTATAAATATAAGTGAGATCATGTGGCTTTTATCTTTATGTACTAATCTTATTCAATTCAACATAGTACCCACCACGTTCATCCATTTTGTCAAAAATGACAAAATTTTCTTTTTAAGGCTAATATTCAAATGTGTATGTATAATAAACTCTCTTTATAGATGGACATTGAGATGAATTCCATATTGTAGACATTGTGAATAACACAGGAATCATTGGAGGAGTGTAGATATCTCTTTGACATAATAATTTCATTTTTTATTACTATACACCTATTATGATATTACTAAATTTTATTGGTAGTTTAATTTTAATTTTTTGAGTAACCTATAGACTAACATACATGCCTATCCATGTTATTTAAGTGTTCTTTTTTCTCTACATCTTTACCAACTGAGCTGTTATCTTTCATTTTTTGTGAGGGAAATTCATTGTAGTTTAATTTGCGTTTCTCAATGATTAGTGATTTTGAGTTTTTTCATATATTTATTGGTCATTTACTTGTCTTTTGAGAAATGACTATTCAGATTCTTTACCAATTTTGTAATTGGTATTTTTTTCTTACTACTGAGTTATTTTGAGTCCTTTACATATTATTTATAAAACAAAATGTGGTTTACAAATACTTTCTCTCATTGCTTCTTTGAATGTTCAGAATTTTTTTTTCACTTTGATGTAATACCACTTATCTTTTTTTACCTTTGATGTCTGTGATTTGGGGTTTATAGTAAAAAAAACAGAATGATGTAATGGAGGTTTCCCCTTATGTTCTCTTCTAATGTCTTTTTCAGATCTTATGTTGTCTTCCATCCATTTCGAGTCAATTTCAGTACGTAGTGTGAGAGGCCTAATATCATTCTTCTACATATGGATATCTAGTTGTCCCAACACAGTTCATTGAATATCTTGGAATCTGTATTGAAAATCAATGGAATGTAGATGCATCATTTTATTTCTGGGATCATCATTTTATTTGTGTTTCTTTCAATGTTCATACTATGTTTTTGTGATTATCTTTGTAGTGTATTTCAAATCAAGCAGTGTGATATCTCTTTCAGTTTTTTGCTCAGATTGCTTCAACTCTTCAGGGTTTTTTGCTTGTACCATTGTTTTTTCTATTTCTGTGAATAATTTCATTAAAATTTTGATAGTAGATGAACTTAGGTAGTCTCTTAAGTCTGTTCTGTGTGTTTATAACTCAATACCATAGATTGATTAATACATAAAGAATAAAAATTTGTTTTTACTGAGTTCTAAAGGCTGAGACGTCCCAGATTGAGGGGTCAACATTTGTCAAGGGCTTTCTTGCTGCATCATCTCATGGCAGAAGGCAAAAAGGTAAAGTAAGAGAATAAAGGGGGCCAAACTTACCTTTTCATAAGGAAACTACTGTGATAACCATATCAATCCCTTACTAAAGGCAGAGCTCTCATGGCCCAATTATATTAGGCTCCACTTTCCAACACTATTGGGGATTAATTTCCAACACATTTGGGGGGAACACATTCAAACTATAGCTGAAAGTATGAAACATTTTAACAGTATTAATTTTTCCAATCTGTGAACATGGGCTGTATTTCCATTTACATGTGTCTTCCTAAATTGTATTCATCAACATTTTATAGTTTTTAGCATATAGGTAGGTACTTTATGCAAAAGTATTTCATTTCTTTTGTAGTTATTGTAAATGAAATTCTTTTCTTGATTTTTTTAGTAGTGTTTTGATAGGGAATAGAAATACTACTACTTTTTGTATGTTTATTTTGTATGCTGAAATTTTATTATTTTTTCTTATTAATTTAACAGTATTTAAAATGATGTAGTTAGGATTTTTTTTCTATACAAGATCATGTCATCTGCAAACAGGGATAATTTAACTTCTGCCTTTCCAATTTGGATGCCTTTTATATCTTTCTACTGCTTAATTGCTGTAGCTAGGATTTATAGTTCTATGTTGAAAAGAAATGGTAAAAGTAAGAATCCTTGTCTTTTGTAAATTCTTGGATGAAATGGTTCCAATTTGTCATCATCAAGTACATTGTTAGCTGCAAGTTTGTTATATCTGGACTTTATTGAGAAATATTCCTCTGTACCTAATTTGTTGATGGTTTTTATCAAAAAAGAAATTTTGTCAAATATTCTTACTCTGCCTATTAGGATAATCATATGGTTTTTGTTATTCATTCTGTTAGTGTGCTGTATCACAATTTTAGATTTGTATATGTGGAAATAAACCTGCATCCTCAGGAAATCCCACTTATCATGGTGAATGACCCTTTAATTGTGCTGTTAATTTTGTTTGCTAGAATATTCTGAGGATTACTGCATCTGTATCAGTGTATTTGGAATCATTTACGCTTTTCAACAATGGTTTGAGAAGAATTGGAAATAGTTCTTTAAGAGTATGATAGAAGTTAGCAGAGAACAATCAGGTTCTAGGACTTTCTTTAGCTGGTAACATTTTATTACGTATTCAATATCTTTAGCCATTGCTGATCTAGTAAGATTTTCTGTTTCCTTGTGATTTCATTTTAGTAGGTTGTATGTGTCTAGAAATTTATCCATTTCTTCTTGGTTGTACATTTGTTGGCTTATAATTGTTCAAAATAGTGTCTTATGATCCTTTGTCTTTTGTGGTGTCAGATGTAATGTTTCCTCCTTCACTTATGATTTTATTTATTTGTTCTTCTTCAATAAAGTTTATTGAATTTTTCCCTTAAAATAATTCTTAATTTTAATTAGTTATTTTATTAGTTAATTTACTTGTCTCTATTTCATTCATTTCTGCTCTGATCTTTATTATTTATTTCATTCTGCTAATTTTGAACTTTTTTATTAAGTTCCTTTACATGTAAACTTATGTGTTTGCTTGAGATCTTCTTTTTTTGATGTACATGTTTATTGTCATAAACTTTCTTTAGAACTGCTTGTTTTGCATTCTATAAGTTTGAGTGTGTGTCCATTTTCATTTGTCTCAAGGTATTTTTAAATTTTGCTTTAAATTTCTTCATTAAGCTATGGGTTATCCTTTGTTATGTATGGATGTATTCATTTAGTGTGTGTTTATTAAACCAAGACAATGTCTATGGAGTTCCATTACTTTTGTTTTCCAAAATATTCTCTGATACCAAATCTTTGCTGTTTCTATAGTGAATTTCTTCTCCAAATTTCTTAGAACATTTTAATTTTTTAAATTTTGTCCCTTCATTTGTTCAATATTTTACATAAATTAAACAAAATAGGGTATATCAAATTTAATAACAATTTACCATAAAGTAATTTTTTGTTTCTTGCTTAAGAAATACCACTTAATCCATTACACAGACTTAACTTGGACAAGAGTATTTCTTATAAGTCTTTACTCTCTCAGGACTTTATTTTTGTTTATAGTATACTCAGATACCTAATATAATTTTCTATGTGGCAGTCTGAATGTATCATTAACATTTATTATATAATTTGATTATAATATTGTAGTTATATTAGCATTAATCTGTTTGACATGTATTTTTCCATCGATGGAGTGTCACCTGTATTAATACTGTAGTTTTTTATTTATTATTACATTTTAACTAGGCAAAATTTTTATAACATGCATATATTGTTGGGACTAATGACATGTTAACTAACTCAGGCTGACTCCTTACTCCCTGGCAGGTGAGCAAGATCAAGGCCTCAAAGGTGGTTTCAAAGGTTAATGACGATAAATCAGACCACCATCAGGGATTGGTTAACAACAGTCCCGTGAACTTGGTTAGCTGTGCTTGCCATATAGTCCTATGGGACTCTCACCTGCGTGAACCCACCCCATGTCTTGCTGACCTTTAAGCTGGTTGGTTCCTGCCTAGCCTCCACCCTACATAAAAGCTGTGTGTCTTCCTCAATAAACGAGTTCCTGCTGTGACTGGTCTCCCTAACCATCTGATTGTCCTCTGCCGGGAGGGCTGAGTGCGGGCGGTCAGTCGGCCCTACCTATCCTGTCTGGCCTTGTTGGGGAGTGTCCCCTTCCCTTGTCCCTGGTAGAGAAGAGCAAGGGGGCTTAAGACCCCAACATATATAAACCATTAACACAAGAGTATAAACAAATCAAATGATGAAGTTTTGAAATTTTACTTTTAAACATTATTTTCTGGGACAGTTACACATTTTATATATTATCTATACTTCTTAGGATTTCTCTATAACACTCCCTCATTATCTCAAATCTTTATTTTATTAAATGTAGAATTTGCTGAGAGTTGTTATTGTTGTTCATATTTTAGGGCATTTAGAATTGTGCAGAATGAAATACTGTTGTAGGCTATCCAAGTGAAATGTTAACAAAACCATAGCCTTTTGTAGTGATTATGAAAACAGACGCTGGAACTAGAATACCTGTGTTCAAATCTTAACTTTGCTACTTACTAGCTCTTGTAACTTGGAAAAGGTTTTAGTTACTTAACTATTATTTATGCCTCAGTTTTCTCATCTATCTTCAAATGGGGCCTATAATAATATCTGCCTCACAGAGGTATTTGGAAGAATAAGTGTATTAGTATATGTAAACAAGTAGAGTATTGTCTTACATGTTGATACACATAGATTATCAATGCAAACATGTTTCATTTTTTTCATGACTCTAGGAAATATAAATTCTCTTTTCAATGTAATGTTAAGATGTTTGAGAAGTAAAAAAAAAACATAAATCTGCTTTAAAAGATCATGAATGATGGATATAAGAATTATGAAAATCTACTGAAAATATTGAAAGATTATTTGAAACTATTGGAATATTTAATCCCACTGTTTATGATGCCTATTATAGTCTGAATTAAGTGACTTTCATTCATGATATCTTTGATTTTAATCCTCTACATAATAATTTAATCAGTGCTGTGTTGGTTTTTCCCTTAAAATGTGTCTTTAACCTTTTGCTTCATTTATCACCTTCCATATTCTCTAGGCCTTTATTATATTTTGCACATTCTTTACTCCATTCACTGCTTTCCGAAGAATATGTATATGAATACAGGACCAGTGAAACTCCACATCATATACAATCACAAGAAGGAGATTGTAATTAGAATAAGTTATAAATCCTATGTGTGTGTAATTTGTCACAATGCACTCTACTGTCAGGTATATATCTAAAAATAAAAATAAAAAGATAGTACTTGAAATTCCATGTATCAGTGTCTTTGATCATTATATTATACCTAGGATGGATTTCTCTCACTTTTCCTCCACCATTCAAATGTACTGTGCTACATAAACTGCTCATCCAGGATAATTTAACTTGTCTTTTATGATTTAGTGTGCATTTAATTCCCTGTCAACTTTTCCCTTCCTTTGTCATAATTATTCAATTCCTTTTCTGTGCTCAGTGAAACTACTCACACTGTATATTGAATAAATACATATATCATTTTCCAACAGGTATCCAGAATCACAAATCACTTACAATGTAGGTTATTTGAGAGTTGCCTGGACTTAATATTTTAATCATTCATCTATGGCATACATGTCTGACTCAAAACAATTAGTGTGGATTCCCTTTAAAGTATTTGACTATTTAACATATCAGTTGCTAAGTCTAAACCCCAATCCAGGCTTTATCTCATGATAAAAAGTTAAACCTGTAATTTTATCAAACTACAAATTTGGTAACATTTTCTTCTTTAAGCAGATAAAGTCATTTCCTTATTATTATTACCATTATTAGTTTTACTCCAAGCTTTCATATTTCCTTGAGAAGTCAATGTCCTTTGAACATTTTCAAACTATTAAATGATGTACCTGAATTGCAAGAAGATCTCAAGTCACATTTTCTCGCATAATGCCCTATCTCAATTCCCCTGTTTAAGTTTTTGAATATTGCTAAAAATAATACCAAATTTATTAGACATCTGCTGAAGTAGCTCAACCGTGTAAGCAAACATGCAACTGATTCACAACTTCTTCATTTTGGAGACACACCTTGTTAAAAACTGATTTACTTGACATTTTGGGGCTCAAATCTGGTTTACTGTGATAATTCTAATTTTAAACTGAATCCTAGCAATAGAGATAGCAGTTGCCTCTGAGAACTCATCATTGAAAAGAGCACTTTAATAAGTCAGAGTTTCTATATCACGGGCTCCCACTATGTTCACACCCAGTCAGTGCTAAACACTCCCCTTTCCAAGATGTGTTTATTTGGAGAAGGAAGAGATTTTTTTTTTTTAAATAAGAAAATGCAAAATTTCTTGCAGTGAGCAAGCAAATGAAATTGTAAGTGTCTTCATCTAGCAAGTCATTTCACCTTGAATTATCACCTCTTCTTTAATAGTAACTCTTATTTTAAATTTTTTCTATTATTTCTTCTAGCCATCAGTGTTTTTTAAATATTGGGTAAGCTCTTAATAGTTCACTTTTTTTTCTTCTCAGGCTATCTTTATATGACTATTTAAATTACTTTTACAATAGCATATTTAGTAGAGTCTGAGAAAGGTGGTATAAAAGCATGCTTTTTTTGTTTACAAAAGTTCTTAAATTCATGAATGAACAAGGAAACAGTTAAAGGTGTGTATTGGGAGTTAGCTTTGTTTCTTTAGAACTGTTGAAGGACATGACTTAAGTTGTGACCAAAATGTTCTTTCTAATGCTGACAGATATATTCAAGACAGTGAGAGATAATTCACAGGCTTCCCAGGCAGGAGCAAATTCTTTTTCTGCTAAACATTTCATTAGCTTGGACCACACTGAAGAAAGTTTTTGAGCAGGCAAATTTCCAAGAGATAAAAAGAAGAAAACAGATTGAGGTGGACATTCTCATAGTCTAATATTTCCAAACTTGGCAAGGAGGAAATGTAATACTCCACCAGGAAGTACTGAATGAGGCAGTGACAAGAGAGTTCCACCAAATGATGTTCCTCTAAGCTGAAATATAAAGCCTGGGAAAGGAGGTTTGTGCCAGCAGTATTTATCTTATTCAATCCGCAGTGTGGAGTGTAGTCAAACCCGTTAAATTAGATAATGCAAATCTTTCTGTTCAGGTTGATTTAGAGGGACGTTGGCTCCTAGTCTGCCTTCAAAACATGAGCAATCTCAAGGCTAGTCATCAAAGAAAAAGCAGATTTACTAATCTTGTCTTTAAAATAGCAGACTCCTCCAGAAATTTCATCAGAAGTTCTATCTTAATGAGGCATCATTTGTTCCCACATCTCATTTTCTTGGTAACATTGGGCAATGATATTAGCTTCCTGTATATAAATGACCCACCAAAGCAAAACATTTGGAATAGTATCCTACTGAGATCCCAAGAATTCTCATTCTCTGTCTCTGTTTTAATTTCTTCCTTAATATTCTAGTTCTATATATGTAGGCCTTGTAGTTTGTATCTCTTTGGTTTATTCATTCATTGATTTTTGGAAAGTTCCAATGGGGTAACAATAATACTAGGTAGTCTATAAACCTAATCATTTTTAAAAGGTGGGAAGAGGGATAAAAAGCTGTCTTCTATTTCTATTTTAAATCAATGCAGATTAAGTGAGAGGAAAGTACAGCACTCAGGGTAATTTCTGCATAAAATCTGCTCTGTCTGTTCTTTCATAGACCATATGTGCAGGGCATTTTATGCCTTCTAAACATGCCTTTGTCCCTGCGTTTTCTGTTAGCAACTTACTAGGGAGATGCCACTGAGAAAATAATCGCCAATGCAATGCAACAAAATAATCACCAATGCAAATCCTTAAATTGTTTAGGTGACAGCCTTCTCAGGGCAGAGAGAATAAAGGAAATATGAAAAGCATAGGCTGGACAATTTTTTCACAGGAAAGAGACATAATGTGATTGACTCTCTTGCCTGCTATGTTCACCATTGGGAAATACCCTGAAAACTTCCTACCACCAGATTGTAACAGATGAGATCTATGTTTTTTCTCTTTTAAGTATAGATTTCAAACTTTATTTAGCATCTGCTGCTCATCTTTCCTGTTTCTGTACTACTGTTTCAAGATTATAAACATAATTTTAAAGACAGTGGCTATTTACCTCTCCGTGGAGGTTGAAATCCAGCAGTCTTCAGACTGATGGGGTTTATCACAGTATTTTCCATTTCTTAGAAAGTCATTGCCCTATTAGACCACAGACTATTATTCTAAGTCCAATTTATGAGAGTGTTACTATGTACAATTTATAGTTTTCTGCTGTACATTAAATAACACTTCTTAATATTACTGATAAATTGCTTAAATATCTTTGCACATTATATGGTCTTACTATGGAACCACCCACTTACAAATAGCAGTTCAAATTTATATGTGGTTGCATAGAAAGTGAATAATGCAGCATCTCAATTTATAGTTTTAACTGGAATCTGATTTTTCCTTTTCTAAGAGTTCATTATTCACACACATTGTTTGGTAGTATTTTTTTTCTTCTTTATTGTCTTTTTCCCCTTAAAGAGATCATTTATTGTGACATAAACACTTACCACTTGCTTTTAATCTTAAAGAGTGTATGACTTGGAGATTCTGGTGTACTCTAAAGCTTTATATCAAATGAGGTAAAGTGAATTCTTTTTAACAAAATACACATAGTCTTATTTTCATAATTATCCTTTTAAAAAGGATGAAGTAATTAAAAACAGATTAAGTATGGCTTAACTATTATTGACCTGACTCTTAAATTTTTTCTGCCTCTTTCTGATAAATTTTATATACAGACAATAGTATATGTAGAAGGGAAAATTTTTATCACCACTGAAAAAGATGTCTTTAGTTTTAAAAGTAAACAGTAGGAGTTGCAGATTTACTTCAGTGGTAGAGCATGTGTTTAGCAAGTGTGAGGCTCTGGGTTCAATTCCTAGCATAAAGAAAGAAAAAGAAAGAAAGAAAGAAAGAAAGAAAGAAAGAAAGAAAGAAAGAAAGAAAGAAAGAAAGAAAGAAAGAAAGAAAGATTGAAATAATTAGTGAAAAACTAGAATCAGATTCAATGAACTATTGCTATCTTAAAAACAATGAACTTCTGGGAAATGTTTATATCCCATTTCATGAAAACTTCTTCAGATTTACTTATTTTATATTAATAATTTTCTAGCTAATAATCATTTCATTCAACTTTTAGGATATACTAGGTGAAATTGTGAAGAATCATGATAGCATGTTTTATTTCAGTTTATGTTTGCTATTAGAATTTCTGTCTAAAAATACTTGTAAGCAGAGGTTCTATCCAGTTTATATTTTATAAAGTAGAGGCAGACAACAGAAAGCAGTCATAGATGTATATTAGGAAATTCATATCAAATGAGAATTTTATTCAGCTTATTTAATGGCAATTCCCATGCCTAAAACTAAGCTGCTTGTACTCTGTACATCCAAAAAGCAAAATAATTTGGTTCAAGAAAGGATTCTTATGGTTTTCTTGATTTGACAAAACAGAAATGACCTAACTCCTGAGCTACACTTCAGCCTGTTTTTTAATTTTTTGTTTTGAGTCAGGGCCTTGATAAGTTGCTTAGAGCCTCACTAAGTTGCTGAAACTGGTCTCAAACTTGGGATCCTGCCTCAGCCTACCTAGACACTGGGATTACAGGCGTGTGCCACCATACCTAACTTCAGTCCTTTCTTCTTAAATCAAATGTGTGTGAAGGTTAAGTTTTAGGCTTTGAAAAACTGAATCCTTAGTTTCAAGAAGTATCTAAGGCAACTGGAAACATTGGTTTTAATGATAGTATATCTCTTCATCTAAATTTCATATTGTACTAGTTTGAGAATTTCTAAGTTGATACTAGCTGAACATTTCTGAAATGACACTTTATTTTGTAGACAGTGCTTGATATTTATATTTTACCTGATTGAAAAGGAGTTCCAATAGCTTCATATGAACTCTGTGTAAGAGAAAATAAAATGACAATTTAATAGCTCTGTATCAAAGAATTCTCAAAGTATCTTAGAGAGCACCTTAAATCACTAACAAAAATTCTAAAGTATAGGTGATAGATATTTAAAAACTCTATAATACATAATAAAAAGTTTAGAAGACAGTCCTAGGTGAAAGCTGATCATTTGCCTCTCAACTTAGAACACAGGTTATATCACCCCTTTATTTGATGACTGCTTGACTCTGAAACAACTACTAGGATCAGATGTCCAATTTATACTAAGTAAATCAGAATAGTTATTTGTTAGGGGAACTATATGTGATATCAAAAATATTGCAATCTGGCCTATCAGAACTCTCTAATAGAATAATAAACTTTCCATTTTTTAATTCACTTTCAGATACTTTTCCTTGGAACTCCTTCCAAAAATAAGGACACTTTTGGCCTTAATTTTCTAATTCATACTATCTATTTGTTTTTATATGAGATGATAAAACCTCATAGATGCTTTAATATTTGCTGACATTTTTTCTCTGTTTCCTAATTTGGATTTAGACAAATTATGAAACATGTAGGCACTAGGGTGTAGTATTCATTTTGAAAGAACCAGTGGTAGGACATTGACTAATAAAGCTTACAAGGAACTTCTGAATCTCAAAATGAGGTACCAGAATTAAAGTAACATAAAAATATCCATCAAGAAAGATTCATCTGATATTCAAAAAAAAAAAATTATCAGGCATGCAAAAAGCTGAAAATATGATTCAGAATGAGGATAAAATTTAGTAAAAAGAAACATATCCATAACAACACATATGATAGAATTAGTATTTAAGAATATTAAAACATTTATAATAACTCTGTTCCATAAGTTCATGAAGTGAGAATGTATATATGTAAAGGAAATACAGCATATATAAACACAAATGGTTTAATAAAATTTCTAAAGATTAAAAAAAAGTCCATGTCTGAGATTAAAAAATCATACTGATGCAATTAACAATACACTAGAAACTACAAAAAAGGAAGATTAATGAACTTAAAGATATAGCGATAGAATCCATCCAAAATAAAGTCCACAGGAAAATAATAGCTTAAAAATAAAACATCAAAAAACCGTAGAGCAATTTCAAGAGAATTAATATGAATATTTGAAAAAATAATGCCTGAACATTTTCTAAATTAAAAAACAATTTATAAATCCCTAGATCCAAGAAATTCAATAGATCTGAAGCAAAATAAATATTATAATCAAGTTGGTTAAAATCAATTATATAAAAACATATCTGAATAGTCACAGAACAAATGATACATGTACAAAAGAATGAAAGTAAACATAATCACAGACTTTTCCTTGGAAACAATGCAAAGCTAATGACAGCTGAGTAATGTTTTTAATACAAGGAAAAACCCCACAAAATATAAATAATAACCTGGCAACTTATAATTTTATACCAAGAAAATCTTTAAAAAATGAAGGCGAATATATGACAGTTTCATATTTTCCCCTTAAAATTGGCTATCTCGTACACATTTCAATGCAGTTGGGCTTTAATATAATGCTTAACTCTAGAGTTTTAGGTGCCCGGAGGGTGTTCTTTCACAAATGCATTTTTCAAGGGACTGAAGTGCCCAAAGGGAAAGAACTCATGCTTAAGAAGTTATACATTCAAGTCTCTAAATGAGAAAAGACAATTTTGAGACTAGTACTGTGTCAGTCTCCCAAATTTGCCTTCAGTTCAGGACAAAACATTCCGATTCAAACCTACATTAAGAGTTATTTTTATTCAAATAGCCATGAGATACCTGGTGATATCAAATGCATTGCTTTGAAGTCAATGTAAAAAATAATAGAGAAAACAGGAATTCTCTTCACTTAGAGTACAACATGACTTTAGTGCTTTGGCATCTAACAATATTACTAGGACACTCTGCTTCTATAAGAATATGTCTTGGTAGCTGTTTAGTGTCCAGCAGGAGATGAAGTGGTAGAGAGGTGGCTATGCAACAATGTCACTAATTCCATTATTTTTTTATGGGGTGGCAGCATGTTTGAACAGAGCAGCTTCATTTAGTGTTAATCATGATGATGAATGGTGTTTCAATAATCATTTTAAAGTGACTTTTGAGCCCTGTCAGGCACCAGAGGTCCCATAGAGGAAGAAGAGAGAGAGAAAAAAGAGGAAAATGGTGAACATCTTATGGTACAGATGATAAATTTGGGGAAAATTTTTGTCAGATTAATTAATGATAGAACAAAGTAGTTGAAAACTGAACAAAGTAGTAGAAAAGTCAGTGATATTGTAATTAAATATGAGCATGTTCTTCAAACATCTTGGTCTCAAAATCTTAAGAGTTTTGAGAGCTTGGAAAAATTTCTGTCTCTTTGTGGTTTAATTTTCCTCATTTGTAAAACTGGTATAATAATATTACTTCATAAGTTAATTGTAGGGGAAACACACAAAACTCATGAAAATGTGCCTAGTAAATATTTTTTAAAATTCATTAAATTTTAGCCACACCTATGATCTCAAGAAAGAGATTATCCATGAAGTTTCTGAGGATATCAGAGTGGCATAACTAGAAAATAATGAATATTTGAAATTTTGGTATTAATAATCTTTTGGGATAATTTTGCCTAACCTATGATGTCTAGGGTAGGGGGTGGTCACCTAATGCATCTAAACATAAAAATATTTTCAGTGGCTTAATATCAAGTAGGTAAAATCAATATTTGACAAATAATATTCTGATTGTGTAGATAATTTATTCCCAAAGTTAACCAGAAGATCCCTAATCTAGATTGATTTGAAAAGTGAGCCTTTAAAAATATAGATAAGGATTATTTGTGGTCATTTTTAATAATGTTTTTTATTTTTTTCTCCTAAGTATCCTTAAGAAATATTTTTCAAAGTTTAGTATTATTAAATATTTAATTGATAATCTCCAGTGTGATACTTGTGGAAAAATTAAAATAAATTATAAACAGAATGCAGAGATGAAATGGACCTCAAACTCATTGATCTATCCTTCTGATGGTAATTATGAATATAGTATTGAGATATTAAATTATTAAATATTAAATATTTAGTTCTTCTTGAATAGTTATAATATTAATTATTACATGAGTCACTCTCTAAATAGTACTATTTTAAGGTGTCTATATTCATTTTTTTTCTTGTCCTTAACTTCATGGTTGACCCTATCGAAGCTACCAACTAATCCCCATTTTCTCAACAAAGTCATCACTCCTATGAATTTCTAGCACTTGTCTCAATCTGTTATTTCCAAATAATTATATATATATATATATATATATCTGATAATTTTACTAGTATTTAAATTTTGATAGGTATATTCTGAGTCTGCACATAAATTCTGTAATGACAAGCTCATTAATATGGTAGTCACTTTTCAAAGTGTTTTAATAAATAGTATCTTTCCTAATGATGGTCTTTTGAACAGATTCCATTCTCATTTCATTTCACTAAAGGGACACTAAATAAATGCTTTCCATTCTTATAGGATCTATTAAAATTTGGAGGGAAGTTTTATTAAATATTGTAAAGTATATATATGTTAAATGTATGTGCTATGTGTGTGTGTGTGTGTGTCTTTCTTCTTCTAAGTGACTAAAAACTATAACTCACTATACCACTCTATGACCAGTTTTGAATTGGTTTGTGATAACAAACCATTGTTTTCCCATTTTGAATGCCATTTGGAACATCTGGTTAATTGCATGCCTTTTGGAAAGTACTTGATCAAAAGTCTAGTTGAAATTCTCATAGAAGTTAAACATTTTCACAAAAAGAAGAAGAATTTGCCTTAAACTCTTTAAGGATTGTTATACAATGTGTCTTTGTAAACACAGCGCCCAGGGAGAATACACATGGAGTGGTTTGCTGCCTTTATGAGTGATTTCCAATACTTTTTTTTTGTTTGCTAAACAAAAAATCATTGATTTTATTAATATTTAAAGCATAATATGAAGCATAATAAAGTTATCACATACAATGTTTAATTTAAATGTTACACTAACATTTAAATCCAATGGAAAATATTACAAAATAACATTAAACATTTCCAACACTTTTAATCCACAAAATACAAAGTAAAGTTTTTACATATGAGAAAGACATTACAGTTGTGGTTCGGATTAAATGACTCTTGTTTAAAAAGTATCAGAACACAAACTCTCACTCTACTTAAGTGAAGTATACTATTTTACTTAAGAAATAATAACCATTTATGGAGTTAGATGGATGCTTTGAAATTATGAACTTGAGTTTATTTATTAAAGTGTTTAATAATTTTAATATTAGTACATTAATTTTATACAAAGTAAAATTAAAATTACTATTTAAAATGGCATCTGAACTCTTATTGGTAATACATTAGTGCTACATTCTCACAATTAACCATGGTATATATAGCTAACAAAGTCCTTGAGAATCCCTGCCATAGGCTATAACCTAGGTAAATCGTAGAGGAACTATACACCAAAAGAGTCTACGAGATAGTGTCAAAGATGGGTGATCACATTCTAGTCATGAGTTAGGTCCATATCTGTAGTCTCTTGGCACTCAGCTGCCTTGTCAATGCAAGTACCTTCAGGTTATACTCTGAGGGCTTTTTATGGTTGCAGAGACTTGCAGTACAGCAGTCTAGAAGTGCCAGAAGTTAACTATCAAGATTTCCACCAACATCAGCTCATAGATAACAAATAGGAATTGGTGTACAAATACCCCATGATGCACTCTCTCTCCCCACTCCCACTGTAAGATTCTAGGGACTATTTCTCACCCTTTACCAAAAGTACCTTGCCAGATGGAATGCTAGTTGTGCACAGTAGTAACCTGTTGACTAAACATATTCTATTGTCTGCCTTGCCTTCTTTCCCTCCTGTGTCTGACTTCTTCACTCTCCTGGGATTATAATCCTAACAAATTACTTACATATGCAGTTCTAGGACCCATATATCATGAGCATGCTGTGTCATGATCTTAGACCAAATATGTTTGTCTGTCCAAAATGTCAGAATTTTTTGAATAACAATAAATTCACAGGCTACATCACTTTCATCTGTGACAGTTCACTGAATATTTGTGGGTCACCTACTAGTAATAAACTGAGCAATCATAGGTTTTTTTAAATTTGAATCTTAATTTCTAGTATCTGTAACATTCAAGTCACATGTCACACTTCACACAGGTTTACATATATATATATATATATATATATATATATATATATATATATATGTCAGGACATTCAACTGAGAGCAAAGGCAGAGAGCAGATATGCATTCAGAGTCACAGTAGGTGATCAGATAACATTATGGACCAGTCAAAGAACTTGTTTAGGGTGCAGAGTTGTCAAAGTTCAGGAACTTATTTTAGATCAAGGTTGGAATGGATGCCAGTTTCACAGTGTCAGCTTGAGATGTCAGCTTGGAGTATGACTGACAAGGTCTTTATGGACAGGAGAAACCACACTCTGTTAAAACCTGAGGACAGAGATTAGTAGGTTCTTTGCATCAGTGATTTTCCTGAGCAAGGCTCAGAAGAGTGACCAGGTGACAGGGTCAGGATGCCACCATATCCACTCTTGGGATGCCCCTCCATTTATGAACCTCAAGTGAGGGGGTTGCATCATTCAGTGATCTAGTGTATTCCATAAGCTCATGGATCTGGTTTTTCCAATGAGTTTGATACACACATGCATCTATGTGCTTTTGATTAATTTGATAAGTTCACGGGTAGTCATTCTTATTAGCACAAAATTTATCAGTTTATGCTTTTTGATTGTGCCAAATAGTGATTGCTTGCTCTTACAAACAAGATATAGAGTCATTCTACCTCAATACTTACACTCAAAATGAAATAACTTAGAGAAAACTACCACTTTACAAATTGGAGTAATACAAGTTTAGGCATATCCTGAAAACTGTTGTTACATACACCATGGAGTAATTCTAAGCAGGGCACAGAATGCTTTCCACACTTTGCAAATACCCAAATCAAATCCCTTTCATAAAATGGCATAGTATTCATACCTAGCCCATAAACATCTTCCAATATACTTTATTTATTTTTTAAGATTTTTTTTTTGTGAATGGACACAATGCCTTTATTTTATTTCTTTATTTTTATCTGGTGCTGAGTATCAAGCCCAGTGCCTCATGTGTGCTAGGCAAGTGCTCTACCACTGAGTTACAATCCTAGTCCCCTATATACTTTAAATCATCTCTAGATTACTTATCTTACTCAATATAATGTAAGTTAGAGGTAAGCAGCTGCTATACTGCGTTGTTTAGGAAATGATGAGAAAGTTTGTACAGTTTTGATAGAAGCACAATATTTTTCAGAATATTTTTGATCTTCTGTTAGCTGAATCTAAGAATGTGTAACTCAGATAAAGAGAGCCAACTATAAATCCTAAACTTGTGGTCTATTTTCTGAGAGAACCCAGTATGAACCAGAAGCAAGAATGAATACTTTTTGTTTCCATTTACCATTCTCAAAGCTGAACACACTTAAAATCATGTCTTGAAAAAAATGAAAAAATTGTAATAATTGTTAATTACTTAGTGAATTGTGAAGTTCTAAGTTGACACTAATCTCTACTAGGAGTGTCTTCCTTGTATTTCACTATTAAAAACTATGTTCCAAAAGAGATAGTAGAGCCTGGCGTGTTGGCACATGCCTGTATTCCCAGCAACTCAGGAGGCTGAGGCAGGAAGATCACAAGTTCAAGGACAGCCACAGCAACTTAAGGAGACTCCATCTCAAAATAAAAAATAAAAAAGACTCAGGGTGTAGCTCAGTGGTAAACCACCCTTAGTTTCAATTTCCAGAAAAAAGAAGTAGTAGAAAAAATAAGTATGGTAAATTATTGTTTTACATGGTCAAAATGTATTGTCTAGTTGTTATCAATATTTGTTTAGGACCATAATAATAGACAATGTCACCTATAAGCATTTGTGTCTGGCAACTTGATTTTTGTAGGTTTATTGCATAGACAAACAGACTTTGATACTTTTCACAGAATCTGTCAGTATAAACAAACTTCTTTTAGATTTAATATTTCATTTGATTCCTCTGTTGACAGTTATATTGATATTTTAATCTAAGGTGCTTTCTTCATTTTGGAATACTAGATTTATATTATCTAGGGTTTGAGAAGGAAATTTAGTTTGATTTATTGTTCTTTCTGAAATATAAATGATGCTATTTTGTTCTCTGAATAGACAAATAATATGAATAAAAATATTACTTGAATTCCACTTTGAGTTTTTTAGTGATTTGTAAATCTAAGCACAACCTAATTAAGTTTATATATCTTAGTTTCTCTAAATGTGAAATGGAAAAATGCAATTTATCCTCCATATTTTAATAAGTAATGTGGAGCTTTATAAAAAGATTTGCTAGAAAACAATGTCTAATATACTTTGTCTACTTCATCAGTCAGCACTTGAAATCATAAAAATTTTAAATTTGCTTCTAAATTTCTATCTCTAAAATTTTGATTATAGTAATAGGAAAGTTTTATATAAAAGACCTCATATTGCAAGGGTGTGGTAGGGTACAGAATCTTACAAAATTTGACCTCATGAAGCTCTCCTGGTTACTGTATTAGTCACAAGACATCCTAAAGTGCTGAGCTTTGGTGGGTGCTGCTCCATCTGGCCACCTCTTTTCCAGTTTTTTTTTTAATTGCTATTTTCATCTTTACTAACATTATCATATTTGACAATAAAGTAGTAGCTGCTTCCATATTTCCATACTAAGCATAGACACTGCTTAACTCTAAGGAATGCCTTTCACTCCTAAAATGATATTCTATACAGTCGGGAATCCTTGCAAAGTTCTGGTACAGAGCAAGCAATCTCTGGTGCTGGGGCTATGTGACTCATTGACAGAGCTGTGACTGTCATTGATTAATAATTACAGAGGCTAGCAGGAATTAAGTACTTTGGCTATGCCAAATACAATGCTCACCACTTTTCCAGCACTAATTTTTAGTTTTCAAAGCAATTCTTTGAAGTGTTATTTTATTTCCATTTGATACATGAAGAACCTGAGACATATCTAGAGACAAATATACTGCTCTCTAACTCTTAAGTTCCTTAAGTTTAGAATGAGATAGATTTAATTTAAATACCATTTTTTTTCACTTACCAGCAAATTCCATATTTGCTCTCTCAGTTGCTAATTCTGAAGCATGAATCTAACTGTAGCTGCCCAAAATAGCTTAGGAAAGTTTGGTGAGGGTAAAGTAGAAAAATTTTAAAACAATAAAGCAGCACATAAGCCAATTTGCAATTTCATATTTATTATTCTTTTGTTTAGTTATAGAGGAATATAGCCTCATTTCCCTCTTAGAATCCCCAAAGGTAGAAAAGAAAGTCTGAATACCCAACTTCAGTTTTGAAACATGAATGGAAATACCAGGAAATATGCTCACCTCTTCTCTTTCCTCCACTTCTTTCACACACACTGCACAATTTATAATGACTGCTAGAGACCAAAACTTCTATAATATGACATTGCAAGCTATTCAGATCTTTGAAAACAAATTGCTTTTATTTAAGTCATTTCTCTATAACTGAAAGGAGTGTTGGGAAAGGTAATTTTGAATACAGAAAAGAAAAATCAGTAAATTTATTTCATTAGTTCAGATTTAACATTTTTTAAATAAAAATATATTTATGCAATGTTCCTGGGAAACTGAACTTATGATTTGATTTTCCTGAGCATATATTATGAGGAACCAAAAATTTCATCAAGTAGACTCCTTGAGGAGCTCCTCCATGGAGGTCATTCCACTGTTAAGTTCATTGTGGAACTTTATGAATTAACATGGCTAGACTGTGGTGCCCAGATTTTTGGTCACACAGTAGTCTTATGTTTTTATGAAGTTATTTTAAGTTGGGCAAGATCAGCCTCAGCAACTTAGTGAGACCCTAAGCAACTTAATGAGACCTTGCTTTAAAATAAAAAATATAAAGGACTGGGAACGTAGCTCAGTGGTAAAGTGACTCTGGGTTCAATTCCCAGTGCCAAAAATAAAAATAAAAAGTTATTTTAAAAGATTACCATTTAAATCAGTAGACTTTGAATAAAATAGATTACCCTCCAGAATTTAGTGGGTTTCATTCAATCAATTGAAGATCTTTTTACAAAAGGGACAGAAGCCCCTGGAGGAAGAGGGACACAGTGGGTGCTCAGTGAGTAGAAATGATGGAGAGCTAGTAGGTGCTACTTGTAAGAGGATACACAAAATAAAGCCCTCCCACAGAAAATGTTAATCTCTTCAGCAACCATGACCCAAGTGAAGAAGGAACTCTTTTCTTTGTGTAGATTTTGATGTTTGTCAAAATAACTCTATTTTTCAACACTGGGCATGATTTTATTATTTTCTCATAAAATTAAGTATAGTCTTTTCCAACATTTGCCCTTCCCTATTTCTGTGCTCCCTCCCTCCCTCTCTTTCTCTCTCCCCCACCCCCATCTCTTTCTCTCTCTCTCTCTCTTCCCATTTTCCAGTCCCAAAGAGTATCTGATCCATTGTTGGCTGAGCCTTCTGGAACTTATTAACTGTGACGTTATGTAATGGACGGACAGTTGGATAAGTAGTAGAATGCCAGAAGGTCCATGTTATATTGTATTATCTTCTGTCTCCCCACCCCCAACTTTTCCCTTGAATGAACACAGTAATGGCAGAAGATACAAAGGCAATTAACTCTGAAATCTCTGGAATACAGGAAGTCCCCATACAATTGCTTGGAATAAGGAATAGTGTATACTAGAAGTCTTTGTGAGTATTCACCACCATCTGCTCCTACCAGGATTGTCAGTTCTGCATCAGTCCCTCTCTCTTTCCCACCCTACTTCTACCCACTGTGGGGGTATCTTGTGTAATCATAGGAAGAGCTGTTATCTGGCAGCTATTTTAATATGTGTATACACAGTATTATAGCTTTAATCAATCTTAAAGCTCACTAGAAAACTTAGAAGCCCTCTGAAAAAGGAAAAAAAAAAAAAAAAACAACTTATTTTTATATGGGTAATGTTTGCAATAAAATGAGTCTTTAAATGTTTCCCTAAAACTGGGATTCCTATTCTATCCTGTCTCTAAATCTATACCTTAGTTTGTTGATGGGGGCATTGATGCCTGTATTCATTTCAGCTGGATTAACTTTTGATAGCCATTGTCACTTAAAACTAACACACACACACACACACACACACACACACACACAGTCTCCAAAGTGGGGCAAAGCATTAGTGATTAACAGTCTCCTGAAGATTGAAAGATAGAGAAGAAAAGACTGGGAAGTATGGGTCCTTGCCACATTTTCTAATTCTGTGGTTTTTCATGGAATAAAGAATGAAGACCTGAAAACCCACATTACTCTGTCTTTTGAAACAGTAATTAACTGTGTGAGGTCTATGCTAAAAATAGTGTTTCTACATGTAGCAAAACAAAAAGGCTCACTGATTCAGATGGTGATGAATGAGATGAAAAAAATGATGTGTGTGAGGTTGCTCTACATATCATTTGGAGAGCAGATGCTGATGGATACACTTTATATCTGCATTTTGCTGATACCCAATAGAGGTTTGCTTGTTTTATGAGGTATCAGACTAACTATTATCACATAGTATAAAAGTTAGTGGTCAGAACCAGTCTGAACAAAGAAAGACCATTCTACAGATTGTTTATAACCTTATTTTGAAATTTTCTTAATTTTTCCTTTTAATGATCAATGTAAACTATAAAAATATTTTAATATGATGAAGAAAATTTTATGTACTTATTTATCTAGTGGTGATAGGGATCAAACATGGGACCTCCAGCATGCTAGGCAAGTGCTCTGCCTCTGAGCTGCACTCCCAGGCCCAGGAAAACCATTTTTGAAATAACACCAAAACTACAACAACAAAAATCTCAAATTCATTTCAGTCGCCATTTGTTTAATAGTCTGTTAAAAAGAAAATATACAAATAGAAAAAATATATAGAGACTATTTAATCCTATTGGTTCCATGTCTATGAGTAATGATAATGAGCTGATGTTTATTTAAATATTTTCATCATTGGAAGTCAATGTAAAGACAGAATTTTATGTAGTAATATCATTAATGTATTAAAAGTACATTTAGTTTGAATTTCTCTGATCAAAAGTATAAGAAGTTTCATAAAAGTAACCTTCCCAATAATATATATATTTTAAAGTCTTACTCATTAATCATCTTACAAATTAGGCACTAAGAAATTGACCTCTAGTCTCTGGATTTCTCTGTGTCCTCTGGGTCTGGACCCTGGTTTCAATTTCCTCTTAGAGAAGCTAGACTTTGCTATCAATGTAGATTATTTTATAAATCCAAGTCATAGGGGATTATATCACTTCTTGCATTGCTTCTGGATACAATCTAAGTTCAAAGAATTGAGACGCTTAGCTAAGAGTCTTTAAAAAAGACTCTTTTGAGGGTATGGCATATATAAAATGTGACTACATATAGTCTTATGTCTCTGATTTTTCTGGACAGGTTTGAGATATAGATACAAATGATTTTGTGGCAGTAGGAGGGTAAATATATCATCCTTTTAGGGCAGGAGATTCAATCATATTTGGAAAAGAAGAGCAATGACAAATGCAAAGGGACAGCTGGTAGGTATGAAAATGAGATTAAGAGAAAAATGAGGGTCCCAGAGAATAGTGAGGTGCTAGGATTTAAACAAGAAGCAGGATGAACTTTGCCGATGAGGGTAGCAGAAGCTTCCCGAAAACAGAGGAACATTTAGAGGAAAAATGTGGAAGTCAAAGGAGTTCACCTGAAATACATATGGTGAGCAAAAGAAGATGAATTGTGGAGGAAAGGGGAAAGAAGGTAGGAAATTCAGAGAATGAGCAAAATAAGTATAATTTCTGTGAGATGCACAAGAAAAGTCAGTACTTTGTAAGAATTTCAAGAATCTTGCTGAGAGGATAAACAAACAAACAAGCTAGCACACTTTTCTGTCTCACTGTTTTCTTGGCACTGGTTGAGGGACCTCAGTGCTTTGGTAATTAATCAAGGATCTTCTGAGACTTATGGTTGAGGATTGGCAGTAGGACAACCCACCGGAAGAATTTAACTACAGATTATTGATGGGGGCCTTCAGGTGGCACAGAGGATCCAGTGTGGCTTCTAACTGGGGGCATGCAGAGAAGCTAGGGAAAGGAGTCAAAGTGGGAAGTTCACGATCGAGAAACCTGTGAACAACAGGTGGTTGTGATCAAATGGGGAGATCACTGAGTATGAAATCTTGGGATTGAATCTTTTCTTATGGATGAGATCACCCTGGAATGGTTCCTCTGAGAGTTAAAGTCAAGAGAAATGTTAGACTTGACTTTGGCTATTTAAAAAACTAATATGTTTTAAATATATATAGAAACTAATATTTATATATTACATACAATATGTAATATAAAATATAAACTAATATATTGATATATTATTTGTAATGTATAATTACATGTAGTCAAACCAGTTGAATAAATTTGGTTTTCATGTTTTGTTTCAGACTTACTGGAAAAGGAGAGTGTTTCTAAATTAATCTCATGTATGACACTTATAATGTTACAACCTTAAATATAGATCCCAGTGTGTTCCCAGGTGAAATTCATCATCAAATTGTGTAACTGGCAGCTACAGTCATTCATCTGCAATTTCTAAAGTCTTTGAACAATAGGAAAGCTGGTCCTATGCATTTGCTCACATAAAATGTTGATTTAGCTGGGTGTGGTGGCACATGTCTATAATCCCAACTCAGGAGGCTGAGGCAGGGGAATCACAAGTTCCAGCCCAGTCTCAACAACTCCAGGAGGCCCTAAGTAACTTAGTGAGACCCTATCTCAAAATAAAAAATAAAAAGTGTTGGGGATGCAGCTTAGTGGTAAAGCACCCCTGGGTTCAATCCCCAGTACAAAACAAAACAAAACAAAACAAAAACAGTAAAATGGTTCCACAGAAAGAACTCCCATCTTTTTGATCCCATCCCTATTATTCTGACTCTTCTTCCATCTTGTTTCCGCTGTCATTTGTCTCACATTGTTTAGGGCTGCGATTGTCTTATTTTACCTAAATAACCTACTAAAATAGGGATTAGTAGACTTTGGCATATAATTCATTTTTTCCAGGTTACTATTTTTTTCCTCTTATTTTCTTCTGCAATTCATGAGAAAATGACTTCCATAAAGACCAGTGGAAGTATCCTTCAGTACCTTAGTGCTACGGTTTGAAAGTGCTTGGAGTATGTTTCTCAATAGTTTGTGTGGTTGGGCCTCAATGTGGTGACGTTAAGAGGTGATGGAACTTTAAGATGGAGACTTGTGGAAGGTGGTTTGGTCAAAGGGACACCATTTTTGGAAGGAATTAATGTAGTTCCTGTGAAAGAGTGTTGTTAGAAAAGGTGTGGTCTCCAATTATCTTTGGTTTTTCATCTTGCTGCATGATCTCTCCCTCTGACATTCACTTATACTCTGTATGATACCATTCAATGTGCAGCCAGGGAGGCCCTCACACTAGGCCAAACAGATGGGACTATTCAATTGTTGGATTTTAGCCTCCAAAATATGAGCTAAATAAAAACTTTCCTTAAAAGAACCCAACCTCATGTATTTTGTTATAGTAATGAAAAATAGGTTAATGCACTTAGTTTAGGACTTTTGATACTTTTTAAGATTGTATATGTGATAGACTGACAGATCTTTACTGCTACAAATAAACCAAGCTCCTGCTTCTCCCTTTGTTAGAGTCAGACCCTTATGGACAGATCAATCAGTCATGCCCCTGCTTCAAAAGATAATTCTGTCTTTGGTCGTTTTTTATAATAAATACATTTCTTAGTTATTATTTCACAGCCAGCCCATCCCTTCTACAGGAACCCTTTCCTCACATGGTACACTGGGGGAGAACGGGTTATAATGGATATAGGGATAATATATTTAGCATATTTTTGCCTTGTTAACATAATCACTTTTGGAGGAACATATTAAGAGCCCATTTTGACTTGCTCCCTCTCTTTGATTGATCCTGCATTATTATCTTAATAACACAGTTGTAGGCTCATCCTCTGGGATCACTTTGTTCTACCAGCAGACCTAATAAAACAATGGGGAAGGAAGTATCAGTAAGAAAGGTGGTCTGAATAATACCAGGGGAAAGGGAGACTCTATTAAGTGAGCCTAGTTAATATGTGGCTTGTGGGGAAGTTGAACTCCATCAGTGGAACTTATGACCACAAGGTACCTGTACTCCAGGTGGCATTGCCTCCCTCCTCCGTGGCAAATTGTGACAATGATGTCAAAGCTTGGTCCAGATGCACAGAGCAGAGATGAAAGATAAAATGAAATTTGGGATAAAAAATATTTTTTTAAAAAAGGGAAAATTTGAGAGCAAGTTTGCAAGCTGACTAAATGGATTTTCTAATGTGCTTCTATAATATTTCACACTCCAGTTATTCTTCATTTTCTCTGAAAGATTTTCTTTCTTTCATTTTTTTCTTTCTTTCTTTCTTTCTTTCTTTTTTTTTTTTTTTTTCTTCTTCAACTCTGTTTCTCTGGAGTTCAAATGTTTTGGTAGAACTGACAAAACTGAAGTGCATTTTGAAGGCTTACCAATGAGCATGAGCCCTAGATAATTTGCATGAGCCCTAGATAATTTGTATGCTTCGAATTCTGTTTCAATAGGTCTGGGGTTGGATTCAGGTTTGAGCTTTCCAATAGCTTTCCAGGTGATGTTGAAACTACTAATGTTGCTAAGTAGGTGTTAATTCCACTCTATCCTTGCTGAATGCTTTCATTTATCTTCCTAGCATCCTCAGCTACCAGGTAAACTGAAAAACCTAAAATATTCCTGAATCACCTGAATTTACGTCTCAAGAAATAGAAAGTCCAATCTGTAAATTTGTAGAATTCTTCAGTCTACCAGTTGTGTGACTTTTATTCTCTGGAATGCAGTATATTATAAGTTTATTGCAATAGGCAACATAATAATAGCTGAATAAATATTGACAGGATGTTGAGACACTCATATTATATTTTATACTCTGCACATAACTGGCTATGTTAGACTAATAAGCTCTCAGTATCCTTTCAACTTGGTGATTCAAAAGCAGTGAGCACAAGACAGACTATTTAGTCTGAGATGTCATTCTCCAATATTTATTGGATTTTGAATAATAAATGCAGATCTTCCTGTACATCTCTCTGCTGAGATTGCTTTTATTTTGTGGTGGCAAGATGCTTCTCCAGGATTACTTTAAAGCCTAAATATTTTTAATTCTTCCTAAAATTACTTTTTTTTCTCTTACAATTTAGATCTATTATACCAGGAGAAACCACACCCCAAAGCCCCTGATGATCAATTATTTCCTTTGCCTGGATTTTTGTTATGCAACACAACTAGGTTGCTCTGCTACAGGGAGGCTCACAAGATAAATTGCCTCCCTTTGGCTGTGTCGTTTTCTTCAATTACACAAACAGCAGCTGGAAAATCTGGAGATGAGAACTACAAGAATTCTGGGAGATGCTAACGATTAGCTCTTGCATTATTAGTCTCTGGAGGTTCTTCAAGCTCAAAGTCCCCCATGGCATTGTCAGAATAGCAAAGTGACACAGCCGCAGTCAGCACTCAGGCATCATTC
Organism: Sciurus carolinensis; assembly: GCF_902686445.1. Classification (NCBI taxonomy): domain Eukaryota; kingdom Metazoa; phylum Chordata; class Mammalia; order Rodentia; family Sciuridae; genus Sciurus; species Sciurus carolinensis. The sequence continues at coordinate 87,694,974 of NC_062222.1, forward strand.
AGCTTCCGAGGATAATGCTTTCCCTGGGCACAGGGCTGTTTGCCCCCAGAGTCCCACGATCTTCGTAGGAATCAACAGACACTGCATGGCCATGATGGGTTTAAATAGATCTAATCACTCTGGAAGGCAGATAGCTGTGAAAAACCTTGTTACCCTGGGAAGGAAGCCTATCTTTCTCTAATAAAACAGAATGTAGTTACTGTACTCTTCGTTTCCTAAAGCACTCTCCTTTGTATTATTAATTTTTTGAAAGTGCAAGTTTGGGAAAGCCTTTAGGGACACTGAACCTATCAACTATTCATCTTCTGACCAAATAAATTTCTTTATCAAAATAATGCTCTTGAAACACTATTTTGTTTGTGGTCCTCCAAGGAGAGTGTTCTCTCTCTGCCTATTCTGCTCCATTAAGAGTAAAGCTTATAATAATATGATTGTCTACAAAAATGAAAATGTTCTCAGATATGATAAGCTGAAGCATCGAGGGTGGGTAATTTGCCAGTAAAACCTTTAATATTATTGTGCAGATGCTTTTGCAGCTCATGCTTTCGTGTGCCTTGAAGCACTTTTTGAAGGCACAGGATTCACCCTTAGACAAGAGTGGTTGTTTATTGACAATATGTAGGTAAGAAGCAGAGCAATCCATGTACTAGAGAGGCTTTTGCAAGGAACCCTGCAAAGAAAGACAAGCAAATAGTAGAAGTTGATGTAGCATCTATGACATAAAGGCAGTGAGGTACAGCTTGTGGCAAGAGCAGGGGCTTTGGAAATGGACCACATCAACCTTAAATACTTCTCAGTTTTGTGACCTTGAGCATAGTCCTTTCTATTTCTTTTTTCTACTTTTACATTAGTAAAATTCACACACCATGGGATGAATCAAATCAATTTGGCCTAATTTCCTCAAACATAATATGTGACTGATAAAGGATAGCTTTGCTAATATACTTTGATAGAGTCCACTGTTCCTATCTTCGTTATATCTCTCTGATGGCCTCTTTTATGTCACGTGGTTTTTATGATACTTCATTAAAATTTTTCATGTTTAAGTCCAGTTCGATTTTAATTTTATCTTAGGGACTATGTTTTATGATTTAAAGAAAAATTAAATTTGGGTTGAAGTATTTGTGTTCACTATATTTTTCGCTAACAAAGATAGAAATGGTAATACTTCTAAAAGTAGCTATAATGTTTAAACGACGAACTGTCTAGTGTCCTATCTTGTGGCACAGTGCCTGGTACAGTGTGGCTACTAAGTAGATGTTGGTTCCACTCTTTCCTTCCTTCCTTTATATGACCAGTTCCTTATAGTTTCTGATACATATGTCACATGTAATGCCATTTGTTTAACAGTGAGGGGATCTAAGGATAAAGAAATGAGTGAATATGTGAGTAAAATAGAGCATTGGAAAAAGAGTCAGAGGTTTTGGTTCTAATCCTTGTTTAACTTCAGCTATGATCTGCATCACCTGGGCAATGCACTCTGACTCTCTGGGTCCTAGTGTAAAGGAGGATTTCAGTTGGGATACATATGATGTATCTAGAGGCTTAGTCCACATGGTAAGAGTTTATGTGAGGTTTTGTCAAGACCTACAGATCTGATTTATATAAAATTCTATACTCATCAGTGCAAAGAAAAGCTCAAGGTAAATTACAGAGTGTTTCCATTTTCCTCTAATGTTGTAAGTAATGATAAGAGTCAATGCTAAAGAGGAAGAGGTCATTGAAAGACACCCACTACAGTAGGTGAAGTAGTACCCACTGCTTTCATTGTCTAGTTACAACCAATTTCTTCTGATAGTGAAAATGGGACAGTAATATATCATTCTAACATTTCAGACTTAGTAAAAGTCAGTACTCTTCTCTGAAATCTCTTCACAAGAAAGGGCTTCTGAGGCCTTAGGATGTAACAATATGCTTTGGTTTCTTCATTTAAATAACTACCTTATGGTCACTTTAAAGCACCATGGTTCTCAGAGTGTGATTCTTGGACCACTAAAACTGGAAACTTGTTAGTAATGAATATTCTCAGGCCTCACCCACCCCTTCTGATTCAGAAACTGAATGGGTAAGGTCCAGCAATCCATAATCCAAACTAAAGGCCCAGCAGCCATGTTGCCTTTGAGTCTCATGTCCACAAATTTCTTCCTCATCACATTTCCTTTTGCTGATGAGGAGGGAGAGATCAGCAATAGAAGGCACAACTGTCTTACTTTTGGTAACTTTGATGTTCACTAAAGTTGGGGAGTCACTGCTTTAAGGAAAACACAATACTGAATGTTGACTAGTTCTGAAACCTGGGTTTATTTATGCTTCAGAGTGACTCATAAATGGAATACTATTGCAAAAAACTGACTATATATTACAAATAAGTGCTCACATGCTCAAAGAATACCCTATACTCTTCCACTTTCCAAACAGCAATTATCCTAGACCTTCATTAAAGAAGAACAGTGGAGTGATCTGGTTTAAGGAGTACTGGGTCATTTATTTTGACCCATTGTCAACATGAATACATGCCTTTTTTTCTCTTCCCTCTCCTTCTAAAAATGTGCTGTCAAATATTCAGGATAAATAAGACTTCTGAAGAGTTTGAGATGAAATGACTTTACTGCACAAACTAAAGGCCCAGCAGCCATGTTGCCTTTGAGTCTCATGTCCACAAATTTCTTCCTCATCACATTTCCTTTTGCTGATGCAGAGGGAGAGATCAGCAATAGAAGGCACAACTGTCTTACTTTTGCAGGTTTTCTGTGTTTCCATTTCACTTCCTTTGCTCTCCTGTAGTTTCATAAATAATGAGAAAATTTTCTTTCCCTGGACTTTCATCATAGCTAAAGGAAAGAAAAAAAAAAAACCCTCATTAAAATAATGAAATGATTTCAGCATGATTAATTGTGTCCCAAAGCCATTAATGTCCACAGGTAAGGAAAGCACTCAACTGCCTAGTCTCTGGTTGTGAGATAAAGTCAGTTGCCCACTTTCAGCATCCATGATAAGTAGGAGGGAGTAAGCTTTTGGCACGGCCAAACTTAGATGAATGATCTGTTTCATCTTGTGCTGCAGCTGGATCAATTTGGTCACTAGAAGTAGACAGATTTCATCTGAGCCTGGTGACAGAAATTCATTTGACACAGAGAAATCATCGAGAAGTTGGCAATACCTGTTGTCAAGGAAATGAATTTAAGCATGAAAAAAGGAAAAATCTTTCACTTAGGTAAGCATGATGGAGAGGAAGAAAATGAGGGTTCACTAAACACTTCAAGTTATTCTGTCAAAGAAATGTATTTTATAGTTAATTGAGCACTAGAGTTTGCTAATATGTGTGGTCACTCCCTGAACTTGGACTGGTTCTTTTTTCTTAAGAGTTGAATTTAAAGATGTTAACATACACTATGAATATAATTGTTTTTAATTCTGAAAAAAAAATATATCATTCTCTTGGACATGTTGTCCGTTAATCCTGATTTATGGCATTGATCCTCATCAGAATTTGTCACAAGAGGAAACGATTGCTTGCATTATTATAGCTTGTTTGAACTGATAGTAAATATCTGAAATCACATGAATCATTGTGATAAGGATTTATGAAGCTCTAACTAAAACCAAAGGCAAAAAAGCAGATGTTTGTGTTTTAGTTAATGGGGCTAAGATACTTTTGTTTAGCCACAAAAGGAAGCTGTCGTGTCACTGGCAATGGAAGAAGATATTCTGAAACACCTAACTTCTTCCAAAGTGAAACACACAAATAAATAAGTTATTAGAAAAGACCCAGAAATATGGATTGACTGTAAATGGAGTTTACAGCTTGATATATGTGAATTGAGTTGCAATACCAATAACACGAATGCTCAACCGTAATAGGATTCCTAAGAGAGTGGGTGGTTATAGGCCTCAAAAGCCATAATAGCAATCCCCTCTCTTTAATGGCTAATCTTTCTCCAATCGTGTTCTGTAGGTAATGCTGTGAATGGGATTTAGCCATTTAATTATGAGGCTAGGGGAAAAAAGGGCCATAAACCCAAGCTCATGTTACTCAAGTAGAAATAAAAACTGACTGTCTTAAATCCATCTCTTTGTGGTAAAGCAAAGGGTTGCTAGGAGACACTGAAGTATTTTCATTCCAAATTTAAAAAAAAAAAAAGTACAGGTTCATTCTCCACATTTTGAAATTTATGTTGTAGTGTTTCACACAGTCCTCAAGGCTTACCATGTGAGCTACAAGCACAATTACCCTTTGGGTAGTTATACATTTCAACTAGTTCTAGGAAAATCTGTTTATTCAGGATTGCCTCGATGCAAGGTATGGAGCCTCTACAACATCTGCTTTCCTGGCACTTATATCATACCATTGGTACACAGTCTATGCAGTTAGGGAGCTTTGAATCTGTTCTCTCAGGAAACTGCTGTTACTTTCATAGGGCAAACATTTTGTTTTACACTATCTCCGACAAGTGTGGAATTTTCAACTTTTAGGACAATGGATCTGAATCCTGGCCATGCATTAGAATCACCTCAAAAGTTTTAAAAAGATTGATTCCTATTCCAAACCAATTAAATCAGACTTGCTTGTGGAGAGCCCCAGGCATCTATAGTTTTTAAACTTCACAGATGATTTTAATGTACAATCATGATTGGGAGTCACTAGTTTCTAATTTTGACCAGAAAAGTACATATGTATCTCATTATTTTGTTTCATCTATTCTTTCTCTTTTAGGCTTAAAATAGTTAAATGATGGCTAACATTTTATAATTTACATTTTAGATTTAAACTTTCCATTCATTATGAGCTTGCTAAATATAGTTTCATTGTCTAACCCATAACTGCAATTATTAAAGTCTTGGAAACACTTAAGATGTAAGTTTTAGATTCTAGGTTGAATTACCCAATTACTTGTGCATCCTATATCAAATCAGTGATTTAGAAAGAAATTTCTGCCATACAAATATAATGATACATGATGCCATTTTGTCCAAACTTTTCATAATTTTTAACTTTGTATGCTTTTATATTTTTTTTTTGTCATTCTGAGTCTTTATTGTTAGCATTAACTCTTAGGTTTTTTTTTATCTTTCAACTAGAGATTTTCTTCTGGTGAATAGTTCATTTTTGTCTATTAATATCTTAACATACTATGAAAGATTTAAGACTTCCAAATTGCCATAAAGAAGAAGGCAATGAATACTTACTTACCCACCACCAAGTTTAAGACATGAAAGATCACCAATACAATTAAAGCCCCTTCTATATCCTTCTCTTTGCTGTGTTGGCAGATTTATCAAATACTGACATACGTTACAAGTCAAATCTGACTTTTGTATAAACAACCATTAACACTTCATTTGTCTCAAATATTGCAGGTGATATATATATATATATATATATATATATATATATATATATACACATATACCCTTTCCCCCGAAATTGGTTATTTATCTGAAATTCACCAATATTTATTTTGAAATTCACCAATTTTGAAACCTTATTCCCTCATATATTTATTTCTACTTTCACCACATATGTAATGATTGAAAAGTCTGATTGAAAAAAGGATGCAAAATTATCATTTGTGCTATGTATACATGTGAAACACATATGTATACATATGAAACACATATGATACATGATATATTTGAAACCTTCTTTAATCCAGTAATTGGTTTTGGAATTATCCATGTTTTCCTGGTTAATTTATTTTCAGTGACATATAATATTCCATTGATTGACAATTTACAACATAATCTGGTGAACCAAACAACTACTTCTAAATTTTTACAATTACAAATAATGCTTCTCTGAGTATTCTCCTAAATCTCCTCAGATTTTCAACAGTTCTCCCGAATTTATATCTAGACGTGAAATTGCTATATTGTGGGCTGTTTATATCTTATCTATTAATCATTAATTGAACAATAGTTTGAAAAGAGGGGGTAACATCTAGCTTTCAGATACATTAGCAATGATGAAATGTCATTTCAAATTGCAATCTTAAATAATCTATGTATAGTTTTTCATCATATGATCCCCAAATGTAATGAGATAGGCAATATAATGATAATGACTCTAGTATTGACAATTAATGTATTTTTATTTATTTTTTCATTTGATCCATATTATACTCCTAAGCGTAAGCATCATTAGTTACCTTTTACAGATAAGGAACCTAAAGTTTAGAGAAAGCACATGCTTATCTCAAATCTCTCAGTTTATGATAGACCCAATACTAAAAATGAATTTTCCAAATTCAAACCTCAGGTCTGCCTTATTAAAACTCCTAAATTGATATACAAAAATTAAAGTGAATAATTTAATTTTGGTATTCCACATTCAAAAACGTCTTAAAATAGTTTTTCATATTCAACACATTGTTTGAGAAGCATATATTGACATCTAAATGTTTTGGTAAAAGGGGCAAGAACATATGCTTTGTTTCTTAATTGGAATACATTCCATCTTAAAATAAGTGCCACTTTGCATTTACCTAATGCAACAAAATGCAGGCATGCTCTCTTTTCACTGCATGGTTCCAAACCTGATTAGGTGATTGTGTTACCTTCTTACTGATGCTAGTCCACAGCAAAAAGATTGACAGAAACAATCCTATAGATTTTTTTTTTAAATTTCTAATGTTTGCAAACCCTTATCAGACAACCCAGGAAGTTTATAATCCAAATTCCTGAGATTATTCCATACTCATGGACATCAGTTTTTTAAAATTACATGCACTCTTTATTATACACTTATTGTAGAGAGGAAAATGGAAATTTCAAGTTATCAGGCAATTTATACCAAATTTTATTAAATCAATAAAATGGAAACAAAATTCAGACTTGTGATAAGAAAGAAAAACTGCAAATATTTTCTAATTATTTCATGAAAAATTTGTTGTCTGTAGCACATTGTAAAATGGTCCCAAAGATATCTGCATCCTAATCCCTGAAATCTTTGGATATATTATTTTACATGACAAAAGAGTTTTTTTTTTCAGAGGAATTAAGTGTTTTGAGAGCAGAAGAGTGGTTTGATTTATTCAGGTGCTTCCCTTTCATCACATACCTTCCTTTTCTTTTCTGTTTTTCCCTTCTTTTGGTACTGGGGATTGAACCCAGGAATTCTTCTTTACAAATTGAGTTATATTCCCAGACCTTTTTAATTTCGATTTTTTTATTTTGAAATGGGATCTTGCTAAATTGCTGAGACTGGCCTCAAAATTGTGATCATTCTGCCTCAAGCCCCTGAATGGTTAGAATTATAGGTTTACTCTACCATGCCTGGCACAAACATTCTTAAAAAGGGTTAACTTCCCAACTGTGTCCAGAAGGAACTATAAAAGAATGGTCAGAGAGATAAAAGCTTGCTGGGTTTGAAGTTGGCCATGAACCAAGAAATGTGGGCAACCTCTAGAAGGTGGAAAAGGTTTGAAATAAATTCTCAAAAGCATCCAGAAGGTGCTGAAACCTTGCCAGCAATTTAATTTTAACCCAGTGAAATCTGCATTCTTCTACAAAACTCTTGAGATACAATTTTGTGCTATTTTAAGCCCCACATTTTGTGGTAACTTAATACAGTGACCATTATGGTTTGGATGTAAGGTGTCTTCTGAAAGCTCCTTTTAAAGCAGGGATATTCAGAGGTGACATGATTAGGTTATGAGATGTGTAATATAATAAGCCTACCTAGTGTGAATGGACTGACTGGCGGTAACAGTAGGCAGGTGAGGGGTGGAAGGAGGAGGCAGGCACTGGGGGCCAGTCCTGGAAGGGTATGACTTCCCTGCCTCCTCTTTCCCTGCTTTCTATGGGTTTCCTGATTCTGCCATGAACTGAGCAGCTGACCTTGGAGGGGCACTTCCCCTATGCTGTGCTACGCCACTTTGAGCCCAGAGCAATGGAGGTGACCATCTATGGACTGTAAAACCCAAATAAATTTCCCTTCTTCTAGATTGTTCTTGTAGGGTATTTTGGTCATAACAAGGCAAAACTGAAAAAACAGGTGACAATATAAGGATAATATGTAGTCTATTTTTGCCATGCCACTAGCATGTTTGGGTAGTAGGTAAACTCAATAATTCAATAAGCATTTCTTAATAATAATTATAATACTAGTTATAGTTAGGAGAAAAATATCAGACTTGATTAGGAGAACTGGTACCTCATGTTTTTATGTACAGAAGAACCAGCTTGGTTTTTATTTTAAAATAGATTCATGGTATCCATCTCAAGAATTTCTCCTTCAGAATTTCTTCAGTTCCCAATGGGAATATGAAATGGCATCATTGCTTTAAAAAATGGTTTAGCACTGGAGACAACCCAAATATCTATCATCTGTTAATGCAAATCGTGGTACCCATACAATTGAATTCTCAAAAATAAAAAAGTTGCAAACTATTGATTAAAGATAGTGATATGTATCAGCCTCAAAATAATTCATAGTAAGATAAAAAATAGACACAAAACACATCATATGGTATATTTCCACTTATAGATTAGTTTGAAAAAGACAAAAATGAAAAAGACACAAAATCAGATCAAGATTTCGAGATGCTGGGATTTGAGAAAAGGCATTGCTTGCAAAGTGTAGTGAGTGAGCTCTGTAGGTTATTTCAAATGTTCTATATCTTGATTGTGGTAGTAGTGCAAGACATGGTAGACTTTTGCAAATTCATTGAAGTTTGCACTTAAAAAGGGAGAATTTTACTATATGTAAAACTGGTTTATAAAAATGAGAGAAAAACCTGTTTAAATGTTTTAGACTTTCACAAACAGATTAAACTAGAATATACTTCAAAAATTTTAATATGTGCATAATAATTATGCAGAATAGTTGGTTTTGTCATGACTTATTTGTGCATGAATGTAACATAGATCAATTTCATTTTTTAGTACCTCCCTTGCTCTCCCTCTTGTGGCCCCCTTTCTTTATCTCACAGATCCCTGTTCTATTTTTGTGAGATTCCTTGTTTTTTCCTTTTTTCTCTCTACCTTAACAGAAGTACACTTTTAAGTCAAATGACAACTATCACAGAGAGTTTAAGAAATATTGGGCTAATGAATTTCAGAGGAACAGAAATCTTTCACTTGACTGTTAACTAAGTAATAAATAAGTTGTAAAACCCCCAATGAAAATATTTCTCTCATGAGATTGTTAGGTTCGACTCTGATCCAATTTTCGAACAACATCCTAAGAGAGTCATGCATTCCAGGTCATTTGTTCTTAGAGATAAAGATTATCCTGTCCCAATCAATTGTCCTAAAAATGAGTTTAAAAAAATTCCCAAACTACTGTAAATGAGCCTCAGAAGTCATCTTTTCCTGCAGTGAATCCATGGGATTTTGTAGTATAAGGTAGTTCATTTCCTTTCCCAAGAGTTCTTATAATTAGAAGTGTTCTTGTTAAAAAATGGAGAAGAATCTTACCACTAGTAAAATCATATACTGATTTTAAAATAAAATTATCACTTATTAAGCTATTAAAATTCATCTTATATAAAGAACAAGGGATTTTGTTTAGTAACTTTTGAGTTTTTAAAAAGCCTAAGGAGTTGCATAAAATATATTGATATATTTAACATACTCATTACCTCTTCTCTAGTGCCTTTATATCAAAAGTGTTTTGGCATGCAGTAGTTCAATGAAGTGTTGCCCTAAAATCCAAAAAATTCTCCTAAATGAAAAACTGAGAATCTGGGCAGGAATTTCAGGAGTCCTGTTGATATTTAAGGTCATCCTATGGTGGGAGACAACTCTGACATTTCCCAATTCTGTGAGCAGGGCAGAAAGGAATGAAACATCAGTGACCTTCACTGAGATAAAGATTTAGTTTCTTCTGAGTTAAAAAAAAATGAAGGCCGAAGTTTTCCCTGATAAGTGGAGAATGATATATAATGGGGGTGGGAGTGGGGAGTAAGAGAAGAATGGGGGAACTTTAGATTATGTAGAAGGAAATGAGAGGAGGGGGTTATGAAAAATGGTGGAATGAGACAGACATCATTATCCTATGTACATGTATGATTACGCAAATGGTATGAATCTACATTGTGTACAACCATTGAAACGAAATGATGTACTCCATTTGTGTACAAAATTTGGTCTGTAAAAAATTAAAAGATATATAAAAAAAAACTCTAAAAAAATTAGGATTGCAGAAGAGGAGTTTGATTACAGTTTTCAAAGTAACTTCCATGGCTATATAAATGATATGTTGACACAGGACAAGAGACATTAGTACTGGAGGTAGCTAGGGTAGTTAGAAAGCATTCCAATAGGCCAGGGATGCAGTGATAATCACTATGAATGGAGTGAAGGAGAAGTAGACTGTAGGGACTTGTTGACCAATTGAATAAATAGGTAAATAAGGAATTTAAGAATAATGCAAAGGTTTCTAGATATTCTCAGGTCAATTATCTTAAATTGCCAGAGCCTAGAGCACTGATTTTTTTTTTAAGTCAATGGTTTCAGGGCATATTGATGTATCATAAGCCTTGCACAGATGTGCCACCAAAATTAAATCAACACATAATTTTACTTTTGTTCTGTTATAATGTTCTGTAAACTCTATTTTAGAAGACATTTTTTCTTTCCAGGTTCTTTATTTCCATGAAATATAGTGCTCCTTCCCACTATTTCACACAATTTCATTTTCTGGAATGATTTAGTATATCCCTACAAGTGACAAATCTTATAGGATAAAGGTCATTAATCTTAATATCACCTTTTATCTGACTGAAAACTCCTTTCATTAAGTGATAGTCAATTTTTGTGCTTCAAACCTCTGCATGCTAAAATGGTTTTCTAAAGACATTTTAATTAAAATATGTCAAGGAAAAGGAAAAGCAAACCCTCAAAAATAAAGACCCATTACTTGACTTCAGAACTTTACCCTTCCATCAGAGTCAAGGTCTGCAGCAAGTGTTGATGACTTGGTCTGTAATTAAACGAAAGGGTGCTTACAAGAACCTATTCATATGCTTTATGATATCCCTCAGGATCATTTAACTGACTAATTCAGACAGCCTAGACAACAAATTGAAGGCCCGGACTCCTCTCCTTTTATAACTCTGTACACATAATCCCAAATTGATTCATCTCTAATACATGAGAACCAAATGAAAAATTAATTAGATTGACTACAACCCTGAAGTGAGCACTTTATTGCCATGTTGCTTTGGCTATTTGATCCTTTTTCTTTTGATTTATCAATAAAGTAGCCCATGTGGAAAAATCATAGAAGAAAGGTAAGAGCAAGCATCAGAAAAATCCAGACAAACTGTAAAACTGAGCAACCTCTGCAAAGCAGAAGATTTAGAGTCGGTCTCTAGGTATTGACTGCACTATAAACAATATATTCAGATGAAATCAATTTTTCTCATTTCTTAAACTTATGAGTTTTTTTTCTTGTATATTCTTTTTCATCTTTGTAATAGAAACAATTCCTGTTAATATGTTTATCTTTCCAATTCATCTTTAGCTCTTCATTTAATACCTATCCATCTGTAGTTATTCATTTAAAAACTGACTTACAAGCAATTATATTCATAGAAAATTAAATGTGAAGGGTTCATGTAATATAACCCCAGAATTTTTATGGGTAAAGTTACTAAGAGCCTTGGAGTCTCATGGCATTATGGGGAACTAAAAATCATTTTCTTCGACTCCCCCCACTCCTGTACTAATAATTTTAATAATCACCATTAGCCCAGTATGTTGACAGCAGAAGGGTAAGTTTTTATGGAACTAAAATACCATCTAGAGGGACTGATACAATTTATTTAAAAATATCTCAGTCAATATCAAAGTTGTTTATGAATAAAATTATATTATGCTTAACGTTAGTGCTGAAATTTAGGTCTATAGTATATAAAGTGTATACACATCAAATATAAAGTATATACAAATAATATTTTATTTATAGTACATCAAATGCATGACAAACATTTACTTGACTAGTAAGCATCATAATTTCGATTAAATCTTATATACTTTTTAAAACTTAGTTGCTATCTAATGGAAACTCAAATCAATTAGGTAATGTGAACATTAATATTTTGAATTAGATAAAGTTCAAAATTTGTAATAAAAAATTAAACTTTCTCACATTTATAGTGACTCCTTTAATTGAATTAGTTGTTATTAAGAAAACAAGATAACAAACTTATATTTTATTAATTGAACTAATTCCTCAGTTTAAAGTTCATAATCTATGGTGAAACATTAATTATTTAATATATAAGCTGTGTAGTCAGAATAAGGGCCTCGAAGATGTCCTTACCTAATCTTGAAATCTGTGAATGAAACTTAGATGGAATTAAGGTTAAGGACTTTAAGATAGTTTATTGAAGTAAAACTAATGTAATCACATGGGTTTTCAAAAGTAGAAGAAGTAGGCAGAGAACTTATTCAGAGATGCAAGAGTGGAAGAAGAACAAGAGATTCAACACATTTTTTTCTAGTTTTGAAGAGGAAAAGAGGGCATAAGCTAAAGACTGCAAATAAACTCTAGAATCTAAGGGCTCTAAGCTGACAGCCATTAAGGACAAAGTTACCTCCTCCCACCACCACCAAGAATTGAATTTTTCAATAGCCCAAGTACGCAAACAAATAAATTCTCCTTTTTAATTTCCAGAAAGGAACCAGCCCTTGGGAGAATTTGATTTTAGCCCAGTAAAACCCATGTCAGACTTTTGACCTACAGAACTGTAAAATAATAAATGTGCTGTTTCTCTTAGTTTGTGATCATTGTTATGGCTACAATAGAAAAGCAATACAAACGCCTTTAAAATAATGTAAAAAAACCTAACGGTGTTACAAACTTATCAGTTAGTGGTGTTGATCCTTGAACCAAGTTGATTTCCAAGTTGTACTCTTGGGAGGGTACTTGTTACTTGCTTCCTTTCCTATGAGTAAGCTAAACCATTGATCTAGTCTTGTTTGCTGGAACTTTTAAGTAGCAAATGGTTCTTGTGGAGTCTGTCCTCCACTCAGTAGTGAAATTTTCTTTCATCATTTCAGGAGCTCTAATGGTAATTAGATTAAGTAAAGTCTTGCCTACTGTGAGGCAAACTTAAGAGAAAAAATTTCTTTGTTATCCTTTACCACATTAGCAGCTACCAGTTTTTTCCCTCATCATTTTGGGACATTGCCAAGTTTGTAGGATTCTTCATGATTTCTTTTGACTTCAGAACCTTTGATAACTATACAGTTTTAAGTACTTTTAAAATACTAAGAAATGTGAGCTCAATATTTTAAATTTGTTATTTAGTATAATTTTTATATCATCAATATGTGGCAGAACTGCTATAATCTTTCTACCATGAGGAGATTATATCCACAAGAGGTTGAGTTGCCTGAGGTTACACACACTGCGGGCGCATTGGCCAAACTGTCACATAAAAACCAGACCCTGTAATTCCTGACAAGTTTTCATTCACTCTGATCAGATTTCCTCTTTTCTGTGAACCTCTGGTACTCTCTGTTTCATGCTTTCTCTTTCTTGGTGTGCATCTACTTGTTTATCATCTGTTTTCTCTACTAGAACAAGGAACTTTTCTCATGGTCATTGATTTATTCCAAATTCCCAAAGCAATTTCTGACATGTCATAGAAAGTTAATAAAGATTTGTTGAGAGCTGAAGAAGCAGCTTTGGAGAGCACTCGCCTAGCATGAGCAAGGGCTGCGCTTCGAATCCCCTGTACCTCAGAGGGAAAAAAAAAAAAAAAAAGATTTGTTGAATGGATAAAAGTGTGGGCACATATAACAGTCATATTCAGATCTTATTTGGTTTGTTCTTAGTTAAATATTACTATGCATCTAGCACAATTCAAGGATAATAGGACATGATTTATGTGTTAATTTATAAATAGAACAAAAGTCTATAATATCCTGAAAAATTAGAAATCTTTCTTGTTTATTACTAAACACTCTTGGGAACATTGACATTTATAATATATGTATTCAAAAATCTCCCTGGGACTCATCTCTATTATAGTTCATGGAAGGGGAAATTGGGATAAAGTAACATTTATGGGAGGTTTTTTGGATTCAGACCCAAAAGAAGCATACATCACTTTTGGTAACATCCCATGGGTTGGAATTTAAGAACATACTTAATGACCAGGAAAAAGAGATGAGCATGGAAGAGATAGGCCAACAGTCCTTGCTGAAGTTACTTTCCCTAAGGTACTTAAAATCAATGTAGGGAGGAAAAAGTTTAAACTCCAGTTTGATGGGAACAGTGTTGTGATTATTCATTCTTGGTAGAAATTAGACATCATGCTCAAATTTGCTGCTGTTAGAGTTGAATAAGTGATTTTTTATCATGGTGTGGGAAAAACAAAATCAAGAACCACTTAACAGTGCATCACTCTCAAAGTTTGTATAATCTATAGGGTTAAAACGAAAACAGGGAGAGTGGACCAGAATGAAGGAGCAGTTACCAGTAGCTGCAGAAAAACCTATAGATAGGCTCCCTTACCAGAGTGATGATCTTGATGAACAGTTAACCAACCTATGACAACATGGTACAGAGGAATGTGGGGAGTATTTTTATTTTGACTTCAATCTAATCCATCCTTCAGATCTCCTGCCTATGCCTCAGATCTGAACCCAACCAGAGCAAGAGAGAAAGAGTCCGTTCATGAAGTTTGAGGATCCCTCAGCATAAAATAGATAAACAAGGGCAAATAGTGACTTTAGATAGACCTTATGAAAGTTATAAAACAGAAATAGAGTTCTACAAGAACATAGAGAAAAATATACAGGTTGTATTGTGATTTGATAAAAAAATTCTTTCTTCTACATATTTATTTGAACTATTGTCTTATTTCAACCAAGAAATGATTTATACCAATATTGTAATTGATTCTAAAAATCTTATTCACAATTCATTCATTCACTAAGTCCATATGTACTCCACACTTAACTTTCTGTCAAAATCACTCTTGGGCATTGAGAATATAGAAGCAGTAAAACAAATGTATATTTTCATAAAGTCTGAACTCTATAATGTAGGCAAGTGAATATCTTTAATTGATTGGGAAAGTTGTATTTAGTAATTTCCCTCTGTGGGTTGGAAGGGATGTTTGGAAATGTGATGAGCTGAGTAGTCTATCTATTTAGTAGCTAAGAAGAAAAAATGGTTTTGAAAATTTATCACAGAGATGCTGTGTCCAGTTAAGCACAGATCTTTGGCTTCATTGAAGGAGTTACACAATTATTACTTTTTGCAGTCACAGAGGAGGTGCTAAGTATGCTATGTGGGGAACTTTAAAAACTTAGAAATGTATGATGAGGATATTGAAATATTTTATCCTGGGAAATATAATTTTAAATTCTTTTGGTATCTCTTCTATGATTTATGAGCACTATCAGGAACCGCTTGTATAACTGTATGCAATGGATTCCCTCCTTGGTGAATGCAAAGCCTGTAAACACAATCAGAAGATCAAAGAGTGACAGTGATGATAGGTTCATTACAGGGGATGTTCCCAAAGTAGTTTCTCTGAGCAAAGAAAGCAAGGGGCTTTTAATGGAGAGAATCATGCTTACTCGTGCAAGACAGTCTCATTATCACATGTAGAGATGGGCACACTCTTGAGCTTGTTCAGTTCCAGGTCATACTTCTTCATATACTGCATGTTCAAGAAATGGCAACACTGGAAAGCCCCCAGGCAGAGGATTTAGTATTATAATGAGTAAAGTTCACTTCTAGGTCACCAGAAAGAGTGGGGAAGGATGGTTTTGACAAGTTTATCTAGTACAGAATTCTCTTCTAGGTCACCTTGAAATTTTCTCTGGTGGGCCTTGTCTGAAAAAAAAAAAAAAAAAAGCAACTTTAAAGGCACAGTTACAATCACTTGAAGGGGCTGCAGACTTTTTCCTGAAAGCTTAGATGATTGTCCCTGAAAGTGAGGTCCAGTGGCTAACACATGTATATGTGTGCATGCACGTGTATGTGCACCCGCACACAGACACACAAATACATACACGCTCAGGATTTCTTATGTACTATGATGGAGAAAAAAACATGGTCTTTTTACTGACTGGTTTGAGACACAATCAGATGAGGAAGTAACCACAGTGATAAGAAAAGTTCAAGATGCTCTAAGAGACCATATGAAGAGCACATTTGAAATTCAGGTGTGGCTTCTCTATGGAAATTGGCATGTGAGAAAAGAGAAGGATCATGTTTTGAATGTATGGTAGTGTTCCAGTCAAATATGCTATATGCAAAGATTCGGAGTTAGAACAGGGTTTGATGGAAGAATTACAGGGTATCAGAATGATCTAAGTTACATAGCAATTTAACAAAATTTCCAAATATGATTTCTTAATGTAAGCTTTATCTAGGATTTTTAATTACTGAATTATAATGGTATAATATTTGGGGGTAGGAAAATCTGATAGATGATCAATAAAACAGCTTCTCAAAACAATGGATTACTTATTTGATGAAAACTAATCTATTCTTCCTTCTTTTCTGCCTTTCTTTTGTGATAAGACACTTGTTACATGCCAGCAACTTGGCTAGATATCAAGGATACAGAATGGAAACCATAACACATGCATGCAGTCTGCTATGTACTAAGATAGGTTCAATGGAACTTCCTTGAAGAGGTACATATTCTACTTGAGCTATAATAGATACTTATGGTAAATTAGGTGACACCTAATGTGAATCAAACACGATGATTAGGTGTCAGTCAGAAAGAGAAGGACAACAGCATTTTCTAATGCAGGTGTAGAGAACTGAGTATAAAAATACAGAGGTATGAATTAGCATGGTGCATTTAGAGAGGTGTCAGCAGTTTGGATTGCTTTATTATAGAGTGGGAATGGAGTGTGATAAGAAGGTTTCAAATCATGAAGTACCTTATATACAAGGTTTGGATTTAACTCATATGTCATAGCAGTTGGAGTAGTTTAAGTGTGATCGATAATGACCTAATATGTTTTATGAGAAGAGCTTTACGTATATTGCATCATGAATTAGATATTACTATTTTTATTTCATTTGTATATGTATCAATGGATATTTTGTCTATATATGTATACAAATATATATAGTTTTTTAGGACAATGTGTGGGTGTGTATATATATACACTATATATATATATATATATATGAGGGAGAGATATACTTAAAACGTTTGCATAGTCCTAGAGTCGTACCTTCTGATTCAAGAAGCAGCCTGCTTACCCACAATTCTGTCCTGATCCATCTGGACATTTTTTGAGGATTATCCTGTGGAAGTGTGATTAATGCATGAAAAATAAAAAGACATGGACAAAAGTTGAAGTTTATTGCAATAATCATGAAAAATATTTATGTTACCTGAGGCAATTTTTGTTGAAATAGGAAAGAGTGGAAAGATTTTAAATGTTTTGGTGAAGCAAAATTAATAGTACTTAACATCTGATTGGATGTGAGGTTAAAAGAAAGACAAAAGTTGAAGAGTGTTTCTATTTTTCTAAATTTGGTAACTGAATGAAGGATGATAGTCTGCCTATTGTGGAATTTAGTAAACAGAGAAGAATGGGGTTTTGCCATTATTAAGAAGATAGGCAACATCTGACATGTCAATATAGAGATATATATGGACTTTCTAAGTGTGGGAGTTCTTTTAGGACAGTGGATATAAATGGAGCCAGAGAGTTTAGAGACGTATAACTAGGTTGAAGTAACTGTTATTGGGGGCTGCTGTACATGTGAACTTCATCCTGTTGTGATTCTTAAATTTAAAAGAGAAAATGGTTGCTCATTGTTCTTTGGATTAAAACCTACTCATGCCTTCTCTCTACACATCCTGTATTCACTCTAAGGAGAAATTCTACCCCTGTGTTAGCTTTGTGGCACTGGGTCAAAAATACTTGAAAAAAACAACTTAGAGGAGGAAAAGCTGATTTTTGGTCACAGTTTCAGATGTGGAGTCACAGTTTCAAGGAGTTTCAGTTCCATGATGGGTTGACTTCATTGTTCTAGGCCCGAGGTGAGGCAGAACATCATGGAGGAGAAAAGTTACTCAGCCCATGGTGGACGGGAAGCAGGAAAAAAGGAGGAAGGCACCACAGGGAAAATGCTCCCTTCTAGTGACCCACCTGCCAGCTGTAACCATCCAGTTAGTCTATTCAAATACAGTGGACTGTTAGATTACAGTTCTCATAATCTAATGATTTTACCTCTGAATATTCAGAGGATTTTATGCTGGGGAGGCAACTCATATCCAAACCATAACAAACCTCTACCTATTCTTGATCCATAACTATATGAGCCTCTTCAACATTTCTGAAGTATTTATTTTCACTGACTGTTGTCAATCCAATACACCATGTTTTCTCTCAGCTTGGGAATTCACATGTAATAATTCATTTCTTATGGTTATCTTTCTCTTCAAAATTAACTAACATCTACTCACCTTTCAGAGTTCCGCACACACAAACACACATAAACAGAGTTTAAAAACCCTCTATGTGTTCCCATAGCCCACAGGACCATTTCAACCATATCAAAATTTAAGGCTGCATGATTAGTTTGTTTTTCAGAAGACCCCAAATTATAAAATTGTTCAGTTCTTGTTTTCCCTACTAACCACTCTTCCTTCAGAGGATCTAGCACAATTTTTATTGCTGTTATTCAGAAAAATATAATTCTTGAAATGAATAAGTAAATGAGTATGTAAGGAGGAAAAAGAAAGATTGAAAAGACAAAATTTTAAGATGTAGAAAGAGGATTATCTAAAATGGGGTGTAAAGGATATGCTAAGGGGAAAGAATAAAAGTTGAGAGGAGTTTCTTAGGATCCAGAAGAGAAGAAGTGTTTGCCAAGGAGGTAGAGGTCAACAGGCTAGCACTGTAGTAGTCAAATCATACAGGAATAGAAATTATCTACTAGATGTTGCAACCTGGAAGTTAACTTTGAAAGCAATACTAAGATGTATCCTTAATTCCATGACAGATTTTAACTGTTTTCTTTTTGAATCAATTAAAATAAAGACCTCATTAAAACACACATGAGGCATCTTTTCCCCAGTAGCAAGGAGAATTGGGTATTCATAGATAATTTGATTAGTGCTAGATTAGTATTCTAAATTTTTAATACATACTCTATTTGCCTAATTGTTATATATTCCATAGTCAGACACCAAAAGATCTTTTATGTTTAGGTAAATATAATATCAATCTTATATGAAAATTAATATTAGGAGATATAATCAATAAATACTTTCTCCCAAAAACTACAAAGGGTTTTCTAATCATCCTAATATTGTGGTAAATTAATGTTATATTGTACTGATGTTTTAATTTTTTTTTCATTTTAATACTTACATGTGGTCAATATATACCTAACTAAACAGATATTTTAATAGGCTATGCTTACTATTTTCTTTCGGGAGTACATTGGGAATTGAACCCAGGAGTGCTTTACATATTTTAAAATTTTACAATAGGGTCTTGCTAAGTTGCTTTAAGGTCTCACTAAGTTTCTGAGACTGACCTCAAACCTAGGATCTCCTGCCTCAGCCTCCCAAGTCACTGGGAATACAAGCATGAGCTACCATGCCCCAGTTCTGTTCTTACTTTTATTAAGTGAAATTTGTTTTCTTAAAATTTTACATAGAATATTCAATTTTGAAGGTAGGAGACAATTATTATTATTGTCAATAATATTTGGTAATATCTATTGCATTTTCCTGAATCATGTACTTTTATTTTATTGAATTTAATTGTTGGTTAGAAAAAATGCTTAGCTCATTGTTGTGCATTCAAAGTTTAAAATGAAAGTTCCAAAATAATCATCCCTGGTTAGACTTGTGATATAAAAGGAAGGGAAAGATCTAATTTTTGTACATATGTACATTTATAACTCTTCTCCATCAAGATATTTTTAAATTGGTACTATTCATTCAGAATACAGCTACTATAAAAATAAATCACTCAAGCCTGTGCTCCTCTTCCACATAAATTAACATAAATGGGGTCAGAAATAATATAATGAATAGGAATGTTATGAAACTTTGTAAAAGGGAAATGCATGAGTAAGATTAAAATGTGTTGATTAAAACATTGCATATTCTATGTCACTGAAGCACAAAACATTTTCAAAATATTTGCTGTTAATATATTTATAATAACATTTCATAGCAATCTGCATTTTATATACTACACTACTTTGCAAAAATTAGAATTTTGACATTTGAAAAATTTATAATAGTTTGTATTGCTTCTTTCAGCATTGTAATGTTTATGAAACCTGGTTTGCCTTCTTTTTCTTTTGCTGTGTTTTATTAACTATTAGATGGTAAGCTTGAAAAATATACTGCTTTGTTTCCTTCTATCTGTGCATATGTAGTAGGATTTCAATAAAGTTTTGAAAAATATGTGCATAATGAATAAATAAATTAAGTGGAAAAACAATTTCTGAGATCCTTTCCCACCTTATAATGAAAATCTGAGGAGTAAAATAACACAATTTTAAAAAACTGGGAGTCTAGGAGTTGGTCTAAGATGTATATTTGCATAAATTCTCCATGTTCTGTGTTAAAGTTTGTGGAAAGTGGAGAATTTTTAGATAATATTTGAAGGTCTTTTCCAGCTCTATCAATTTACAATTTGCCGTTGCTACTTTGCAAGGCAGTGTGCTGTTGAATCCTTATCTATGGGCACTGGGTTGAACATTTCTCTAAATATTCCAATTTTTT
Organism: Sciurus carolinensis; assembly: GCF_902686445.1. Classification (NCBI taxonomy): domain Eukaryota; kingdom Metazoa; phylum Chordata; class Mammalia; order Rodentia; family Sciuridae; genus Sciurus; species Sciurus carolinensis. Next base: position 87,715,667 of record NC_062222.1, read on the forward strand.
CAGGGGTATGATATTTCTCTGCAGTGACATGAAGCAATTCTAACAAACTGCATGAAGCAAATTTGGGGTAGTATAAAATATCAATAAAAATAAATTATAATACATGAAACCAATGCAATTGAATGCATCTGGATACATGTAGTCATGAAGTCAGTCAATCTGCATATAGTATATATTGCTTTATGATTCCCATTTTACTTTTAAGGAAACTGAGATTGAAAGACTTCAATAATTGCTCAGAGTACACAGGCAGTAATTATTACAGTAGAGTACTTCTTCAGATCTCTCTAGCCTCCAAAACATGCTTATTGCATTGTGTCCAGAGTAAAACTGGGTAAGAATCTTAATTGAGTTGAATTTTTTGTTTGTTTTATATCGTGGGTTAGTCATTGTTTATTTTTCTGTACAAAGTTTTATTTTCTGAGAAACTATAATAAATTATGTATGTACCTTTTCTCCAAACAAATAACAAGTAAAAGAAAGCTGAATTTTCCTTTTCTTTAACACTGATTGGTTTATTGTTGGATTTGTATGTCAATGATTTAAGGAGAATCTAATATTGAAATGAATGTAAGACAGAAGATAATAAATAAGATGTTCCATGTTAGAAAAGCCTCAGTTTTTTTCTAGTAACCCTAGGAACATTTATACATTTTCTTTATTGGCACAAGCAAAAAGAGAGAAGGAAGGGGAAGGAAGAAAAGATAGCAAACACATAGTTCTATGCCAGGCATAGTTCTGAACACTATCTATAAGAAATACTGTAGTCCTCACAATAACCCTATGAGTTAGTTATTTTTATAACACTGGGAGGAGATGCATGGGTGGTAAGGGTGCAGGAAGTATGGATGTGCACAACAGATACTGTCAAACTGTGGCTTGTCTTTGTTTTTGTTTGTTGTTTGTTTTCATTGTCTTTTCCCACATTATAATATTAGTTTCTCCAGTATAGAATTAAAAACTTAAATATGCATCATGCTTTTCAGTAAAGATGCAACTGTACTCATGTAAGTCTCAATCTAGATGAGGCTCCCTTATTTTGGGCTGTCTGTGAGTGATGGCTATAACCATGTAGATGTGTTCCCAGTGCTGGAAGCATTTGATGTAACAGAAAGGTTACTTGGTGATCACAAGTGCAGTAATGATAGTTTCTTTACCATGATGATTCTGGGGTATCATTATGTCTCTGGAAGCCTTGACACTATACTGTATTTTCAAACATCTATCAATCTGAATCAACTATATTGTTTAATAAATTATTTTCTTTTGCTTGAGTTAGCCAGAGAAATTCTGTCATTTGCAATCAAAGCTATTAACCAATACTCTGTATGTCCAGCAGTTCCCCTCATTTGAGGTTACTTTCTGTGGTTTTACCTACCCATGGTGAACTGCAGTTTGAAAATAGTAAATGGAAAATTGCGAGTCCTTCCTTTGTTTAGGGTGTCCATGCTGGATATATGTGATACCCTGTTAGTCATTTAGTAGCTATCTTAGTTATCAGGTTGACTGTGTGCTCTTGAAGTGCTTGTGCTCAAGTAACTCTTATTTTACTTACTAATCATCCCAAAGTACAAGAACAGTGATACTTACAATTTGAATATGTCAAAGAGAATATATGAAGTGTTTCCTTTAAGTGAAAAGGTGAAGTTTTCAACTAAGGAAACGGGAGTGCTGAAGTGCTAAGATCTATAGTAAATGATTGTTGTTAGTCTCCTATTCAGCTAATATATAATAAGATTTTATCATAGATAAGTTTTAAAAACCCTCTAGTATGTATAAGCCTCAGTACTATCTGTATTTTCAGGCATTGATAAGGAATTGGGGTTAAGGTTGTCTGGTGTTGGGACTGGGGTTGGATTTGGGATTAGGGTTAGGGCTAGATTTCTCCTATGTGATAGCAGATACTCTGCTAAGCCTACTTGGCATTAAAACAGTACATTCTCATAGTTTTGTAGGGTATGTCAGCTGTGGCTATGATCCCTAACCCCTCGGATTATAGGTTATTGAATATTAGAATTACTCTACTATCACCGTATTTTTAAAGATTCCTAATGAAGGAGCCATACACCATATCCTTCAAAACAAAGAAACTAGAATTTTTGGGTATCCTAGCCTATGACAAAGAGAAACATCACATTTACTCAGAGATTAGATTTCCTCAAAACATACCATTCATTTTTCACTTTGTAATTTCATCTCCAAAATACATTTATTCATTCCCCTTTTGAAAATTTGACATTCTGAGAAATCTTTAATAGAGGATCCATGGTATTGTTTGCTTTCCTGCTGCTTCTCTGCTTGTACATTTATTTCCTCCTCATTATTTTGAACCTTTGTAGTCTCTTTGGATTCCCCTGTTTGCATTACTCATTCATATTGTCACTTCATATTTCTTTGATTATTCCATGAGGAAGATGTGAGAATCCAAAGGAAATGCATTTCTATACTATGTAGGCTTTATTTATGTGTGGTGGCACTGCCCAGAATGACATTTTCCTAGTTAAGAAGTGCAGCACAGTAGTAGTCTCTAAGAGCAGTTCTATAGTCAGATAATGTTATTAGGATGTGAAACTACCAGTGAGTTTCTAAGCCTCAGGTGCTGCCATTCAATGTATGAAAAATGAGGACAATAGTTTATATCTCATGGACACAACTAAATTATTACAGATGGAGCACTTGGACCAGCGCATAAAAGGTCTGACAAAATATTAGCTGCTGTAATTACTATTCTCATGGAGCAGAGTAAGGGGATTGTGGCCTGTCACCAGATCCACACATTGGATCTATTCCAGGCATCTCAATTATACTATGTCCCCAAATTTTCTTTATTCTATTTTTATAATGTCACTGTTATTTTAGTTACTCAATCATAAATCTGCATCTTGTCCTTGACTTTTTTCCCTCCACCCACAATATCCAATAGTTCACTAATTCTATCTCCTAAATATCTCTGAACCCATCAAAATCTTTTTATTTATGTTGTTAGGTTTTATTTATATTGTTAACCTCTTGTTTCTTCTCTTTATCAACATCAATGTATTTTTTGCAGAGTACCAGAATGTTATGTTACACAAGTATGTTAATGTTGTGAATCTGAGCAGAAAACCTTTAATCACTTCACATAACTCTTGAAATACAATTTCATACTATTTATGTGGCATGATTTATGTTTTCCTTCATTCCTAGCCACCTACATCTACCCTCATTTTTTTATATTCCTGCCACACTAATCTCTATTCATTTTTTCCCTTACATTTTTATGAATTTTGTTATCTAGGACCTACAGATAAATTTTTCCTCTTCCTGTGGGTCATCTTAACACTCATTTGTCTTATTCATCATAATGTTACTACATTTTATGGCCCTTAGGGAGTATTCCCTTAAACCCAAGGCCATATAAAATCTCATAGCACTCAGTATCAAACTTTTGTTTCCTTTGTTAAAACTTATTTGCCTAAATGATCAATAATAAAAACAATAATAAGTGCTGGCAAGGATGTTGGGGATAAGGTACACTTGTACATTGTTGGGGCTTCAGTATAATCACTCTGGATAGCAGTATGGAGATTCCTCAAAAAAACTTGTGTCAAAACCACCACATGACCCAGCTGTCCCACTTGGTATTTTCCCAAAGGAACTAAAATCAGTCTACTATAGATATATAGTCATCTCAATGTTTATAGCAGCATAATTCATAATAGTTGAATTATAGAATTAACCCAGATGCCTATCAATAGATGAATGGATTAAAAAATTGTGGTACCAAAAATCAACTCAAAGTGGATCACTATTCTAGTGCCTAAGTCCTTGATCTAATAGAAGAGAAAGTAGGCCCAAATCTCCATCAAGTTGGCCTAGGATCTGACTTAAGACTACTAAAGCAGAAGTAAAATTAAGAATCAATAAATGGGATGGCAACAAACTTAAAGGCTTCTTCTCAGCAAAGAAAATAATCAATAACATGAAGAGAGAGTCTACAGAATGGGATAAAATCTTTACAAACTGTACTTCAGATAGAGCATTAATCTCCAGAATACATAAAGAACTAAAAAAACTCAACACCAAAAAAATCAAATAACCCAATCAATACATGGGCAAAGGAACCGAACCAACATTTCACAGAAGAAGAAATACAATCAATTAATATATATATGAAAAAATGTTCAACATCTCTAGAAATTAGAGAAATGCAAATCAAAATTAATCTGAGATTCCATCACACTCCAGTCAAAATGGCAATTATCAAGAATAAAAGTAACAATAAATGTTAGTGAGGATGTGGGGAAAAAGGTTCACTCTACATTGCTGATAGGACTACAAATTGGTGCAACCACTGTGGAAAGCAGTGAGAGAATCCTCAGAAAACTTGGAATGGTACCATTATTTGACCCAGCTATCCCATGCCTCGATTTATATCCAAAGAACTTAAAATCAGCATAGTACAGTGATGTAGTCACATCAATGTTTATAGCAGCTCAATTCACAATAGTTAAACCATGGAACCAACCTAGGTGCCCTTCAACAGATAAACTGATAAAGAAATTGTAAATATTCATACAATGGAATCTTAGCCTTAAAGAAGAAAAGTGTGGCATTTGCAGGTAAATGGATGGAACTAGAGAATATCATGCTAAGTGAAATAAGCCAATCCCAAAGAATCAAGGGCTGATGTTTTCTCTGATGTATGGATGCTAATATACAATAAGGAGGGGTTGAGTGGTAGGGAAGAATATAAGTACTTTGGATTAGACACAGGGGAGTAAAGGGAGGGAAGTAGATATGGGAGTAGGAATGATAGTAGAATGAATTGGACATTATTATCCTATGTGCATATATGATTACATGACCAGTGCTAACTCTACATCATGTACAACCAGAAGAATGAGAAGTTATACTCCATTTATATATGATATATCAAAATGCATTCTACTCTCATATATAACTAAATAGAACAAATAAAAATAAGTTAAAAATGTGATATGTACACAATGCGGTTCTCCTCATCAAAAAGAATTAGATTATGGTATTCACTGGTAAATTGTTGGAATTGGAGAACATCATGCTAAGTGAGAAGCCAAACTCAGAAAGTCCCTTGAAATATTTTCTTTCAGATGTGAAAACTAGAGCAAAATAAATGAAAAGAGGAGAGAAAGATAGTATATCATACAGGAAGAACAGTAATGTAGAATATGGAGAAGCAGAGTGGAGAGATGGGAAAGGGGAGACAATGCAGAATGAATTCTTTAAAAATTATATTATGTGAATATATTATGGGGAGTTTCATAAGTTTCACCCTTATGTATAAGTAAAAAGAACCAATTCAATATAAATAGATGAGCTAAAAGAACTCTATCAGGGTAGAGCAAAGAGAATGGGGTAGGGGAGGGAAGACAGAAGAGCAAAGGGGGGATCGTGAACTGAAATCAAATTCCTTGAATGTATGATATTGTCAGGATGATCTCAACTAATATGTATAACTATAAAACTCTAAAAAACAAACAACAACAACAACGAAAGAACAAGAATACCAAAATCTATTTGCCTTCATTCTGACTTCCACTTGGGCCACTGATGTGTCTATCTTGATAATTACCCATCCTGGCACTTCACATAATCCATTGCATGCAACACGTATTCAGAAAACAGTTTGAACAAGTTACAGATCGAAGTCAGACTTGCAGAATGATTTCAAATCGAACCACCCTCAGTTTGGAAGGTATACATTCTTCTTATTGTAGGCCAGACTTACTCTGTACCTCCTGGTGATCCTAAGTTTTGAGGTGTTTATCAACTGACCATCCTTGAAGGAAATGGAAAGTTGTTGAGCTAGAGCTCTAAGGAAAAGTAGAATGAAGAGAAATCTGTTTTTATGAAGTTGAAATTTGAACAAAAGTCAACATTAGTGGAAGGAAAACTATTATATAAGTTTTTGTGTGCTTCCAAAAAAGTGGGACCATTATAGTGCATCAGGGATCCTAAAAGCAACATAAACCTGTCAAGATTTATTTCCAGGAGGGTCTAAGAACATTGCTGTGAACATTCTGGCATGTAACTCCCAAATACTAGGGCTTGCTAAGATGATAATGCTGGGTTGCTGTATAAAATACTCTCTACTTGACTACTCAGTTGTAGATTATTTCCATAAGTGTTTATGATTTAGATTCCTACAACAGTGTTTATTGCTCTACATACTTACCAATGCTCAATATTATTTTTCATCTAAAATTTGCTGGGATGGTGCTAGAGGTATGATTTCTCATTTCATGTGCATTTATGTGAACTCTAAAGATTTTAAGCATTTTTTTGTGCATTTATTGTATATTTTGGCTTCCTTTCTGTGACGTGTGTGTTCATTGTTTTCTATTTTTATAGTATTTCATATTGATTTGTAGAGTTATTTGATTACATTTGTTTTAAATTCTTCAACTGATGACTTGTGATTTCTTTTTCATGATAATTTTTTGCTGATTAGAAATTCTTATTTTTAATATAATCAAATTTGTGTAATCTTTTGTTGTGATTTTTGCTTGTCTAATATTTTGCTAAAGACACATTCTCCATTTAGAGGTTATAAGATATTCTGTATATGGTCTTGCACACTTATATTTATGCTGATATTCCATCTGGAATTAAATTTTGTGTATAACATAAGTAATGGATCAAATTTATTTTATTTGTCACTGGGATATTCAATTATCCTAGCATTATTAACTAATAGCTCCTGCAATGCCATAACTATCACATAGAATTCCAACATGTGCATATGTCTGCTTCCAATTTATTCTGTTTGTTGTTTGCTTGATTTTTGTTAAGAGTAGGACAATTTAAATTATAGAATATTGAGCATGGGTTAGAAAACTGAATCTGCTACTTAGAACATTGGGCAAGTTATTTAAATTCCTTATGTCTCAGATTTTTTATCAAAATAAATACAATAATGTCTTTGTCAAAAAGCTATTATGTATCCTTCCTAAAGGTCATATATGTAAGTTATATCATCATCATCATCATTATTATTATTGCTGTTTCTATAATAGTACCACACCATCTTAACTAAAGTAAAGACCTCTATGTCATTATTATTCTCCATTATCACTTTAGTTATTCTTATCTCTTTGGTCTTCCATATGTATATTTGTGAATGATATTAATGGACTTTTGGGAAAATGGTTTCTATTTTGTCTGAATTACATATTATATGCTTATCATTTTAGGAGAATCTGCTCTTTTGTTACTGAGTTTTCTATTCACGGACTCTGTATCTCTCTCCATTAACTTAGTTGTGTACTGTACTTTGCATTTTGAATGTCTCCCAAATGCTCACCTGTTAAAGGCTAGGTTCCCAGCTTGGAGCTATTGGAAGGTAGTAGAATCTTTAAGGAGTTAGTGGCAGTGGGAAGTTTTAGGTGCCCTGGATGTGTGATTATGCAAATGGTGTGACCCTAGTCCCTTCCTTCCTTCTATGCTTCCTTCCTCCCTTCCCACCCACTTCCTGGCCCTCAGGTGAGTAACTTTGCTATGCCACAAGCTCCCTGCCATGGTGTGCTGCCTTGCCATGGGCCCAGAAGCAATGGGGTCAATCAATCATGGACTGAAACCTCCTAAACTGTGAGCCCAAATAAACCTTTTCTAAGCTGATTATCTCAGGTATTTGTTATAGTAATAGAAATCCAACTGGCACATTAGGTCTTTCAAAAATTTTTATTTTTTTATGGAAAGCAAATATCTCATTAGTTTTATTCTTAGATGCAGCTCATATTTTTTTGCTATTAGAAATATAGGTTAAATTCCAGCAACTCGGGAGGTTGAGGCAGGAGGATCATGAGTTCAAGGCCAGCCTCTGCAGATAACTGAGGCACTTAGCAACTCAGCAAGACCCTGTCTCTAAAGAAAATATTTTTTAAAAAGGGCTTGGGATGTGGCTCAGTGGTTCAGGATCCCTGAGTTCAATCCCCGGCACCCCTACTCCCCCCAAAATATAGGTTATTGTTGCATTTTTCTTGACTATTTGTTTCTGGATTTGATCCTATATCACTTTGAGTTGTGTCTTCTTTTCTTCTGATGCAATTAATAAAGTCTTCATTTTCATCAGAACTTTGTTTTCTTCTCTATTTTTCCTGATTGCCTGCAACTCATATTGTGTCTAATTTCGTTTTCATGTAATACCTTCCCTTAGCTTTTCATTTCTCTTTTGACCCCTTATAAAATTGGTTGATTTGGAAATTTTTGAAGTCATCTCAATGTCTATGAACATAAGTTTTCCCATTAGTTGTCTTCATCTGCCTTTCTTTTTCCTGATTTTTTAATTCATTCTTTTTTGTGTTGTTTCTGTATTTATTCCTTACCACTCCTTTTAAATCATTATTTCCTCCTGGGCTTGTTTGTAGGTATTGCTTTTGTGTGTAGAAAGATGAGGGTTGTTTGGAGAGAGAGAAACCAGAACCCTATCAGCCTGGAGGAAAATTCTTATGGCATAGGGTTCTGTAGGAGAGAATATTCTTTCAGCATTTTCTTGTTCCCAGATCCCCGAGTTCAACTTTGCATAACTTCTGATAATGCAGTGTCTCTCTCACTCCCTCCTCCTGAATCAACAGACTGCCTTCTGTAAATATAGCTTGTTTGTGGTGCTCCACACTTCATATAATCTGGTGGGGGAAATTCTTGCCCTCAGCCCATGCACATTTTTTTCTGTTGTTCTAAAGAAGGAATTTCTGGGTTTTATCCCTCAGAGGTTTACTTTTTCCTACAGAGAGATGAAAGCTTTGTCTAAATCTGGAGGCTTATCTTTTATTTCTACCCTATGAGCATTTACTCATTCACACAGCAAATATTTCTACATAAAATATGTCAAATACTTTGTTAGTTTCTAGGGAACATTTTTCAATATGAAGATTTATGGAATATGCCCTCAAAACACTTTCCTTCTTCTGAAGAGAGAGTTATACATGCACAAAAATGACAATACAATAAATTAATTATGATGATAGAATTATGCACAAGAAAAGCTGAAAAATAAAAATGCCTAAGTCTGCCTGCATGAGGTGGGGAGATTTCAGTCAGTTCATAAAACAGGATATAGATCTGCTACCTGTAAGGCATTGCACTATGTGGAGAGGCAGCAGTGACTAAGGTCAGCATGATCTCTGTCCTTGTGAAGTTTAGAAGCAAGGAAGCTAAAAGAATGAAATGACTTTTAACCTGACAGATTAAGGATAAATAGTGTTCTTAAATAACGAAGAAGAAGGTTTGAGCAAAGGAAGGGAAGCTCAAGAAAGTCACACCAGTTTATGAAATTCTGGGAAGTCTTCCAGTGGATCATAAAAGTCAAGAAGTGCTTGTGATGGAAGATGTAGCTAGACAAGCCAATTAAGAAAGTACACCACATACTACCACAGGTAAGGGATTTGATCAAGGGAATGAAACCATCACTTTAGTATGTTGGCAAAAAAAAAAATCTCATAAATAAGTATGAAGGATTGATTGAAAGGGGAAAGGACAAGACTCCAGAGTTTGAACAATGTATTTATATTGAAAAACAAGGAATAAGAAAGTTCTGGGTTTAGGAGGTATGATAGGTTGGAGATAAAGAGTGAGAATGGAGGGATTTTTTAGCTCATCAGTTCTTCAGGAGAATAGAAGGTCTTCAATTCCTCTCAGGTTTCTGATTCCAACAAAAGGATAAACAGTGGTTATTTACCAAAGCAGAGGTTATATCTTATAATGCTTTATTTCGTGTTGAATATAACATTTGTTGTGGGGTTTCAGGGTAATCTTACAAAATCCAGTCCAAAAAGTGTATATTTCTTCTCAGGCTAAATGAGTCCTAATTTATGTTTCTTCTACCAATTTATTTTTCTGTTCTCTTGCAGTCTGGCTACCTCAGCAAAGTCCATAGTTTGTGTGCTTGGTTATTTGTTTTCCCACTTGGTTTGATATCAGATTGTGCTTAATATGGGTTTGGCATGAAATAATATCTGGCCCCAATTTTATTTATAATCTAGAACCAAATTCTATTTGACTAATTTAATATGTCTGTCCTATGTTCTATTCCAAATTTCTAATGGCTAGAATCATGTGACCACCCTTGTTTGAGTTAGTGGTATTCCCTGTAGTACTTAGGCATGTACCTTTCAGACTCTGGGTAAAGCAGTTTTTTAAAGATGAGTAGAGATGAGGAACATACCACTGAGATGTATAGCACATAACATTCCCAAACAAAACATGAATGGGCAAGTATATTTTGTGGAAAAAAATAACCAGTTTAAATTTTAGTATCTCAACTTTGAAAAGCCTTTATGTTATCAAAGTGAAAGGGGGTCTAGAACAGCTATATATTTCTTAGGACAGATTCCCAACAAAATGGTCTCTGCAATAAAAGTTTGCATGAAGAATTATTTGGGAATGCCCTTGGTATCAACATAGATTGGTGGGGAGAGGCTACAGGAAGGAAAATTGTACATCTGAAAGAGTTAAACTGAGATGTATTTCCAAAATAGCTATTAACCGATTTTGGGAAAGCTCAGAATCTGGAATCACCCTTCAGAGTTTTTTAGCATTGGCAGAATAATGAGAGTAGCCTTTTGGTCACAGATGTTTCATGGTTATTGATTGTAGGTTTCCCAAAGGGAAGGGTGTGATCCTGGACAAGACAGCTCTTTTTCAATGAATGTAACTCTTTAATAGTATTCAGCAAAGACTGCAATATTCTAAGCAGATGGGTACGGGAGTGCTTAGGTCCTCAGAAAGAAATCTGAGCAGCACATCACAGCATCTACTATGGATTCATTATTGGAGTTTAAAGATTTGGATTTGGTAAGCATGATCTTAGATATAATAGGGGAACTCAGATTGAAATCATAGGTGGAGACGGTATCGATTAAAATTATGGCATTTGCAGGCAAATGGATGAAATTGGAGAATATCATGCGAAGTGAGATAAGCCAATCTCAAAAAACCAAAGGACGAATGATCTCACTGATAAGTGGATAATGACACATAATGGGGGGTGGGAGGGAGCAAGAGTGGAGGAAAGAGGGACTATATAGAGGGAAAAGAGGGGTGGGAGGGGTGGGGGGAAGGGAAAAAATAACAGAATGAATCAAACAACATTACCCTATGTAAATTTATGATTACACAAATGGTATGCCTTTACTTTACTCCATGTACAAACAGAGAAACAAAATATATCCCATTTGTTTACAATAAAAAAAAAAAAAGACATAGGAAACAGAATGCCCTAGGAGTTACAACATTGAAGGCATAAAGGAAGAATAGCAAATCATACTGAGAAAGAACCAGGGAAGTGAGTCGACCAGGAGACTGCAAGTCCCAGATACTAGGTACTATGGTTTGAATGTGTCCCTCAAAATCCATGTGTTGCAAACTTAATCCCCAATGCAAGAGAGTAGGAAAATGGAATTTGTCAGGTGTTTAAGTCATAAGGGTGAGGCCCTTGGGCCTGGATTAATGCTTTACTAAAAAGGATTCAGGACGGAGTTTGATTCTTTTGCCTGTCTCCCTTTTGCCACATGGTGACACAGCATTCCTCCCCTCTAGAGGACACATTACTCAAAGCACCATCTTAAAAGCTGAGAGTAGCCTTTACAGACACCAAACCTGCTAGCACATTGATTTTGAACTTTGCTACTTTCAGAACTCTTGAGAAGTTAATTTCTGCTCATTATACATTACCCAGTCTAGGGTGATCTGTTATAGAAGCACAAATGAAATAAGATTTGTGGGGGTGGGCAAAGGTAAAAAGAAAAGAAAAGAAAAAAAAAAAATCTAAGAAAGGAAACAAACTAGAACATTCATTGATCCTGATCCCGTCCACACATTTCTGACTCTACAACTACACAGATTTGTTTACTGAGGACATCCCCAAAGTCCAGTCTTCAGTCTCCACTTGTTTATAATCAACACTTCCTTATAACTCTATATGAGATTTTGTCCCAAGTTTGAATGTCAAACAAATCATTTTTAGGTTCTAATTTTCCTAGGTTAGCAATTTTATTGATGATATTTTTGAAATGTATTAATAATAAATATAAGGTACTACTGAAACAAGTATATTTTTTAAATAAGTTCTTCCCTGATATACTTTGGCTTTCTCATTTCCCCAGTGCTGACATAAGAGGTGGTCATAACTTTTAAATTTATTTCCAAATATCATCTTTGATAGTTTGTTATAGTACAACATTCTTGATTCAGATTCTAACTCTCTTTTATACTCACTGAGTTTCTGGGTCTAATCTCCCAAACTCTATTGTCCTGATCTTCTGCTATAAACATGAAGGTTAGTATTAATATCTAACAACATTGTTGTATCAGCTTAATGAAAAAAACAATGTGAAAAGAATTGTAAATGATAATATGCTAAATACCTTAAACATTAAGAAGTTGAAATATGCCTAGTAATGTTCAGCATTCATCAAAAGTAAAAGGAAAATAGCAATGGAGATATATACTATCAGTTAGGAAGCTTTCCTATTTCTTTAGAGATTGAATTAGCTGAAAGATAGTTTTCTTAGTGTAGCAACTATATGGCTACATAAAATCAAGTTAAGGTAATAGATAAACCCATAAGGGATCATGTCCTTGGTCATGGAGGCACATACCTGTAATTCCAGGGACTCTGGAGGTTGAGGTGGGAAGATCATAAGTTTGAGGGCATCCTTAGCAATTTAGCAAGACCCTGTCTTGAAATGAAATAAATAGGCGGGAGATGTAGTTCAACCTTGGATTCAATCTCCAGTAGCATGAAAGGAAAGAGAGAAGAGAGAGAAAACCATGTTGCATCAGAAAAAAATATAAAAAGAGATAAAAACCATAAGTTAGAAGTATTTTTAACATTTGATATATGGCTAGGAAAGAGTAATCCAGCAAAGGAAAATATGAAATGGTATGAGGGCAATAGAAGGGATGAGACCATTCCAAGGTTTGAAATGATCAAGAATCACTTGGGAACCAAATAAAAGTACAGATTCCTTGACACCATTCCCTAATTCAGATATGGGGACAAAGAATCTGAATTTTAAGCATGTATCTCAGGTAACTTTGCTAGAAACAGTACATATAAACCATCAATATGTTACTTTAGATCTTTTCGCAAAGTAGTCATTTCAGCTTGTCAATTCTTATGTTAAGGAAATACTAACATAAGGGAAGTGATTAACTTTTGATAGGCCCTGAATTTAGGTTAATGAGTTCTCTGGTTAAAAGCACTCCACAGAAATATAGTACTTAGTAAAAGCTAAAAGAGAAACTTTTTTTTTCACATTTACATTTGAGAATATTTTATTTATCATAATGTTTTGTGGTTTGGTTTTCCTTCTTTGCATATTTTTTAAAAAAAAAATTTATAACAAATGGAGGATAGAGTTTGTTTTGTATTTGTGTAATAAGAAATTAAGATGTAAAATCTGAAGTTATTAAAGGACTTCGACAATAAAATAATGGGAATAGTGCATAGATTCTGCATATAAAAGTGTATATATGAATCTTATATGAATCTGAATAGCTGAGAAAGTCTGCATGGCTTTTCCTATGTTCATGTGAATCACTAGAGGGCAACATATACTGTACCTTTCATAATAGCATATCGCAGTATTTGTACATACAGGGTAAAAGCAGAGGCAAAACTGGTGCAATTCAGAAAGATGAAAAGTGGAACTATAACTACTGGTAAACTCATCATTAACTTAGTTAACTGCATGAAACCATCAGTAATCAGTTACCTTAGAAAACCTGAGCAGAGTCTTTGGGTTAAATTCTGAAAAATCAAGTAGAGGTGGTCATTGTTCTCCAAAAATCATACACTCAATCTTGTGGAATATAAAATGGAAGTCAAGAAAAATGAAGTCTTTTTATCTTTTCTTTGTTAACCTTTCAAGCATATACGTAAATTGCAAGAGAGCAGCACAATCACTTTTTTTTTTTTTTTTTTTTTTTTTTTTTGCCATTGCTGTAGACTGGTTTGCTCTTGACATTGTATTACATGGGCTCATCACATCACTGCTGAGGTTTAAAAACAAGAAGGGGGCTTCCAATGGTGAAGGAGCCACTAGTCGAAAATCTGTTCAACTAGAATCAAGAGGGGGAAGAAGTGCCTTTCTGTTTTTCATATTTGTTTTACTTAAATAATATATTTTTTTGTGATACTGAGGTTTGAACCCAGGGCCTTGCACATGTAAGGCAAACACTGTATCACTGAGTTACATTCCCAGCCCTTTTATTTTTATGTAGAGATAATCTTGTTAAGTTTCCTATATTGACCTCAAACTTGTGAACATCCTGCTTCAGCCTCCAGAATAGTGGGGATCATAGCAGTGTACTACTGCCCTTGGCCAAAAATAATTTTATATCTAGACATATTTATTGAATTTTTGTTGTAGTTATGAAATGTTTTAAATAAATTTTGAGAGAAAATTGGTTACAGTAATGAACAAATAAATTTTAAAGGTGAATATAATGGGTCGATTTTCTGTCCTCAAAGGATTAAACATCATCATCAACAACAAGAACAAAAGCTTGAGAAAGAGAACCAAGGAGCAGAACAGATACCAGATTTGGAGGCAGAGAAACTGAACATAATGAAAACAGAACTGTGCATTTTAAATAGCAGCCTTTTATTCTGAAAGAAGCAAAATATATGTTTTAATTATTAATCTTATGTATATCATAATTATGTCATTTTAAACACAGCAGATGGATAGTTATAATTGCAAATTTGTAAGAATTTATTTGTGTGAGGCAATATCCTTATTATCTCATTTAATTCCCACAATCCATTCATAAAATGGGATTATCATCATATATATTTATATGTGTAGTTTAGCTGAGACAAAAATCTAAGCATTGAGTCCAGAATCTACAGTCTTACTTTCTGTCTTTTACTGCCTTCCATGAATGGGAGATATGTTACCAGGATACTAATAAACATTTAGGCATCTCTGCTAGAAGATGAGCATACAAGTTTCACATTCATTCAGAGTTGTTAATTCCCTTCTTGCTTTTCTGGTCTAAAAGTCTGGGACTGGGAGTATCCCCCTGTGGTAGAGCACTAGGCTAGCATGTGCAAGGTCCTGGGTCCAATCTTCAACACCTCAGAAATAAAAATAAAGGACTTCATGGAATCATTATTCAGGTCCACATTATTTATAAAATGTATGGAAGAATTGAAATACTTCATATGTAAAAATAATTTAGTTAATTTTAAAATAGTAAACTGAATTTCAATTTCAATCTAAGAAGAAAATTAGCACAATTTAGAGTTGGGACGTATGCTCAAGTGAATCTATTCCATAATTTGAGGAAATCAATGGGGGCTTTTAAAGAAAGCTGTTATTTTTACACAGGGTAATGGTAGAATAATACATACATCCATGCACATATCTGTTCATTTAATGTTCTTTAAACATGTCTTTTTGAAGGCATTCATGAAGGTTGGAGGAAAATACGGGATTATTCCAGCCTTGAAGAACTTCTTTATCTGTGACTTTGTATCCTAGAATTTCACTTCTCCTATTGAAAGTTAACCCACTGAGCAGTCAAAGTATAGTGGAGGAAAAAACACAAACACCAAAAAAACTTTGAGGTACTAGTAGACCTTCTGAACCGGGTCTAATTTTAAGGCTTTATTCCTTAATTTTATTTTTGCAGAAATTCAGAACTTATTAAATTTCAGTCTACTCCCTGATAGTTCATTGGATCTTGGTGTTATCAATGCTTTCCCCCCTCATATATACTATCAGCATTCCATTTTTTATTTCCTCATTTCAGAAGAATTTTCCATCTTATTCCCAAATTTCATGTAATAGATAATATCTCATTTAATAACTTTTACGGTGCATTTTAATTATTAAAAATAATTTCAGACTTGTATCATTTAATTCAGGTGTTCCTTTAAGATCATGTAGGTGAGCCAGTAGAGTTCTTTTCCTTACTATAAGTATTTAACTTTCAAAATGCATTTAATCTTTTAAATTGAGTTTGAAAATAAATAAAATCTAACTTTGAGGAAATTGATACTAATAAAACAATCACAATATAAACACTAAATGTCCAATATAAACACCTATGACACAGGAAAATGAAAATTTATCACCATACTCATTTAAATTTACATCTTCTGTTTTTCAAAGGGGTTGAAGTCATGCTCCTATATTTAAAAACATTTTTTCTTTTTTAATGATTAAACAGGTATTTTTATTTCTCAGTAAAGGTAGATATTTGAGAAAATTGTAAATGGATGAGATAAATAAGGCATTAAAATAATAAGAAAGGGTAAAATATAAAACTTAAAAATTGACATTTTATAAGATGATATTAAAAATAAAAATATATTTGAAGGATAAAGGGGACAAGAAGAAATTATATTTTCTCTAGAAGAAAATATTTGTCTTTAAAGAAGAAATGAAAACTTATAAACTAATAAGAGCATAAAATTAAGAAATACACAATATTCGGTGATTAGTTTTCACATTTACAATCACTTAAAACTTTTTAGACTACAAGTATTGTCAAG
Source organism: Sciurus carolinensis (assembly GCF_902686445.1). NCBI lineage: Eukaryota > Metazoa > Chordata > Mammalia > Rodentia > Sciuridae > Sciurus > Sciurus carolinensis. The sequence continues at coordinate 87,732,192 of NC_062222.1, forward strand.
CTCTGCTATGCAGAATCCACCAATTTTTAACTTTCTTGAAATGGAATAGTACTTGAAATATTTCTTATACCACTAGGGTGCCATTCAGTAAATTGCTTCTTCATAAGCACTAAATTGCACACTAATGTCTTGAGAAAGAAAGTCATCTACTCCCTAGGATTATAAATGTTATCTCATTAGTCCTAAAAACACACCTATGAGGATGGAAAATGGAAATGGGAACTATTTCTATTATTTCTATTATTGAGACACTGAACATAGAACATAAGAATTTTCAATACACCAAATTCCAGAGCTCCCAATATGAAATCTAATGTTTGATCTACTAAACATGGAATGATAACTCAGTTATCTGTACACCCATATTTGCAAAAAATTTATAGGGGATATGAGAAACCTCTGACTTCAATAATATTTATTCAATTAATTTTTAAGGAGAAGACTTTTTTAGTAATGCTGGATAAATATAAAAATAGTTAGTTGATAAAATGAGGGAACAGCATATTAAAATAAAGAGTAGATAGATGGGTAAACTTTAAATGTTCACATTTTTAGCAAGGTAATATTCACCCCAAAATAAAACATATGACAGATGAAGGAGAGAAGAACATATTATGACTTTGGATGAGGGCAGTTTGAAGTCATGCTTTCCATGTTTCTAAAAACATTTTCTGTAATTTACTACTTTCAGGATGTATTTATTTTCTGCAACTTCACTAATAAATGATTTTAGGACTTTTTCTTTCCACATTTTATGACCCAATCTTTTTTATTGCCTTTTTCCTTTTTCCTGGATCGATGGTATGAAGGCAAATAAGTCCTTGAGGCATGATTTTTCAGATATTCCCAGTGTTTCAGTGTTTCCAGGGGAACTTTCCCAATGCTTTTGTGGAAGCAGGATTAAGACCAACAGCCATGCTAAAGCCTGGGCACTCTTGACTTCCTAGAGCCTTCTGTTGACACATAACCCTGAATTCTGTGGACACAGCTTCTCTTCTGTCAAGGTCGGTATTTTAAGGTAAAATTATCTAACACCGTTTCTCCAAAGTCTTACAGTTCTTTACATTTACATAAATAGTCGTTTCTTCAGTTCTCTATTTTCCTCTAAGAGTCTTGTTCTCCCAGCTGTCAGGACCTTGGTTCTCACCAACCCACTGGACATGTCTTAAACTTTAAAGACCAGGATCCAGACACCCAATCTAACTTCAACTGGGAGATGGCTAAGCCATGACCAAAACATGGGGGTACACACAGTGTGTCCAGGGTCGTTCAGTTCATCTCTACACATTAGCAATATCTAAGTACTCATGAAATCCAAACTACTACTACTTGTTTCCCTAGAACTGTGTGTGAGTGCTTGACAAGTGAACAGGACATATGGGGCTACTTCTAGTCAACCAGCTTTAAGCACATTTTAGTCTTTTGGCTCTATTTCATTTTTTAACATTATCCTTGAAATCTTCTGAAGGGTTTCTTCCTGCAATTACACCCGTATCCTAGAAGTCAAGTAATATATTTCATGTTTATAGTATATTTATTTTTCATACCACTTGCCTTGTTAATTTAAAAATGATAATGCTGATTTTACTGCAGTGGAAAAAAAAACCCATTTGAAGAAATAACTATACTCCATATTTTTGTGAAATATAGACTTTTCACTTACCAAATGCTTTATCTGAAAAAAATCATACTAGCAACTTCAAGGAGAAATTTCAACTGATCGAATTAGTAGAATAAAAACATGTTCAGGGAAAAATCCTTAATTTTATTGTGAATAAATTTGTACTCTGACTTCCTAGTACTTTTTCCCTTTAGACCTAAAAATAAGTGAAAATGACCATGTTAACTGTAATTCTGGTTCCTTTACATAAATGATCTTTTACAGTTTTATCATCTCCAGTTAAAGATGACGTTGTGCTGCCCACTTATTTTCAGTGATTGATAGTTCCAGATATGTTAATGCTTTCTGTAGTATTCTTTCTATGACTTGGCTAGACCTTTGCAATTCTTTGGCAGTCTGGACCTTCCCTTTCCTACAATCAACAGAAAGAAAGGTACTGTTATTCCCTACTTTAGTTTTACTTTGCTTAAGCTGCTGAATGGCTCTGGAATGTAGGGTACGTGAAAGGGGGTTAAGAAGATAGCTAACTATTCAGAACCCTATCATACATTAAGAGAGTAAATGTCTTAGTCCAGTCTAGCTGCTATAACAAAATACCTTTGACTGAGTAATTTATAAATGATGAAAACTTGTTGCTTACAGTTCTGGAGGTTGAACTTTAACATCAAGGTACCAGTAGATAAAGTGTCTGGTGAAGGCTTCCACAACTTCAGAGATGACACCTCTTACTAGGTCTTCCCAGAGAGGAAAGGGCAAGGCAGTCTTGTAGCCTATTTTATAAGGTTACTATATCCATTCACCTTCTAAGACCCCACCTCTTAATACCATCAAACGGGGATTGGGTTTCAATATGAATTTTGGAGAGGCACAAACATTCAGACCATGGCAGTGACTTTCATGGTTTGAATGACACTCTACTAACACCTGAGCCATCCACATTGGAAAAAGAGCTCTGAGATGATCCTTACCTGATGATCAACAAATGTCTACCTTAGAAATGATTCATGAAATCAGAATTTCATTAACTTTGACCAGACTAAGGCAACATTAGTTTGTAATTTTTCTCTTTTCAATAGCAGCTTCTTTATTCAGAAATATTTAATGAAATCTTATCATAACACAACCTCTCTTTGAGGAAAATGTAACTGTATCATGGTAGAAACAATGCCTTTGAAGTCAGAAAAATTCAAGCTCAGTTTCCAACATTGATTTTTATGAAAATACTTGCAAAATGATTTTGAATTATCTTCCTATCTTTAATATGTTTTGTTTACCCAAACCCAGAGGAGTTCCCTGTCTGTTCTATGTTTTTGTAGGATGACTTGATTCAGGTTGGAGTCAGCTAAAGAGAAGAACCAGTAAGAGGCTGATGGCACAAGAGACAGAGAGTTCTGTTTACCTATTCTCCAACATTTTTTTTTTTGTGTGTGTGGTGCTGGAGGATTGAACCCAGGGCCTTGTGCTTGCAAGGCAAGCACTCTACCAGCTGAGCTATATCCCCAGCCCTCTCCAACATTCTTTTTTTTTTTTTTTTTTTTCAGGTGTGCATCCATTGTTTTTTTTTTATTTTTATATACAAATGGGATACATGTTGTTTCTCTATTTGTACATACAGTCAAGGCATACCATTTGTGTAATCATACGTTTACATAGGGCAATGATGTTTGATTATTTTTTTTCCTTCCCCCCATCCCTCCCACCCCTCTTTTCCCTCTATACAGTCCTTCTTTCCTTCATTCTTACCGCTCTCCTTATCCCTAACCCTAAACCTAACCCTAAACCTAATGCTAACCCCTCCCACCCCCCTTTATATGTCCTCATCCGCTTATCAGCGAGATCATTTGTCCTTTAGTTTTTTGAGATTGGCTTATCTCACTTAGCATGATATTCTCCAATTTCATCCATTTGCCTGTAAATGCCATAATTTTATCATTCTTCATTGCGGAGTAATATTCCATTGTATATATATGACACAGTTTCTTTATCCATTCATCAACTGAAGGGCATCTAGGTTGGTTCCTCAATCTGGCTATGGTGAATTGAACAGCAATGAACATTGATGTGGCTGTATCTCTGTAGTATGCTGATTTTAAATCCTTTGGGTATAGGCCAAGGAGTGGGATAGCTGGGTCAAATGGTGTTTCCATTCCAAGCTTTCTGAGGAATCTCCACACTGCTTTCCAGAGTGGCTGCACTAATTTGCAATCCCACCAGCAATGTATGAGTGTACCTTTTTCCCCACATCCTCGCCAACACCTATTGTTGCTTGTGTTCTTGATATTCGCCATTCTAATTGGGGTGAGATGGAATCTTAGGGTAGTTTTGATTTGCATTTCTCTTATTACTAGAGATGTTGAACATTTTTTCATATATCTGTTGATTGCTTGTACATCTTCTGTGAAGTGTCTTCATTTCCTTAGCTCATTCATTGATTGGATTATTTGTATTCTTGTGTAGAGTTTTTTGAGTTCTTTATAGATTCTGGAAATTAGCACTCTATCTGAAGTATGATTGGCAAAGATTTTTCTCCCACTCTGTAGGCTCTCTCTTCACATTACTGATGGTTTCCTTTGCTGAGAGAAAGCTTTTTAGTTTGAATCTATCCCAGTTGTTGATTCTTGCTTTTATTTCTTGTGCTATGGGACTCCTGTTAAGGAACTCTGATCCTAAGCCGACATGTTGAAGATTTGGACCTACTTTTTCTTCTATAAGATGCAGGGTCTCTAGTCTGATTCTGAGGTCCTTGATCCATTTTGAGTTGAGTTTTGTGTAGGGTGAGAGATAGGGGTTTAATTTCATTCTATTGCATATGGATTTCCAGTTTTCCCAGCACCATTTGTTGAAGAGGCTATCGTTCTCCATTGCATATTTTTGGCCCCTTTGTCTAGTATGAGAAAATTGTATTTATTTGGGTTTGTGTCCATGTCCTCTATTCTGTACCATTGATCTACCTGTCTATTTTGGTACCAATACCATGCCGTTTTTGTTACTATTGCTTTGTAGTAGAGTTGAAGATCTGGTATTGCAATACCCCCTGCTTCGCTCTTGCTACTGAGGATTGCTTTAGCTATTCTGGATTTTTTATTCTTCCAGATGAATTTCATAATTGCTTGCTCTATTTCTGCAAGGTACATCATTGGGATTTTAATTGGAATTGCATTGAATCTGTATAGCACTTTTGGTAGTATGGCCATTTTGACAATATTAATTCTGCCTATCCAGGAACATGGAAGATCTTTCCATCTTCTAAGGTTTTCTTGAATTTCTTTCTTTAGTGTTCTGTAGTTCTCATTGTAGAGGTCTTTCACCTCTTTTGTGAGATTGATTCCCAAGTATTTTATTTCTTTCGATGCTATTGTGAATGGGGTAGTTTTTCTAATTTCTCTTTCTGAAGATTCATCACTTATGTATAAAAATGCATTGGATTTATGAGCATTGATCTTGTAACCTGCTACTTTACTGAATTCACTTATGAGTTCTAAAAGTTTCTGGTGGAATTTCCAGGTTCCTCTAAATATATAATCATGTCATCAGCGAACAGGGATAGTTTGAGTTCTTCTTTTCCTATTCGTATCCCTTTGATTTCTTTGGTCTGTCTAATAGCTCTGGCTAGAGTCTCAAGGATGATGTTGAATAGAAGTGGTGAAAGAGGGCATCCCTGCCTTGTTCCAGTTTTTAGGGGGAACGCTTTCAGTTTTTCACCATTTAGAATGATATTAGCCATGGGCTTAGCGTAGATGGCCTTTATAATGTTAAGGAATGTTCCCACTACCCCAATTTTTTCTAGTGTTTTGAGCATGAAGGGATGCTGTATTTTATCAAATGCTTTTTCTGCTTCTATTGAAATAATCATGTGATTCTTAACTTTAAGTCTGTTGATATGGTGAATGACATTTATTGATTTCCGAATGTTGAACCAACCTTGCATCCCTGGGATAAAACCCACTTGATCGTGGTGCACTATCTTTTTAATATATATTTGTATGCGATTTGCTAAAATTTTGTTGAGAATTTTTGCATCGATATTCATTAAGGATATAGGTCTGAAATTTTCTTTCCTCGATGTGTCTCTGTCTGGTTTAGGTATCAGGGTGATATTGGCTTCATAGAACAAGTTTGGGAGGGTTCCCTCCTCTTCTATTTCATGGAATAGTTTGAGGAGTATTGGAATGAGCTCTTCTTTAAAGGTTTTATAGAACTCAGCTGAGAACCCATCTGGTCCTGGACTTTTCTTTGTTGGTAGGCTTTTGATGACCTCTTCTATTTCATTGATTGAAATTGGTTTACTTAAGTTGTGTATGTCCTCCTTGTTCAGTTTAGGTAATTCATATGTCTCTAGAAATTTGTTGATGTCTTCGAGGTTTTCTGTTTTGTTGGAGTATAGATTTTCGAAATAGCTTCTAATTATGTTTTGTATTTCACTCGTGTCTGTTGTGATGTTTCCTTGTTCATTCCGAATTTTAGTAATTTGAGTTTTCTTCCTCTCTCTTTGTTAGTGTGGCTAAGGGTTTATCAATTTTATTTATTTTTTCAAAGAACCAACTATTTATTTTGTTAATTTTTCCAATTGTTTCTTTTGTTTCGATTTCGTTGATTTCGGCTCTGATTTTAACTATTTCCTGTCTTCTACTAATTTTGGTATTGGTCTGCTCTTCTTTTTCTAGCTCTTTGAGCTGTAGTGTAAAGTTGTTTATTTGTTGATTTCTACTTCTTTTTTTGAATGCGCCCCATGAAATAAATCTTCCTCTAAGTACTGCTTTCATAGTGTCCCAGAGATTTTAATATGATGTGTCTCTGTTCTCGTTTACTTCTAAGAATTTTTTAATTTCCCTCCTGATGTCTTCTGTTATCCATTCATCATATAATAGTGTATTATTTAATCTCCAGGTTTTGGAGAAGTTTCTGTTTTTTATTCTGTCATTTATTTCTAATTTCAATCCATTATGATCTGATAGAGTACAAGGTAGTATCTCTATCTTCTTGTATTTGCTAACAGTAGCTTTGTGGCATAAAATATGGTCTATTTTAGAGAAGGATCCATGTGCTGCTGAGAAGAAAGTGTATTCATTCTTTGTTGGATGGTATATTCTATATATGTCCGTTAAGTCTAAATTGCTGATTGTGTTGTTGAGATCTATAGTTTCTTTATTCAATTTTTGTTTGGACGATCTATCCAGTGGTGAGAGAGGTGTGTTAAAATCGCCTAGTATTATTGTGTTGTGGTCTATTTGATTTCTGGAATTGAGAAGGATTTGTTTGACGTACGTGGATGAGCCAATGTTCGGGGCATAGATATTTATGATTATTATGTCTTGCTGATTTATGCTTCCCTTAAGCAGCATGTAATGTCCTTCTTTATCCCTTCTGACTAGTTTTGGTTTGAAGTCCACATTATCTGAGATGAGGATGGATACTTCAGCTTTTTTGCTGTGTCCGTGTGCATGGTATGTTTTTCCCCATCCTTTCACCTTTAGTCTATGGGTGTCTCTTTCTATGAGATGAGTCTCTTGCAGGCAGCATATTGTTGGATTTTCTTTTTAATCCAATCTGTCAGTCTATGTCTTTTGATTGATGAGTTCAGGCCATTAACATTCAGGGTAATTATTGTGATATGATTTGTATTCCCAGTCAATTGACTCATATTTGTTTTTGACATGAATTGGTTTCTCCTTTATTTGGCTATTCCTTTAGGCTAGCGCCTCCTGTTGCTGATTTGCATCGTTGTTTTTCATCTCTTCCTCATGGAATATTTTGCTGAGAATGTTCTGTAATGCTGGCTTTCTTTTTGTAAATTCCTTTAGCTTTTGTTTATCATGGAAGGATCTTATTTCATCGTCAAATTTGAAGGTAAGTTTTGCTGGGTATAAGATTCTTGGTTGGCATCCGTTTTCTTTCAGGGCTTGGTATATGTTGTTCCAGGCCCTTCTAGCTTTTAGGGTCTGGATTGAAAAATCTGCTGATATTCTTATTGGTTTCCCTCTGAGTGTAATTTGATTCTTTTCTCTCGCGGCCTTTAAAATTCTGTCTTTATTTTGTATGTTAGGTATTTTCATAATAATGTGGCTTGGTGTGGGTCTGTTGTAATTTTGTATTTGGAGTTCTATAAGCCTCTTGTACTTAGTTTTCCATTTCATTCTTCAGATTTGGGAAATTTTCTGATATTATTTCATGAATAGGTTGTTCATTCCTTTGGTTTGTTTCTCTAAGCCTTCCTCAATCCCAATAATTCTTAAATTTGGTCTTTTCATGATATCCCATAATTCTTGTAGATTCTGTTCATGATTTCTTACCATCTTTTCTGTTTGGCCAACTTTGTTTTCAAGATTAAATAATTTCTCTTCAATGCCTGAGGTTCTGTCTTCCAGGTGTTCTATCCTATTGGTTATGCTTTCTATGGAGTTTTTAACTTGGTTTATTGTTTCCTTCATTTCAAGTATTTCAGCTTTCTTTTTTTTCAGTATCTCTAACTCTTTATTGAAATGATCTCTTGCTTCCCGTATTTGGTCTTTTAACTGTTGATTGGTGCGATCATTTAATGCCTGCATTTGCTCTTTCATCTCCTCATTTGCTTCCCTGATCGTTTTAATTACGTACATTCTGAACTCCTTTTCTGACATTTCTTCTGCTGTGTTGTCATTGGGTTTTATTGATGTAGTATCTAGGTTTATTTGGGACATTTTCTTCCCTTGTTTTCTCATATTGGTCAGCTGTCAGTGGGACCCTGAGATATTGCAGATTTCTGCTATTGGCTTATAGTGTCCCGGTAGATTTCCAGTGCATCACCTCCCAGCCTTCAGTAGCCCATAGCTCTATTTCAATCTGAGTCTCTCAATGCCTCCCCTTCTTAACTCCTGGGTTCTGGAGCGACTGGGGATGCAGTCACCCTCTAGGCCGCCATCTTGGATCGCCCTGTGGAAAGAGCCTGCGGCCGGAGTGGGCAGAACCGCCTGAAGAGGTCTCTGGCTGCCCTGCCCCGATCCCAGAGGCTGCTTGCGGATCGAAGCTCTCCGTTGGTTCGGGGACTTGTGGCTGGTTCTATGTAGAAAGGCTCTCACTGGGCGGTCTGGTCCGAGAAGCTAGCCTTGAAAGGCACCTCCCACCGCAGGGGTCCAAGCTGCTTGGGGAAGTCTCTGGCTGCCCTATCCTGGTCCCTGAAGCTGCTTGCGTGCCAGAGTACGCTGTGCTGCGCTGGCTCCGGGACTTGGAGCTTGTTCTGGTCAGAAAGGCTCTCACTAGGGGGCCTGCTCCGAGAACCTGGAGAAGCTGGCTGTGTGGGCGGGGCCCACCGCCAGAGTGCACAGGGCTGCCTGTGGAAGACTCTACTGCCCTGCCCAGCTCCGATAAGCCACCTCTATCTGGGCCTGCCACCCGGGCCGAGCTTTACCCAGTGGGCAGACTCACCCGTGGCTCTATTTCAGTCCGAGTGTCTCAATGCCTCCCCTTCTTAACTCCTGGGTTCTGGAGCGACTGGGGGTGCAGTCACCCTCTAGGCCGCCATCTTCTCTCCAACATTCTTGATGACCCTATATTTGCCTGCCTAAGGTTGAAGTTCCTGTCCCATAGTGGGCTCTTCCATCTTTCTATCCTTTAGTTAAAGTTCTCAAGGTGTTTGGATAATCTGCTCTGCCCATCAAAAAAACTGCCTGCAACTGGAAGTGGTGAGGCTTTCTGTAGTAGGTAGCTCCAGGGGACTTCAGCATCCCTGTTTCTTCTTTCATTTTCTTGCCAACACATCTGCAAATTGCCCCCTTTAAAAACTCTCTTCAGTTGTTCTTTCAGGACAAGTCATTTGTTTTCTGCCAAGAATATAACTTTTCCTACATCGTTTTCACTTCTCTAAAAGAGAGATTATTAATATTATAATATTCTTATGAGAATTAAGATTATGCTTGAAGTTGATACCCATGCTATTGATATCATCATTTAAATAATTTTACTTAAAAATAGGTGAAATTTTATTATTTCTGTTGATGGTTTAAAATATTTTAACATTTAAGGCAGTTTTCATTATTTGTGAAAGTTTGGATCCTCCAAAAAGCAGAATCAAGGCAGGATTAGATGTGTAGAAGATACTGGGTACATTGGCACATGCCTGAAATCCCAGTGACTCAGGAATCGGAGGCAGGAGGATTTCAAGTTCAAGGTGAGCCTCAGGAACTTAGCAAGACCATGTCTTAAAATAAATAAATAAATAAGGACTGGAGATTTAGCTCAGTGATAAAAGAGTGGGTTCAATCCCCACTTCTGAGAAAAAAAAATAGATGTACAGAATATGAACTGCAAAAGACAAAAGAACAGGAAGAGACTTTAGACCCCATTTCAAGTCTGACACAGTAATAAAAGGGGTAGCAGGATGGAAGAAGAAATGGTTAGAAAGTCTTAGTCTGAGGTGCTATCTAAAGAAAGTTTTGATAAGACTACTGTACAGTCCTTGGACCACAGTTGCCTGTTAGAAAGCTCCTATCTACTGTAGTAATGGGCCTTTACAAATAATTGAGTACATTCACTGTACTCAATTATTGACTGGGAGGAAGCAGGAGGTAGTGAACTATCAGTGCAAACATGGTGGTGAGTCTGTTGGGACAGTAGTCAATGCTTCTATCCACAACAGGAGTTTTGAGTGGTGTATTTGCTTAGCTCCAAATTATCATAATTTTATGTGTAATAACAAAATGCATTATTGAAAAATAAGAGATTATGTTTTAAATACCTTTGCCTCTCCTATGATTATAAATTCTCTGTGGAGAGGATATATAGCATATATATCTTTCCCAATTCCTTAAATATAGGTGCTTTAAAAATATTTGAGATTAATTCTACATACTAGGTCTAAGTCCAAATCAAGAGTGGAAAGTTCATCCAAACATCTCAAGAGCTGAGTGGTAGGAGAAAAATGCCTGAAAGGAGATCTAACCTTAGGTAGAAAAATATAGAGTTTGAAAAATTTGAGATTTGTCAAAATATAATTTTCAAAAGAATAAAATCACAATTCAGGTGCAAAGGTAAAAGGAAAACATATCAAAGATGTCTTTTAATCCATTAATAGATACAGAAACCAGTAAAATGTTATAACTGGTTCAAAAGATTATGGAAAAACTTGCATATTTATAAATGTAGAGAATTAACTGAGCTAGATTCCGAACTGGCTAATAACAAAAGAGTGAAAATTCTTTGGGTTTACATATTTCAGACAGAAATTATCATGCTTACTAAACAAAAATGTATAAATTAAGAAGTAATTTTAATGTTTAGGACCTTTGATAATGAGTAAAATAGTAAGAAAGCTTAATACATTCCCCTAGAAAACTTTTGGATGGTTGTTACCCTCATATTTCTTCTAAAGGAAATATTTCCCATCCTTTTTTGCCTTAATGCAAAATTTCAGATAAATTGATCATGTTTTAACAATTAAAATTATTACATTGATATAATAAAATCCATCTAGTCCTTCAGTTTTAGTCATCTCAAATATTCTTTACAATGACATTTAGTAAATTTTACAAATGCTGTAATCCTTGGGCAACTGCTTCTTTTATACATTCTCCAAGATGATATACATCTGGAAAATGACCTTAGGCAGAATATTATCTTCTCAACCTCTGAAATGGCTTATCAACAATGTCATGATAATTGATTAAATGATACATGAAAGTATATGTGAAATTTATAAACATGTTTTTGACATATACACAGTGTCCAAGAAATGTTGTGAAATAAAATTAGCCTTCATGATGAGGCCAGTTTGAATTTTTGCTTGTGCTCATAGTGCATAATAAAAATCTACATGGTCCAAGATGCAGTTATTTCAGAATCCATTTAAAATATAAGTTTAATATTTTTGAAGACATATCATGTGAATGTCTAGGATACACTGTGCAAACACTTGTGAATTACAAAAAGCATAATGGTCAAGCAATTTCCCCAACAAGAACCCACTAGTCTTGAGAAATGGTTAGAAAAATTATTTTAGAGTAGTTGTGTCACTTTCAGTACACCAGTTATACTGTAGAAGGTGATGTGTCATTTGCTGTCATCTTTACCATTTTTTATGATATTCAGAATAATAAAATATTTTGAGTCAGAGAGAAGAAATAAGCTTGTATAATATGAAAAATGTGGACATAACCCATATAACTTGGGGAAAGAGGAATCAGGTCACAAAGCATGCAACTGTGCCTTATATATATATTTTTTATACTATGATCATGTTGAATATTCTCTGCTAGATGACTTAATAGTTTATTTTTCATTGTTTTTTTCATTGGTATTTCATTGTAGTTTATATTACTACAGGAACACACATTGTAGAAAGTAGAGTACAAATGCAGTGTTATGAATTGTAAAATATACATTTGATAGATGGTTGCTGATAGGAATAATTGGGCATAATGAGTTTCTTGTTTTAACTATATGTTATGCTACATTGTTCAAATTCCATAAAGTCCTGGGTTGCATAGTAATCTCCTTTTACCTACTCTCCCCACACTACCTCCCAGCTCTATTATTTTTGACCAGGTGAGTTAACATAGTTTTGGGGAGTTGAAGCCTTGGCAAGTAGGTTCTTCAGTAACCCCGCCTGATTGCATTCTCTCTTGAATCATACGTTCATTCCCTTGCATACTTTTGATGCACGTAGACATATGCATGTGTATGTATATATGTTGTGTGTATGCAAATTTGTGTTTCCTTACACACATACATATATGCACATTCTATTGATACACATTCTACAGTTTTTCCATATATTTATAATAAATTATTAGGAACGAAATGGTTTTTCTTAAGGCTTTTTAATATGTATTTCTCTGATTACTAATAAAGGTGAGTACCTTTTTGTGTATTCGATGTACTTGTGCTTCTTTGTTTCCATATACTTTAATTTTTTTCTATTGGATTCTTTATTTTTATTCATTCATAGGAATTATTTATAAAAGTATTTGCTGGGTTTCTGGTCTACAATCATATTTTTTCTACTTGTGGCCTCACTTCTGATTTCTTAGATGTACTTTTACATCATGAGTGATCAGTAAGGACAATAGTGGTAAAAAAGGGGAAAATGGTTTCTTTGAGGTGAAAAACATCTTAAATAATACAGTGCTTTATGGACATCCAAAATTTAACCCTGCCTTGTAAAATTTTGTTCCTTTTTATTTAATTTTTTTGAGAATGGAATCGTAAATTTAATTTTTCTTAGGCCACTTGTAATAAGAAAAAGAATAACTACTACTTTTAATTTAAACATGTTCTTAAATTTAAAATATTCAGATTTGTCAGTTGGTACTTTGTGTTCAATATAAGCCTGATTTCATAAAAATGTTATCATTTATTGCCCTTTATAAATTCTAAAGTTCTTATGTTTAAGTTATGAATGCCCTTAAAATCATTATTGTTTTTGTAAAGTATCATATAGGTATTCAAACCTTTTTACACATGAATAACCAATTTTCCCAGCATCTTTATCAAATAGTTCATTTGTTTCACAGGGTTTGTCATTTATCATTTCTATATATGAAGGTATACTTCTGCTAACTTTATTTCCTTTTATAGTCTGTGCCTTGGCACTGCCATATTATCTTAAATACTGTAGTTAACATTCTAAGAGTTGAAACATTTTAGAAAAGTATCCCATTTTTGTTCTGTTTTAATACACACACATCTAGGGATCACTGTTCTTTTATGTACATCTCATACTCGATTTAACAATTTACACAGAGGAAAAATAGCCTATAGAAATTTTGATTGGGAAGATATTGAATATATGGATCACTTTTGGGAGAACTCCATCTTCATGACATTAAGACTTCCTATTCAAGATCTTAGTATCACTATATTTTCTTTATAGTCAGACAATAAAGTTTTATGACTTGTTCCATAAAAGAGTTGCACATCATTTTTTAGACGAATCTCTTGATACTTTATATTTTATTTCAATATTGAAAACGATTTACCTTTGCAGATAATCATGCCATCTGCAAATAATGGGAATCCTATTTCTTGCAATCTGAGTAAGTGGATGTCCATGAGCATGTGATTGAGTGCAGCAGCATTTTTTGTCTCACTGTGAGACTGTACAGGTCCTGCAGTACAGTACTGAATAGAACAGCCATTGGGAAATTTTACTGTTCACAGAACAAAACATTTCTACTGTGCTTACTATAAGGAAGTTTTCTAAGTCTTACAATCTTAACTAATTAATTGTCAAAAATTCTTTGAGTTGGGCATCATTATTATTACCTAATATTAACAGATGAGGAAAATGAAGCAAAGAAATTTTTTCAAATTGTCTCAAGGGCATTTGTTTAGTAAATGGAAGAATCAGATTTTAACCCCAGATTTTAATCCACTATATAATAATGATTCTACTTCTTTATCTTTTATAAATATATATATATATATTTAGTTATAGATGGACATAATACCTTTATTTTACTTATTTATTTAATTTTATGGAGTGCTGAGGATTGAACCCAGTGCCTCAGACATGCTAGGCCAGTATTCTACCACTGAGCACAACCCCAGCACCTTGTCCTTTATCTTAAAGGAAAAGTTTACTATGTCATCTGTTTAATGTCTGGTTTTATGCATATAATTTATTAAGTCAAGCAAGTTTCCTTGTATTTCAAATTAATAATTTTCTCTTGCATGCTGAATCTTACCAAATGTCTTTCTTATGTCTATTGAGTTAATGATATATTTTTATTTACTTCTGAATTACATTAGTAAATTTCATTAAATATCTTGATATTACTGGAATAGACATTGAATGGTCATAATAATTTATAAACATTGCTGGATTCAGTTTGCTAATTTTTATAGAAATTTAAAAATATCTGTTTATAATTGATCTTAGACTCTAATTTTTCTTTATAGTAGGTTAATTAAATATACTAAAGACCACTCTCATTGTTTCTGTTATGCAGAAAATTATATAAAAGTTTTGAATTATTCACTCCTTAAATATTTGATAAAATTTCCCTATAAAGCCATCTTAGTCAACTATTTTCCTTGCAGGAAAATTGTGAAAAGAGATTCTGCTAATTTAATGATTCTGTGACCACTTGGTTTCTGATATTAGTTTTGGGAAATCACATGTTTTTAAAGATTATGAAATTTCTTTACCTTTTATAATGACCTAGGTTACTTAGCATATTTCTTTATTTTCTGCTTATTCTTCTTATCACATGAAGTTATTTTCCTTCTTTCAATATTTACATGTCTGTCCTTTTTTTTTTCTCATATTTGCTGACTTTGTTTTACTAGTTTGCTCAAAGAAATCCTTGCCTTTTTGATTTTTTTTATTTTATTTTATTCTTTAAATCTTGATTCTATAGTTCAATTTTTGGTATAATCTCTTTTTCTCTTTCATTTTATTTTTTCTTATTTATCCCACTTTATCTCTTTTGTAGATTTGAACATATTTTAAGATTTTTTTTTCCTATAGTAAATATTTAAACAAGCCTACAAAGTTTCTTTTATCGCTTTAGAAATACCTATGTACTTCATGAAATAAGGGCACTTATTTCTTCATTTCTGTTATCTAATACTCAGAATTGCTTGTTACATCAACGTGTTGTATAAAATTATTGTTTTAAATTTATGTTTATTTTATATTGCTTTATTCACAGATTCTCAAAAGAAATTTGTTGCCAGTCCCAAACAGGATCAGTACCTACCTGCTTTCTCTTTTGTTTTCCAAGTTTAGGCAGATGTCTGCCAAGGTCTTCCACACCATGGGAAGGACTTGTGTTTTCTCTCTTGTCCCTCAACCCTGTAACCATCATTTAAGAATAGTCAGTTATATTGGGTCTCATCTTAAACAAGCAGGGTAAAAGATGGCTTTTGTGCTTTCTTATTTTTCTTCAGTCTTTTCCCTCCCCTAATTTATCCTATTCACATTTTCCTTGGTTTCATATCAGAAATGTAAAATTTTATATAACATAATGCCCCAAGATAATTTAAACAAGTTAGTAAAACAATATATATGCTTTTTTTTGGTAGATAAATATATATTCTTTACTACAGAACTTTACTTAGATTTTAGTATTTTAATATTCATTATAAAACCCTAAGAAGGAATACCTTTGACCTTTTTTGATTAAGTACATTTTTACCTTAGATCAGCATACTTTTATCTGTAATGTAACAAACACATCAATCTAAATTCTAGTTCATTAAATTCCCATCATGGAGTTTTGAATGGGGAGGCAGAAATGTACAAATAATTAAAAAACGTCTGAATAAATCCTTAGAATATTCTAACTCAATTAAAATAAATGCAAATAATTGTCATAATCAGAAAAATTTCATTAGTTCCATAGTTGCAAACTAGTATTACTAAGGGTTCAAATGCATGGATAGTCAAAACAGAAACTGAAGTATTCAATTTCCACTCTAGCCATAGAGAAGAGTCTGAGTGTTTTAGTCAGTTTTTTTTTTTTTTTTTCCTCAGTGCTGTGACTAAAAGACCTGATATGAACAATTTTAGAAGAGAAAAAGTTTAATTGGGGCTTCATTCCTTAGGGCTCCAGTTGAGGCAGAACATCATAGCAAAAGAGTATGGCGGAGACAAGCAGCTCACATGATGACTAGGAAGCAGAGAGAGAGAGACACTCCACTCACCAGATAAAAAATATGTACCGCAAAGACATGCTCCTGAAGACCCACCTCTTCCAGCCACATCCTACTGACCTACAGTTACTACTCAGTTAATTTACATTAGGGGATTAATTCACTGATGGGTTAAGACTCTCATAACCCAATCATTTCTCTAAACCTTCCTGCATTTTATCACACATGAGCTTTTGGAAGAACTTAATATCCAAACCATAACACTGAGACAACTGGAACTCTATAATATTTAGAACCATGTGTTTAGCTAAAGAAAAAAAAGATATTATGAGTTCAAACATGTAAGGTGTTTTGGATAAGGGAGGGAGTAAATTTTAGGGGGAGTAGGCTATAGACAGGGCTACTGAGAGTTTAAAAATGGAGTCATATGTTGATAACAAGGATATTTATGAAAGTGAAAAGAAGTTTGCTAATAACGATGAGTATTTTTGATAATAGCTTTCTTAAAAGTTGTGAGGCGACATCTCGTTTTGACTTTAATTTGCATTTCTCTGATGATTAGTTATTTAAGCATTTTTCTCATTATGTATGTTGGTTGTTTGTCTATCCTGTTTTAATAAATGTCTACTTTAAATCTTTCACTCATTATTTAATCAGATTGTTTTCTTATTATTGAGTTGCTTCAGATCCTTAAATATTTTTATAGGAACCTCTTATCAAAAACATGAAAAATTGTAAGTGTTTAAAAGATGTGGAGAAAAGGGAATTTTGCACACTACTGATGTGCATGTAAATTAGTACAGCCATATGGAAAACAGTCTGATGTTTCCTCAAATTAAAACTGGAACTACTGTGTGATCCAGTAATCCCACAATGGGGTATGTATCCAAAGAAAATGAAATGAGTGTGTCAAAGAGACAGCTGCACTCCCATGATGATCACATTATTCAAAATAGCCGAAATGCAGAATCTCCCTAAATGTCGTCAATGAATGAGTATATTTCAAAAATACATTATATATGGACTACTATTCAGCCTTTAAAAAGAAGGAAATCCTGTCATTGGAGAAAATATGGATGAATATAGAGTAATTTTAAGTGAAATAAACCAGGTACAAAAAAGACAAAATTACATAATCTCACTTACGTGTGAAATCTCAAAAAGTTGAATTTACAGAACTAAGTAGAATGGTGGCTTACCACAGGTTGGTGGGAGAGGGGACTTGAGAGATGTTGAACAGTCCCTGGCCATCACCATTCTACTCTCTGTTTCTAAATGTTTAACTTTTTGAGATTCCACAAGTGATCTTATACAGTATTTCCACTGGAAAGGAGGAATAAGTTCAAGAGATTTATTGCACATCATGATGACTGCATGTAATGATATATTGTACACTTGAAAGTTGTTGATACAGTAAAAAAATAATTGTGTCAGGATAAAAGGTAGAAAATAAAACTGGTCTTGCAAATGGAAATTGGCTTGGGAAAAAGATTTTAAATGGTAACTTAGGCAAACACTAAGTCCATGTTGTAAATTTTAGTGGAATAATAATTGAGGAGTTCAGATCACAGATTGACATAGTTTGACCCACTATGTCAAGATTTCAGAGGGACTGGGGTTGTGGCTCATTGGTAGAGTACCCACCTAGCATACATGAGTTGGATCCTTCAGCACCATATGAAAATAAAATAAATGTATTGTGTCCACCTACGACTAAAACAAAATGTTAAAAAAATTTTTTCAGAGGTAAGCAAAATTCTTAAGGAGTTCGGAACATGCCACCCCAAATTATACCACTGTGGCATATTGACAAAAATGAAAAGCAGAAAATACAAGAAAGATAATTTGATTCCCCTTTTTTTTCTTAAAAACAGGAGATGAAATTCACATATGAGAACTACCCTTCTTATGCCTGGAGAAAAGAAACATTCATATCATTAAGGACAGAAATTCTAGACCCAAAGATTTCTGGAAAGAGAACTTATTAAAGCAATTCTTATTTCCAAGATTTCCTCTCTTTGTTCTATTTAACATAAAAGCATTTAGGTTTTATCAGTTCTTCGGGTCTTCTTTTCCTATGGGGTCTTCCAAATAAATGAAAAAATCTGTGTGCATTCCTCTTATCAATCAGTGTATACCTAATTACCCTCAGGTCCAACTGGAGACCCTAATGGATAAAAGGTAAAGTATCTCCTTCCCTACCATTACTCTCAATTAACTTTAGGTTTTTCATCAAAGAAAGGAAAGGAGAGAGAGAGAGAGAGGAAGGGAGATATACCTGATGACCTATGGTGATAACTTTTTAGATATAGCACCAAAGTCATGATCCATGAAAAAAATATTTAAGATTCTGGACATCATTAAAAATTAAAACTTCTGTTCTGTGAAAGACAATGTCAAGAGAAGAAGACAAGATACAGACTGGAAAAAAATGTTTAAAAAAGAGACATTATAGACCAGTAAAATAAATAAAAAAATTAAAACTCAACAATAAGAAAAGGAACAACTCAATTTTTTAAAATGGGCCAAAGATCTTAATAGATACTTCACCGAGAAGATATACAGACTGAAAATAAGCATATGAAAAGATACTCTATATAATGCCATTAGGAAATACAAATTAAAATGAAACACCACTGCATACGTGTTGGAATGGTCAAAATCCAGAACACTGGAAATGCTTATGAGGATTTGAAATAATAAGAGCTCTCATTCATTGCTGATGAAATACAAAATGGTTCAGCTTCTTTGGAAGATAGTTTGGTGACTTCTTACAAATCTAACATATTCTTATCACAAGATCCAGCAATCACTCTTTGGTATTTATTTGAAGTTATTTGAATAGATAAACTGTGATACACCTAGATAATAGAATATTTTTTTGTGGTAAAAAGGAAATGAGCTCTCAGGCTACGAAAAGATGTAGAGGAAACTTAAATGCGTATTTTTAAGTGAAAGAAACCAATCTGAAAATGCTACATGCTGTATGATTTTACAGTATGATATTTTGGAAAAGGCAAAATTATGGGGACAGAAAAAGATCAGTAGTTGCCAGGAGGAAAGAGAGATGGATAAATAAGCATATCACGCATGGTTTTTAAGGCAGTAGAAATAATCTGCATGATAATATAGTGATGGGTATGTGTCACTAAACATTTGTCCAGATCCATAGAATGTAAAACACAAAGACTTTGGGGCATTTTGATATGTCAATTTAGGTTAGTTTTGACAAACATACCACTCCTTTGTGTGGGGTGGGGGGATGTTAATAATGTGGGAGGCTGTAAATTGTTGGAACAGGTGGTACATAGGCTTTCTTGTACCTGCTTCTCAATTCTGCTGTGAACCTAAAATTCCTTTAAAAAACAAGAGTCCTTAAATATGACAACAACAATAAAAAGAAAAGAAAAATGCTCACACGTGCATACATGCATTTCCGTATCATCTCACTTTTACACTTATGACTTATAGAGAAAGGGAGAGCTGTAAAAGAGGACTAGGAACTGAATCATTTGCTAATTCACCATATTCCTATTCCAAGCCAATACAGTGTTTTATAAATTTTGCTTACTTATGTCATTTACACATGGGATACATTTGTATATACTTTAATTTCAGAGCAGCATAGTTATCTATAATTATCTTATTTTGCTTTGCAATTTCATTATGTGGCCAACGGATTCATGATTTGGGACTTTGTTCTGATATTTATCAAGACTCTTCCATGGACTTTGTACGAACTACTCAATTTATTTCTCTAATGCAATCTGTGAAAAATACAATAAAGTGTAAGGGAGGGGTGTGAGAACGAAAGGCAGATGGCATGAATGATGTCTCATTTTTCTGACAAAGACTATAACAAGGATGGAAAATGATACACTGTGAATCCATTGCAGTGACAAAGATTGTAATGAGAATTGGTCTGAACATAACCGACTGCATTCTCATTACACTCTGCAGATTGTAATCTTCTCATCCTCCTCAGAGGCGGCACCCATCCCCCACTGACTGATGATTTTCCATATAGCTGTACTTCAATTTGCTTTAAAAATATTTTTTATATAAATGGGCTATTAGGAAAAGCAAGTCATAAAAAATTCAAAATTGAGGCTGGAGCTCTAATTCCGAAGACTGGTCAAAAAGAGATATTTTATTTGCTGGTGTAAAATGATATTAGTTGGCACTTTAATAAATGGCAGTATTTCAATCAAAATCTCTCTTTTTACTCTGGCAAATAAACCTGTTGAGTGTAATGTTTTGCAGCAGAAGATGTGGATAGCACATTGACTAAAACAAGAGAGAAGTTTATAAAAAGTGAGGATCCCATAGGTTTTCTTTAAGTATGTTGTGATAATTTTTTTCCAGAACAAAATACATGAAAAGTATCTAGTGATAACTGTAAAATTTTCAATAAAATTATAACATAAATTTTTAACTTTTATAAAAGTTAAATTAAGTACTGATTAAGTACTGACCTATATACTAATAAATGCCAGAAACTAATTTTAGAATAAATCGAAAATAGGGTAAAGTTGTTTTTTATAAAAAGACCTGGTGCAGAGAATGTTATTACAGAGTCCTAACAAATTGTGAAATATATTGTTGATGCTTTCAAAAAATAAAGCAACAATGAAAACAATAACTTCCTTAACTAAAAATATATTAAATTACTGTAAGCATTACCAAGCTAGAAACAAAGCCTTTATATATTACCCAGCATTGTTCTAATGATCCAAACCCATCAGTCAAGGAAAATAAAGGAAATAGTATTGAAACTGTAGTCACAAAAATAACATTACTTCAAAGAAATATTTTTAATTCATCAAATCAAAGAGAATAAACTGGAATAAAACAAACAAGAACTTAGACAGTTTTCATATATTCATAGTGATTAATATCTTTCCTCAAATTTGTAATAATGATTTAACGATAATAGAAAAGAATTATTCACAATAGTAACAAAATTATAAAATCCCTTAAAGGAGATGACAACCTATATAAAAATAATTATAAGCTGTCACTGAAGACACAACAGAAGACTCAAAGGACAAGAGAGACATACTGTCTTCCAGCTAAAAGTTTGATTAATATTTCAATAGAATATCAGAAACCCTAGGCAAATTATTTCTGCAGTACACATGGTGGAAGTATTGTTAGAAAGTAACTAATAAAATTTTAGAGACCACCTACTATTATGGATATGAAATTGTATTCTCAATTACCGTGACTAAAATGGGAAGTTATTGAGTATGGGAATAAACAGACTGATAAACAAATTAGATCTGGATATGGATATAGACTGTGCATATATGATTATCATAAAACTTATGTTACAAAACTGTGGAAATATATTTAATTATTCAATAAATTGTTTTAATACAATTTGATGTGCATGTAGAAATATAATAAAATATTACATTAATTAAATATATTTCAGACGTATGTTCAGTCTAACATAAGATTCAAAATGATGAGTGAGATAGAGTTAAGTATAGCAACAGATATTTTATAAAAAGATCAAATATTAAAGCTGAAAACTGTTTGGCAAATGATACTTTTAATAAAAGGACAAACATTGGGAAAAAAATACAAAATGATGACATCACATTGATCACCCAGTAATTTGACATTAGCTTAAAAAATTGCTAATCATGTCGGTTAGGAGGTTTGGAAGAAACATGATATTATAGAATTAGTAAAAAAAAAAATTCTATGTATTAATATTTTTAAGATACTTAAGAGAGAAAATCACAAGAATATATATCCTTCCTTGGGAAGAGCAGGTAGTTGATTGACCAGCTATCATTTAACTATTTTAAAGAAGAATCAAACTTTTAACCTGGACCAACATCTTTGTGGTGATGTTTTACCCAGGCAAGCATAATTTTCAACTTCCTGATCTTTCATAAAAGGATGTCAAGTATATTCCTTCCTAAACTTATAATTGAAGCACATGGTCTTTTATTTGTCAAATAACATAAAATATCTACTCAGGAGGTAATTTTACCAGAGAATAGAATCTCAAATTTACTTACAGTTCGTACTAAACCATGATTGTTATGGTTTGAATGTGCCAATCTTTAATGGGCTTACCCTTCCTTTCTGTACCATGTGAGAACACATCATTCCCCCATTTGCCATACCCCAAGGAGAAACTCTTACCAGACAACTGATCCTGCCAGCAACCAGATCTTGGACTTCCCAACCTCCAGAACTATTAGAAAGTATGTTCCTGTTCTTTATAAATTGACCAGTTTTAGGCATGTGACAGCAATACAAAATGGACTAAAGTACTTTGATATTAAAGTTTTGTTTAAAAACTAATAAGCAGTATATTACAGCAAACTGTCTAGGACAGATGCATTCATTTCCTTAATATTCTATGTGTGCACCTGTTCTTTGATTTATTTAGAAAGTCATACAGCTGCAAAATTGAACCATAAACTTTTATCCTTGAGACCTGTTGCTTCTCTGCCTTCACCCAGAATACAACTGCTTTTTTTTTCTTTTACTCTCCTTCTTCCTTCTCCTCATCTTCTTTCTCTACTCTATTGGTCTTTCTTCTATTTATTTTTTTAAATTGGTGCATTATAGTTACATAAAAAATTGGAATGAATTGTGATATATTCATATATACATACATAGTATATTTTGGTCAACTTCATTTCCACTTCTTCCCTTTCCCTTCTCACTCCTCCTATATCTCCTACATTTGCTTTACTGATTTACCTCTATTTTCGCAAGATCCATTATTTGTTTTACTTTTCATTCTAGCTTTTGCATGTGAGAGAAAAAAATTCAACTGTGACTTTCTGAGTCTGGTTTCTTTTACTTAGTATGATTGTCTCTAGTTTCATACATTTATCAGCAAATTACATACTTCCATTCTTTTGTTTATGGCCAACTAGAACTCCATTCTTTGTATATACTACATTTTCTTTATCCACTTGTTTAATGAGGAGGCACATAGGCTGGTTCCATAATTTGGTTATTATGGATTGTGTTACTATAAATACTGGTATATCTTCTATCACTATTCTATGCCGACTTAAATTCTTTGGGATAAATACCAAGGAGCGGGATTACCGGACTGTATGGTGGTTTCATTCCTAGTCTTTTTAGGAATTTCCGTAAATGGCAATATTACCAAAAGCAATCTACAGATTCAATGCTATCCCCCATCAAAATGCCAATGATAGTCTTCACATAACTAGAAATAAAGTTCTAAAATTTATATGAAAGACCCTTAATTTATAAAAAGACCCCTAATAGATAAAACAATAGTTAGCAGTAAGAGCAAGACTGGAGGCATCACAATAGCTGATCTCAAATTATACGACTGAGTTATGATAACAAAAAACAGTATGGTATTGGCCTCAAAACAGGCATGAAGACAGTGTAATACAATAGAAGACACAGAGACAAATCCACATGAATAAAGTCATCTGATCCTTGACAAAGGTACCAAAAGCATATGTTGGAGAAAAGGTATTATTTTAGGTAAAGTTCTGGGGAAACTGGATACCCATATGTAGAACAATGAAACTAGATCTCTACCTCTTACCCTGTACAAAAGTCAACTTAAATTGAATCAAATACCTAGACATTAGAACAGAAGAACAAAAATTTTATAATTGCTTAAAAAAAAAAAAAGTGCAACACTCCAACATATTGGCACAGGCACTAACTTCCTTTACAAGACTCCTAAAGTAAAAAAAAATTAAACCAAGAGTCAGTAAGTGTGATGGTATTACATAAAAAAAGCTTCTGCAGAGAAAAGGAAACATGAGCCACAAAAAGAGGGCCTACAAAATGGGAGAAAATTATTGCCAACTACTATTTTGACAAGGAATTAATATTCAGAATATATAAATAACCCAAAAAACTAACAACCCAGTCAATAATGACCAAATGATCTAAAAAGACATTTCTCAAAAGAAGAAATAAAAGTGACCAACAAGTACATGAAAAGTTGTTCAACCTCTTTAGCAGAAAAATACAAACCAAAACTACCCTGAGATTTCATGTTACTCCAGTTAGAATGGAAATCATTAAGAATACAAATAACAATGATGATTTCTGGTGAGTTTGTATGGAAAAGGAACACATACATTGTTAGTTGGGCTACACATGCTTTTAATAATTGTACTTTGACATAATGCATAAGCCTGAAAAGATAAAATAAGCAAAACTATAGTCAGTAAAGGGGATCTTTTTGAAAAAATTCATTACATTCATGTTCATATTTCCATATGTGTGTATCCTTAGAATGCAAGAGAGAAATTTCTTAGGAAGAATAATGTTTCACAGTATAACTACCATAGTTATAATTTTACATACAGTGTAAGTCAAGACACTGCACCTTTTTTTACAAAAAGATCAAAGAAGTTTTTGATTCTTTGGATGAATTTTAAAGACTATATTTTGTTTATGAACTTCACTTTATTTTTGATACATTTGGTGTAATTATTTTACTTGGAGATATTTTCTTGCTATGGGTATTGAGTTGACTTAAAGTGAATTAAATCCCTCTTGTGGGTCATGTTCACTAACATTATTTCCAAGTAAGCATAGACATCAGCATTCATTAAGTCTTGGTAGATATGGTATCTCTTGGTATATACTAGAAATTTTTGAGAAGTTCACCGTCTACACCATGTCCAAAAGTTACAAATATATTTGAGGTACAATTTTATACCTCTAATAAAAGTCATTTCCTTATTTGCTTCTTTCCCATAAAAAGAGATCATTTTAATTTCATGGCTGAAAGTTCTTTTAAATGGAATACTGACGAAATCTTGGACAATATCATTGTTTATCAGGATTTTTACATAAAATATATATTTTAACTCCACCCTATGATTTTAAGATTCTTATTGGATATATTCACATTTTATACTTCACATCTACTGCAACATATTGCACAGTATCATATGAAGTATTTAATATTTATTTGGTTTAAAGACTAATGAACACTTTATATCCCAAGTCTGCTTGATGGCCACAGCTAAATATCTGAGAGGTGACAATTGACAGATACATATTTCTTTGTCATCTCCAGAGAATCAGGTATTTTGACTTAGACCACTGGATTCTTTTTCTAGAAATTCATAATTAGGACATGTACGTAGTTACACACAATAACTGAACTTTTAACATGATAGAGACTTAGGTGCTGAGAACAAGTATTTTGAGGGAAATTAGGAGTCATTTGAATTTGGATTTGAAAAGGAAAAAATAAAACACAATTGAAAGAATTTAATAAAAAAACTACATCAGGTGGCACAAAAATAAGAATTATGTAAAGCAAAGTTTTGAGTATTTCCATTGAGGCAGAGGTGTTCAATTCCTTGTTCCCATCCTTCCTGAGGATAGGAATTCAGTGTATCTGTTTAAGAGTTCAGTGCACTGTGACTGATTTTTACCGTAAGGCTCCTAAGACATGAAGTGAAACAGTACAAGAAATTCTGGTGACTGGTGGGAATCAGGTCTTTTTAGATAATGTGTAAAGAACTGAGTGAAATAGCTTGATTCAGTTTTTCTTTTTTTTTTAATTTAGAAACAAATCAATTAGATTGAAAAGAGTCATATTAACGGCTATAAATTTTTAAAGCATTATATCCCCAACCTACAAAAGAAAACATATATTTTTTTCTTTTTTCCCACTTTAGTATGAGTTGATATATCAAAGTGATTATTGAAGAAACCCAATATGAGGTAAAAGGTATCCTGTGGATTTTGGAGAAGAAATTTCGCAGTGAAGTTTTTTCACCCTACGTGAAGAAGTCATTGAACTTTCACAACATCCAGAAAGAATTACATCATGAATTACTAAATCAACAAGAAATATTTCAAAGTAAAGACTCTTCCTTATCAGCTCTGCTTAGAACTGGATTCAGGATTTTAAAACTTCATATTTTTACAGTATTGACTGTGGTTTCATTTCTTGTTTTCTTCTGAACAAAAGAATTTAGCCCAGTACTCCTGTGAGATCAGCTACTGATGGACTAAATGGATGCAGCAACTCTGTCCACACCACTGGGACATAAGGTAGAAAACTTATTCTACTTACTGGCAAAAACAAAGTTGCTCTCACATTTTAATCTGCTCATTGATGGTTGGCTGGTTAATTCCTCACTGACCAAGGATAAAGAGAGAACTGGTTGAAATCTTATAAAGAAAATAATCTAATTCAATCTCATTAATATTTTTATTTAAGCAGCCAACATAGTTAATTGTAGAATTGTGATTAAATAAAAGGAAATTATTGTTGATTTTATTGCATTAAAAGCTGCAGAAACATTTCAGAAGACTGTCATCTGTTATCTTCTATATGGTAACATCACCACCTGAGCTTTGCACAGATAATTAGTATCCTAATTTATTTTATTGCAGAGAATAAAATAGCCCAGAGGAGTCTTTCCTAGAAAAGCTGACAGTAAACGTCCCCAAAGGCCTCTCTTACAAGTGAAGTGAATATATACAACATGTGAAAACATCCTTATGTTGTCATTCAGGATGTGCAGTTTTCAAAGGTCCACAAGAAATTGTATATTAGTTGTGAACCCAAATAATAAAGCAATATTTGAAAAATATTTTCCAGAGAAAAGGTCCCATTAAGGTATATAATGAACATAAATATACATTCATGCAATTTTAAATTTTAAATTGGTGCTGCTATGTTTTTAAGGTTGGCAAAATTGATACTATGTATATTTTACACATTATGATATATAAAATTGCTACAGTAAAGAAAATTTCTTGATAAAATTAGTAATATCTTTTTGTTTTATATGACAGTTTTGGTATTGTTATTGTGAGGGATAAATAGGCACAGAGTACTGGGGAGAGTAGGAAAATAATTTAAAAACTTGAAAATATTTTATTAGAAAAAATGGTTCTAGTTGTACATTTATGTTGTTAATGATGAAGAGGATGAGAAAACTAAAGTGTAAAACTGAAAATTCCAATTTTTTGTGAAAAAAAATGTATCTACATATATTAATAGGCATTATTGAGTGAAATGATCAAGACCTTTATTAAAACAAAAGGTCCTGGAAAAAATAAAAGTGTAATACAAATTAGACAGTTAATTTTGTGAAAAATAAAACTCTCAATAATTTTTTTTTTGTATAATGAGCATATAAAACCTTAGAATAGCTCATTGGTTCAAAATTATTCATGAAAAAGGTGTTCTGAGTAGCAGAGGATTGTCTCTTGACTTCCTCTAACCTATCAACTGAGATCCAGACTCTGGACTATTGAAAATATCCTACCTGCGGTGGGGCGGGGTAGCTCAGGGTTTAAGAAGAGAGGTTTCAGCTGGGTGCAGTGGCTCATGCTTACAATCCCAGTGACTTGGGAGGCTGGGGCAGAAAGATCCTGAGTTCAAAGCAGGCCTCCTGCAAATTCCAGAGGCCCTAAGCAACGCAGTGATACATTGTCTCTAAATAAAATATAAAAAAGGACTGGGGATCTGGCTCAGTGTTTAAGTGCCCCTGGGTTCAATACCCAGTATTAAAAAGAGAGGAAAAAAGAAAAGTAGGTTCCAACATTAGACAATGGAGTTTAAAGATCAATTTAGTTACTTATTGGTTCTGTGACTTTGGGCAAGTAATGGAATGTTTTGGGGCCTTCACTTCTTTTTTTTTTTTTTAACCTGTAAAATGTGAATGATGGCAATAAGAATATCTTTCTAAACATAAATTTTAATTTTGTTTTCATTTGAATTTTAAAATAAAATAATAGCATGAAATTACCTGAACTATGTCAGCTATTAGCATATATTTTCTCAGCATATTAAACAAAATAAATACACTTTTTCCAAAGTAGTATTTGGCCTTACTTGTTGTCTCCTGTGGCAGCTTTTGACTTACTGCTTATTTTGTCTGATGTAAGTAGTCACTCCTGCTCTCTTCTGTTAACCACATGCATCGAGTACCTGTTCTTTCCTTTTCCTTTCAGCTTATGTATGCCCTTAAATCTAAGATTAATCACTTGTGCCCAGCATATGGTTAGGTTTTGTTCTTTAATCCATTCAGCCCCTCTGTTCTTTGAATTGAATCCAATTCTATTTAAAATAACTATTCGTAGGTTGTTTTTCTCTTGAATATTCTTTATCATGTTGATTATTATAACTTTCCTCTTTTATAGAAAACAAAAAATACATAGTTCTTGAGTATTATTTTGGTTCACTTATTCATTAGCTCAACTGTTATTGAGTGCCTGCTGTGTATGAACCACTATGCTAGACAGTTTTACAACAGAAAAAATCACACATATTGCCTTTGATTTCATGACAAAAGCATAAATAAATATAATTTCAAATACTAAGAAGTGATTATTTTAAATCACATTATTTTATCAGAATTTAGGATTTTTTTTCAGAATCAAAATTTTTTAGATATGACCAATTAAGTTGATATATAAAAGAAAATTGCTATATAAATAGATAAAGGAAGTTAGTTCTTGAGTAATAAGGGCAAATACCTAATTTGAGATAAGGCATTCATTTTAAGATATTTCAGAAAGTCATGACTTTCAAATATAATGTTAGAAGAATATGATACAATAAAATTTTTGTGAGAAAGCCTAAAGGTCTTCCATGTAGGGATTTGTATGCTATACAGGGTTTGTATTTATACTAAGTATAAGAAGAAAAAAATAAAAACTTTAAGCTGGTGTGCATAATGTGATTTTCTTCATTTAATCGTTCCTTTATTACTATAAGAATGAAAAAATGGCAATGTAGTTACCTGGGTATCTCGGCATGATGATGGCAGCTTAGACTAGAAAGTGTCTAGTCTACAAAAAGACAGAAAAGACAGGACTTGATAAATTGATTTTAGGGTATGAGAGAAAAGAATGAATCAGAATGCCTTCTAGTAACTGATTGTTCATTAGGTGTGATTTTGCTGAATAATGTTAACCTTTAATAGGATTAAATATACACACGGCACTTTATATATATTGAAAAAAATAATATGGAATATTCTCATGAATACCAAATTACTGCTGATAGAAAGGCATGTCTATTTTGGGCTTGTATGGTGTTGCCTGAGAGATCTAAAGAGAATAATATCCTTTCTTTTGACAGTTACTTAAAAGATGAATGAGAGAGATTCTTCTTACACCAAACCAACCAAACGTTTCCATGTCTGGTCGGAAAAAATTTGTCCAGATTGGTTTTGGATTCTTGATTTTTTTTTTTTCCCCCTGCAAAACAATGTCACATTCTGATCCTTGAAAGCTTACAGAATTTTGTGTTGGTACTGAGGAAACTGTGGTACCTGTTAAAGGTTTGGTGGGTACTTCAGATTAGGAGTGTTTTCAGGAGCAATTAAGGCATTTAACGTATTTCACTAGTTTTATAAACATGGTGTGCTCCTAAACACTTGAAAACTGTAAAGGTTAAAAAAAAAATCAGACATCGTGTTAGAAAAGTGCATGCATCCACTTACAATCCCCTTGTCACTTGAATAGCACTCAATGTACTCAAAATTATAGCTATTACAGAAGAAATTGTAAGTTAAATATAGGGAAGTGTATAAACTATGTTTATCACCAGCACGGCAGTAAGCACTACCCATGTCAGTACGATAACATAAGCAAAAGTCATACCAACCATGAAACCTGTGTGTCATTTGGTACTTTTTTTTCACTTTTTGTGTCATGATTGTAAATTTAATCTTTTAAATAAATGTATTTGTTTTTCCTTTAGCCTGTGAATACCTACTAAAGCAACTTTTAGTCCCTATGATCAGAATTTTATTGAATGAACACAATAACTACTTCTTGTTCAGGTGATATAAGATTGGTTAGATTGTACTGGTTAATATTTTTCTGAGTTCTCTCTTTGTAAAATAGTAGTTTATACAGCTAGAAATTACATCCTGATCTTCATTTTATCATCACCTGAGTATCACAGAATTGAATAGACTGTCCTTTAACTTAGGGAATTGTTTTCTCTTTATCTAATACTTTCTTAATGGCAGTAAGAGAAATAAGGATAACATGGGTAAGTAAGT
Organism: Sciurus carolinensis; assembly: GCF_902686445.1. Taxonomy (NCBI): domain Eukaryota; kingdom Metazoa; phylum Chordata; class Mammalia; order Rodentia; family Sciuridae; genus Sciurus; species Sciurus carolinensis. The sequence continues at coordinate 87,762,408 of NC_062222.1, forward strand.
ACAGTATAGAAAAAATATGAAAAATTCTCAAACTCTTTCACACAGTATTTTTAATTCTCTTTCCCCTCAGTATTTCAGCAGAACGGTCAGAAAAGAAGACAACTTTGTTGATTGGCCTTCAATTTCATTTTTGTAGTAGATAAATATTACCTGGAAAATGGCCTAAAGACAGATAGTTGCAGAGTAAAGAATAAATTGGCCCTCATGTTATATAAATTGGAAAATTGGTCCTGCAATCCCAGGGAATTCACTGAAACTTGAGCAGTTAGTGATCAATAACAACCACTCATACAAATGCACATAAGTCTAGGAAGCTAGCAAACTGGAGAATAGCTAAACCTGCTTCTTCTGCTGATCCTGACACCTGTTGCTGTTGTTGTTTAATTCTTTTAAATCAGGGTTTAAGCCAGACCAAGGACTTCTCTATGTAGCAAATCCCATAAATAGAAAGATCCTCCATATTTTGCTTGGCAATGTATTCTCGGCAAGTAACCAGCTCTGTCATAAAATAAATACATTTTGCTAACTGATAAGTCCCAATCTGTAAATATAACTTTTTGAACTTTCTAGTATCTTACTATAACTTGTTTCATATATGGTGTAGACAATCGAATTATCACTTTCATAATCTATTCTTATCTTCAGAGTACTCTGCTTCATTGAAATCATACTGGCACATCATAGAATATACAGGTTTAGCAGAAATTCTTAACTATTAGAAAATGTTAGTTGTGAGAAGTTGTACATGCAGCTTAAGCTGTAAGTCTCAGGGTTTTTTATATTTTATTATTAAGGTGAACATAATTTTACTTCTATCATTGTTTATGTTAGGGATTAGATAAATTTGCAGAAAAAAAAACATCAAAGTGCTTGGTACATTTGCCATTAGAGCAAAATTGTGTCAACACCTTCTGAATCAGATTTTGCTGATGAGACACTCAATGACTAATATGGTTAAAGTAAAGGTAAGCCTTATCTTCAATGCCCTCAAAAAACAATGTTAGAGCATGTTTCCATGGGAATACTTGTAAGATTAAATTTTAATATCAACTCGAGAAATAATAATATTCATTTTTTGGAAGATCTGATCCTGCTAGTTCTTAGCATGTTAAAAATTCTATCTCTATCACATAAGGGAGAAAGATATGCTATATGTTATTGTCATCTTCACATTATGTTACATGAAGATTATAATGATAAAACTAGAAATTTTAAATAGTGGAAATCATTCTGTCAACTAAACACAGCTGTAATAAAGTATATAGAAATGGGAAATAATAAAGAAAAAATCAGGTAACAATTTTTGCAATGAACGCTAGTTTTCCCTGTTCTGTTAAGTAATATTTACAGTATTTCCACTCACCAAAAACAAAAAAAAAAATATTTTCTATGATCATACTTATCTTTGCAATCATCCCAAATCATAGTTGGTTCAATAATTTAAAAATTAAAAAGTATGGTTCCTTATTAGAATATATTAATATAATATTTTTGATATAAGTTATGATAAAGACATAAAACATAGTTTGTATTGACAACATACATATTAGTGATGTTTGATATTTAGTTTGTATTATGTAAGAATTTAAATTACATCTATCATAACTGGGTATTTTAATAAATTTTCCTTATAGAAATTGAGGGAGGAAATAAAAAGTATAGTGATAACTCAGAGAAGGTAGATTCAATTAAGATAATATAAGAGAGACCATTAAGCTCTAAATCAAACAGAAGCACTTTTTGCTCTTTAATAATTTGCACTTATATCTGGGTCTCAGGAGTTGTGAAACTCATTCTGGTCTCTAATATTGACTTTTGGTGTTGGGCAATTTTATCAGTCTTTCTTTACATCAACTCTCAGATTCTTAGTCTAATATCAGCTCTCAATTATTTTATTAAATTGATTTGAGAAAGAACATGGTATTTTAAGACAGCAAGTTTTTACAAAGAAGTTATAATTGGTTTCATACATGCTTTGTATTTTACAGAATTTGATTTATTTCAAAGTACTGAGACAACTCTTTTATACAGAGTGGAGAAAGTCTGATTTCCTTCTCTTGAACAACAATTCTATGCTCCATATACTTGAGTTGATATCAATCAAAAACAGTCACCTGTGAAGATCTTTTCTTTTTCAAAACTTCCTTAAAGAGGTCAAATAGTAATGTCACTAAATGTTCAGATGTCAGCGGGATTGTTGTGGCTATATAGGGAATGAGTTGAGCAAGAGATGGGATTCAATTATCGACAATCCTGAAATGAGTTATTCAAATCATTTAACATTTTTTTTTAAACAGTAACCTTTAGGTTTTCTTAATTTCAAACTTTTTGAATAAAAATATTTTCCTAACAAAGAAAATTGTTTTTTTTAAAAACAAGCTATCCAGAATAATTCTTCTATTATAATAAAACAAATACTACAAAACTGTTAGTATATTACTAAAGCTAATGGACTACCAGCTATGCTACTAAAGTTCTTTTGATAGTTTCCTAAGTAGCTTTTCTTTCTTTTCTGATTTTAGATTTAGCTATCATTTCACAAATTTGTCAGTGTCCTTCACTAGCAGATTATTTCTCAATTATAATTTGACATTTTGTTAATTTCATATGTTAGTGCATTCAACAAGTATTTATTGAATCATTAGCATGTAGAAGATATTGTTCATTGCCCAGAATATGTCCAAAGTATCCGTGGGTTCTCAGAGTAAAGAGCTTACTTTGGTACCAAAGTGTTTTGGGGATCAGAAAACAAGTCTGTTATTTTCTTGATAAAGGAAAAGTCACTCAGGTTGTTTTTACATAAAAGGTATTTTTATGATTTTCACATTATATTTTTATGAACAGTTTGATAATTCAATTATTAACTAATTTATTAATTCAGCAGTTTTCAAAGTAACCCTAAGAAACCTCCAAGATCATCTCAATGTCATTAAATTATACCCATAAGTATGTATCTTTCTTCTATAGTGCATAATATAATGGGAAGGACACAATAATTGTTGAGTTTACAAGTTGAACTGACCTGGTCTTGCAACTAGTCTTCATGAAGCACTTGACACATTTTAATTCAATAACAAAGATTTTACAGTTGTCTTAATTAATATTTTAAAATTATTTTCCAACTCAATATTTGGAGGAGAATATATTTTCTTCACATATTTCAATTTAAAAATGACAACAAATGAATGAAGAAGCAAATATGAGAATTCAGCTATCTTAAGTCAGACATTGAAGACGTATGATAAAAGTAAAATGATGTTGAACTTCTCTGTTATTTTGATCTGGAAAATATAACATTTTAATCGAATATTCCTTAATTTTAACATATGCAGGAAATATTTTCTTTTTATAAATGAATGACTACATACTTTTAAAGTTCTTAGTTTCGATTTCTAAAACCTGGATAGGAGTAGCTATAATTCATAAAAACAAAAGTTCTTTGGAGCTCTGAATGATTATAAAGGTCTTAAGATATCTTGACTATATCAAACTATTTAATTGGTAAGAACAGAATAATATCTCCTTCTTTCTTCTATTTGAATCAGCAAACTTGTCTACTTGCCAGGATTTTTCTTTTTCTAAACATCTTCCTTCAATTTATCAGTGAGGTAAAATGATACTGCTTTTAGAAAAACTTTCAAGAACCTCTGTGACATATGACTTTTCCAAATATTCACTCAATAAGTATTTATTCCTTGTTTACAATGCATCAGGCTGTGTGCCCAGGGCTAACACTTGCAGTAAAGCTAAGCTGGGGCACTTTCAGTTCTACCTGTGATTCTTTTTTTTAAATTTATTTTTGTTTTTGTTTACATTGTATTTTGTTTGCTTGTTTCCCTGTGATTCTTGTCATGTCATAGTATGTGTTTCCAAGTTTGTCTCTCCCTGGGACTCATTCACTAGGAAGTGTACCTCAATAGCATTGATTCCAATGAGTGCCAAAGAATGATATGCAATAAATATTTCTTGAAATAATAGCTCTAGTTTTCTCTCACTTTTTCAGAGAAGTTCATGATAACTTCTAATTGTTTATAGTTGATTTTGTAGGAGATTTGTTGAGATTAAGAAGACTAGATCATACAAATTAGAAATGATTGTTCATTACCATTTGTTTAAAAAATAGCATTTGTATCTCTAGGTATCAAATAATATATCTGAGTTTGTAGCCAGGTAGATAATTATACGCAGTCATGGAAGGAGAGGTTAGAATCTTGCTGCCACAAGCCAAGGAGTGGGAACTGTTACCATATGCTCTCTAAAGCAATCTTCAAAGGGAATGCAGCCCCACTGATAACTTTATTTTTATATAGTGAAAGTAACTTTCACATTGGGTTCCAGAAATGGAAGGGAAAAAAAAAGTGTGTTTCCTTAAACCACCAAGTTTGTGATAATTTGTTACAGCATCCATGGAAACCAATATAAATAGGGCTAAATAAAATTATTTATGCTATACAAAGAGCCAAAAAATACATATCCTAGTGTTCAGAAAACAGACTTTTGGTTAGAAAATGATAATGCAAAACTGGGTCAGATACAAACACTATTTTTTTAATTCAAATTTTCTAAAGTTGGGAGATGTATTTGGAGTAATTTTTTTTTAATTTTAGATAATTCCGAGGTTATTTATTTAGTCAAAATGGTATGTATATATGTGTAAGCATGCATACCATGTACATACACACACATATACACACATATAATGTATATATGTAATGAGCACATAAATCTACATAATCTCAAAAACATATAAACTTAGTTTTTGATATGAACAATTTTTCTTTTTTTAATTTTTTTATTTATTTTTAAATTTTTTACAGACTGCATTTTGATTCATTGTACACAAATGGGGTACATCATTTCATTTCTATGTTCGTACACGATGCAGTTCATACCATTTGTGCAATCATACATGTACGTAGGGTAATGATGTCTGTCTCAGTCCACCATTTTTCATACCCCCCTCCCTCTCATTTCCCTCGCCATAATCCAAAGTTCCCCCATTCTTCTTTCACTCCCCACCCCCCACCCCATTATATATCATTCTCCACTTATCAAGGAAAATATTCGGCCTTTGGTTTTTTTGGGCTTGGCTTATTTCACTTAGCATGATATTCTCCAATTCCATCCATTTATTTGCAAATGCCATATTATTCTTCCTTATGGCTGAATAGTATTCCATTGGGTATATATACCACAATTTCTTTATCCATTCATCTGTTGAAGGGCGTCTAGGTTGGTTCCATAATCTAGCTATTGTGAACTGAGCTGCTATAAACATTGATGTGGCTGTGTTACTGAAGTTTGCTGATTTTAAGTCCTTTGGGTATAAAGCGAGGAGTGGAATAACTGGGTCAAAATGTGGGTCCATTCCAAATTTTCTGAGGAATCTCCACACTGCTTTCCAGAGTGACTGCACCAAATTGCAACTCAAATACAAAGAACCCAATTAATAAATGGACCAAGGAACTGGACAGACACTTTACAGAAGAAGACACACAGGCAATTAATAAATATGAAAAAGTGTTCAACATCTCTAGTAATTAGAGAGATGCAAATTAAAACAACTCTAAGATTTCATCTTACTCCAATTAGAATGACTTTTATCAAGAACACAAACAATAACAGATGTTGGTGTGAATGTGGGGCAAAAGGCACACTTTTACATTGCTGGTGGAGTTGCAAACTGGTGCGGCCACTCTGGAGTAATTTTTTATAAGAGTACCTTGTTTGTAAAATTATAATTCTAATACATTTAAAATGTACTTAAAAACTTAGTGTTATGCATATAAACCTATGGTTTTTCTGTACTTTTCTAATGAATGGAAATGACACTATTTTAGGTCTTTTTCTACTTCTTTATAGTTTAATTATGTCTTCATGGAATTGAATATATTTTTGAACATGCATGAAAAGAGCAGTATGTTCTCTACTAGTGATTACAAGATTTCTAATTCTTTGGGTTTCTCAATCTACATAATAATTAAATTATTTGTTGGTATCACTACCCTCAAAAAATTCTTTTTATGTTTTCAGTCTTAGAAGAATGGTCTGAAACTATAATGATGATACCCAATAGGTTGATCAAAATAAAGAAGATAAACAATCAAAAGTGTTGGAGAGAATGTTGAAAATTTGGGACCTTCATGGTTTGCCAGTGGGATTGTAAACTGTGTAGCCATATCAGAAAATAATTTGGCCGTTCCTCAAAAATGTTAAACATAGAATTATCATATAACCCAGCAATTCCTCTCTTAATTATATACCCCAGAGAATTGAAAATATATATGCAAACAAAAATCTGTAATATATATATATATATATATATATATATATATATGTTCATCATAGTATTGTAACTGAAAAGAAGGGACAACCCAAATACACATCAATTGATGAGTGACTAAAATATCCATATAATAAAATATTACTTGACAATAAAGAGGAGTAAAGTATAGAAACACACTATAGAATGTTTGATCCTTGAAAACATGATTCTCAATGAAAGAAACTAGTCATAGGAGGGGCCAAGATGGCGGACTAGAGGGCGGCTGCATTTCACGCTGCTCCAGGACGCAAGATTCAAAAGAGGAGATAGTGAGAGACTTGGGACCAACTCAAAGCTGCCGGGTGAGTCTCTCCTGTTGGGGAGGCGACCCGGATGGGGCGGTAGCCCCGGAACGCAGGGAATTTGTGAAGTGGAGTTGCTCGGCGAGACGCCCCTCCCCCCGCTGGAGCGGTAAACACGGACAACTGGGATCATCGTAGAGGAGGCGGCTCAGCTTAGCGCTTGGACTCGAGCAGCCGCTGGGGCTCCGGGTGGCTGCCTGAGGAGGAGCTGCGTGGCGAGCTGTTTGGACCCAGAGTGACCGCTTCCGAACACCGGGGGGTTGCCCGGAGGAGGAGGAGAGGCCCGGCGGGTCGCTTGGGTCTAGGAGTGACTGCATCAGAGCCACGGGCGGTTGCCAGAGGAGGAGCTGCGTGGTGAGCTGTTTGAACTCAGAGTGGGCGCTCCTGAGCGCCGGGGGACTGCCCGGAGGAAGAGGAGGAGCGCGGCGGGACGCTTGGTCTGGGAGTGACTGCATCAGAACCACAGGCGGTTGCCAGAGGAGGAGCTGCGTGGTGAACTGTTTGAACTCAGAGCGAGTGCTCCTGAGTGCCGGGAGGTTGCCCGGAGGAGGAGGAGGAGCGCGGCGTGTTGCTTGACCTGGGAGTGACTGCATCAGAGCTGCGGGCGGTTGCCGAAGGAGGAGCTGCGTGACGAGCTGTTTGAACTCGGAGCAGCTGCTCCAGAACACTGGTGGCCTGCCTGGAGGAGGAGAGCGGTGGGACACTTAGCCTGGGAGTGACTGCATCAGAACCACAGGCGGTTGCCAGAGGAGGAGGCGAGTGGTGAGCTGATTGGACTAAAAGCAACCGCTCCTGAACACCGGTGGCCTGCCTGGAGGAGGAGCGTGGTGAGTCACCTGGTCTCGGAGCCACCGTTCCTGAACACCTGGGGGGCTACCCCAAGGAGGAGGAGGAGGAACAGGGCGGGTCACTTGGACTTGGAGTGACTGCCTAGGGCTACGGGTGGTTGGCGGGAGGAGGAGACCCGAAGTGAGTTGTTTGGATTCCTAGTGACTGCGTCGGAAACCGGGCGGCTGTCCGGAGGAGGAGGTGGTGTGTGGCGGGTCTCTGTGTCTCGGAGCTATTGTACTGGGCTCCAGGTGGTGGCTCAGGGGAGGGGCTACATAGCCAGGCGATTGGTGCAGAGCAGGGTCCCAGGAGCTAGGTGGCTTCTTGCTGGAAGAGCCGCACAGAGACACGCCTAGGGGCGGAGCGAAGTTTCCAGGACGGCGGGCAGATTCTCTGGGAGAGGCAGCCTAAGGAGACTCGCCTGCGAAGGGTGAGGCTCCCAGGCCCAGGACGTAGGTCCGGGCCCCTGGGATCGTTGCAGAAGAAGACAGCCCAGCCCAGGTGGTAGTTGTAGATTGAGGGGAACCTCTAGGAGGGCAACTGACTAGCGAGACGTCCCCACCGAGTGACTCTTCCCGGCCGGGGGAGGTTTTCCCACAGGGACGGTAAAGCCAGAGACATAGGCACAAACAGGCCTTGCCTCAGCCCACAGTCTACTTCCCCATTGGATGACCATTGGTCAACAAGTGGAGGCACCTCCGCCCACTAGCAGGGAATATACGCCACCTGAGGGTTACCACACCTAGAGAGGCAGCTTCTTCGTGGAGCTCTGCATTATCAACCTCCTCCAAGACTTCAGGCTACTGAAGGATAAGAGGGGATATACTAGCAATCTTCAGGGACATTATAAGTTGATAGAGGAAATCTGCAATATCTTAATGACCCACTGATCCCTGAACAATATGAGAAAACAAGGGAAGAAAATGCCCCAAACAAATCTAGATGTTACATCAATAAAATCCAACGACAGCATGGCAGAAGAAATGACAGAAAGGGAGTTCAGAATGTACATAATTAAAATGATTAGGGAAGCAAACGGTGAGATGAAAGAGCAAATGCAGGCATTGAACGATCGCACCAATCAACAGTTAAAAGAGCAAATTCAGGAAGCAAAAGATCATTTCAATAAAGAGTTAGAGATATTGAAAAAAAACCAAACAGAAATCCTTGAAATGAAGGAAACAATAAACCAAATTAAGAACTCCATAGAAAGCATAACCAATAGGATAGAACAGCTGGAAGACAGAACTTCAGATATTGAAGACAAAATATTTAACCTCGAAAACAAAGTTGAACAAACAGAGAAGATGGTGAGAAATCATGAACAGAATCTCCAAGAACTATGGGATATCATGAAAAGGCCAAATGTGAGAATTATTGGGATTGAGGAAGGCTTAGAGAAACAAACCAAAGGAATGAACAATCTATTTGAAGAAATTATATCAGAAAATTTCCCAAATCTGAAGAATGAAATGGAAAATCAAGTCCGAGAGGCTTATAGGACTCCAAATACACAAAATTACAACAGACCCACACCAAGGCACATTATAATGAAAATACCTAACATACAAAATAAAGACAGAATTTTAAAGGCTGTGAGAGAAAAGAACCAAATTACATTCAGGGGGAAGCCAATACGGATATCAGCAGATTTTTCAATCCAGACCCTAAAAGCTAGAAGGGCCTGGAACAACATTTTTCAAGCTCTGAAAGAAAATGGATGCCAACCAAGAATCTTATACCCAGCAAAACTTACCTTCAAATTTGATGATGAAATAAGATCATTCCACGATAAACAAAAGCTAAAAGAATTTACAAAAAGAAAGCCAGCGTTACAGAACATTCTCAGCAAAATATTTCATGAGGAAGAGATAAAAAACAAAGAAGCAAATCAGCAAAGGGAGGAATTATCCTAAAGGAACTGTCAAATAAAGGAGGAACCAAGATGTGTCAAAAATTTTAAATATGAACCAAATGACTGGGAATACAAATCATATCTCAATAATAACCCTGAATGTTAATGGCCTGAATTCATCAATCAAAAGACATAGACTGGCAGATTGGATTAAAAAGAAAGATCCAACAATATGTTGCCTGCAAGAGACTCACCTCATAGAAAGAGATACCCATAGACTAAAGGTGAAAGGATGGGGAAAAACATACCATGCACATGGGCTCAGCAAAAAAGCTGGAGTATCCATCCTCATTTCAGATAATGTGGACTTCAAGCCAATGTTAGTTAGAAGGGATAAAGAAGGACATTTCATACTGCTTAAGGGAAGCATAAATCAGCAAGATATAACAATCATAAACATCTGTGCCCCAAACAGTGGCTCATCCATGTATGTTAAACAAATCCTTCTCAATTTTAGAAACCAAATAGACCATAACACAATAATACTAGGTGATTTTAACACGCCTCTTTCACCACTGGACAGATCTTCCAAACAAAAATGAACAAAGAAACCATAGATCTCAATAACACAATCAATAATTTAGACGTAACAGACATTTATAGAATATACCATCCAACCAAGAGGGAATACACTTTCTTCTCAGCAGCACATGGATCCTTCTCTAAAATAGACCATATATTATGCCACAAAGCTAATGTCAGCAAATACAAGAAGATAGAGACACTACCTTGTATTCTATCAGATCATAATGGATTGAAGTTACAAATTAATGAAAGAGTAAAAAACAGAAACTACTCCAACACCTGGAGATTAAACAATATGCTACTATATGATGAATGGATAACAGAAGATATTAGGAAGGAAATTAAAAAATTCTTAGAGGTAAACGAGAACAAAGAAACAACATATCAAAATCTCTGGGACACTATGAAAGCGGTACTTAGAGGAAGATTTATTTCATGGAGCGCATTTAATAAAAGAAGTAAAACTCAAAAAATAAATGACCTAACACTACAGCTCAAAGCCCTAGAAAAAGAAGAACAGACCAACACCAAAAGTAGTAGAAGACAGGAAATAGTTAAACTGAGAGCTGAAATCAACGAAATTGAAACGAAAGAAACAATAGAAAAAATTGACAAAATAAATAGTTGGTTCTTCGAAAAAATAAACAAAATTGATAAACCTTTAGCCACACTAACAAAGAGAAGACGAGAGAAAACCCAAATCACTAAAATTCGGAATGAACAAGGAAATATCACAACAGACACGACCGAAATACAAAACATAATTAGAAGCTATTTTGAAGATCTATACTCCAACAAAATAGAAAATTTCGAAGACATCAACAGGTTTCTAGAGACATATGAATTGCCTAAACTGAACGAGGAGGACATACACAATTTAAATAGACCAATTTCAAGTAATGAAATAGAAGAAGTCATCAAAAGCCTACCAACAAAGAAAAGTCCAGGACCAGATGGGTTCTCAGCCGAGTTCTACAAAACTTTTAAAGAAGAACTCATTCCAATACTTCTCAAAGTATTCCAGAAAATAGAAGAGGAGGGAACTCTCCCAAGCTCATTCTATGAAGCCAATATTACCCTGATTCCTAAACCAGACAGAGACACATCGAGGAAAGAAAATTTCAGACCAATATCCTTAATGAACATCGACGCAAAAATTCTCAACAAAATTTTAGCAAATCGCATACAAAAACATATTAAAAAGATAGTGCACCATGATCAAGTGGGTTTCATCCCAGGGATGCAAGGTTGGTTCAACATCAGAAAATCAATAAATGTCATTCACCATATCAATAGACTTAAAGTCAAGAATCACATGATTATTTCAATAGATGCAGAAAAAGCATTTGATAAAATACAGCACCCCTTCATGCTCAAAACACTAGAAAAAATAGGGATAGTGGGAACATTCCTTAACATTGTAAAGGCCATCTACGCTAAACCCATTGCTAATATCATTCTAAATGGTGAAAAACTGAAAGCATTCCCTCTAAAAACTGGAACAAGGCAGGGATGCCCTCTTTCACCACTTCTATTCAATATCGTCCTTGAAACTCTAGCCAGAGCAATTAGACAGACCAAAGAAATTAAAGGGATACGAATAGGAAAAGAAGAACTCAAACTATCCCTATTTGCTGATGATATGATGGTATACTTAGAGGAACCAGGAAATTCCACCAGAAAACTTTTAGATCTCATAAGTGAATTCAGTAAAGTAGCGGGATATAAGATCAATGCACATAAATCGAAGGCATTTTTATATATAAGCGATGAATCTTCAGAAAGAGAAATTAGGAAAACTACCCCATTCACAATAGCTTCAAAAAAAATAAAGTATTTGGGAATCAATCTCACAAAAGAGGTGAAAGACCTCTACAATGAGAACTACAGAACACTAAAGAAAGAAATTCAAGAAAACCTTAGAAGATGGAAAGATCTCCCATGTTCTTGGATAGGAAGAATTAATATTGTCAAAATGGCCATACTACCAAAAGTGCTATACAGATTCAATGCAATTCCAATTAAAATCCCAATGATGTACCTTACAGAAATAGAGCAAGCAATTATGAAATTCATCTGGAAGAATAAAAAACCCAGAATAGCTAAAGCAATCCTTGGCAGAAAGAGTGAAGCAGGGGGTATCGCAATACCAGATCTTCAACTCTACTACAAAGCAATAGTAACAAAAACGGCATGGTATTGGTACCAAAATAGAAAGGTGGATCAATGGTACAGAATAGAGGACACGGACACAAACCCAAATAAATACAATTTTCTCATACTAGACAAAGGTTCCAACAATATGCAATGGAGAAAAGATAGTCTCTTCAACAAATGGTGCTGGGAGAATTGGAAATCCATATGCAACAGAATGAAACTAAACCCATATCTCTCACCATGCACGAAACTAAACTCAAAATGGATTAAGGATCTCGGAATCAGACCAGAGACCTTGCATCTTATAGAAGAAAAAGTAGGTCCAGAGCTTCAACATGTCGGCTTAGGACCAGACTTCCTCAACAGGACTCCCATAGCACAAGAAATAAAAGCAAGAATTAATAACTGGGATAGATTCAAACTAAAAAGCTTTCTCTCAGCAAAGGAAACTATCAGCAATGCAAAGAAAGAGCCTACAGAGTGGGAGAAAATCTTTGCCAATCATACTTCAGATAGAGCGCTAATCTCCAGAATCTATAAAGAACTCAAAAAACTCTACACCAAGAATGTAAATAATCCAATCGACAAATGGGCTAAGGAAATGAATAGACACTTCACAGAAGAAGATCTACAAGCAATCAACAAACATATGGAAAAATGTTCAACATCTCTAGTAATAAGAGAAATGCAAATCAAAACCACCCTAAGATTCCATCTCACCCCAATTAGAATGGCAATTATCAAGAATACAACCAACAACAGGTGTTGGTGAGGATGTGGGGAGAAAGGTACACTCTTACATTGCTGGTGGGGCTGCAAATTAGTGCAGCCACTCTGGAAAGCAGTGTGGAGATTCCTTAGAAAACTTGGAATGGAAACACCATTTGACCCAGCTATCCCACTCCTTGGCCTATACCCAAAGGACTTAAAATCAGCATATTACAGAGATACAGCCACATCAATGTTCATAGCTGCTCAGTTCACAATAGCCAGATTGTGGAACCAACCTAGATGTCCTTCAATTGATGAATGGATAAAGAAAATGTGGTATATATATACAATGGAATATTACTCAGCCATAAAGAACGATAAAATTATGGCATTTGCAGGCAAATGGATGAAACTGGAGAATATCATGCTAAGTGAGATAAGCCAATCTCAAAAAACCAAAGGAAGAATGATATCGCTAATAAGTGGATGATGACACATAATGCGGGTGGGAAGGGTTAGTGTTGGGGTTGGAGTTGGGTTTAGGGAGGGGGGCAGGAATGGAGGAAGGAAGGACTGTATAGATGGAGGGGAAGGGTGGGGGGGGGGAAGGGAAAAAATGGCAGAATGAATCAAACAACATTACCCTATGTAGATTTATGATTACACAAATGGTATGCCTTTACGCCATGTACAGACAGAGAAACAACATGTATCCCATTTGTTTACAATTTTATAATAAAAAAAATAAATAAAAAAAAAAAGAAACTAGTCATATATGGACACATAATATATGATTCCATTTGTATGATATATCTAGAATAGGTAAATCAGTTAAGACAAAGTAGATTAGTGGTCGTCAGGGGATGGGATAGGGTAGAATGACATGTGATTGCTAATGCGTATAGGTTTTTTTTTTTTTTTGAGTGATGAAACTATTCTTAAATTAGATTGTGTGTTAATGATTTCATTACCCTGTGAGTTTACCAAAACATCTGAATTTCACACTTTTGAAATTGTGAATTATGTGACAATTGTAGTTCAGTAAATTGGTTATTTAAAAATGATCTGGCAGTCAAAGATTTTATTACTGAAGTCTTACTGAGGAAATCAGTTCCTAAGCCAACATAATGGAGAAATGGACCTGCTTTTTTCTTCTGGTATGTGCAGGGTCTCTGGTCTAATGCCTAGATCTTTGACCCACTTTGAGTTTTGTACAGAGTGAGATAGAGGGGTTTAATTTCATTTTGCTACGTATGTTTTTCCAGTTTACCCAACACCATTTGATGAAGAGGGTATTTTTTTCTCCAATGTGTGTTTATGGCTTCTTTGTCTAGTCCAAGATAACTGTATTTATGTGTGTATGACTATGTCTTCTATTTTGTTCCATTGGTCTTCATGTCTGTTTTTGTGCCAATACTATGCCATGTTTGTTACTTTAGCATAACCATATAAGTTCTTGTATTGTGATGCCTCCTGATTTACTTTTCTTGCTAAGGATTGCTTTGGCTATTCTGGGTCTCTTATTTTTCCATATGAATTTCATGACTGCTTTTTCTATTTCTACAAAGAAAGTTGTTGTGATTTTAATACAAATTGCACTAAATCCGTATAGCACTTTTGGTAGTATGGCCATTAATTCTTCCTATCCAAGAGCATGGAGAGCTTTCCATCTTCTAAGGTCTTCTTTAATTTCTTTCTTTAGTGTTCTGTAGTTTTCACTGCAGAGGTCTTTCACCTCTTTTGTGAGATTAATTCCCAAGTATTTTATTTTATTTTACTTTTTGGAAGGTAGTTTACCTGATTTCTCTTTCAGCTGATTCATTATTAGGGTATAGGAACACAATAGATTTATGTGTGTTAATTTTATACTCAGGTACTTTGCTGACTTCATTCATGAGTTCTAGAACTTTCTGGTGAAATTATTGAGCCTTTTGAATATAGAATCATGTCCTGAGCAAATAGGAATGATTTGAGCTCTTTTTCCCCCCCTATTTGTATCCCTTTAATTTCTTTCTTTTGTCTAATTGCTCTGACTAGGGTTTCAAGAACTATGTTGAATAGGAGTTATGATAGAGGGCATCCTATCTTTTTCCAGTTTTTAGAGGGAACGCTTTCAATTTTTCTCCATTTAGAAAGATGTTGGCCTTGGGCTTAGCATATATAGTTTTTACAATGTTGAGGTATATTCCTACTATTCCTAGATTCTCTACTGTTTTGAGCATAAAGGGATGCTATATTTCATCAAGTGCTTTTTCTGCATCTATTGAGATGACCATATGGTTCTTGTTTTTAAGTCTATTGATATGATGAATTATGTTTATTGATTCCTGTATGTTGAACCAACCTTACATCCCTGGAATAATCCCCATGTGATAGTGTACACTATCTTTTTAATATGTTTTGTATGTAATTTGCTAGTATTTTATTGAGAATTTCCTGGTCTATGTTTATCAGGGATATTGATCTGAAGTTTTCTTTCTTTGATGTGTCTTTGTCTGGTTTTGGTATCATGCAAGAAGTAAAATCAAGAATAAATAAATGGGATGGTATGAAACTAGAAAGCTTCTTCAGAACAAAGAAAACAATCAAGATTGTGAATAGAGAGCCTACAGAATGAGAGAAAATCTTTACTACCTGCACCTCAGATAGAGCATTTATCTCCAGGATATACCAATAACTCAAAAACTTAACATCAATAAAACAAATAACCCAATAAATAAATGGGCAAAGAAACTGAACAACTACTTCACAGAAGAAGAAATGCAAATGGTCAAAACATATATTTAAAAAAGTTCAGCATCTCCAGCAATTAGAGAAATGCAAGTGAGATTCTATCTCACTCCAGTCAGAATGGAAATTTTCAAGAATACAAGTAACAATAAATGTTGGTGAGAATGTGGGGAAGAAGATTCACTCATACGTTGCTGGTGGGACTGCAAATTGGTACAACCACTGTGGAAAGCAGTGAGAGATTCCTCAGAAAACTTGGCATAGAATCACCACTTCACACAGTTATCCCACTCCTCCATTTATACCCAAAGGAGTTAAAATCAGCTACTACAGTGACAAAGCCATATCAATGTGTATAGCAGCTCAATTTACAGTAGCCTAACTACAGAACCAAACTTGGTACCCTTCAACAGATGAATGGATAAAGAAGTGGTATATATACACACTGGAATATTATTCAGTCATAAAAATGAATAAAATTATGGCATTTGCCAGTAAATGAATGGAACTGGAGACTATTATGCTAAGTGAAATAAGACAGTCTCAAAAAACCAAAGGCTAACTGTTCTCTCTGATTATGGATGCTAACCTACAATATGGGAAGGTGTGAAGGGAAAGAATAGAAGTCCACTGGATTAGACAAAAGGGAATGAAGGGAAGAGCATGGAGAAAGGAATGGGAAAGATCGTAGAATTAATTGGATATAACTTTTCTATCCTTTTATATGAATACATGACCAGGATAATTCCACATCACGTACAACCACAAGAATCTGATTCTAATTAGAATAAGTCATACCCCATGTATGTACCATATGTCAAAATACACTCTACGGACTCTAAAAAGGAATAATAAAAAAAAATTATTGCTGGCTTTAATTTTTTTCTATTTAAAATAATTCATGGAAAAAGGTTTCAAAGTTATCATTGTAGTGTGTTCACATAGTTTGTTTCTAACTGAAATCATCTTAAATAGTTCTATAATTTGAAAAAGCCCTGTCATAAATTTCTTTGAGGGCTGAGTTTAATAGAACCAAAGTTCTGATTCCTTGAAACATTTTCTTGTGTTTTAAAGGGAGGTATTGGGAAAAACAGGGGTAGAGTTACTAGAATAATGTAGTTATTAGCACTCTCCATGTCCAATAACAGATGAGGAAACCAAAGTGCACAGAAAATGTAAGTAGAAACCCAGCAAGCAAATAGTTAAACCATAATCACAACCCTGTATAGGAATGATTAATCAGTTTTTAGCTTATAAATAGCTAATGTTTTTAAATTATTTTATGTTTATTGTGGCTATAATTTTATTGGCTATATATAATTCATGAAATTTTAAAAATTTCATGTATGTTCAATTAGCCCTCATATAACAACCCTGTTGTGTAGAGTGTATTATCATATTCTCATAACCATTACTGATTAAAAAGCTAAAGCATAGAGAGATTAGGTAAATTGATTATAAGTAACTGAACTAGAATATACACCCAAACAGCCTGATTCCAGATCTGTGTGCCACCCTCCAGCATAGAGCATCCTGCCTTCTCTTAGGCACTCAATACCTTTTTCTTAAATGACCTGAATAAATATATAAACGATCTTTTTAATGTCCATTAGGTTTCCTACTTTAGGTGAAAATCAATTCTGGGACCTAGTATTAAGTATAGGAATATGATGATCCAGTAAGATTTTTATAAGTGTTTCATTTTCACTTGGTTGATGAGGTATTGAAGTCTAGGTACAATGTGAGAAATTCATGCTTCACTGTAATATGCATAAGACTCTGAGTTTATCCCTGTAATAAAGAAGCTTGCTTATCTTTTTTTTCAGCTTAAACTTATTTGACCACAGAATCCTTGATAGAAGGCAGTAAAACCTCTTGATATCCTACAGAAGTAAAGTTTTCTAGAACACAAAACAAATGTTAAAATTACCGAGATGGAAGTAATTCTCACATTTTTCATTATAGACACTATTTATTAGTAGGAATGTTTAACATTCATTAAATACCCATTTCCTGACTCTGTGAGTTATTTATATATCTGTTTCTAAATATACAAATATTGATTATACTCTCTCAAATAATTGTGTTTTCATACTCTAACCAGATGTCACAGGGAAGTTGTTAGAATTTTAATGTTCATCCATCTTAAATACATTAGAGAAATAAATTCAATAATAAAACAGCTACATTGCTAATCTGCAGAGTACACTGGGAACTCTGGATGATGATGCATAAAGTGTTTCCTTGAAACCAGACGGTCAGTGTATCTCTTAAAATACTTACACTAGGAAGTGATTGAAAGATTTGGGAAATATACCCATCTTACCTATGCTGCTCAATTTTTTGTTAGAAAAATGTAGTTTAAATGATTTCATTTTCATATTTTCTGACTGTCTACTACCATTTCTTCTGTTGCAAAAGCTTAAAGTATACTGTAAAATATAAACATTGATGTGGTAGCATTACTAAAATATGCTGATTTTAAGTCCTTTGGGTACATACTAAGGAGTGGGATAACTGAGTCAAATGGTGGTTCCATTCCGAGTTTTCTGAGGAATCTTCACACTGCTTTCCAAAGTGGTTGCACCAATTTGCAGTCCCACCAGCAATGTATGAGTGAATCTTCTTCCCTACATCCTTGCCAACATTTATTGTTACCTGAATTCTTGATAATTGCCATTCTGAACAGCTCAATTAGCTAAACAATGGAACCAGACCAGGAACCCTTCAACAGATGAATGGATAAAGAAATGTAGTATATATACACAATAGAATATTACCCAGCCATGACTAGAAATGAAATTATGGCATTTGCTGGTAAATGGATGGAACTGGAGGCTTATCATGCTAAGTGAAATAATCCAATCCCCAAAAACCAAAAGTCAAATGTTCTCTCTGATATGTGGATGCTAACTTACTATAAAAGAGGGGTAGGAAAAAATAGAGTACTTTGAATTAGATTAAAAGGAATGAAGGAAGGGAGGAGGATAGGGAGTAGGAAAGTTAGTGGAATGAATCGAACCTTACTTTCCTAAGTTCATATGTGAATACATGACCCACGTAATTCTACATAATGTACAACCAGAAGAATGGGAAGTTGTACTCCATGTATGTATAATATGCCAGAATACATTCTACAGTCATGTATGTAAAAAAAGAATAAAAATATGATGTAAAATATAATAAATTCAGCTTAAAATGTATTCTAAAAATATCAAGAATATGTAATTTGTACTCTATCTACATATTTCCAAATTGTATTCATTCTTCAAGACTCCATTAAAATGCACAAAACTTCTCAAAACCTTTTGTTTACTGAATCCAAAATAAAATCTCCCTAAAACTCCATTGTAATGTACTTATGAGAGCTATCAGTTTTAATATTGCATTTAATTTATTTAGGTTCATATTTATTTTTCTCTGGTAGACTGTAAGCTCCTCCAGGGAAGGATCCATGTGTCATCTAACTTTGTAGTACCCAAAGTGTCTGTATACTGAGAACACAACATATATATAAGAAATAAATCCACAAATGAATGAGTAACATTGATAGTTATGGTGAAAAAATGCTTCTATATCACCTTTAAAATGAATGTATTTCATTACTTCCTTTGAATAATAAAAGGAAAATTTCCAGAGTTCGAAGTATATTCTCTAGAACCAGCTTTAATCACAACAGATTTATGCACTGAGCTGAGTAGTAAATCCCTTTTAGTATTGATCCTGTTTAGAATAGTGAGTGACTTAGGACAATTTCAATCTTGTAAAGTAGAACATTTAGCAATGGCATGTCAGAAAGGCCTATGCTCTATTAGAAATAGCAACAGATTTATTCCAGCATTTATCTGGTTTATGCAGAATTTCTAGTCTCTTTTGTCCCATATATGACAATATAATATGTCTCAACATGCTTAGGTTTTTATCTAGATGAAAACTTCTGAAGTCAATTTTCAGATTGTTAAGAGAAGTTAGCGAGTGTCCTGATGAATGATCAGGGTACCATAGTACTGTCTCAAAATATGTTCATTTTTTTTTAACATAAGCAAGTTTTAAAAATGAGAAATGAATCTCTTAGAAATGAGTAGGTTCAGAAGTAAACTCAGTGTAGCAGATTGTGCTTAGCCTATTTATGTGGCTCCAATTCCCTTTCAATTAAATCAGTTCTTCAAAAATCAACAATCAGAATTGATATAAATTCAACCAGAATAAAAATAATTTTTAAAGTTTATTTGGTGATTCATGTTCCAGACACTATCCTGGATAACTAATCTCATTTAATTTTTGCATCACCCTGCAAGAAAAGTAACAGAGCTATTTAGAAGTCAAAAATGAAATCTAACAATGCAAATACTTTGCCCAAAAGGCAAAGTGAACAAGGTAGAATTTAGACCTAATCCCATGATAATATAAACTCATATTCAAATAGCTTTAAACAACAAATATTGATTGGTTTATTTTGATCATAAACATAATTTTGAAATAATACATTTTGGTGGGAGTGACCAGTGCATATTAATGATTCTGTAGTCTCTTTCTATAAGTTTTCTATTTTTGTAGTCTATCAAATATATTCTCAAGATTCTGCATAGTAGACTGAGATTTCCTTTCATTTGTTTTCTTGTTCCTAACAGTAAGTGTTTTCTTAGGGGTTTAACGATAACATTGTCTATGGAGATTTGGCGATTCAAGAAGAGTTAGGCCAATCTACAGACAATCCTAATTCATTCAGCAAACATGTATTAGACACTCATCTTAGGAACTGAGAATACCCTTAGGAATTCTTTCACTAAAAACTTCACAAACCAATGCGAGGAGGAGTTAATATTGACAAAACAACAACTGAACACAGGTTAAGTAGGAGTTGCAAGGTTGTGTTTTTAACTATCTTAATTGGTGAGTCCAAGACTATTCTGGATTAAAAAGGAAATGAAGAACTTGTAACAGAAACAAACAAACAAACAAACACAGTTTCTTTCATAGTAAACAGCTAGAATGTGGAGTCAGACTGATCTGTTTCAATATGGTTTTATAACCTAACACAATTTATTTCATATTTATAATTCTCAGCTTCCTCATCTTTTAAAGGATGATGATAAACTGAACTTATATTCATAAGTCTGTGTGAGTTAAATGAAGTCATGCTAGTGTATGAAATGTGATAAGTAGGCAGAAAAAACTTGGTAAACAGTCATAGTATATTTCTCTTTATGGAGAATTGAAATGCCCATTTTGATCTGAGAAGTGAATCCTGAAATAGAATATCTTAAATTTGTTTAACCTGGACTCATTTGACAATATTATAGTTTACCTGTAATACTTATTAAGTACATGCATAGTGATTCTTTTAGTCCTCTTTTGCCAAAGACCTCACAAAAACAGTTAGAGGAGGAAAAGTTTATATGGCACACAGAGTTTCAGAGGTCTCTATCCATAGATGACTGACTTCATTGCTCTAGACCCAAGATGAGGTAGAACATCAAGGTGGAAGGGTAAAAAGAAGAAAAGCAGGTCAGGATGTGGTAGTCAGGAAGCAGAGAGGGCTCTGCTCATCAGGGACAAAATATAAACCCCAAAGGCACACCCCCAGTGACCTATCTCCTCCAGTCACAACCCTCCTGACTACAGTTACCACCCATTAACCTGTTTCAGGGATTAATGCACTGTTTAGGTTAAGACTGTCATAACCTAATCATTTCACCTTGAAAACTCTTGCATAATTTAATACAAGATATGAGGAGAATACCTCATATCCAAACCATAAGAGTAACTATATGAAAGAGTGAAGTTTGGAAAAATTCCATTCTAAATATTCAAATATTTGAATGAAAAAAGTGCCCTTACTGTATAAATGTAGGTATATATTTATAATTTTCATAAATGTTAATATAATTCAAGTTTCAAATTTCTTCATATTTTGCCATATATATATATACATAAATGTATATGTGTGTGTATGCATACATATATGTTGCAGAAGACATGTTTGGGTAACCCTAGGATGGCGGCTGGCGTCGAGCCAAGAGGTGGCGCATAATTAATGTTAACACGGTGTGATCTACTTTTGCCTGATTAGTTAATGTCTCCTTTGTGCTAGTGGTCAACAGATATTCCTCATTCTTTCTTGATTGGTACCGAGGGGCGTGCCTCAATTGTGCTAATCCTAAAGTATAAGCAGCACCTCTGATAGATCGCAGAAGGCAGATGGCAGAATGAGAGGGCAGAACGCAGGTTGCAGATTGCAGAATGGAGAAGTAAAGTCACACCTCTAGATAGCAGAGTGAAGGACGCAGGATGCAGGATGCACCTTTAAGAAGAAGAAGCAGAACTAAGAAGATATAGATCTCTGAAAGTGTAGTCTCTCTCTCTTAAGCAATGTCTCTCTTTCTTATGCAAAGCCTCTCTCTCTCTCTCCTCTCAAAGCCTTTCTTCCTCTATAAGCTAGGGAACAAGTGAGCAAGCAAGAAAGCGCACTAAAGAGAAAGATAATAGAAGTAGCTCAGTTTCCAGTCCGCCTCCGATAAATACCCGCGCAATTGTTGCTGCAGGTGGTAACAAATTGCCATGGGCGGCGACAATATGTATGTATGTATGTATATGAAACAAAGCTGTAGGGATGAAAAATTCTAGTTTGAGTTTCTGGTGATACTATTACTAGTTGTAGGATTTTGAGGAATGTACCAAATCTGTCAGCCTTGAGATCCTCAATTGTATGACTAGAGAAATAATATCTATTTCTGTGCAGTAGTTCTGAAGGATAAACCAGTTAATGGAAGAAACATGATTACATAAATTTGACATCAGGGTTTTCCAAAATATTTAATGCAACTATTACTCTTTATTCATAGCTATTATATTTACTTTCTAAATAATATACATCCTATTGACAAAGTATTAATACTTTTGGTTTAGTATAACATCACTTTCTATTGTATACATATTGTATATAATTTTTTCTATGTGAATATTCAAGCTAAAAAAACCTATTTGGAGTTTTCAGCATTTAACTATGGAGCAGCAAGAAGAGTGTTATTTACCTCAACTATTTTTTTGCACATCTGCAGACCTTTCCCTGTTTTGTGTTGTTTTAAGAGAAAAGGAATGAGTGACCTTTTCCCAGGATGGTTTGCCACAGCATGGAGCTAACATCTGCTGACTCTTATAATCTGGGCCAGTATTAAGGAGATTGTTTGCAGTGAAAGAGCCATCTCTGGAATTTTTTTTCCTTCTATAATTACATCAACCAAAAATCACTCTTATGCTTAATTTAAGTCTCCTCTCCCCTCCCTTTTAAGCAATCCAAGGAGTTTCTTTGTTAACGTTAATTATTAATGTTAATTATGGAAAATCCTAAGTGATAACACTACAGTCCTTCCTATGTAAGAATGATATTACAGAATACAATTAGTGTGGTGTGTACACATATCAGATTATGTTTTTCTCCAGTTGTGTGGGTGGTTTTGTGCTGATCTGGCAAGAATCTTTCTCAGTTCATTTCCTTTGTCAGCAAGGGCTCCTACAATGTACACAGTTTATAGAAGTTAAGGGTAATGTGTGGTCAGAAAATAGGACAAAGCAGAGAGACATCAAAGTCTTAACCACTGCACCCCTGGCACATTTCTCTGACACTGAAGCTAACGAAGAGAAGATCATTTTAATAAAAAGAGCCAGCTGCTTCTAAATGGGAAGTCAGTGACACCTGCTCTCCTGCCCAGTCATACAGCTCTTTCAACTGGCCATTGATTGAACATGTTTATAGAATTCTTTTAGGAAATTAAGATGTTGGAAATGATAAAATCATTTTTAATAAGAAAACAGTGAGTGAGGATATATATTTTGTGACTTTAAAATTACTGAATTTGCACTGATCTGGGTAGCTTCCTAAATCTGAGGAAAAGTATTTAAGTATTTGGGGGAGCAATAGAATTTTTCATTAAATTATTAAGTAGCCTACATTCACACTAGAAAGAAAATGAAACAAAACATGATGATAATAGTATCAGGATTCCTTGGTTCTGTTTTCAAACCAAGCAAGTGAGACTCAATATGCTGTTAATAAAACAATGCTGTTATGAAATACCTTTCTTCCCCACAAAGTAACATTTAAGTAAACATTTCTATGGAAAATATTCTTCCAAGTGGTATTTTCTCTCCCACTAATCTTCAAGGACATTTGTTGTAAAAACTGTCGATTTGCATTATTTTCCTTAGAAAAATATCTGAAATTCAACAGATATTTTAACATTTTGTTCTCAAGTTATTGCCTTCTCAAGTGTCATTCAGAAGCAGGGCCTATGACTCATTTGACATTTAGTATACTCATTCAATCATGGAGTGACAATGAGTGAGGCAGACTTTTATTTCTATTTCAAAGATATTTTCAATACTGTTTGATAAAAGCTGGGTGTAATGTGGAAAAAAAATGGAAAAAACTATGAAATTAGGACACCAGTGAAATGTTCAGTGTTTTTTATTCATTTATGTAACATTGATTTACTGTGCCACTTTCATTTTCCACACATTAAATGAGGCAATATGGAGATAAACATGAACACAATGCAAACCTGGCTCTCATAAATTTATAATATAGTAGGAAGGATAAAAATAATAATAGTACCGATTGAGATATTAAGTGTTATAAATCAAATATAAATAAAATCTTTTGGAAGTAAAGAGGAGAGTGAAGTTCTTTTGCAGACTTGAAAAAATAAGGCATGATTGGTAGGACATAGTATTACAACTTGGCCTGGAAGAACAGGTATGATTTTTTATTTTTCTTGGAGATATAAGACATGTCTCTCAAAAATCTCTGGGACAGAAAAAAAAAAAAAATCTACCAAAAGTTGCCTTCCCTTTAAGAATCACTCTTTTTTATGCAGTCAAAATGGGTAGAAAATACCACAGAATGATGGAAGTGTCATAGACTTAAGAATATCAAATGTATGTAATACATATAGCGGCAGTGGAATCTGGAACAGGACTGGCGGTTTGCAACATGTCAAGCAACCAGCTCTGGTGAAAGAAAACCTGGTGTGTAGTACTTGCTGATTTTCTTGGTGCAAATATTTCTCCCATGGCAGATTTCAAATTTACCAACAGTCTGTAGAGGAAAGAAGGGATGCCTATAATTAGCTATCTTTTTTGGTCCTTGTCTTCAGGACTCCTCTGAACAGAATCCTGCGATCAGATTGAAGGTGCTTAAATTTCACTACTTAGGAGACTGTACTTAATGGAAATACATTAAAACTTATGAGCAGGTGAATAGTGTAAATATTATAAAAGTGTCCAGGTTCTAATTAGAATTGTGATTGTAGAAATGGGTTAAAGGGCTATGTGGGTGTGGAAATTTTAGAAGGCTAAGAAACAGGAAAAAGTGGCTGACTAGATATGTGAGGTAAGGAGATGTCAAAGGTGAATATTCTCATGCTGTTATTTAAACATTTTTGTATTAATTTGTCTGTATATCTAACGTTCTTTTTTTTTTTTTTTCAGTCTGTTCCTGAAACTGCATTATAGTTTTTCAAATTAACTGTTTTTAATTCTGCTTAAGTCTTCAAATTCTGGAGGAGGTGTATTAGTGGCCTGCCACCTGGAAGCCACATTCTTAGAGGCTGGAAAGGAAGCAGCAAATGCTAACAGATGAGAAAATCAAGATCCACCTAGAAAATGGAGGAAACATATCTTCACTTTGTGAGGTCCCAAGGGCTGTGTTAAAGAACTACCCATAGAAGCACTTTTGTGCCTTGCCATGCAATCTTTAACAATGTAAACAACAATTATTACCAGGCAAATAAGGAAGGGAGAGACTTGCTAATGTTGGAAGAACAGAGTAGTAAAAGAGAAATTTATTGCATAATTTTATTTCATGTTATCAAAGATCCTTTGGTATTCTTCTCTATTGGAAAGTTGAGAAACTTGACTCAGAACATACATGTTTCCACTAAAGTCATGCCAGTTAGTATCAAAGTCTGATTAGAATTAGATTGGGTAATTTATAATCAGATGTTCTATTTTACTTTCCACTGCAACTACATTAGATAGTAAAGTAAAAGTGAAGTAATAAAATGGTCTAAAGTTTAAAAACATAGAAAAACCCAAAACAAAATAACAGAACAGTCAAGCAGTAGTAGTGGCACTATGCCACTACTCTACACTGAGCCCTTTACTTCTGATGCTGCAATTACTGTGATAGTGTCGTGGCTTCTGGCTCTGCCAGGTTCACGCTTGCAATTCACTCTTGCTATACTTCGGTTAAGAACCAACCTGTTAGGATAAATGCCAGTCCAACTAAATTTTCTGCACTTTGTACTTTATAATTTCCAAACTCATCTATTATTTGAAACTCCCCCCTTCATACTCACCACTTAGAAGTTGAAGTGGTTGCGATGCAGTATATTCATGTCCTAATATTCCCATATTTTCCTCTGAAGCTGACCACACATTCAGTGCTCAATAAATAGTTTCAAATTGACTGATTCAGAAATAGTTCCCTCATTTTACATTAACAAAATATCGCACATAAACACCCAGGAATCCAAGGAGTCATACATATTATAAACACTGCCAGAACCTCAGTTTCTGTTTTGTTTTTCTTGGCATTTCATTCTTGGCTTAACCAAATTCTGAAGGAAACAATAATATGCATTGTTAGTACACAGAGCTCTAAGACTGACCATTAGGTCTCAACTTACTAGTAAATTTTGTGTAAACAGTCCATTAATTAAAAGAACTGGTGTAATTGTTTTTGCATTCACTATTTCCTGACTGTGCTAATTTGAATGAAAGGCCTCAGTAAACCATACTTTTGTAGATTCTATGTCACTTTAGAATGGTGGGGAAGAGCACAAACTCTAGATGCAGACTGCTGGACCTGAAATTATTGCAGGACTTTGGGCAATGTTTCTAACTATTTCAAGTTTTGGTTTCTTCATATAAAAAAATAGGGATAATATTATTTTTATTGAGGAATACCTATTCTAATCTTTCTCCATATTCCGAATAATTGTACATTAAAGGCAGTTTTCTACTTATTTTTCATGATGTGTTATATATTTTTCAGCTGAAATACATAAACAAAATATTTTATTATATGAAAATCAAAACAAATATTTTAAATTCTTTTCCCAGAGTTAAAAATTAATGACAGAACAAAGTTACACATATATGGTTATTTTATTTACATGTTTTAAAAAGTATATTAATCCCTAAGAAACATGTTCACTCGATTTCATTAAAAAATGACATAAAATATCCATGATTTTTGTAAACTCAATATCAAAATCAGTTTTTAACATGGAAGCCTATTCAGGAAACTTGGATTTTAAATATTCTTTTAGATGATATTTCTAAATAACTTTTTTCCCCAAATTCTGATCATCTTCCCACATTCTCACTCCCGAGAAAGTTTCCAAGAAAAGAGAAAAGATAAGTCATTGTAGCAAGACACTGAGCCACTAAGTGAATTGTTAGATGAATCCAGGCAATTAGAAAGCATTATCATTAAATTGTAGACTACCAGTTATGCCAAGAGAATGCTTAACTGCAGTGTATATCTAGTATTTACCAAAATAAATGTGTACGTGCTATCAAGGATGAGAATACAAATTTTGAACTTCTGCGAGTACTTAATCTAGGAAAGTCTGCCTAATTTCCATTTTGGCATTCCTGTGAGAGCCATTTGTTTTGGTCTGCAACTTGATTGTGGTTTTTATCTGGCAGGATGAGCTCCTGCAGCAATGAACCTAACCCACAGTGGACAGATAAAAGCAACAGAACAATATTGAGGCTGATTTACAGAGCACTTATCATTTATGTTCTTCATTCCAGCTGTGATTACCAGTGCCACTAATGTCACTATTTGTGAAGATTTTCTTGGGACTGGGTGGTTACAATATAAAATATATACCGGAAGCCTTCTGGGAATATTTTTTAATGAGTTAAAACATTATTAAATTTCCATAATATTTCCTTTTTAATTGACAGAATTAAAAGTCATCTTTAAGATATTGGATTTTTGTAACTCTCTACTTATTTATAACTATGTTAAGAATATAATGTTTTGAATTTACCTATAAAGGTGATCATTGCAAGTAGGGGTTCAGGGAATACAATAATGGTAGAGATAAGAATACCTGGGCATACCTGCAGTTTCTTTCCTAATCAATTA
Source organism: Sciurus carolinensis (assembly GCF_902686445.1). NCBI lineage: Eukaryota > Metazoa > Chordata > Mammalia > Rodentia > Sciuridae > Sciurus > Sciurus carolinensis. The sequence goes on from NC_062222.1 coordinate 87,790,064, forward strand.
AATATCATCTAAAACATAACATTAGGTTTGAATTTTAGGGAAATATTTGATTCATACCTGTATCTGCATGTAAGACTCAAATGAAGAGGTATTTGATAAATATCCAATCTATCTTACAAACAGTTTTAGGAGATTCTAGAACAGGAAGGAAAATAATTTGTCTATGTATTTGCTTCTTGAGAGTTCACTAGAAATGAGGACAAGAGTTGAGAAATGGAGTATTAGATCAATTTAAACATATGCTAAATTAGTAAGTGTGCAAATTCTCCGTGAGTACACTGTAACTCTCCAAAACACAAAGTGGGTAAACATATTTGATGAAAGAATTATAAAGCTAAAACATGCTTCTGTTTGTGGTCATCATTCTTTTTATTTTCATAGTGTCTAGTTTTCATTACCCCTTAGGGCTTCATTCCAAAAGACCAATTCTCTCTTGGTATTAAAGTCATTCCCTGGCAGAAGCATGGCTGAGGGGAGCACATTAGCATTTCCTTCCCTACTAGCGGTTAAGAGCAGAGGCTGTGGAGTCAGACAGCCTGGATTTGAATTTCAGCTCCACAACTTAATAGCTGAGTGATGTCAGGCAAGTTACTTAAACTCCCTTTAAACATTTCCTTTCTCTTTTGGGAAAATATATACGAAAATGCTTTCCTCATAGAAGAGGAATATATTGAAGATGCAATGTGATAATTTATGCAATGTATGTATTTATACTTCCACACTGATTGTCATATAATAAAAGCTAACTAAATGATTCATTACTATTTGTACTATTATCATTCCCAAAATATAATGGTCAACATGTACCCTTTGGGAAAGAGCCAAGGGTATTCTGAATGTCTTGGTTACATCTGAAAGAACTCATGATGCCTTAGGCTATGTCAATACTCCAGAGACCTATGGCTGTAATCCATTTCCTTCTCTAGAGACTGAAATTATGTGGGTTCTTGAGGAATTCAGCAGCTTCATTTAAAGTCCGAAATTTTCCTAACATATCATGGATTTTGTAATTTTATTAAAGATTTTAATGATGCTGTGTAGGAATCATATTAAAAATACCTCTTATCTTACCTAAGCTCCTTCCTTCAACCTTTGATCCAGGTAACACCCAGTATCATTGGCAATTTTTCTTTCCCTTGAAATTACCCTGAAAAACATGATCAACTCCCTGTCTCCATTATGTTGTATAATTAGGGTCAGATCCAGCTTCTACCTTTAAATTTTTTACTCTTTACCAACCTTTTTATCTCTGCCCCCTACCCTTCCTCCCTACAAACAAAAGAAAACAAAACAAAAAAATCAACTTTTCAATGGAAGAATCTTTTAAAAATTCCTGGAATATTTTTAACTTTTCTTTTGGCTAGGCATGGTGACACATGCCTGTAGTCCCAGGAGAAAGGAAATGTGACATAGACGAGCAACGCAGGAACCAGGCGAGGAGATACCCCAGTAGAAAGTTTTATTTGCCAGTCAGGGTCTAAAAAAGGCCATCCCTCGGAAAAACGAGAGAGGCAGGAAAAACTTAGCTCTGGGGTATTTTATGGGGGTTGTTTGGACGGCTTGCGTAAGGTCACATGAGCTCTTATGAGCTGCTTGCTTAAGACCTTAGATAGGCTGACAGGACAAGTAAGGGGCTGTTCCAGTGGGATGGTTTATGAGACGTGGGAAGGGGAAGTTAGATTTTAACTCTTGTTAAAGTACCCCTCTAGGGCATAAAGCAATTTATGGTAAGAATTTTAAATGGCTGCATAGATGTTAAGTGTTGGGCTTAACCAGGAATTTGGAAGACTGAGGCAGAAAGATCACACGTTTAAGACCCATGTCAGCAAAGTTAGTGAAACCTTGTCTCAAAAGAAAAATTTGAAAAAGCTAGGGATGGAGCTCAGTGGTAAGGCACACTGGATTCAGTACCAAAAAATAAAAATAAAAATAAAAAAATTTATTTTTCTTACCTTCATGTTTATATTCAATTATTTTAGGTATTTCCAGAGAGTATCATGGAAAGGAACACCTAGCCTTTAATTAATAGACTCCATATTTATTAAAGGAATCAATTTGCCAACATAGAAATTCATTTCATAACAAATTGAGAATAGAAAAGTTTACCTAAGTAAGGCAATCTTTATAAGTCTTTAAAAAATGCTATTTCTAAATACCTTAGAAAAACAAAATTATTACTCATGGCAATGAATATCATTCAATGTTATAATAAAATTAGATTTCACAAGTTTGAGTAAAATAACTAGCTTCCATATCCTCAAAAGATCTACTTAACACATTTCTGAATGAAGACTATTATAATGAAAATACAATATTGGTTGTATTAGCATAAAAATAGTTATTAGATCAGTGAACTACAGATCAACCACATTATATTAAGTAAAATCATTTATCTTAAATTACAGAGAACATTTACGTATTGGCACACAGATGCATACCACTCACAATTTTTGGCGTTTAATACTTTATGCCTTCCGTAAATATGGCTTTGTTATGTGTTTGCAGAAACTATTGATTAGAAAATGGTTTTTACTGTTAGGTATAAAAGTCATTATCATGATAACGTCACACCATAATATTAAAGAGGAATTCTATTTCTAGGAGTCATATAAACAATGCATATTTTGAATTTTGTAAACACATTTACAAAGTGATTGAAAGAATTAGAGACAGATTTTGCTAATGGCCCACTTACTATGGTTTGTGTAGGCTGTTTGAGATACCTATGCTGTTTGAGATACCTGTGCTGTTTGAGATACCTATGCTCGTGAACATTTAAAGACAAAATGCCACCATCTTTAAATAACAAAAGGACAATCTGTCTGTAAAGCATAAGATGGATTATAGCAAATTTACACCAGGCAATGGCATATGAAATATTCATAGAATGTAAGATGAAACTTTAGCACCAGAGGAAAGAAAGCCAATGTGAATTGAGTCATACAAAGTGGATGAATCATCCAGAAAATGTAGGCACTTGATTCAAGATGAGGAAGGTATTTGAGTTCTGTTTTAAAAAAGTTGTGTAAGTATAAAATGGACCTATGAAGTGGCCATAATAATAAAATCTGTAAGGACTGCAATTCAACTTCTGGTACTTTCATCTGTGACTTATAGAACTGAACTTTTGTTCAGAGTGCCAGGATACCCTGCAGGGTCAGCCTGTCACATGGACTAAAGTACACAGTCTCTCATTGTAAGTCAAACTGAAACAGATGATAGGTATGTTTTCTTTTTTCTTACTTTACTACAGTGATTAACTATTTTCACTGTGTGTTGATTAATTTGTTCTGAATTACTGTACTTGCTATCTTTTCACCAAACTCATTTGCCTCTTTAACTGAATAGAGTCCATAGACAATAACACTATGGTCCCATTAGTTCATATGGCAGGTGGGTTTAGCACTGAATCCAAAAGTTATGCTTAATTGAAAAGGACCAGTGGAGGAATAATAGGAGAGGAAGAGGAAGGAGAGACAAGCACATTTATCCTATTTCAAGGAAGCTTTTTGATAAAAAGATATATGAGACAATTTTCTACATGTCATTTTTCATTTGTAGAAACAACACTGAAAAATCATAGAACAGATTATTTTCTGAGACTTGGAAGAAGTTGACCTAAAAAAAAGCCAAGTATGCTGGAGGAAAAAAAAACTTCACTCCTGATCCTGTGCAATAATCCTACTAGTGACTAGAGGAAATTATCATGGATATACTGTTAGCATTAGGATTTGATTTTTGCAAGGATAAACAAGGACTTTTTATTTTATCTTTGTTTAATGAGTACACTGGCTCCAGAGAGGTGCAAAAGTATGCAGGCATTATGCCTACAACTTATGTCACAGCTCCCAGGAACAAGGTGTCCGGCCTGATGGTGCTCGCACTAGAGACTACATAGCTCATTCATTTCTGCCATGCTTCCTCCTCACCCAGGGTTACATGGCTACCATGGACAATGCACCCTTGGAACATTTGTGGTTTACGAACTGTAAATCCAAAGAGACAGAGAGAGACAGCTTGACTAAACCCAAATTATGTTGCAATAGATGGGAATGAATGTCCTGCTTTAGTAGGATAATAGAGCCCCTGTTTATTGGCAGCCATTCAGGCTCTATCTCTCTCATCCATTTTCTCTCTTGGCCTTGACCCTAATCCAGCAATTGCACATCCCCAGCTGCTCTTTAAGCTGCCTCATTAGCAGCGCACCATTGGGCAACTCCCATGACAGTCATCCAATGAGATGAAAGTGACATGGGGCCAGAGACTGTAACTGATTGGCAAGCATGGCAATGAAATATGAGACAGGGGTCTCTGAGGAAGCCCTTTGAGAGTGTTGGAAGGAACTGAACAGTTAAGGAATTTTAGTCACATGTTAACTTTACTGTTTGGCATTTAATTTCCTAAGCTTTAGAAAAATAACCCCAAGAGACTACAAAGTTCTCTTCAATTATGAGACTACAAATATTCTTATAAAAATATTGGACCATTTCGTGTTAAAGAAAAGTTTTATTAAAATGTTTAAAATAATTTCTTTCATTATATAAAATGGACACTTTAGCCATAAAAATCCCATTTATATTTTCATAAGATTCTTACAAAAGTTTAATATTCTGGTTTAGAAATATTTGATGTTTAGCACTATTTTGAAATGGACAAAAGATATCTATATCATGCCAAATAATCTACTGAATCTGTTATCTCTTTTTTACCTGTTATAAATCTAGTTTACATTTGCTTAACATCTAGCAGCATGTAAGTTGGTAGTGATAACTTAGTTTACATTCTATCTTTAAAACTTGATTCAATACTTTCTTCACCATGTAGTATCCTCACAATAACTGTACCACTAAATTTATTCTAGTTATTTCAACAATTCATATAATCTTCAATCTAATTACTTGTTTGAGAAACTCCATGAGATAAATTATTTTAATAAATTCACTTGTGTTAGTGTTAATTATTCTTTCCACTCTCAAAATTTTTGGATCAAGGTAAATAATCTCTTCAATGGAGTCATGTCTTATAACTTGCTTCTCGTGTCTTATAACTTACTTGCCAGGTTTCAGATATTTGAATGCTTTAAAGGCATTACCATTGTTATTCTCTCAATAATTTTGACTGTGTACAGTTAGCCAGGCATTATATAAGTCTTAGAGATATAAAAATGAATGAAATCATGTACTTGTTCCCAAAAAGTTTTCTGTCTGGTGAAAAAAAAAATGTTTACTGGTTAATACAACAAAGTATGATAAATAAGAGAATAGAAATAACATGGAATGTAACAGAAGTCTAATTTTTTAAATTAGAATTATTAATGTATATTAATTATACAAATCAATGGGTTTCACTGTGACATTTCTATTCAAGCATCTATCGTACTTTGATCATATCCACCCTCTCTTACACTGTCTTTCTGCCTCCCCACTTCTTCTTGTCCCTAATAGTCCCTCTACTACTTTCCAGGTTATTGTTATTATTAGTAGTAGTAGTATTAGTTGTTAAAGAAAGCATATTAAGCATCTTTAGAGTGGTTAAAAAAGCTTTGCCAAAATGTTCATCTGAACTTAGTCCTAAAGGATAAATAAATGCATATTAGTGAGGTAATATGAAGGTAAGATTAGGAGAAGGGAGGTATTTCAGGCAGAGAGAACCATAGACAGAACCTCCAGGGTATCTGGTATGTGCTTTAGCCAATCCCTGGACTATAAGGAACAGATCATTAAGCCAACTTAAGAAAAGTTGTTAGTGGAGAAATAAGCAAAATGCAAATTCTGTGATAATTCAATGCAATTATCCTCCTTAGTATTCTCTGCTTAATTCTCTTCTTTATACACAATTTTTTTACAAGTTATTCAAGAGAAAAAAAATATTGTTTCAGTAATAACCAAAACCCCAGTTGCAACTCTTCACAGTAACCCAAGTCATAAATTTGTATTAGCTGCCCTTGGATCAAGTGCCATTTTGTGCTCACATAAATTATAATGAGGGAGAAGATAGGAGAGATGAAGAAGACATAATAGGCATTGTCCAACATTTAGTGACTTAAACCTCAGACCTGTAGCAGGACTTAGAGAGGAACAGTTTTCTTTATGGGGGGGGGGGGGCTACTTGCAGGATAGGCAAGGTGATGGAGCTAGAATTCAGATAATAAAAGTCATGAATAAATTCCTTGTTATGTACACCATGTAAGATTCTTTTTTTAAAAAAATAAAGTTAGTTTAAATAAATTGTGCATTGCCAAAGTTAAAATTCTATTGATTACCTATATTATACTTAGAGCATCCTACCTCTCTAATATCAAGAAAAAACTGATTTTCTTCCGAATACATCATGTATATTAGATTATTAAAATAATATGTCATGGTTATATGCAATACATTCCATATCCTTCTCTCTCCTTCTGTTTATTCTTATCCTTCTAGATCAAATTTTAATTCTTGAAGTCTTTCTTTACTACTCTATTTCATACTGAACCTCTCTTCATATCTATAATTTTCCCATTTACTAAGCATTTAATCACCTATTTCATTTTATTTTAATAATTTTGTATGTTTATATATTTGCCCATCATCAACAATTCTTAAGGGCAAAGATTTATTTCATACTTTATCTTATTGATTAATACCTTTCTGGGTTTTTTTGTAGTTAGAATATTAAAAAATATGAAAATTGGAAACTACAAGATTCAGTAGTTATGTGAGGCAGCAAATTAAAACTAATTTTTTTTTGTGGTGCTTTAGATGTACATGGTTTTATAAATCATAAACAAAAATGGGTTATTTTTTCTAGATTCATCTTTTTCTTTGACTTCTTAAAAAGTCATCAGCAAACACTCATATCTGACTCAAATTCTTAAATATAATTTTTCTTTCAACCTCATTGTTTCCAATAAAACATATTCACTAATGTTACAGTTTTTCTTTATTAAACCAGGACAATTTGTAATGAAAAGTCCCCTCCAACTTCTCTTTTCTGCAATAGGAGTGAGTGCATTTGAGAATGTTTGTCTGCTAATTTCAGCTTTCCAGGGCCTAATGAACAGTTAATACTGATACAGGCTTCAGTTAATGTTATTCTTCTTTAAGGAAAAAACTTCTCTCTCTATTGTAGAAACAATGTTAAGCCATGGATAATTTTTAACTAGACTTTAATGGCTCAGAGTAAACATCATGAATGGTCAGCATTAAATCATCTGTTGAATTAAAAAAAATAAAACTAGTTAAAAGTCAAAATTGTGTAAAGCTCAAATATAATAAAGAACATTTCAAGTTTTTCCAAGTGCTTATCTCACACTATATTTAATTATCCTTACATCTTAAAATGAAACACAATAAAAAATCACTTAATATTATGATATACATTTTTGAAAAATTAGATGGCTTAAGAATCCAAATTTCTTAATAAATATTTATGGCATGCTAGACAATGTGATGTACAATGGGAAACAACATGTATAGAGTCCGGTGATCCATAAAAGAAAATGATTATGTTAAATAGCTATACGTTTTAATTTTTATTTTTACAGACTGCATTTTGATTCACTGTCCACAATGAGGTACAACTTTTTGTTTCTTTGATTGTTCATGATGTAGATTCACACCATTCATGTAATCATACATTTACATAGGGTAATGATGTCTGTCTCATTCTACCATCTTTCATCCCCCCACTCTACTGCAAAATAGTTGTGATTAAATTGATATTATGAATTGTTATTAGATCACATTTTAGAAGGAAAGTTTTTCCTATAAAGAAAAATAGATAAATATTATATATTTAATTATCTTTACATCTTAAAATGAAACACTATAAAAATCACTTAATATTATGATATACATTTAATAGATAAATATTATATATATTTATCTATTTTTCTTTATAATAATATAAAATATAATATTATATATAAACAATATATATATATATAGTTTTTCCTGAGTCTTAAAGAACAAATAGGGTTACCCCAGATCATCAAAACAGTAGGACAAAACATTCCCAGACAACTGGATAAACAGACTCAGACAAATGAAAGTGCTCACTGTTAGCACTATGACTTAGTACAGTATAGTTGGAATAAATAGGCAGTGCCTGCTTCCAAGTGATTCATCTGTTTTGAATATTCCCTCCTATCTCTCTATTCCTAAAAATTGGGTGTATTAAAATAGGCATAAGTTGCCTTTCATTTTAAAAGTCAATTGGAAGGCACAGCACTGTAGGGTTCTAAAGTAAGAAACAGATTACTAAGCCAACATCCATGCTTGTCATTAAACTAAAGGAGCACTAGTTTTTTTAAAAGCTATTATGTGTCTGAACTAGTTTACTTGGATGCTGGAATTTGTAGAAATTTGTGACAAAAGACTGGCTAAGTTAACAAGCTTTTTAAAAGGAAATATTTTATTCTTAATATCTTCAGAGTCTTAAACTGGTGGGATCAACCAGTCTCATATTTCAAACCAATATGCTGAGCTACTTTTGCAAGAATGGGACTCACACTAATATTAAAAATGTACTGTGGCAAATTTAAAGAGGTCAGATAGCAATTACAGAAATAGTGTCTTTTAAAAGTGTTCTTGCTAGGTGCAGTGGTACACACCTGTAATCCCAGGGGCTTGGGAAGTTGAGGCAGGAGGATCACGGGTTCAAAGCCAACCTCAGCAATTTAGAGAGGCACTAAGCAACTCAGTGAGACCCTGCCTCTAAAAAAAATATACTAAAAAGGGCTGGGGATGTAGCTCAGTGAGTTGAATGCCCCTGAGTTTAATCCCTGGTACAAAAAAAAAAAAAATTCTTGGTGTGCCAAGAATTTCACTTATGGATTTCCCAGCATTACCACTGCGGCAATATAAACTCATGCTTGTGTGAACTAGACAGGACTGTGTTTGATTATTGATGTATTCCTATACATGATGGGTCAAAGAACTCATTATCTCTAGATCATATGTGAAACACAGGTATTGCAAGTAGAAGTTGTTTTAAAATTATGTCATAAAGGATGCTATTGGGGTTTAGGAGCACTCAGCAAAAAAGAATCCAGTAGTAGTCCAAAGTGCTCAGGTACTCAATGAGGAACTAAGAGTACCTAGAAGTGATGCATTCTTCTGACTCAAGGGCACTGAGTAACTTATCTTTAAGTGAATCTGTGAGGAGCATATTAAAATCAACATACCAGCAAGCCAGCCTTGACAGCTCTCTAGTCCAGGAATCTCTGAAGCCAGCTTATGAAAGCACCTTTCAGGAAACGTATGCTCCATCCTGAAACACTTCTGCTTCTCCCCTCTTTAAATTTTGAAGGTGTTAGTGGAACAACTGATGTGAAGTGAGAAGAGTGCTAGCAGAGTAAAGAATAAAGAAGCCAATAACCACCACACCCTTCACTGGCTGCTGACTTCCAAAGCTTAAGGGAGGGAGAAGTTTAACTGCATGAAATATAGACAGAATTTTAAAAATTAGTATTCTTTGTGGTTGAACATTTTGTTATTGGTTTATTTGGGGTTTAACATGACTTGAAACCTTTTAATATGTGAAAATAACCCAAAATCATAGAGCCTTCCCTAGATTATTTAGGACTGATGAAGAAACAGGATTAAGAATGTATAGGAAGTTATTGTCATGAGAAAATAATCCAGATTTTGGTTCATCCTGCCTGCAAATCATACGGGTTCTAAATAATAGTTACATGTATAATAAGAAGTATTTGCTATAGATGAACATTTAAAAAACCAGAACAATGTTCAGTGGTAAGTTAGGGATTTTTGGAATCCTGGTGGGCAGGATATTGAATTAATGATCAACATTCACAGTCATTACAGGATGCAGGAATTTTAAAAGAAATGGGACTAAATGTGCTGTTCTTTTTGAAAAATTAAAGAAAAGAAAGGAGTAGAAGAATATCTGTGTGGACAAGTGGATAGGAAATAAGAATTTGAAGTGAGTCAACAAGTCTTTTCTCTCTCTTATAAATCAGAAGTCTAGTGTTTAAAGTAATGATGCAGTGTTTTACTAAGTAATTGATCAAGTTGGCTAGAGTACATCCTAAATGAAGCAATAGATAATAATCATAATAATAAAGATGATAATACCAGCTTATATTTATTGATTGCTTGCTATTTTATATGTTCTGGACAAATAATTTATAATATTAAGTTCTGTGTTCTATAAAACATTGTCCCTATTTTAATGATTAAGTGACTTAGGCTTGGAGAGGTTAAGTAGTGCACCCAAACATATCCATCAATAAATAGGATCTAGGATTTTCTCACAACCAATCTATTTTCACATTCTTCTTTATTGAAAAGAAGAAATAACATCTTTTTATTCTGAGACAGAATGAATGGTGCTTAGTGGAAGGTGTGATCATGTAGTTTGAGGACAGGGAGAAGGAAAATAGAAGAATATCATTCCTAGAGTAAAAATTTCATGTATAATTATGTCAGAATGAATCCCACTATTATAAGGCACTAACAAAAATATTTAAATATTTCATAAAGGTCTAAAGCAAACCTAATCTGCATGCCCAACTCAAAATGTCTTTCCTACTAGGAGAGGACTACAAAGAATCATATTTCATAGAAGGATCTGAAGAATTTCATTACTAGATGGAGGATCCACTTGAGGAAAGACTCTGACCTGGGCACTGACTACTCTGATTAGAGAAAGAAATCCAGAATGAGTGTCCTGTACATATGACACCAAAGTGTTATCATTCAAATGTAATTGAGTTCACTACTTAGTATGCTGTGTATTTGGAAGAGATTGATCCAAAAACTGAAAGGACCAATTCACTTTCTAGGATGTATAATCCCTTAATTTTAATGCTTGGGGGATCTGTCTTCATTTTGAATTCCATTGTATATAGGATTGGTGGCTGAATTAAATATAAAGGTCAGTATTTACTCCTCCATCTGCAATAAGTCTCCATATTGAAAATGGTCACAGTGACAGAGGCAACCCTTGTTGATTACAGACATTAAGGGAGTGTATACTTTTCTAATAGATGCAACTAGAAAATATTTGAGGTAAGCAAAACTCTTAAGGACAGGGAAGAATCATAATTCTTGGTACTACCTGCTCTAAGGGGTAAGGATAGTGAGTTCCTTCCAGTTGTAGGACAGCACTGTAAAGAAGGTTTAGTCATTTACACTATTGCAAAGGTGAATCCAACTTGTATATCAAGAATAATCCTGATAGTCAAAATCTGATAAAGTTGGAGGTCATGGTTAATATTTCTCTCATTTATTATTTGCTATTTAGCATATAATATCCTCATCACTAATTCTGCAACATTCCCATTAGGTAGAAACAATTATTAAATTACTATTCCCTTCTTTTTCTTTCATTTTCTTTTCTTTGTTTGTTTGTTTACTTGGTACTAAGGATTGAAACCAGAGATGTTTGCCACTAAGGTGCATCCCCAGTTCTCTTTCATTTTATTTTTCAATGTGATCCTTCTGTCTTAACCTCCAGTTTTGCTGGAATTTCAAGCATGCACCTCTGCACCCAGTTTATTCCCTTCCTAATATATAAGAAAACAGACTTAGAAAAAGATATTTACCAGGAGTTAGCAAGGACAGTTTTGAAATATTTTAAGCAGAATCTATTTTATTTCAAATTCAGAGCTAGTCATCAATGTACTGAAATATTCTTAAGATATCAATAAGAATTGTCACAGGGCAGATATAACTGTGTGGTTCTAGGATAAAGGAAAGTGATTCAACTACTTGTAGTTGATTTCCATCTCAACTGAAGAGATTAGAGAGGAGCGTGGTTTAACCTACCAAATCATGACTGAGAAGGACTCAGTCCTAAGCACAGGGGTTCAATGCAGTATTCTAGTCACAGAAAAGAACTGGAGTATAAATGAGCAGGATTAGTCAGAATACTTATTCCTCATAATTTTGTGAGTTCTTGTGGACACTAGACACTGGGATTGATGCTACATGATTGTCTAGAAATTACCTATCAGTGAATGTGGCCTTCTAACATACTGCCCACATGATTAATGTTGCCTTGACATTGGACTGTATGTACATCCTATGAGTGACAGTTTTGGGCGATTGACAAATGTCTAACTTTCAAATTTACATCTCAAAATGTTGTTGTGACCTATGGAACTGTGGATTATACTATCTATAAAATGATTTATAGCTTGCCATCAAATACACATACAAGTAAATAGAACAGAACAGAACCTCAATAAACATTAGTTACTGAGAAGTATTCAATGTGTTGACCTGTTTTGAACACCAGGCAAACAATATTATTTGCTGAAGCAAAAAATAAAAATAAAAAGCTATAAATTTTTTTCAAAATTTAGCATAATATGTTTCCAGTTGGTAGTTGGAAAGAATTACATAGGAATATGGATTCAAAGTGTTCGTACACATATTTCCCACCATTTCAGTGCCTCTGTAGTGTTTATGTATTTCCCGGTTCATTATCACGCATTGGAAGGATCAATTTGTATTAGTTACTAATACATGGATAAAGAATATTTTTCTTCTCAGTAGTAAGAATAAAGACCATTGCATATTTTTTTGTGATATATAGTACCTGAGTTTCCTAACTCTTGTATATTTTCTCTTTTCTTTATATATAAAATCACTCTAGTTTTCATCTCAAGTAGATATCTAACCTAAGAAGTGTAGATAGATTAAAACCACCAAACGTCCTGAAATTGCAATGTCTTTAGTAATTTTGTGCAAAGTTGAGGAACAGTTCCAGCATCCACCTTTTTTTTTTATTATCATTTTCTTTTTTGAATAGAATTTCCACTGAATTGAAAAGAGACCCCATGCACTGAACAATACAGGGCACAAAAAGGAGGCTTGTGCCTAACGATCTATACAGACATATAATCAAGTAGTAATTGTAAACCTAGCTGATATGTGACTGGAGTACAGTGTTAATGAAATTTCACAGCAGTTCTGGTAAGATGGTGATGGTTATTAAAGCTGACCCCCTTCAGCAAAGTAAATTGCCTTAGGTTTTAATTTTATTTTGACAGGATCCTTTATTACTTTTTCTGAAATCAATATTGACACACACAGAACACTGTAGAAAAAGCTAAACAATGCAGTACTCTCAGCAGTGCAAATCTGAACAACAGGTGGCTTACATTTTTAGTCCCTACATATATCATCCACTACACAAAAATTATATGTGACACATTGAAAAAAAGACTGTGCATGCATTAATGCTATTAAGTACATTTAACCCAGGCTTCACATTTATACCCAATACATATAAAAGGCAGTGTGATGTATTGTCACTTTTGAAGACTTCCTCAAAATTGATGATACAGAAAGTTTATTTTATAGTTTAAAAAATTCATATATATTATTGTTTCTAAATACAAAAGCAGCTTTATACAGCATTTTTTGAGAAATTTAAAGCAAAAGTGCTGAGAATAGAATAAAATTTGATATATAATAAATTTCACTTCTTTTATTTTAATGTGGTACTGTGAATTGAAAAAGTTATTTTGAGACAGGGTCTTGCTAAGTTGTACCAGGCTGCCTCAAACTAGTGATCCTGCCTTAGCCTCCTGAATAGCTGGGATTATAGGCATGTGCCTCTGTGCCCAGGATTGATTTGACATACAATATAGAACTTAAAGACTATCTTATTAATTTGGACTTCATAAATGGAAAATCTGAAGTTCTTTTATTTAAGTGAATCAATCAAGTTTGCATGGTTAATGATAAAATAAACAGATCCAATGGCTCACATAAGTATAATGTCTCCAAATGCTCACCCATGTAATATAACATTAAACATTTCAACCAGTAACATGACTGAGTACTTTCAGCAATGATTTAAATGTATGTGTATGTACATACAAATATATATGTGGAAAAGATATTAATGTAAACACAACAGTTGTATTATTTACAGTTCAAACATGACTTCTTATTTCATTTGAAGATTGTGAGGTGATTCAAGATTTTATACTCCTCACAAAAAGGCATTGGTTAATTAATATACATATTTGCAACTACCATATATTTCTTTAAAAATATGTGGTTTCTACCATTTGGTATCTATATTTGTCTGGGTTCTTCAGAGAAACAAAACCAATAGGATGTGTTCAGGTGGGAGAGCGAGGAAAAGAGAGACAGATACTCTTTGACTCACATTGTGATAAAGGCTGAGAAGACCCAAGATCTGTAGTTGGCTGGCTGGAGGCCTATGAGATCTGATGGTGTACTTCCAGTCCAAGTTCTAGAGGAATAGAGAATAGAATTCCAGCTTGAAGAGTTAGGAAGAGAGAGTGAATTCTTCCTTATCTACTTCTTTGTTCTATTCAAGAAGTCAATGGATCGGATGAGACACAATCCACATTACTCAATCTATACATTCAAATGTTAATCTAATCTACAAACAATTTGAGTCATGTCCAGAATAGTGTTTAACAAAATATCTGGGCAACCAGTGGCATGTAAAGTTGACATAAAAAATTAAATATCTCAAGTCCACTTTTTATTAACTTTCACCTGTATACATATCTACTTAAATTATACTTAATACCTGAATACCAAGGTTATAACTCTGCCTGTCATTCATTATACAACTATTCTGATACAATTGGAAATACTCCAATTAATTTTCCTAGCAGAAGAGGTAAAATTCTTGACTGATAACATAATTTTATCATTTATATCTTACGTAACTTAAATACTCTGATGTAAAATTAACAATACTTATATTAAAATTTCAGCATACTTTGTGGTACACGATAAAGGATGAAGTAAAGAAACACAAATATTTACTATACGTATGTGCTAAAAACAAAATAAGGAAAGAATATTTGATACTTATAGTCTTCATTTTTCTAAGTGGTGACATAAAGATGGAATTAATAACTGTTTTTTCTATTAATCATTCTGTATTATTTTTGCTTTCAGCAAGCACCCCACCTGGCCATGATATTGTATTTGTTAGGATGTCTCAAACCTTCATTCTTGAATGGTGTGGGCCATCACTTGTCCTGCCTGGATAGGGCTATTGCAGTTTTTCATTAACTTTAATCACAGAATATAGGAATACTAAAAAAATCCTAAGTGATTTAGTGTGTTTCAGAGTTACTTTTCCTTCTTCCATTGTGTAGTAGCCATAAATTTCCATAGATAGTCAGGCCCACTCAGCCAGCACAGCAACTCCCTGATTGACCTGTTGATTAAGAGGTATAAAGAGCCAAAGTGGTGAGGTGACACTCTTAACTTTCACATCAACATAAACATTATTTTGTCTCCCAGGAGAGTCACTGCTTCCTTTGAAACTAAGACTTTTAGGCCAGTAAGAGCATAAGATCACAGAAATGGGAAGCAAAACCTTTGCCAATAAATCACTAGGAATAACAATGTTTGGTTTCACACCATTTTCTTTATTCCTAGACCTGTGATACCTGGCTGTGATAGAAATACCACTGTGTTAGGCAGTTTTGCATTATGGTGACCAAAATATCTGACAATAATAATTTAAGAGAGGAAAGGTTTGTTTCGGCTTGTGGTTTCAGAGTTCTCAGTTCGTGGTCCAGAAACTGCATTGCTCTGGGTCAGAGGTGAGGAAGAAAATCATGATGAAAGGCCATGGTGGAGAAAAGCTGCTCAGTTAATAGCAGTTGGGAGCAGAGGGAGAAACTAGGGATAGGTATAGTGTAAGGCCTTGCCCCCAGTGATCTACTTCCTCCAGCCAGGTCCTACCCATTACTCTAGCAAATGGATTAATCCACTGATGTGGTCAGTCACCTGGTCATTGCCTAAAAGTCCCATCACTGAACCCTGTGTACTGGGGAATATGCTTCCATGAGCTTTTAGGTCATTCCAGATCCAAACCATTATAACAACTATATTCTGGATGCTGATTTAGTGTGTATATAACCTTATGGAGAACCTTGGCACAATTCTGCAATATATGCACAGCTAATGTTAAAACTGGGTCTTCAAACTAACATATTTAGGATGTGGGCAACATATTAAGACCAGTGGACTCCAGAAGCATTAGACCATTTTTTACCTTCACTTTTTGCGAAACAAGTTCCTGGATCAGAACAATGCTCTGTGTAATACCATGACTATGGAAGAGGTATTATGTGGTTGACACTTTCAGCAAAGCATATTCAGAGTAAATGTCTACTCTAATAAGAATAAAATGCTAACCCTTCCATGATAGAATGAGTCCAATGTAATTAACCTTCCACAAGGTAATTGGGGAATGATGCCATATCGTGTATAGTTTACTACAGCTGGTAGTTTGGCTACTCAGCAATGGCTACAGCCAGGTCAGTCTTGGTGACTGGAAGTACATGTTGAGCTTATAGAAAACATTCAGGACCACAGTACTCACTATGTCCCTGTGTCATCACAGTAACTGAAAAATGAGACTGAAGAAAGAGGTCGACGTATCTATAGGATGGACCATCTTTCACTTGATTATTAATGCCCTCCTCTGGTGATGTCAAATTTTGGGTGAAAATGTATATTGTACACAAATGTGTTCACATTCACTTGCCAATTTAGACAGGCATATATATATATTTCTTCCACAAATTTCCTTGTCACTAAGTATCCTTCCAAGTCCCTGACAACCTACTCAACAATTGACTTCTGCTTATGAATCTATATATAATTGCACTTCTGACCTATTCTCTCAAGCAAAGTGAACAACCAGGCTCACTGCACAATATTCTGTTCACTAGGAGGATTTTCTTTTACTACTGTTCTTCATGGGTGATTCCAAAAAGGACTATAGTGCTGAAGCTGTCTATCTTCAAGTAAGGTCTGAATAATGTGCAGAACCACTTGGAAATAAAGCCTTATTCTCTTCCTCCCTTGTCAACTATTTGTGGAGAAATTTCCATCAAGTCATAGGTTAAGACTGAAAGAAAGAGAACAGTGTAGCAAGAGTGAGACCTATAGGTATTTGGGCTACTTCAGGTAACTTATTTGTACCTTTAGGATCTGCTTGTGCCCCATCACACATATCCCACTTTCATTTGATGATGGGATGCTTCTTTGAATTTATAATTTATGGTTTGGAAGAACAAGATCATGATGCGTCGCTCAGGTTGTGTGGTAACTTGATGGTCCATGTTTAAGAACTCGGTCTATATAGTGACTGGATAAAAGCTGTCTCTCAAAAGGAGACCAGTTATCTGCAGAGGATGACAGAGAGCTCTGCTCCAAAACTTTTAGGGCCTACTATGTGATTCACCTATACACCCAAAGGAGCCTGCCAAAAGCTCAAAACAACATCACTGACACTTCAAGTACCATTGATTTTTCCGAGTCATATAGCTAAGCAAAAGGGAAGCTTGAACAGCAGACTGGACTTGCAGATACTTTTTTTGTTTTGGGCATCACTCAAAATTAACAGATTTTCATGTCACTAGGTAAATAAGCCAGAGTACTAAGACCAACCGAGGAAAGTATCGCCTCCAAGGCCCAAAGAATCTTACTAGGTGTGTTTGTTTTGTTCACTATTTGTGATTATAAGAAGGGCCAGACAAAACAATATATCCTTCACCTTAGAAGGTGAGTCTGGATCTTCTCACACAACTGGCCTCTTAGAACTTTACTGAGAAAGAGGGACACTGAACTTTTGTCATATTTATTTTCTACTCTTTGATGTCTAACTAATAAGTAGTTGCTCTTTATTGCTTACTAGGCCCAGTCAGCATAATGACATCAATGTCATGGACTTATGAAATCTTTCACAAGATAAAAGTAAGATTTCCAGGAACTTACATAATTAAATAGGTTTGGAGGGTTGATATGCCCTGAGGGAGGGCAGGAAAGTGTACTTCTAACTTTATTAAATGAAAGCAAATTGCCTCTGCTGGCCTTTACTCAAGTTTCAAGAATAAAAAATTGCTATGTCAATAACTGCATGCCATGTAAAAAAGTGTATGTTAATTTGCTTGAAACGTAAGACCAAACTTGATATAGCACTTATAACTGGAAACCCCACTTGATTAAACTCACAATAATCTACCATGCTCTTTCAAAATCCATCTCTTTTACGTAGGCCAAATAGGCGAATTGAATAGGGATTATGGTGAGAATCTATACCTCTATATCTTTAAAGCCCATGATAGTGGTGGGAATTTCTGTCATTTTTTTTTTTTATTGTAAACAAATGGAATACGTGTTGTTTCTCTGTTTGTACATGGAGCAAGGCATAACATTTGTGTAATCATAAATATACATAGGGTAATGTTGTTTGATTCATTCTGTTATTTTTTTCCTTCCCCCCCAACCCTCCCACCCCTCTTTTCCCTCTATACAGTCCTTCCTTCCTCCATTCTTGCCACCCTCCTGAACCCTAACCCTAAACCTAACCCTAACCCTAACGCTAATCCCTCCCAACCCCCATTATATGTCATCATCCTATGCCACAGTTTCTTTATGCATTCATCAATTGAAGGACATCTAGGTTGGTTCCACAATCTGGCTATGGTGAGTTGAGCAGCAATGAACATTGATGTGGCTGTATCTCTGTAGTATGCTGATTTTAAGTCCTTTGGGTATAGGCCAAGGAGTGGGATAGCTAGGTCAAATGGTGGTTCCATTCCAAGCTTTCTGAGGAATCTCCACACTGCTTTCCAGAGTGACTGTACTAATTTGCAACCCCACCAGCAATGTATGAGTATACATTTTCCCCACATTCTAGCCAATACCTATTGTTGTTTGTGTTCTTGATAATCGCCATTCTAATTGGGGTGAGATGGAATCTTAGGGTAGTTTTGATTTACATTTCACTTTTTACTAGAGATGGTGAACATTTTTTCATATATCTGTTGATTGCTTGTACATCTTCTTCTGTGAAGTGTCTGTTCATTTCCTTAGCCCATTTGTTGATTGGGTTATTTGTATTCTTGGTGTAGAGTTTTTTGAGTTCTTTATAGATTCTGGAAATTAGCACTCTATCTGAAGTATGAGTGGCAAAGATTTTCTCCCACTCTGTAGGCTCTCTCTTCACATTACTGATAGTTTGTTTGCTGAGAGAAAGCTTTTTAGTTTGAATCTATCCCAGTTGTTGATCCTTGCTTTTATTTCTTGTGCTATGAGAGTCCTGTTAAGGAAGTCGGATCCTAAGCCGACATGTTGAAGATTTGGACCTACTTTTTCTTCTATAAGATGCAGGGTCTCTGATGTGATTCCAAGGACCTTGATCCATTTTGAGTTGAGTTTTGTGCAGGGTGAGAGATAGGGGTTTAAATTCATTCCGTTGCATATGGTTTTCCAGTTTTCCCAGTACCATTTGTTGAAGAGGCTATCTTTTCTCCATTGCATATTTTTGGCTCCTTTGTCTAGTATGAGAAAATTGTATTTATTTGGGTTTGTGTCCATGTCCTCTATTCTGTACCATTGACCTACCTGTCTATTTTGGTACCAATACCATGCCATTTTTGTTACTATTCCTTTGTAGTAGAGTTGAAGATCTGGTATTGTGATATCCCCTCCTTCGTTCTTTCTGCTAAGGATTGCTTTAGCTATTGTGGGTTTCTTATTCTTCCAGATGAATTTCATAATTGCTTGCTCTATTTTTGTAAGGTACATCATTGGGATTTTAATTGGAATTGCATTGAGTCTGAATAGAACTTTTGACAATATTAATTCTGCCTATCCAAAAACATGGGAGATCTTTCCATCTTCTAAAGTTTTCTTTAATTTCTTTCTTTAGTGCTCTGTAGTTCCCATTGTAGAAGTCTTTCATCTCTTTTGTGAGATTGATTCCCAAGTATTTTATTTTTTTTGAGGCTATTGTGAATGGGGTAGTTTTCCTAACTTATCTTTCTGAAGATTCATCACAATGTATAAAAATGCATTGGATTTATGAGCATTGATCTTGTAACCTGCTACTTTACTGAATTCACTTATGAGTTCTAAAAGTTTTCTGGTGGAATTTCCAGGTTCCTCTAAATATATAGTCATGTCATCAGCGAACAGGGATAGTTTGAGTTCTTCTTTTCCTATTCGTATCCCTTCAATTTCTTTGGTTTGTCTAATTTCTCTGGCTAGAGTTTCAAGGATGATGTTGAATAGAAGTGGTGAAAGAGGGCATCCTTGCCTTTTTCCAGTTTTTAGAGGGAACGCTTTCAGTTTTTCACCATTTAGAATGATATTGGCCATGGGCTTAGGGTAGATGGCCTTTACAATGTTAAGGAATGTTCCCACTATCCCTATTTTTTCTAGTGTTTTGAGCATGAAGGGATGCTGTATTTTATCGAATACTTTTTCTGCATCTATCGAAATTATCATGTGATTCTTAACTTTAAGTCTGTTGATAAGGTGAATGACATTTATTGATTCCCAGATGTAGAACCAACCTTGCATCCCTGGGATAAAACCCACTTGATCATGGTGCACTATCTTTTTAATATATTTTTGTATGCGATTTGCTAAAATTTTGATGAGAATTTTTGCATCGATGTTCATTAAGGATATTGGTCTGAAATTTTCTTTCCTCGATGTGTCTCTGTCTGGTTTAGGTATCAGGGTGATATTGGCTTCATAGAATGAGTTTGGGAGGGTTCCCTCCTCTTCTATTTCATGGAATACTTTGAGGAGTATTGGAATGAGCTCTTCTTTAAATGTTTTGTAGACTCTGCTGAGAACCCATCTGGTCCTGGACTTTTCTTTGTTGGTAGGCTTTTGATGACCTCTTCTATTTCATTGCTTGAAATTGATTTTTTAAGTTGTGTATGTCCTCCTTGTTCAGTTTAGGTAATTCATATGTCTCTAGAAACTTGTTGATGTCTTCGAGGTTTTCAGTTTTGTTGGAACATAGATTTTCAAAATAGCTTCTAATTATGTTTTGTATTTCACTCGTGTCTGTTGTGATATTTCCGTGTTCATTCCGAATTTTAGTAATTTGAGTTTTCTCCCTCTTTATCTTTTAGTGTGGCTAAGGGTTTGTCAATTTTGTTAATTTTTTCAAAGAACCAACTATTTATTTTGTTAATTTTTCCGATTGTTTCTTTTGTTTCAATTTCGTTGATTGCAGCTCTGCTTTTAACTATTTCTTTTCTTCTACTACTTTTGGTGTTGGTCTCTTCTTTTTCTAGGGCTTTGAGCTGTAGTGTTAAGTCGTTTATTTGTTGATTTTTACTTCTTTTGTTGAATGCACCCCATGAAATAAATCTTCCTCCAAGTACTGCTTTCATAGTGTCCCAGAGATTTTATATGATGTGTCTTTGTTCTCGTTTACTTCTAAGAATTTTTATATTTCCCTCCTGATGTCTTCTGTTTTCCATTCATCATATAATAGCGCATTATTTAATCTTCAGGTATTGGAGAAGTTTCTGTATTTTATTCTGTCATTTATTTCTAATTTCAATCCATTATGATCTGATACAATACAAAGTTGTATCTCTATCTTCTTCTATTTGCTAACAGTAGCATTGTGGCATAAAACATGGTCTATTTTAGAGAAGGATCCATGTGCTGCTGAGAAGAAAGTGTATTCATTCTTTGTTGGATGGTATATTCTATATATGTCTGTTAAGTCTAAATTGTTGATTGTGTTATTGAGATCTATGGTTTCTTTGTTCAATTTTTGTTTGGAAGATCTATCCAGTGGTGAGAGAGGTGTGTTAAAATTGCCTAGTATTATTGTGTTGTGATCTATTTGATTTCTGTTTAGAAGGATTTGTTTGACATACATGGATGAGCCAATGTTTGGGGCATAGATATTTTTGATTGTTATGTCTTGCTGATTTATGCCTCCCTTAAGCAGTATGTAATGTACTTCTCTATCCCGTCTGACTAGTTTTGGCTTAAAGTCCACATTATCTGAAATGAGGATGGATACTCCAGCTTTTTTGCTGTGTCCGTGTGCATGGTATGTTTTTTCCCATCCTTTCACCTTTACTCTGTGGGTATCTCTTTCTATGAGATGAGTCTCTTGCAGGCAGCATATTGTTGGATTTTTCTTTTAATCCAATCTGCCAGTCTATGTCTTTTGATTGTGAGTTCAGGCCATTAACATTCAGGGTTATTATTGTGATATGATTTGTATTCCCAGTCATTTGACTCATTTTTGTTTTTTGACCTGTTTGGTTTCCCCTTTATTTGGCTATTCCTTTAGGCTAGTTCCTCCCATTGCTGATTTTCATTGTTGTTTTTCATCTCTTCCTCATGGAATATTTTGCTGAGAATGTTCTGTAATGCTGGTTTTTTTTTTTTTGTAAATTCTTTTAGTTTTGTTTATCATGGAAGGATTTTATTTTGTCGTCAAATCTGAAAGTAAGTTTTGCTGGGTATAAGATTCTTGGTTGGCATCTGTTTTCTTTCAGGGCTTGGAAAATGTTGTTCCAGGTCCTTCTAGCTTTTAGGGTCTGGATTGAAAAATCTGCTGATATTCTTATTGGTTTCCCCTGAGTGTAATTTGATTCTTTTCTCTCATGGCCTTTAAAATTCTGTCTTTATTTTGTATGTTAGGTATTCTCATAATAATGTGCCTTGGTGTGGGTATGTTGTAATTTTGTATATTTGGAGTCCTATAAGCTTCTTGTACCTGGTTTTCCATTTCATTCTTCAGATTTGGGAAATTTTCTGATATTATTTCATTGAATAGATTGTTCACTCCTTCGGTTTGTTTCTCTAAGCCTTCCTCAATCCCAATAATTCTTATATTTGGTCTTTTCATGATATCCCATAATTCTTGTAGATTCTGTTCATGATTTCTTACCATCTTCTCTGTTTGGTCAACTTTATTTTCAAGATTAAATATTTTGTCTTCAATGTCTGAGGTTCTGTCTTCCAGGTGTTCCGTCCTATTGGTTATGCTTTCTATGGAGTTCTTAATTTGGTTTATTGTTTCCTTCATTTCAAGGATTTCTGTTTGTTTTTTTTTTCAGTATCTCTAACCGTTTATTGAAATGATCTCTTGCTTCCCGTATTTGCTCTTTTAACTGTTGATTGGTGCGATCATTTAATGCCTGCATTTGCTCTTTCATCTCCTCATTTGCTTCCCTGATTGTTTTAATTATGTACATTCTGAACTACCTTTCTGACATTTCTTCTGCTGTGCTGTCATTGGGTTTTATTGATATAGTATCTAGGTTTGTTTGGGACATTTTCTTCCCTTGTTTTCTCATATTGGTCGGATATCAGTGGGACTCTGAGATATTGCAGATTTCCTCTTTGGCTTATAGTGTCCCTGTAGGTTTCCAGTATATCACCTCCCAGCCTTCAGTAGCCTGAAGTCTTGGAGGAACTTGATAATGCAGTGCTTCCAAAGAATGCTGCCCCTAGCCCGCTACTGGTTCCAGGGCTGAGGGCTGACTCTGTGCAGAAAAGCTCTTACTGGGCAGGTCTGCTCCAAGCAGCTGGTTGTAGATCACACCTGCTGTTGGAGGGAGCAGGACTGCTTGGGAAAATCTCTGGCTGCCCTGCCCTGGTCCCAGAAGCTGCCTATAGGCCAGGGCCCAATGCTGGGTCAGGGCTTGGAGCTGGCTCTGTGCAGAAAGGCTCTCACTGGGCGGCCTGCTCCAAGAAGCTGGCTGTGGAACGAGCTTGCCACCGGAGGGAGCAGGGCTTCTTGGGGAAGACTCTAGCTGCCCAGCCATGCTCTGAGAAGCCGCCCCTCTCCGTGCCTATTGCCCAGGCCAAGCTTCACCCAGTGGGAGAGACTCACCCCAGGGCTCTATGTTAGTCTGAGTCTCTCAATGCCTCCCCTTCTTCAGTCCTGGGTTCTGGAGCGATGGGAGAGGCAGTCACCCTCTAGTCCGCCATCTTGGATCACCCCAATTTCTGTCATTTTTTAAGGAACAAAATATTACCTTTTGTTCACTCTTTTTCTCAGTAGATTCAGCTCCAGTGACTTCTACTTGATATAACAATAGTTCACATTCCACATATCAGGGAACCAATGTGGGGATTTTGCCAGTTGCTGTTTATTTTAATTATGCATTCTGGAACTGGGAAACAATCAGGATGGGTATAGGAACCCACTGGAGATACTATGAGATGGGCCTGACCTAAAAGTCCACTAATCACTTCTCCTACTCCATAAGCTTCCACTGGTGTTCCACAGTGACATTTTGTTTCTTTTAGAATTGTCCTTTCACAAGAGGTATCTAATAGTCCCCAAAAGTTCTAATTATTTTTCTCTTCTTCAATGAACAGTTACTTTAGTAAATGGTTGTACATTCATTTGGGGAATGCCAAGAGAAAGATTAAGAACATAGTTTTTGGCAGTATACCAATGTTATTTCTCAAGCAACCTCCCTTTATTCCAATGATTTTTTATCTATAAAATTGCTAATATCTGAAAAAAAATAAACATCTCTGACTCCGGTTTTATAGTTCACATTAGACTTTTGTTCACTTAGAATTTTTCCGCCAATACTGATTAAGTAACGATTTAGTAGGTTTCCTATAGAGTTCACTTTAAGGAACACCATGATTAAATAATTTATACCATATGTCTTCAAGAGTCAGGCTATTCTGATTGCTATGTTGACTCTGCTGTTATAACTATTATATCCACTTTGTCATTGGTAGTTGAGTGTTGCTACTTGACTTACACCATTCTGGGAATCTACTTCCTTTGCTTTTAGGTTTGACAATTTAGTAGCTGAAGTCTCCACTGCAAGATCTATCCTAAAGAGAAAAATCATAGAGTTATTCAAGGATGCCAGGTATCTTGCAGCAATTTATATTCACCTTGTAAAAGGTACATTTTCTGGACCTTTGCAGTGTGGGTTAATAGGTCTTAAATAAAAAAATCTGCCCTAACAATGTCATATTCCTATGCTTTTGAATCATGCTTATTACAATAAAAAATCAGGTCCAGCATTCCTATTTGGGCCATCTTTTTGTCCATGTTTTAGCTACTTACCCCAAATGCAACATTAAATACAGAATCTCTGTTTGGTGACCATATGTCAGTAAATTCAGCCTGGCACAACTTTTTGTTCCTTCCACAGTGTGCTACATCCTTAATGTCTATTCCTATACATGTTTTCTGTATTTCTTTATAAATTAGAAAAATTCAAGTTATAGTCTTGTATCATAGACACAAGATAGGTATTATTAGGAGATTTTGTTGTGTTAACATCACAGATTATGTTGACAAAAACTAAGATGGCTATGACATCACTTAGTCATATAATTCATAATTGATTGAAATATGTGTTTTTGTTTTTGTTTTTCACACATGAATAAAGTTGTTTTGTAATGTAGTACGCCTGATTTTGATGAGCTTCATTGCCTCACCTTTAGGAGCCTTCCCAGACTTGAGTCTGGTTTTATGTCTAGAAGCAAAGATAAATGGTAAAGATAAGTCCTGAGAAGAATCATCATCATTTTGAATAGCCATTCCTCAGGGGAGGGCATTGCAATTTTCCTAGGAAATGCAGGACTAATCTCAGATGAGAGTGGAGAATCCAATTTCTGGGGGTTTGGAAGTTGCTTCCACTAGAGGATGGGTTGACTTCTTCCACTGGCAAAGAAGACTCTTTGAAACAGGAGCTCAACATCCCAATTCATAAAATCATCT
The DNA here is from genome assembly GCF_902686445.1 of Sciurus carolinensis. Taxonomy (NCBI): domain Eukaryota; kingdom Metazoa; phylum Chordata; class Mammalia; order Rodentia; family Sciuridae; genus Sciurus; species Sciurus carolinensis. Next base: position 87,815,570 of record NC_062222.1, read on the forward strand.
TACAAATCCAAGCCTTGACTTACATTATCTCACTTTTTCTCAATGAAATCCTGTATTTTAATAGTTGATTTGCTGTAAAACTGGGAGTATAACTCATATTGTAATTCAGCCATTTATAGTACAGGATTTTATGATATTTTTCAGCTATCTCAGCCTTGCAGCTAAATAAGATAGGATCTCCTTCTGGGCACACAGAAATTTTCAGGCCATTTATGCAGTGCTTTAGCTTAGAATTAGGATTCCTGGGTTCATCACTTTTTTTATCACTTTGTTCAGCAGCATTCACATAAACTAGATAACCTCTTTATATTTATTAGTTTTCAAAATTTTTTTCAAAGGTTTATGTATATAGTCACCCTGCTTCTTTTTTTTTTTTTAATGTGGTTCAATCAAGTAGTATTCATTGTAGATATTTTGCTTATTTCTATTGCCAGAGCACAACATGGACTATCAGACTTCTCTCTTCTACTGGAAATGGAATCATTCACATATTTAAATCTAATCAGATTAAAGAGTAAATTCTGAAAAGTCCAGGATTAATTTAGAAAACACATCCTTAAAATTTTGTTCCTGTAGAATCTCTCCCAATATGAAAATCTCTATTAACCTGGATTCTCCAGAGAAACACACACATACACACAGACACACTCATAAGTGTATGATAAGGAATTAGCTCATGTGATTAAGAAGGCTGACAAGTTCCAGGATGTACAGTTAGCAAGCTGGTGACCTAGAAAAGTGGATGATACTTCTGATTCTGATGGCAAATACAGATGTTCCAGCTTGAATATAATCAGTGGGAATCAATTTTATCTTACTCTGCTATTTTGTTGTATGTGAGCCTTCAATAGATTGAATGAGGACCATTCATATGGAGACTACAATCTTCAATCTTCCTCGCTCAGTCTATTGATTTAAATGCTAATTATCATCTAGAAACACCCTCACAGACAGGTCCAGAGTAACCTATGAACAAATATTTGGGCATGCCATGGTCCAGGCAAATAGACACATAAATTTAGTCCCAAAGTGTTAAAGGAAAAAAACTTTCTGACAAGCAGATAAACTTTTCTAGTTCTTTTTCACCTGGGTAAATTGTGTTTTTCAACATCACAATCATCCTGTCATCACTTTTCCTTTCAAGCTTTCAATTTTCAATGACCATCACTTCTAGGATTTTACATCAGCTCTGATTTTTTTTTTTTTTTCATTGAAATTCACTGGCTTATTCTATATTCTCATTTAGCAAAAGCACTCTCATAATGTTAAAAAAAAACCCAACTTCCTCATATTCAATTCTGCACATTCCACACCATTCTAAACCTCACTTATGGCTTTGGTGGTTTTTGGTCCCCAGGAGGATGGATGGTATTGAGAGATGGTGGAACACTGAGGAGTCAAGGGCTAGTGAGAGGTCCTTAGGTTAATAAGGGGCATGCCCTCAAAAGGAGCTGTGGTACCATAGTCTTTCTCTGGCTTCTTGTTTGGCAATGGGATTGCTAGTCCCCGAATGTGTTTCTGCCATTGCCATCCCACCATGATGTGATTTAAGAGGGCCCTTGCCAGAGCCTGCACCATACTATTTGGACTTCTAGTCTCTGAAGTTGGAACCTAAAGAAATCTCATTTCCTTAAAATGTTAAGTTTTGTCAGGTATTTTATTGTTTTCATGGAAAGTTGACTAACACACTCTGTACTCTACGTAACAATGACCTTTGCATTCTCAGGATTTACCCTTAGCACTGTATTAAATTTAATTTCTGGGTTTTTCTTTCTTCATATGACTTAGTGCTACTTTCTTTTCCTTGTTACCCTTGGGCTTAGATTTTTTCTAGATTTTTTTTTATTCCTTTCTGCTTCCACATTTCAACATCTTATCTTTTCATCATTTTAGCCCTTTCTCTTCTTTTTTCTTTCTTTACTTGTTTTTTGAATAGTTATTACTCTCCAAGATCTCTAGGTTTTACTTATCTTTGGACACTAAAGTAAATTTTTTCCCAAAATTTCCATTAAAAAGTAGATGAAATAAAAATACCCATGATGTTTAGAAACAACCACCCACGAATGAACTTCTTGTTTTGCTAGAGAATTTCATCAAAGCTAGCTAGTGTCCAGGGATCTTTTGTGATTAATCATGTGAATTTCAATTAATGTAAGTCATATATTAAAATGCATTCTTGAAAAGAAGGGTTATACAAGAATATGGAAAATAAATTACATTGTCAAGAGCTAAATTGATTATCTTGATTTTATGGCAGTAGGCAAATGTATAAATTAAATAGTGAATTATAATTCCTAAACTTTACATAAAATTCTCCTTAATTTTGTGTAAAAGCATGACAAAAAATCTTTAGAAGGTATGAAGTACTGCCATTATATTTATGCTCACTAAGCAGTGTGCCCTAATTATTTTTGTACAGTTTCAGTGTTTTCATGTATGCAGCATTGCTGAACCATTAGAAACCAGTACTGTTGTGTTCTTTTTCAATTACCTAGGCATCCCCTGGGTCCAAGAGGATGTATAAGTTTTCAAAGATTGCTGACATTCTTACCCTATTAGGAAAGAATGCAACTACTCCTTCCAACACTTGAACTATTTTTATTTGTGTTTGTTAAGTGAGTTTATGCTTATGGAGTCAATAAAGGCAATGATTAAAAGTCTTCTTAAATTTTTAAATATAACGGGAAGATAACTATTCCTACTGATGGGTTATTATGACACACATATATATAATTAAGGTATAAATATTTTCACATTCTTCAAATGATGATTTTGTGGTTGTTGCTATTGTTGTTTTTCTTTCAACAGTGAGAGCACCTATTTACTTGCTCCACTGAGCATATGCATAGGACAAATAAATTGAAATTAGAGCATGCAGAATTTAAATTAAAGATATATATGAATTTTCCTCACAGCAGACACTCTTAAATAATAGATCTTATTTTGTGATTAATTTTGTATTGTATGGGCTATATAATTTCTACGGTTTACTCTAAGTTGCAGGTATTCAACTGACTTGTATATAAAGGAAGGAAAGAATGTGGACAACTTGACTCAGTGCTAATCTCATTCTGGTGTACATACATGCCCTTATGAAAAAATGATAGCAAGAATTAAAGGTGAATTTTTTACTCACTTAGATATATAGCTCCATGTTTCATTCTTAGCCAATTTTCTTTAGTCAAAAATTGAGTCTTGCTGAGCCCAGTTGCACATGCCTATAGTCCCAGTGACTCTGGAGACTGAAACAGGAGGTTCCTAAGTTCAAAGTCAGCCTTAGAAACTTGGTGAGGCTCTAAGTAATTTAGTGAGAACTTATCGCAAAATAAAAAATACAAAGGATTGGGGGTATGGTTCAGTGGTTAAGTGCTCCTGGGTTCAAATCCCTGGTTAAGAGAGAGAGAGAGAGGAGAGAGAGAGAGAGAGAGAGAGAGAGAGAGAGAGAAAATTGAGTCTTCTGTTTCCTAATATGGGAACACTGCTTAAAATAAAAGCAACTATTTGTTTAACATTACAATTTGACAGGACTTTTCTTAAGAACTTTCAAATGTCATTTTTAATTATTTCTAAAACACTTTTAGGTATGATTATTTCAAAAACCTTTTTAGGTAAGTCTTATCACCTTGGCTTGTAGGTGTGAAAAATAAAACTCAGAGAAGTTCTTCAGTTTGCTTATGGTACTCAGCTAAGAATAGTGTTAAAATAATATAAAAATAATGTGTCAAAATCCAAATGTAAAAGTGAGTCTTTCTCACAGTGTATGAAAGCAAACTGGTAATAGAAAGTAAAGTAACACCATGAGCTGAGAAATGTACTGGATATAGTTTGTCCCACCGTGGTTCATGTGCTGGAAACCGGTCCTAATGTGATGTATAGAGGTGGGGCCTAGGGTTTGGTGGTTAGATCCTTGAAGGCACTTGAGCTGGAAAGGATTAATATTGGCCTGCCAGGACTGGATTCTTTAATGAGACAGTCAGTCCTGGTAAAGTGGGTTGGGTCTTCTCAACTCATTCTTCCTGTTCTTGCTTCCTCTCTTGCTATGTGGTCCCTTCTGCATTTACCATTGCCACTCATACATAGTACCATCATGGAATGCCATAAGTAATGTAAGGATGAAACCAGGGAACCCTGAGTCAAAACAAACCCCTTTAACTTACAACTTATTATCTGTTTCAACTTATCTGTTTTCAGTATGTTCCTTTCAGTTGCTGAAGATACACAGATGATTAATACGGTTCTCCTTCCTGAAAGACATTGTTCATGCATTTTGATGCATGTTAGTAAGTGCCATTTGGTACAGATTTTTAATTGATCTGTCCAGAATTCATTCTCTACTTCATATTAAAAATATTTTTCATTGAATGAAATATGTGCATTTAAAATATGAAATTTCTCTGCCTCCTAAGCAAATGAATAAGATATATTACAGAGATTGAATCATTGAACTTAAAGTCATTGTGTAGGATTTGTTCAAAATCTCTCTAAAGAAGAACAACTACCTTTGTCCTTTTCCCTTTCTTCATCCTCTTTTTTGTGCCTGAGACATAGATATGACAGCTAGAACACTTACTGCCATCTTGCAACTACATGAATAAAGACCTCTTTTTAGTAAGAAAGAGCAGAAATTTATATGGAATGTGGGTATCTGAAATTACTCTTGAAATTTTTTGGCATTGTGTGCTCATCTCTACACTGCTATGTCACTTAGGGCATGAATGCCCCATGTAACAGAAAATGAAAACATTGATAGGTTAAGAAAAATACAAGTTTATTTTTTTCTAATCAAATTAACCCAGAAATCTTAATGACTTAATGCAATATAGATTGAATTCTTGCACTAATGCTGCTCTACAATCTAATGTTATTCCATAACTGTCTTCCATCTTCTATAACATCACTAGCATGGCCACCAGGAATGCTACTACTTGAGGGGACAGAGGAAGGGTCTGTCATTTTACTTTAAGAAAAATATTTGACTATGAAGTCAAAACATACAATTATTGAGACTATTCAGATACCCTATTTTCTCCTCTTTTTGAATTATTTTTTATTTTTATGGACTGCATTTTTATTCATTGTACACAAATGGGGTCCATCTTTTCATTTCTATGGTTGTGCAAGATGTAGATCAAACCATTCGTATACCTATTTCCTTCTTCATAAATATCGTTAATTTTTTTCTGAGACATTTTCCCTATATTTCATATAAATTATTATTATGGTTTGGATCTTAAGGTCATTTTTTCTTTTCTTCTTTTTTCTTCCCATTGCTGGAGATTGAGTCCAGAGCATCATGCATGCTATGAAAATGTTCTATCATTGAGCTACATTCCCAGACCAATGATTTGGATCTTTACACATATGCTAAAGGTTTGTTTATCAAACTTTGGCACTATTTGTAGGTGGTGGAATCCTTAGGAGGTTGGGCTGAGTGAAAAAAACTTAGGTCATTGGAATGTGCCCTTGAAGTGGATATTAGGACCCCAAACCCTTCCCTTCTCTTTTTTGCTCCTCAGACACCATGACATAAGCAGTTTCCTCTGTCATGTGCTCCCTGACATGGTATTTCACTTTGCCACAGTCCCAAAGGCAAAAAGGCCAAGTGATCATGGGATGAAATCTCTGAAACCATGAGTGAAAAATAAGTATTTCCTCCTTATAAATTGATTTTCTCAGATATTTTGCCATAGCTGCATAAAGGGTACCTAACACAATTGTCAAATTTGGGTAGTGAATCTATATTTTCTTATTGTTTAACACCTGTAAAGCTTGTTCTTTATTATTTTTGATACTGGTTATTATGTCTTCTCTCTTTTCTATATTATCAATTTAATGAAGACTTGTCATTTAAGACAAATTTTTGCATTGTTGATCCTACCTAACACAATTTTTTGTTAATTTCTTCTATTTCCATTTTTTCTGACATCATGTCTTCTTTTAGGTTCATTTGCTGTACATTTTCTAGTTTTCCATAATAAATCATTTTTCATTGTTATGATCTGTGTTCTTTTATGGTAAAAATATTTGAAGTTACAATTTTCCTGAGAGCAATGCTTTAGCCATGTTCTGCACATGATGGCAAGTTACACTTATTTATATTAGTTCACTTCCAAACAGTTTCTATTTTATTATTTTTTGTTTGTCCTGTGGATTATTTGAACATATTGTTCTTCATTTCTGAGCACAGATATTTTCCTAGATATATTTTTATAGTATTTCACTTAATTACATGACAGAATACTGAGTGTATGACTTCAATTCTTCAAAATTCATAAAGACCACTTTATTGACCTCTATAAGAACAATTTTTATAAATGTTGTTTTTGTGCATTGGTTAGATGGAGTGTTCTGAATGAATCATCTCAATTATGTTTCTCAAAAATAATAGTTATGCTGCTAAAATCATCTCTTTACCTTTTCTATTATTGTATCTTAAAATATCCCATTGGAACTGACAATTCTAGTAGATCTATTTATAGATTTGCAAAAATTTGCTTCACAAAATTTTAAAATTGTTTTATAATTTTGGTGAATCAAGACTTTATCATTATAGAATGAGCTACAAGTCAGATCTGTATTAGTACTGCTTTCCACTTTAAGATCTATTTGGTATGATACCAATAGAGCTACATCGGTTCAATTTTAATTATGTTTGATACATTTTATCTGTTTTTTACATTAATTTACTGCATACTTATGTTTTAGAATATTTTTTGACAACAGAAAAGAATTTAACTTCTGTTTATTCATTTTGAAAAGTCCTTACTTCATAACAGGAGCATTTAGGCAATGTACATGTATGAAAGTTGCTGGTATATTTGTGTCTATATCTACCCACTTATTTTATATTTTAATATCAGAGTTTCCAGATAAATTCTTGTTGTCAAGTAAGCATTTGATAAATCTTACATTTTCCTTTTTCTTACCATTCCAACCATTTTATATTAATTTAATGCTTTTCCTCATATCATATATTTAAGCTCCTACTAATTTAAAAATTAGGTACTTGTTTCCTGTTTTTTTATGATTATAGTTATAAATAAAATTGGCATTCTTTGCCTATCAAATTCTAAATCTAATTTTTAATTCACTTGGATTTTCTATTTTTTCTAAAATGAACATTTCTTTTACAAATTAAAAAAATTAAAAATTGTTTTGAAACTAAAAACCTCTAAGAAACCTATGATTAGTATAATTATATATGTATATCTAGAGTAAATTGAGCATTAGTAATAAATAAGAAAGTTGACCAATTATGTCAAGTATATCAGGTTTTAACTTTAACTACCAAAATCACTTTGCATTCCTCAAAAGGAAATGAGGAAAAATTAGTGTGTTTTGTGCATATAATTTTAATTGCCTTCTTAATCAAGTCAAGATTTAGATTTTATACATTTCTTAGTAATATTTAATAAAATTGCTGATCAACAGTATAGATCTAAACTTGGACATATAATGGCTCTTTAATCACCTTTAGGGGTTCTATTCATTAAGGAAATATGAACTGCCTTAATGGATAAATCCCTAAATCACACTAGCTTAAATGGATAGGAATTTCTTTCTTGTTCAGTTAAAATTCAAATTTTCCACAGTGGCTGCCTTCTTTGTAGTAATTTTGGGACCCTTGTTTCCTTCATCCTATGACTCCCCAGTCACCTATAAGTTCTGCATCTGATCATAGATGAGGAAAGAGAAATATAGAAAGCACACTGCTTGCTTAGTGTTGGGCCATCATTGTTACATGTTATTTCTACTTACATTCCACGGTAGAAAGTAGCCTTGTGGGGCTGGGGTTGTGGCTCAGTGGTAGAGCTTTCGCCTAGAGCACATGAGTCCTGGGTTTGATCCTCAGCACCACATAAATAAATAAATAAATAAATAATATAAAGGTATTGTGTCCTTCTACAATAAAAGAATAAATAAAAAATGGTCCTATTTTTTTTTTTCTAGACTCAAAGTGATAAGAGAAGGAAAGTGACTGGGTATGTATCATTTCCCAAGAAAACCTCTGTAGTATAGAACTATACACGTATAGTTTGACTTGGGAACCAGGTTAATTTGTGAAGATTTGGAAACATTTACACTTTTGTATTCCACCAAAGCATACTTTGGAAGCAGCATCAAAAAATCAAACAGTATTTAATAATCATTATTACTGTTTACAGAAAAATTTTTTAAAGTTATGCATTTTTAAATTAAAATCAATTCATCTGCTTCTTAAAATACTCATGTTTATACTACATATGATTTATTACATGTATATGAATCAACAATTAATGAGGTCAAAAACATAGTGTTTTTTTAATACTAATCACTTATTAGAATCATCTCTAAAAGATTTTTAAAAACCTGGGCCTCTCCATCAGAAATTTTCCTTCAGTTGACCTGTATATGGCCCTGACATTATTACTGTTTTAAATATCCAAAGAAAATGTTAATGTATAGTGTGATAGGGAGCGATTAAATAAAAATGTTGAGTAAGTAGTAGAAATTCAAGTTATTTATCATCACTTTCATATTACCATATAAAATTGACCAGAACATGTGAACTTGAATGAAAAGAAAGACTACCTGTCCCAGATAAATACTGATTTAAATGAACTTCAATATAAATAAGATTGCATTCATCTGTACTGAGATATACCAGGTATTATTGTCTACCAGATAATATATTTTATAATGATCATTTGAAATTTAAAGCTAGCCTCGTTATTTTGATCTCTCTCTCTTTTCTCTTTCTCTCTCTCTCTCTCATTCCTAGAGTAACAGAAACAAAAGATATCATAAAAGCATTCCAGATTTCTCAAATTAATTAGGAATGAGTTCTTTTTTCATTGCAGTGTATAGTGTTGTCCTTCTGCCAAGTTTTTTTTTTATTCTACATGAAAATAACAACTTTGAGGACATATGACAGATAGGTACATGATCTAACATCTCTCTGCAGGCGATGATCTGAAAGAAAAGCTAAGGGCAAGGCAGGCATGCAACCAGGTTGCTTTGTGCAATATCCACTCACCTAGATTGCAGGGAGACTTCTCCATGAAAATATAGGAAAGGTATCCAACCAGAAGGTAAAACATTTTTAATGAAAGAATAAAGAATGAAGGAACAAACCAGGCACAGTGGTGCACGCCTGTAATCCAGTGGCTTGGGAGGCTGAGGCAGGAAGATCATGAGTTCAAAACCAGCCTCAGCAAAAGTGAGGTGCTAACCACCTAAGTGGCATCCTGTCTCTAAATAAAATACAAAATAGGACGGGGGATGTGGCTCAGTAGTTGAGTGCCCCTGAGTTCAATCCCCAGTGCCCCACCCCCAAAAAAGGATAAAAGGCAATAACACTTACATTTTATAGAATACCAATACAGACTTTTAGATTTAAGTTTCACCAAAGTTCCATGGAAGAGAAAAACGTTATTTCATACAATAGCATGATTAAGCAAAACTTTGTTATCAATGATAAAGAAATGACATAAATTAACATCAATCAAAATAAGACATGTTTTCAGTCTGATGCTCTGTGAAATCTACCATTCATATTTGTCAGAACCTCCTTCTCCTGACTAGGCGACAAAAAGATAGTTTGCAAAATTATTCTAAGACTTTATTGGAAATGAATGTTTCATGAAGATAGCCATTGCTGTGTTAGAAGCAGCACAATGCTGATAGCAATTCTCAGTTACAGGTATTTGCCAACTGGCATAAATGTTAAAAGGCCTCAGAATTTATGCATTTTTCTTCAAATTTTTATAGGTGCATCATGGTTCAACATATGAGGGATTTTATTGTTACGTATTTGTACATGCACACAATATAACAATATAACTTAGCCAATGTCATTCAGAATTTGTTTTCTCACACGAGTTAATATCCTTATTTCAGGATATCAAGCTGGTCACACTAGATAAGATATGCAAACTTCTGGGAAGATTTTTGAAAATATTTCCCCACCCTCAGAGCCACAGTATATCGTAATCATTCTATTTTTTAATAAATGGAGCAGATTTAATGATACTATTATTAGCTCTTCTTCAAACAATTAATTACTTCTTGGATTGGTGACAATGGTACAGGAAATTTATATGTAAGAGATTGTAAGCAAGGCTTTTTCAGAACAGGCCTAGAAAATATACATTTTTAAAAATAAAGTAAAAAGAGGTGATTCCATGCAAGTTTTTTTCTAGAGTTCTATATTATCCCTTGTAGGGTCTTGGATTTTCTTCTTTTCCTTTTTTTCTGGGAAAGTTATTAGAATTTGGAATTGAGGAAATCATCCTATAAATCACTAAATATAGAAGCAGATTCAAAACTAGTTAGAAGCTAAAACATTTCAGCTTTTCTTTTTCTTAGTCAAGTCTTTACCAAGCACTTCATCTTAAAATTAAATGCCCCTTGCCCTATAGACTTATATATTCATTTTCAAACAAGGGAGGAATGATTTTACAGGCACTTATATTAGGCTGTAGTTTTTCTTCTCCTGCAAGCAAACATAGGCTTTTGTGTTTATCCTCTCATTTCCGTAGACTGAGTGTTATCCTACCTCAGACTATTGTTGGCTGAAGCACATTTATATTTGCACTGTAAAGCCAAAGTTACAGCAGTTAATCTAAAAGGTCAATCCATGAAGGATTATCTAAGGCAAAGTTTAGCATATAGAAGTCAAAGATCATGCGACTTCCCTGCTGGACTCTCTGTCAAAGCATGCTTACTGTCACCAGAAGGTTGTACTCCAAAAGAAAGCATTAAGAGAGGGGTAGAATTGCCAGCACAGGTCAGGAGCTGACACACCTGCTGTGTGTTCACAATAAACCAACTGGCCTGTTCAATGCCACAATTTAACTGTAACACTAGGTCACACTGTGCATGGAGTTTGAAGTCTCTTTGTTTTTAGCAAAAATGTCTTTCCTCTAAATATCTAAGCATACTGCCTACATGTTATTTTATTTATTTTTATGGCATTTCTGTGAGGAAGGCAAATGGCAAAACTCATAATCCTTACTTTATGAAGAGAAAGGTGTCAAATCGGAAAGTAGTCCTATAATTTTATCAATTGTAAAATGAAAATAGACCTCATAAGAATATTCATCCACGAAAAATGCTCTTTCCCCATAATAATATTTCAACGTGGAGGGACATGAAGGTCATAATACATATTTTTAATATTTGACACTATTTATATATATCCATGTTTTGTCTATAGAAAAATCTCTTTTTAATGATACTATTAGTGCAACTAACATTAATATTATTTTTTTACATAAAAGCTTTCAAAGGTCAACTACTGAACAGATGCCTGACAAAAGTTTTAAAGAAAATATCTGTGGAATATTTATTGTTATTGATAGAGATTGTAGTCCTTAGATTCTTTTTTAAATTATATATTATACAGTCTAAAACTAGTGGTTTGTTGGAGTTGATTTGTATTGACTATTAGAGTAGATTGTCAAATTTTTGGAAAATTAGGTAGCTATTTGTCAGTACAGCTATTACAACTTAAGCTCACATACACACATATATATACACATACATACATATATGCAAATATATATGCAATTAAATAAATTACATTAAAAATGAAGGTAATGGTTTAAGGTCTATTATCCCGCTTCACTTTTTCTGCTTAGGATTGTTTTAGCTATTTGAGGTCTCTTTTTCTTCCAGGTGAAGTTCATGATTGCTTTCTCTATTTCTATGAGGAATGTCATTGGGATTTTAATTGGAATTGCATTGAATCTGTATAACATCTCTGGTACAATGGTCATTTTAACAATATTAATTTTGCCTATCCAAGAACATGGGAGATTTTTCCATCTTCTAAGGTTTTCTTTAATTTCTTTTTTTAGTGTTCTGTAGTTTTCATTGTAAGTTCTTTCACCTCTTTTGTTAGATTGATTCCCAAGTATTTCATTTTATTTTGAGCCTATTGTGAATGGAGTGGTTTTCCTAATTTCTCTTTCAGAGTTTTCACCATTTATGAATAGAAATGCATTAGATTTATGCATATTGATTTTATATCTTGCTACTTTGCTGAATTCATTTTTTAGTTCTAGAAGTTTTCTAGTAGAGTTTTTTGGATCATCTAAATATAGAATCATGTCATCAGCAAATAGTGACAGCTTGAACTCTTCTTTTCCTATTCATATCCCTTTAATTTCTCTAGACTGTCTAATTGCTCTGGCTAGTGTTTCAAGGATGATGTTGACTAGAAGTGGTGAAAGAGGGAATCCCTGCCTTGTTCCAGTTTTAGAGGGAATGCTTTCAGTTTTTCTCCATTAAGAATGATGTTGGCAATGGTCTTAGCATAGATAGCCTTTACAATGTTGAGGTATTTTTCTACTATCCCTATTTTTTCCACTGTTTTAAACATGAAGGGGTGCTGTATTTTATGCAATGCTTTCTCAGCATCTATTGAAATAGTCATATGATTCTTAACTTTAAGTCTATTGATGGGATGAATTATATTTATTGCTTTCCAGATGTTGAACCAACCTTGCATCCCTGGGATAAACCCCACTTGATCATGGTGCACTATCTTTTTAATATGTTTTTGTATGCAGTTTGCCAGAATTTTGTTAAGGATTTTTGCATCTATATTCATCAGGGATGTTGGTCTAAAGTTTTCTTTCCTTGATGAGTCTCTGTCTGGTTTTGGTATCAAAGTGATACTAGCTTCATAGAATGAATTTGGAAGGGGTCCCTCCTTTTCTATTCCCTGGAATATTTTAAGTATTGATATTAGTTCTTCTTTAAAGGTCTTGTGGAATTTGACTGAGAATTCATCTGGTCCTGGGCTTTTCTTGGTTGGTAGGTTTTTGATGGCTTCTTCTATTTCAGTGCTTGAAATTGATCTGTTTAAATTGTATATGTCTTCCTGGTTCAGTCTGGGAGGATCATATGTTTCTAAAAATTTGTTAATGTCTTTGATATTTTCTATTTTGTTCGAGTATAGATTTTCAAAGTAGATTCTAATTATGTTATGTATTTCAATTGTGTCTATTATGATCTTTCCTTTTTCATCACAAATTCTAGTAATTTGAGTTTTCTCTCTCCTTCTCTTCATCATTGTGGTTAAGGGATTATCAATTTTGTTTACTTTTTCAAAGAACCACCTTTCTGTTTTGTCAAGTTTTTGAATTGATTCTCTTGTTTCAATTTCATTGATTTCAGTTCTGATTTTAATTATTTCTTGTCTTCTACTATTTTTGGTGTTGATCTGTTCAGGAGGTCTCTCAATACCAGACCTTAAACTGTGCTACAGAACAATAGTAACAAAAACAGCATGGTATTGGCACCAAAATAGACAGGCAGATCAATGGTACAGAATAGAAGACACAGAGACAAACCCACATAAATATAGTCACCTCATACTAGACAAAGGAGAAAAACGTACAACGGAGAAAAGATAACCTCTTCAACAAATGGTGCTGGCAAAACTGGAAATCCATATGCAGTAAAATGAAATTAAACCTCTGTCTCTTACCCTGCACAAAATTCAACTCGAAATGCATCCAGAACTTAGGAATTAAACCAGAAACCCTACACCAAATAGAAGAAAAAGTAGGCCTGAATCTTCATCATGTTAGCTTAGGACCAGACTTCCTTAACAAGACTCCCAAAGCACAAGAAATCAAAGCAAGAATCAATAAATGGGATGGATTCAAACTAAAAAACGTTTTCTCATGCAAAGGATACAATCAATACTGTGAAAACAGAGCATACAGAGTGGGAGAAAAATCTTCTCCACATGCACTTCAGATAGAACACTAATCTCCAAAATTTATAAAGAACTTACAAAACTTTACACCAAAAATACAAAGAACCCAATCAATAAATGGGCCAAGGAATTGGACAGACACTTTACAGAAGAAGATATACAGGTGATTAGTAAATATATGAAAAAGTGTTCAACATCTCTAGTTATTAGATAAATGCAAATTAAAACAACTCTAAGATTTTATCCTACTCCAATTAGAATGGCTATTATCAAGAACACAAACAATAATAGATGTTGGCATGTATGTAGGGAATAGGGCACACTTTGACATTGCTGATGGAGTTGCAAATTGGTGCAGTCACTCTGGAAAGCAGTGTGGAGATTCCTCAGAAAACTTGGAATGGACCCACCATTTGACCCAGTTATCCCACTCCTCGGTTTATACCCCAAGGACCTAAAATCAGCAAACTACAGTAACACAGCCACATCAATGTTTATAGCAGCTCAGCTCACAATAGCTAGATTGTGGAACCAACCCAGATAGCCTTCAATAGATGACTGGATAAAGAAACTGTGGTATATATACACAATGAAATATTATTCAATCATACAGAAAAATAATATTACAGCATTTACAGATAAATGGATGGAATTGGAGAATATCATGCTAAGTGCAATAAGCCAATCCCAAAAAACCAAAGGCTGAATGTTTTCCTTGATAATTGGATGATGATATATAATGGGGGGTGGGAGAGTGAGGGTGTGAGAGAAGAATGGAGGAACTTTAGATTACATAGAGGGAAATGAGAGGGGTCCTATAAAAATGATGGAATGAGACAAACATCATTATTCTATGTACATATATGATTACACAAATGGTATGAATCTACATCATGCACAACCACAGAAACAAAAAGATGTACCCCATTTGTGTGCAATGAATCAAAATGCAGTCTGTAAAAATAAAAAGGAATAATTAAGAAAAGAAAGGTAATGAATACTCAAAACATTATTTCCTAATTATGTAACCCCATTTTATTATTTCCTATTATTTTCAGGCTATAAACACCTATGATTTCTGTATGTTTGAAAAACTTTATGACATTCTGTTACAAAGTATCTCTTCCTGTGATTCATCTTAGTAAATTCACCTTGGTAGATTGAAATCAGTCATGGTGGGAGTAGAAACACCACAGCAATCAGCAAATTTTACAAACCAGGACTTTATTTATTGTTTTATTCTTTGTCTAAACTAGGACTTGATAAACTACTACCTGTGTGTAAACTGTCTCTCTTTAAAAATCAACTGTTATCAAAGCCCTTTGCACTCTTCATAACAGTCAGGGAGTTACAACTAACCCTTGTGTTTGATAAGCCTAAAGTATACACCACCCAATCCTCGCTTAAAAACCCTGGTCTGGACTTAAGAAAATCATGAAAAAATGTTAATAATGAAGCTGAGTCTTCACCTATAGAATTATGAATTCGACAATGGAATGAAAAATCATTCTTACATTATTTAAAAAACTATTATCCAAATCAGCAAAGAAGTCCCTAACATTATTAATGAAAGACCAAAATTCTATCACATCTTCTTTGTTTCAATTTCATCTCACTGATCAAGGTAAACAAAAATACTCACCAACAGTTAAATCAGAACAATATTCATTTTCACCCAGGTCTACAGAAGCCATGAATAAGAGTTCAGTAAAGCTCAACAAAAACATATTATTGGAATTAATTAGTTATATGAAATTCAGAATAAAGAATAGTGGCTATTTTATTATTTGTATAATGGGTGTTGCACAACCTTCTTATCTGTAAAATTTATAGTGAACATATATTGTTATACAGTCCTTCGTTTTCTTTAGAGAGCCAGTGTGATTCGTGTACCAACGTATCATTTCCTAAAACTTTATGTTTATCTCCCTTAGAACTACTCCAATGGTACCTAGCTATATTATTATATAATTGTATAATAATAGTTACTATATAAGTACCTAGTATAGTGTGAAGTTTTACTATGTATTAAATTTTCAAGTTACCAAATAATTTATAAAATTGACTTTCCATGTGTTGAGTTTCAATTTTCCTTTTTCTTTAGTTCTTCTTCTTTTTCTTCTTCTCCTCCTCCTCCTCCTCCTCCTCCTCCTCCTCCTCCTCCTCCTCCTCCTCCTCCTCCTCCTTCTTCTTTTTTTTTCAGTGCTAGGGATTAAACCCAGGGCCTCACACATGCTGGGCAAGCATTCTACCACTGAGTTACATTCCCAGTTATGTTTCAAATCACAATCATTCACATCTGGAATTAAAATAGTAGCAGTTTATAAGAGGGTTTGATTATTATACTGTCAAGAAGACATTATATTCATTGTAATCTTTTAGGACAAAAATCATATTATCTCTTTTGATACATATTTGTGTATATTCATCCAATTGTGTGAAGAAATTGGACCATTTTAGTTATATCAGTTTTCCCCCCCAAACTTTCAAGTATCTGTTCCCTTGTTTATTTAATCATTAAGGGTATCATGGAAATATAAAGAGTCTGGAAGTTACCTTTAGGTGTAGGGTTTTATATAAATAAACACACACACCATCTTTTTCTGCAATCAAGAAACAAGGATTTATTCTTTTCATTTTTTCACGAGATAGCAAAAGTCACATCATTAATAGGTTTTCACTATAAAGACTGAATTACTTCTTCATCTGGTTAGAACTCCAGGTGTAGTCAATAATTTCACATTCATTAAAAGTAATGGAAGAAGACAGACTATAATCTAGAGCTGTGTAATTCAGTATTTCAAAGCATTTTATAATCAGCATGAACCTACAAAGCCTACATGATGAGTATTTCAATTGTTGAATGACTCCCTTGCAGTTTGCTTTTGAGTATACTGTTCTACAGTGTATTTCAGAAATTAGGTTTTGAAGCTTTAATGAAAGTAAATTTCAGTACTCAAAACTGTAACCAGACAAAAAAGTTGAAAGCAATAGAAACTAAAACAATTTAGTAATGTAAACTAAAACAAAAACAAGTTTTTCTAACCAGATGGTGAAACTGATAAATGCAAAACAAAAGAGCAGTATGCCATGAAGAGTTTTGGGGGCCGATGGTGAAGGTAATAAAGAGAGGGATACACCTGGAGAGATTGGACAATACAAGAACAATTTATCATCCTAAGGCATAATATTTTTCCCTAGAGGATGGAGGAGATTACAGAATTGGGAGATGAAGAATTTTATTTAATGAGATTCATGGATGTCAAGTTTTGCTTGGAAATAATAATAATAATAATAATAATAAAAACTTTTGGCTTAAGAGTTTATATCAGTTTAAGGGTTCTTAGGGAGCTGAGTTGCTAGAACTGGTTACCAAGCTTAAATTAGTTTTCTGGTCCTAGGCCTGCCATGATTTGAGGACAGCTTTTGTCTTTTCTGTCCCATTCATATTGAGTGGGAACCTGCAGAATGGGATTAGAGTATTACCAATGGAGCCATAATTATCTTCTGTACAAAAATCTATTAAATACAAATTAATATTTCAGGTACCATTATCATTTTATGTTACCATTGTAATTTTTATGCAAAACCCCCTTTTAATTAGAAATTTCTAAAGTTGAAAATACATGACTGTTTTTAGTGCTCTCTACTTAAAAGAGCTAACATAGGAATTCCTTAAAACCCATTAAAACAAGAGGATTTTATTCCTTCAACCCCCATTTTGTACTTATTCATTTTCATGAAAGTCAAAGCATATGGGCAGCACTGTACTTGAATACTGAAAAAGAAAATTGTTGTATAAATAATTGATACTTTGAAAGGTTAAATTTAATTTGAAAGTAACTGATTTTCTCTTGCTTAGGGTTATGAACATTGAAGGTAAATAGTCTGATAGCCTTATGGAGGAGAAAATTAATGCTAGTTGATAGCTTTTTTTTGTATTATGCAGATTCACCAACATAATATCTATCTACTAATCAACTGCAAGAAGAAATGAAGAATGTTGTAGATTTTTCTTATAAAATGTTGATTCTTTTTAATTTAAAATAATTCTCTTTTAACTGATACATAAAAACAAAAATTGTACATATTAATGGGGTATTCTAATACTTGTGTAGATTGTAAAATGTTTAAATCAGGGTAAATATCTATCTCCTTAAGCAATTATAATTTGTTTAGGATTAAGGTGAAAAAATTTAAAACACTTTCTTTTAGTTTTTTGAAATATTCAGTACATTATTATTATGTATAGTCAATCTGCCATGCAACAGCATATCACAACATTTTTCTCCTCTCCAACTGCACATCAATACCCATTGATCAACCCAACCTTCCTATCTTTTCACTCTCTTCAGTTTCTGGTAACCACAAGTTTGCTTTAAGTTCATCAGATCAAGTTCTTTACATTATATACATGAGTGAGATCATGTGATACTTGTATTTCTGTACCCGGTTTATTTCATGTACCATAATGATTTCCAATTCCATCCATGTTGTTGCAAATGACAAGTCTTCATTTTTTATGGCTTAATTGTATTCTCTTATTTATATGTACAACATTTTGTTTATCCATCCATCAGGTGATGAACAATTGCTATGTATCCATTTCTTGCTATTGTAAATAGGGTAGCAATAAATATAGTGATGCAGATGTGTCCTTGACATACTAATTTCAGTTTCTCTGAAAATATACCTAGAAAGAGGATTCCTGGATAATATGATAATATGATAATATGGATAATATGGTATTTTTAATTATTAAAGGAGCCTCCACACTGTTTTCCATAATGACAGTACTAATTTACATTTCTATGAACAGTATGCAAGGGTCTCCTTTTCTTTACATTCTTATCAGCACTTTTTATTGTTAGTTGGATGATTATAGTCATTCTTACAGGGTGAAGTGACACTTCATGGTGGTTTTGATTTGCAATGCAAATCAAATCATCCCTGATGATTAGTGACTTTGAAGATTTTTTTCATATATTTTTTGGACATTTGTATTTTTTCTTTTCAGAAATGCCTACTAAGATTGATTGTCATTTTTTCATCAGGTTATTATTATTATTTTTGCTCTTGAATTTTTAGAGTTTCTAAATTTTTCTTGAAATAAATCACTTTTCCATGTATAGCTTGCAAATATTTTCTCCCATTCTTTAGGTTGTCTCTGTAGTCAGCTAAAGCTTGTTTCCTTTGTAATAAGTAAACTTTTCAGTTTGATGAAATCCCATTTATCCTATTTTTGCTTTTGAGGTCTTTTTCAAAATTCTTCTTGTTCATTCCAGTGTTTTAAAGCATTTTCCCTTTATTTTCTTCTAGTAGTTTCATAACTTTACATCTTATATTTAAATCTTTATCCATTTTGCATTGATTTCTTTGTAACTGGTGAGAAATGGAAGTCTGGTTTTGTTTTTCTGCTTGTGGACATCCAGTATTCCCAGCATCACTTATTGAAAAGTGCTATTAGCACCTTTGTTGAAATTTGATTGGCTGAAGATGCTTGGGTTTAGTTCTAGGCATTCTATTCTATCAAAAAAATATTTGTTTTTAATTTTAAATTTAAAATAAAGAATATGGAATAAATTTAAAATGACATCTTTAAGTTGAAAGATGAAAGGAAAGCACCATAATAATACATGCATCCTGAATCCTAAAATGTAATTAAATCCTAAAATTAAATTAAATTTTTAGAAATAAATACAATGTAAAAATAAGTATAAGATTTTCCTTTCTGAGATAAATGTAAATCTGACCTTCATTTTAGTATTTTAACTTTTTGTTTTAATTCATGACAGTTATTTAAAGATGTTATGATTTGAATATGAGCCCTGAAGGCTCATGTGTGAGACAATGCAGACTTATTCAGAGGTGAAATGATTCGATTATAAAAGCTATAATGTAATCAGTGGGTTAATCCATTCGATGGATTAAGAATTTGAGTGGATTACTGGGTAGCAATTGTAGGCAGGTGGAGCTGAAGAAATTAGGTCACTGGGGGCATGCCCTTGGGTATTGTTTAGTCAGCTTTTTCACTAAATAATTTTAGAGGAGAAAAAAGTTTATTTGGGGCTCATACTTTCAAAGGTCTCAGTTCATAGACAGCTGGCTCCATTCCTCAGGGCTCAAGGTGAGGCAGAACATCATGGTGAAAGAATATGGAGAAGGAAAGCAGCTGAGATATGGCACCAGGAAGCAGAGAGACCAAGTTCAACTCACCAAATATATATCCCAAAGGTACACCCCCAGTGACTCACCTTCTACTGCCACACCCTATCAGCCTATAGTTACCATTTGGTTAATTCCTATCAGGGGATTATTTCAAGCTTGAGGTTAAGGCTCTCAAAATACATCATTTCACCTCTAAAACTTCTTGCAT
This sequence comes from Sciurus carolinensis, assembly GCF_902686445.1. Classification (NCBI taxonomy): domain Eukaryota; kingdom Metazoa; phylum Chordata; class Mammalia; order Rodentia; family Sciuridae; genus Sciurus; species Sciurus carolinensis. Next base: position 87,835,657 of record NC_062222.1, read on the forward strand.
TATCTCACACATGAGCTTTTGGGGGACATCTCATATCCAAACCACAACAAGGATTATGTCTTGTCCTGGGTTCTTCTCTCTCTGCTTCCTGACTGCCATGAGCTGAGCAACTTTCCTCCATCATATCCTTTTGCCATGATGCTCTACTCAGAGCAAAAAAAAAGCTGATTTATAAAAAAGATAAGTGTTTTACACTGCTAAATTCAAAGGAAATTTTAAAAAATAAAAATAAATTTGTAAAGGTAAACCTTGCTATGATTTGAATATGGTTTGCCCTCACTTAAACTCATCTTCATTCTTGGTCCCTAATGTAATCATATTGAGAGATTGTGGGGCCTATAATGGTATTTGTGGCCATGAGGATCTGCCCTCATGAATAGATTAGTATTTTCCTAGTGGGAATAGATTAGTTGTCAATGGATTTCTGCTCCATTTTCCTCTTTCTTTATGCAGTCACACATTGCCCTAATCAGAAAGTAACAAGATATCAGGATCCTGCTCTTAGACTTCCAGAACAGTGAGTCAAAATTAATCTCCTTTTTAAAATAAATTATCTGTTTTTAATTATTCATTATGCCAATGGAATACAGGCTAAGACAAATCTCTAATTAAAAGATTCGCTTGAAAGAAAAGTAATTCAGATTAATATTTCTATAACTATCTGATTTACTTGTCAAATTGATTAGCGACACTTCTTACATCAAAGTGTATCAAAATAGTTGGTGAAACTTATTTAATTTAAATGTTAAAATACATTTTGTTCATACAAATGTAACTCTATACTCCTATTTTATCATGTTAATGCAAGTGGGAGAGGGGATAGTTAAAGTACTTGGATTCATCAGGTGGTTAAAATTTAACATTTTGACATTGAGAAAGAGTATGGCTTCAACTTTCTCCATTAAAAATTACTGTTCTTTTACTTCTCATAATTTTTTACATGTAAACAAAGAGACACCTGCAAGAAATCATTATCTAAGGCTCATAGCCAGAGTTTAGTCATTTTTGCAACAATTCTCATAGTGTGAAGGAAATCTGTTTGCAAAGACAAATTTATTTTCAGAAAAAGAGATTGGCTTATGTATTATTTTCTACTGGATTTCTTAACTAAGTCACTTTTAATTAAAAGTCATCGGTAAATCACTAATTGATTAAACATTAATCAAAGACCTGTATGACCAATGACTATTTCTAGTTTTAATTACATATTAGTGAAGCCAGAATTAAGGACAGGTAGTTAGTGTAGAAATAGAAAATCGGGTCAATTCGAGGAAATGAAGCCATGAAGCCATCTGCCTTTGGAAGTTGGAGACTGCCCCTGGAAGAATGGAATATCAAAGATCTCCGGAGCCCATTGATTACCAAATTTACCTGCCTTTATCAAGGACTGCAAACAAGGAGCTGCTAATTAATGCCCCCTGGCCCTTACCCGCCTGAATCACCTTGGCCCTCCCCCTGCCCTTGGCTTCTCACTTATGCAAAACCGGGCCTAGTCACGAAGGCAGGAAGGAGAGATAAGGGGGGAAAGAACTGGAGAACAAAAGAGACTTTAACCTATAAAAGATGCAGGGTGTGCTCACTTCTTGGGACTTTAGAACATCAGCCATGGCCCCCTTCTCCCTGCCGGGAGAAGTCTGTATTATTCCCTTTAAATAAACCTGCTTAATATGCTTGCCTTGGCGTGCTTCTCTAGTGCTTAATCTTCAACATTAGAAGAAGCAGAACTCGTCACCGGTAAACGGCGGTATCATTAGGATAAAGAAAATCCTCAGATATACTAAACTGAACAGAAAGAGGTTTTTATGGTTTGTTCTTCATAAACAAATGTCATATTAAAAGTATAAAACATTCTACATTCATGAAGACGTGCTAGGAATCATGGCTATTAAGTTGACATAGAAAGATTAAGGGAACAATGTGAATGTGACACAATAATCATTTGCAGAGATGAGACAAATAATTTTTTGGGATCTCCCTTTCACCCATTTGTGTGTGTGTGTGTGCCAAACCATAATTCATGGCATATCCCAGTAAGAGAAATTCAGGGTTGTTTCATATTACCCTGAGTTAGTAGAATGCCATCAATTTCTGTAGGTGTTTTCTGAAATCAATAGTAAATGGACCTCATCATCAAGACTATTATATTATTTCTATATGAGCAATATGCTAAGGGAACTCCCATGTTCCATTTCACTCACATTTGAAACAGAAACCACAGAGGTTTCGATAACTCACAATTTTTTAAGCTTCTCTAAGGTCATTTGGGAAATGGCCGAGTTAGCAAACATCCATGATAGATAGCCTAAGGGAACATAACCTAACTATTCACTAGTAACAGCTTGAGAGCTATGAAAATTGAGCAATTACCTGAGGAAATGCTTTGTGAAGCCATGACCTTTGTCCCTTGTTGTCTCCATGGAGACCAGGAGGAAAAAATAATGCATGCCTACGAGCTAAATACATGTTGATAAACATGGGTAGAAAAGGATGACCATGATAAAATACATCAAGAATTTTTTCTAAACTTTACCCATAAAATCTTTGGTACATAGTTATCTACTTCATAGTTGGTTCTGTTGATGTGTGTAGAATCAAATGGAAAACTATTAAAATAGTAGGTATTTTGAGCTTACTATAGTGATCTGTACAATGAATTTTGCTATAGTGATTACTAAGTGTCAGGGATTATGTTTAGAAAAATGTTTAAAAATCTATCAGATATATATATAATCAGTTTTTCTCAAGATGTCTTGTTTACTATTCTAATCCTATTACATTTGGGTCAGCTTTCTCTTTCCTCCATTTCAAAAGTTTGTCTACATTGACACAGAGAGCCCACAGCTTTAGAAAGGATCCATCTGAAAGGACAAAGAATCCCACCTAGTCATCCTAGTCATCGGAGCAGGAGACTCATCCAGTGGCAGTCAAGGAAAAAAAAAAAAAGAAGATGGCAGGTATTGAGCCATATTTCTCCCTCATTTCTTTTACTTCCCCCATTGCTAATTGACAAAAGTAAGAACAGCTGCTTTTGGAAAAATATTGAAGTTCTAGTAGAACGAACAGGAAAGAAAGGAAGTTCATTACATTTCTTACTAATCCACAATCTCATTCTCATTTGGTCAATTAACTTTCAAAAGCTGGGAAACAGATATTAAACAGGTGTTTAAAGTGTTGATCAGTTTACACATTCAGGTGGCTTAGCTGAAAAAAACATTGCATGCATAAATATCCACATTAGTGATTTCTGGAGTTTTGTATCTTTATGGGCTCCTTTGTTTTCTCAGACCACATGAAGATAACACGAGCAATAGCTATTCAATTATGAAAATATGAAGCAAGTTTACGCTCTTTTTTAAAGTGGTTATGAAAGAAGTATTAAATATTGACCTCAGGCTAGGGATGTGGCTCCGTGGTAGAATGCTCATCCAGCATGTGCAAAACCCTAAGTTTAATTCAATTCACCAAAAAAAGAAGCTGTATTAGTAACAACTGCATGATTATTTTTTATAGATCACTCATTTCCTGATCATAACAATAATATTTTCTCCTTTGCTAGCAGGACCTGTGACTACATAAATTAAGGAATTCACTCTTACATTGTGTTGGCAGTCATGGCATTAAACTTCAGATTCAGTGTAAGTCCAAAAAAATGTTAAATTAACTTATAAGCATTTAATTTTTTTTTTTAAATTTATTTGGCCCTGGGGATTGAACTTAGGGTCTCATGCATGCTAGGCAAGCATTCTACTACTGAGCAATACCTCCAGGCAATAATCAATATCTTTTTTAAAAAAATCTGTTCGGTATCGTATGTTATTAAGGGTAAATTTTTCAAGTACCATTTTTCTAATTCTGTTCTCAAAAAAGTCCAGTTTTTTAGAAAGTATCAAAAATGAATCATTAAGTTAAATTTGCCTGTAGTCATGCATCACTCCTTCATTAGTGAATTATCTTAAAATTATGTGGTTTGTACTAAACAGGGGAAAAATAACAATCAAAATATTTTTCAATATTGAAAATGGTTTGGTGAACTAATTCCATTCTAGCACATTAAGACTTTTTAAAATGCATATCTAGTGCAGAAATTAACAACAAAAAATCATTTATTTTCTACCATTTCTTCAAGGATGCTGCACTGCAGAAAACTTTTGAATGCATGGAGAGGTAGGAATAAAGGCTATAACTTCTTTTTCAGTATTATGCTTGGGGTATTGATACCACCGTTTACCAGTGACGAGTTCTGCTTCCTCAGGTGTTGAAGTATAACATCAGAGAAGCACGCCAAGGCAAGCATATTAAGCAGGTTTTATTTAAAGGTAATAATACAGACTTCTCCTCCCATGAGGGAGAAGGGGGCCATGGCTGATGTTCTAAGTTTCCAAGAAGTGAGCACGTCCTACATCTTTTATAGGTTAGGGTCTCCTTTGTTCTGTTCTCTCCCCTTTTATCTCTTCTTCCTTACTATGTGACTAGGCCCAGGAGTTGCTGGTGACATAGCAAAGAAGGTGAGCAGCAGATGGCAGGGGAAGGGTCAAAGTGATTCAAAAGGGCCCAGGGGGTACTAATTAGCAGTTCCCTGCCTGTAGTCCTTGACAAGGACAGGTAAATTTGGTAATCAATGAACTCTGGAGATCCTTGACATTCCATTCTCCCAGGGGCAGTCTCCAACTTACAGATGAAGCTGGCTTTCATGGACTCCATTTCCTCAATTTGACCAGATCCCCTATTTCTACACTAACCGCCTGTCCCCATTCTGGTTTCAGTATTTGCTTTAAAATTTGCATCATTAACTTAAAATTGTTATCATTAATAAAGTCTAAAAATTTTGGTGAAATGCATTGCATATTTGTGGGGACATGTTTTAAGTAATATGTACATATATGATGTATTTATTTTGTAAACTTTCATACTTCATCCTGTTCACTGGCAGAGTACTTTGGAAAAGTTGAAAAATTTAATGCTGCACTCTATTATTCACATCTAGCATTGGACATTTAAAGGACGAGTTCCACTGTCTGGTGTTTCATAAGGATTTCAAGGGATACTTTGGAGATATAACTTTTATAATTTTTTTGTGTGGAGAGTAGTTGCAACATGGAAATGAATCAGATGACATAGATGTTGGAAATTTAGAAGAGAAGTTATCCAACAAAGGAGCCATCAAACACATCATAATTTTGTGACGTCTAAAAATGTGAAGCTTGACTTAAGGCCTAACCTTCAAAAAAGTGATCTTGAGAAAGAATGGAGAGAGGACTCAGAATCAGAAAGAAGTAAGAAAGGTGATGTTAAAAAAGAAGATATGATCACACTGATACCGCCGTTTAACGGTGACGAGTTCTGCTCCTTCTAATGTTGAAGATTGAACACTAGAGAAGCACGCCAAGGCAAGCATATTAAGCAGGTTTTATTTAAAGGTAATAATACAGACTTCTCCTGTCAGGAAGAAGGGGGCCATGGCTGATGTTCTATAGTCCCAAGAAGTGAGCGCACCCTACATCTTTTATGGGTTAAAGTCTCTTTTGTTCTCCAGTTCTCTCCCCCCCTTATCTCTCTCCTTCCTGCCTAGGTGACTAGGCCTGGTTTTGCATTACTGAGAAACCACGGGCAGGGGAAGGGCCAAAGTGATTCAGGCAGGTAAGGGCCCAGGGGGCATTAATTAGCATCTCCTTGCTTGCAGTCCTTGATAAAGGCAGGTAAATTTGGTAATCAATGGGCTCCGGAGATCCTTGACATTCCATTCTTCCAGGGGCAGTCTCCAGCTTCCAAAGACAGATGGCTTCATGGCTTCATTTCCTCGAATTGACCCGATTCCCTATTTCTACACTAACTACCTGTCCTTAATTCTGGCTTCAACACTGTGAATTAAGGAAAAGGTGCCTGATATATTGTGCACAGACCATTAGATTAAGCAACAAAGATGATACTGTTGACCTTTACCAGATGATCAAAGAGATGAGGACAAGATTGCGCATTTGAAGGAAAGGGAATGACAAAGTGGGTATCACCTTGGATTATGTTCCCATTCATGACTCACTGGGAAGAAAAAAGAGAGATAATAGTAACTAAAGTAGCCTCAGGCAGGGCCTAAACAGATAGCAGGTTTGTTAGCTAGTTTGTATCAGGTATGAAAAATAGGACAGATTCTCAGAAAAGAAAAGAAAGGAAATGGTATCAAGTGATGAAGTTATGGAATTATACATGAGTAAGCTAAAGTACTTCTTTTGAAACAGGATAAAAGCACGTATAGGTGAGAGAAAATACAGAAATATTTGGAATTGAGGGTGTGGGAAGGTGAAAGATTCCATGGCCTATATGTGCAATTGTCTGGTGAATCAAACATAAGCATTCCTTTTGTAAGAGTGTCTTGGCAGGTGATTTAGGAAGAGTACTGTAGGTCTACAATACATCAAGTGGGGAATTGATTTTAGGAATACAGAGGCAAGCCAATCTGGGAAATTAGGTGCAGACTACTGCCGTGGATTGTTTCGCTAAAATAAAACATATGTTAAGCATTTTGGACATCAAGTAAGTAAACCCCAAAAACAAACAAACAAATAATTAAAATAGTGGTTGTCTTAGTCCCTTTGGGCTCCTATAACAGAATACAATAAACTAGGTAAATTGAAAAAAAAAATTATTTATCACAGTACTAAAGTGTATAATTTCTAAGATCAAGGAAGTAGAGATTTGGTATCAGGCAAAGACTCTTTTCCTTGCAGTGTCCTCCCTTGGTAAAGGGAAAAGGAGCTCCCTGTGGTTCCTTTTATAAAGGCACTAATACCACTCATGATGGTTGCATCCTCTTGACCTAGGGCTCCACCTTCAAATGCTATCCATTGGGGATTAAGTTCAGTTAATGAATTTGTGAGGGAGATACAAACACTTAATCTATAGCAATAAAACTGCCCAAGATAATTATTAACATCATCAAAGTTAATAATAATTTATTAAGATTCCCAATTACATAATTTGTAGATACAGCTCCTACAAGCATTTTAGATTTTTATTTTCTTTTGTTTTTACTATGCAATCTAAGAAAAGAAAAACAATGCTGCAAATAATTTTACTTTCAACCTGGGAAATATTTCTTAATTTGCAAACATAATAGCATATTTTTTCTCATTGACATATAACAAAATGATTTTGTCCCTGAAGCTAATATAACCTTTTAATATTTAATAGATACAACTATTAGTCACTCAGTGTCATATACTGTATTAAACACCTTACTAATAATCCTCATATATAACATTGATCAGTTCTCAAATAACACTTAATATATTAATATTTATTTTTCCCCTTGAGAAAATGAAGAATTCTCATTGGGAGAGACTAAGAAATTTATCCAGTTCTTATAGCCGCTGAATGTTCTAGCCAAGACCAAACTCAGACCTGGTACTTCAGAATGTGAACACTAAATATGTGAACATTAAATATTCTCTGTTCGGTCGCCAAATATCACAATACCTCCTGATGTTAACTCAGTTTCCCCGAACTTGTACAGTGAGTCTAATTAGAAATGTTAAAAGTATGATAAATTTAAGAAAAAAAGACAAGACATGAAAATAAGTGAAAAGCAGGGACCTGATGGGATGATCCAGCTCTGAGGGAGACTGGATCTAAATGGGTAGAACACCAACAGGATTCGTGAGGAACACAGGATGAAGAGGCAAAAACAATTTGGTCGGGGCTTAGCGGGTTACGACCACCTCCTCTATGTCCAGTCTACTGTGTTTAAATCTAGAGCCAATGGGCAGGGTGCCAGCATAATCTGAGCAGTCTCTAATGCGTGGAATTTCACTGAGAGTTCTCAGAAAAGCAATCCCCCTGCCTTAAGATGTTTCAAACAAACCCATAATTCATTGACAACCCCCAACAAAAAAGGCCAGTTGGAACAGTCATACTGAGAATATACCCTCAAGATACATCATTGGAAAAAAGGTTTCATGGGAAAGCAGTGTGCATATTCTTCCTTAGGGTTTTGCCAAGTTTAATTTCCTTAGGATATATTCTGAGATTTCCTGCAGACTGTGAGCTCTGCAAAGGTGTTTGAGTTGAGAACTTTCATTTATTTTTTTAGGAACTTTGAATGATAGGAAAACTTAACTTGAATATACTGGAATAATATGAATTAAAATTGTAATTCAAAGGAAAAGGTGTAATGCATTAAGTACTCTCACGTGATATTTACAGTAAAATATATCCTGAGATAAGTTTCTTTTGACTATTGTTAATACCATTCAAACTCACTGACATCTGGAGAAAAACAGATTCTTGGAAGTTGGATAGGAAAGAAGAAAAGAGGGATTATTGGAGAATGCTCTACTGACAGAAATCATTTAGTTAAAGCAATATGATTGGAGGCTCCAAAATATGATCACATGTTCCAGTAACTTTTCATTAATTTCATATTTCAATGATATTTTCTTTGCCTTCAAAACCATTATTACTTTATTACTAATTCTAAAATCTTATGATCTTGAAAGAAAAAGCCAAATATTTTGTCTTAACATTTCAAGGATTAATGGCAAGAAAACATTTATTATGTACCATTTTATTAAAATAAGTTTCCATAAACTTGACCCATCCTATCTTAAAATATTTTTCCTTTTACTCACTTCTCCCTTCTGCAAGTCAAAATGTAGACAGTACAGTAATAGAGAAATGTTTGAATCCCTACTCTATTTCTAGTGTTTGAAGTGACAAACTCTGTCAGTCCCCAAACATAAATAACAGAATCCAGAAGTTCTTCTGAATTCCCTTTACAAGGAAAAAAACCTGCTATTAAATGAAAGTAGATTCTCTGTACAGCTAAACTAAGCCTTTATTTCACCTCTGAGAAATCATCTGGCTAAAGTGAGAACACTAATGCTAACAAAGCAGGGTGACAGAGTCAGCCCATTGACTTGCAGGCCTCCCTGTAGTCATCTGTTTCCATAGGGTGGTGCCCTGCTAATTAATTTCCTCCTTAGGTCACTAGGGAGCGCTCAGGGAAGAACTGGAATAGTTTATTCCTTTTTACCCAGGTCACATAAATCAGTAGTCATGCATTATTTTTAGGTTTTTAGCATTCATTTCAGAAGTAATTCCACACTGAAGAAAGATTTTCTATTATTGTTCTCCACCTTGTTAGAATTTTTCATTGACACTAAGACAAAAATCTAAATTACATTTAACTCACACTTGTAAAAAGGGACAAACAAAAACCTGTCTTCCTTAAGTTTTGCCTTGGTTTTATCTTGGGGCTAAAAAGAATTCTAGGGAAAAGAGCATTTTTTTCTTGCCTAGATATGAAGGCAGATGGTATGGAGTACATTTAGAACTTCCAGCAACAGTTTTCTATAGCATTAGCAGTAAATCTACCATTTGCAATCTATTGTTCTGTTTAAATCTATTTAATTTACATTTAACAAGACACCTCTTGTTCTTGTGAGTTAATTAAAGAGTTAGTGACTATTAAAAGGATACTAATTGAAATGCAATAAATAAGATAACTGAGTTGGTCTGTAATTAGCCAAATTTACATAAGTAATAAACACCGTATTGCAGTCTTCTAGAATGGAGTTGAACTAATGCTGATAGTCTAATCTCATACAAGAACAAGTATCTAGGCATTTAATTAGCATAAAACAAAATAGCTCTGACAAATTAATTGTATATAATTTTTTAAAGCAATTGCCAAAAGAATAATGTAATCATGCCCTATGTGGTTTTTTTCTAACATTAAGATGAACCCTATTAAATTTTCAATACATCTTTTTAGGAAGTGAAATAATTCAAATAGGAGGCAAAAAATAGTTCCTGGCCTTCTTGGAACCTTCTCTACAGCCACAAAAATTAGCTACTTTCGTATCCTCAGGTTATCCAGCATTTGTCAGTGGACATTTGACTTCCAATATATCATGGTCCTCAATTTGAGAAATGTTTCCATAGGACTTTCACAGAACAATTCCAACTTCCTCAGGAAATCCAAGTCTCTCCCAACTCCTTTATTTATGATGGTTTCCAAATATAAGATATATTTAATAAAAAATATATAGTTCATAATTGCAGAGTCTTACAATTATTTTTATATTTTCAATGTGTATGAACCAGTTTATAGAATATATTTATGCATCATAAAATGAGGCCTAAAAGCTCCATTCTGTGTGGTAGTGGGGGAAGTAGTATTCCTGGTACAACTAAATGATCATAGTATGTTCTAAAAGGAGTACAAGTGAAAAAGCAATAGAAAATCAATACTAAATGAATGTATTTTAGTGTTTGATATGGTAATAAAAAAACTACTTTTGTTTGATATTTCTTACATATATAAGCCTGTTTTATTTTCCTTTTTGCCAATGATACCGCCGTTTACCGGTGACGAGTTCTGCTTCTTCTAATGTTGAAGATTAAGCACTAGAGAAGCACGCCAAGGCAAGCATATTAAGCAGGTTTATTTAAAGGGAATAATACAGACTTCTCCTGGCAGGGAGAAGGGGGCCATGGCTGATGTTCTAAAAGTCCCAAGAAGTGAGCACACCCTGCATCTTTTATAGGTTAAAGTCTCTTTTGTTCTCCAGTTCTTTCCCCCCTTATCTCTCCTTCCTGCCTTCGTGACTAGGCCTGGTTTTGCATTAAGTGAGAAGCCATGGGCAGGGGGAGGGCCAAGGTGATTCAGGCAGATAAGGGCCCAGGGGGCATTAATTAGCAGCTCCTTGTTTGCAGTCCTTGATAAAGGCAGGTAAATTTGGTAATCAATGGGCTCCAGAGATCTTTGACATTCCATTCTTCCAGGGGCAGTCTCCAACTTCCAAAGGCAGATGGCTTCATGGCTTCATTTCCTCGAATTGACCCGATTCCCTATTTCTACACTAACTACCTGTCCTTAATTCTGGCTTCACCAAGTTGTGTAATGTCAATATAGACTGGAAAAATAGTTGACCATAAATGAAAATGTTTCAATTAGAAATTTGTTTTTTAGTATCTGTGATTTATCTGCAGATTTTCTCCATTTAAATTCTCTGTGAGTAGTTTTATTTGCTTTACTTAGAAGAAAAATAAGGACTGGTCCTCTTTAAGACACCCTGAAATACTTAGACTGATACAAAACAGTCATGTAATGAATAGATTATTGGGTCAATATTCACAAAATATTTCTGGCGTTTGATTCTAAGGTTTTTGCTTTTGTGGCCTTGTTATTCAGTCTGCACTCTTTTAGAACATTAAGAACATTTTTTATAGAACAAGCAAAAACTACTAACTAAGATGAACAAATACTATTATATTCTTCCTGAAAATCATCTATTAATAGTGTAGCCACTGAATATACTGATAATGACAACAAAAGCAATTCATTAGAAGACCAATTAAGATTTTTATTTTAGTATTTTAAAAGGAATGTTTAAGAAAAGATAGTGTTACATACTGAAAGGTTTTGTTTTTGTTTTTATAAGTCAAACTTACCAAAAGTTTCTGATACTACCACAGAAATTATAAATTAAGTTGCCACTGTGTTCATCAGACATGTAATAATGTGATTCAAAGGAACATTATCCTTATCCTCAATAAAATATATTTAAATTCTCATAAAAAATGAGGGATGAAACATGTATTAAAAACAGACTGATTTGATCATGTTCCTATCTTCCCTTCTTATCTGGTTTCTCATTAGCAATTTTTCTGGGGACATTTTCTGTTTTATATAGTTATTTATTTGGGAAAAAAATATTTCTTTGTTTACAGATTACTTATAAGAATTGATAGTAAAACTGGCCACTGTAAAAGTACAGAAATTTTAATGATTGTGATAAAAGTAATCAGCATGATTAAAAAAAAATCATTTGAGAGATCTGAAAATACACATATACCTGACACCACCCGGTCAGTAATTGGGATGGACTTCATGAAGTTGAAAGCTCCTTCCTCATAACACATAAGTCAAACACCCAGTATGTACTAACTGTTCTCTTTGCTTTTTCTCATTTGAAAGCTCACATACACTGTCAGAGTCCCTCATTCTATGCATCTGCTATATAGATTAATGTTCTGCTATTAAATTCACATACAAGAATATTTTTCTAAATTTATTAAGTAGAAAATAAATCTAAAAATTTCAAAATTTTTAGTTCTTTTATTTTTCTTAACCCTTTGCCTTCTGCTATGAGAGCTTGCAACTACATGAGCCATACAGTGATAAACATTTTTTTAAATATATGAAAGCATGTTCAGAACTACAGAGTATTCCAAGAGTGATTTCCATTTGTCTTTATATAATGTTAGCACTTCTTCTGGCATAAGTGATTTGGACTTTGAATAGGAAATTCAATATGCCAATATTTCCTGAAATTCAGCAAAGAATACACATAACCAATGAGTATTTCTGCACTAAGTTTGACATTTGGTATTTCTCTAGTTTAACAGTTCTGCCTGAGGAAAAAACCCAATCACTTCTCACACTTCTTTCTTCAAGGAAGGAAACCAGGTCTGAGCACTGGATATTTGTCTCCATGTCTGCTCCTGTTTCTCCAAACAGAGAAGATGTATTAGATTGAATTCCCTGGGAATAGATTCAGAAAGACATTTAGGTGCAGAAGTGTACAGGCGGAGGTAGGGAGATGCAAGATATAACCTGCATGAGGAGAGGAGGGAAGGAAACAGGATTATGGAAGGGAAGAGACTGTATGTAATGCAGTTCCAACAATGGCCTCAGCATTTACCACAGTGAAGTCTGGATTTGGGACAGCCCATCAAAATGGTCTCCAATGGAGGCATGAACCTGGGTCTTTTTTACCCTCACTTCTGGTTTTTGGGAGTGCCAGGGGTACTGGGGATTCAACTCAGGGGCACTGGACCACTGAGCCACATACTCAGTCCTATTTTGTATCTTATTTAAAGACAGGGTCTCACTGAGTTGCTTAGTGTCTCTCGTTTGCTGAGGCTGACTTGAAACTTGCAATCTTCTTGCCTCAGCCTCCCAGTCCTTGAGATTACAGGTGTGCAACACTGTGCAGGCTCTTACTCTCACTTCTGAGAGTCAGCGGATGCAGGTATATGGCAGCAACCTACCACCTTCCACTGAGGGCAATTCCCTTGAAGTAATTAGGTTGTGAGGTGCTGAGAGCTAAAAATCCTGGAAAGGCAGTCATAAGTGTCCTGTTCTCCAAGGGAAATATCTGAGTGATATACCAAAGCACTCATATTCCAGCGACTGGAACTAAGTCAGGAAGGTTTGTTGATCTTTCACATAACCATCTGCAATGACACTGCTTTCTATGTAAAAACTGCACTATTGATTTTAACCATTGAAAGACAAAAATATACATTTTGAAGTGTTTATTTTTTTTCAACCCATGTGTTTGTATGCATATAGATAGAGAGATACAGATGTGGGAATATCCTTAAAAATTTAATACCTGGGATTTTGAAAGGAATACCCAATTCAGTTTATAGTCAATAATGAATTCTTATTATATTGGAACATGTATAATATATGTAATTATTTTTCTTATTTTTCTCCTCAAATAGTTACTAAAACAACTATTGTATTTAAAATGGATATTATTAATTTTCATCATCTGGTAATTATAGAAGGCAAAAATCTAAGAAAAGACAATTTCAAATAGTCATACTTCAATAGCATGTTGAAACAAATATATTTAAACACAAATCATTATTTTCTATAGGAGAAATATTTAATTGGAACTAAAATTGGGGAAGGCTAATGTTTTAGTGGGCTTTTTTGCTGCTGTGACCAAAAGACCTGACAAGAACAATCAGGAGGAAAGTTCATTTGGGGACTCAGTTTCAGAGGTCTCAGTCCAAAGTCAGCTGGCTCCATTTTTGAGGCAAGAGGTTAGTCAGAACATCCTAGTGGAAGAGTGTGACTAAGGAGAGCAATACAGGACATCACACCAGGAAGCAAAGAGAGACTTCATTGGCCAGATACAAAATATATAACCTAAAGGCACATCCCCAGAGCCCACCTCCTCCAGCCACATCCAACCTGCCTTCAGTTACCATTCAGTTAATCCCCTTTAGGGATTTGATTCACTGATTGTGGTAAGGCTCTCATAACCCAATCATTTCACCTCTGAATGTTCTTGCATTGTCTCACACATGAGCTTTTGGGGGAACACTTAATTTCTAAACCATAACAGCTAGTTATAATTTCAACATTCTAGCAAGATACATAAACCATGGATTCAATCTTGGAAATTTTATAGACTTTATTAAGTGCATTAAAATGTATTATAATTTTCAATCAGAATTATTGGTTTTATTGTACTGTGTTTAGCTACCACTTATCTACATGTGTCTATTTTAATAGCTATCATTTTGTGATAAGGAAATCTGATAAGATTGTACATTTTTTGAGCAAAACTCTTGAGTTTATACCATACTAGCTTTCTCTTCTTGCATGTTTACAATTTACTTCTAAATTAGGACAAAAATTTTGTTGTTTCTAGTGAAACGATTTTGGAAATGAGCATAAAACCTTGACTATCCATAGTTATTCTTACATTTAGTCACTCAGAAATGTTATTATTCATCTATTACACACTTAAGCATTTGACCCCAACTTAGAGGACCCTTGAGTCTGCTCAGCAATTATGTGTCTCAGAAAGCCAGAAGAACTGATGATTAATAGATTTACTTAATTGAACATCCAAATTAGAGTTATTCATTCTTATCTAGAAAAATATAGAAATTGAGTAAATTGAATTATATACAATATTATCTATAAAATATTATATACAAGTTTTTTTAGTATCAAGTAATTTGTATTGTTTATTCATTTATCGAACCATTTATTTTCCTTTCTAAAAACACACTGCATCTGAAAACACAGGTGAGCAAAACATTATACTAAATTTTGTTGGCATTTTGCTCTCACCCCTGCTCTAGAAGAAAGGGATTGTAAATAATAGTAAACAATTCCAGACAAATGGTGGTAAGTTTCCTGTTTAAAATTCTTCCAAAAGCAAAGCTATTGAAACCTCTGATTATTCATTATAATGGTAAGTTGAAATTGGAACAGATTCATAATTTCCCAATCATTTTGAAGTACTAACAGAGCAATTTGCTGTTTGGATATTGAACTATATCTTTCAAGAGTGCCACTTTTACAGAGTAATCTGATGTAACATATCATACGTTACATTTATAGTATGTTTACACTGGCATTTTGGGGATTTAAAAAATTTTACATTCTTGTATAACTTATGTGGGCAACAGATTTATTCATCTTCTTCTACCTTTTTATTTGTAACATCAACTTAGGTGATATCATACATTTAGGTATATTTTTAATTACAGAGTAGTCATTACCCTAGCTAAAAGGAAAGAATACAAACACTATATGTTTAAAAAATCAAATCATAATAGGGGTTTTTCTTTGCATTTTGAAAGACATTATGAGCTTTTTGCCTGCCACAAATGTCATCTACAAGTGCTCTCTTTAACACAAGGGTATGTCTGCAGTGGGAAAATTTGCAAATTCATGAGTCATGCACAAATCTTCTATGAATGTTGAGACTGCCTGTTTCATCTTCCAGAAAAAAAAAAATGCATCCAGTTTACCCTTCTTGTCACCATCAGGTCTGGAATAATTCTTTGCAAGAAACTATTACCATAGAACAATGGATAGAAAGGTTAATGAATATAAAGAACTATTGAATAGGAAAATATGGTGAATTAGAAAATATTATATTGTTTTCCTAAGTAGTATGCTTTAAAAATGTATAGATGAGTAGGCAAATTAAAAGATGAGAGTAAAAAATTACATATACATATGCTTTGTGAATTTACCTTGATCAAAACTGTCATATCTGATTTATTCACCATTTCACTTAGAGCAAAAAATCCTAAATGTAAAATTAAACTTGGAGTTTATACTCATGAACAACTCTCTTAATAGAATATTTATTATAATTACTAATTACACATACACACACACACATTCAAACCTATATATATGTGTAAAACAGAGATAAAGATTCTAGTGAAATACAGCTCTTGTACAGACCTCAAAACATAAAGACAGTAGGCTATGTCTTCATCCTGAACACACATTTTAGTTCTGAATGTTTTTGACAAAGCATTGGTCAAAGTGCACAAATTTCTTCTAATTTGTAGGCTCAACTAAAACAAATAATTATAAATACAATGTATAGGTCAACTAGAATCTTGTCCTTTCAAGTTTTGCTTTGATTTAAAATTGCTATAAATTGTGCTAGCTAAGACTTTAACCACAAAAAGGACAAAATATCCTTACAAGCAGAGAAACATTATAAATTATTTAAAAAATTTAAAAATCATATGGTGTCCATATTTGACTAACTTTAAATTAAATGCAAATTTGTCTTGGAATTATTTTAGCATGTTGAACTTGCACAAGATTTAGATGCTTTGCAGAGACATAATAAATTATGACAAGTTAATTAAATGTTGGAGCTGTGCCAAAACAGAGATACCTCCTCATCACAGAGTTCAGCAGGTGCTTCCATCCCAAGTGTTGTATCTCAGTTGTGGGTAAGTTCACAAACTAATTAGGATCATGCTGGATGATTGGTTATTAACTTACTTGAATAATTTGGTATTCAGTGTTTAGGAAAATTAGCATGAGATAACACTGGAATGGAATGCAAGTATTTATTAATGAAGTTAGTATTAAATAGTATGAGCACTGTTTGTTTCTTTCAAAATTTCACTTAAAATGAGCAGGAGTAGCACATAGGAGAAGCAAAGGTTCAAAAATTCATCTCACAAAGAAGCAATACAAAGGAAATCTAAGAAGCCATGAATTTCTTATTTATTTATTCATTTATTTACAGTACCATCAGTTGAAGCTACGAGTACTTAACCACTAAACCACGTCCCTGGCCCTTTATGTGCTTTATTTTGAGACAGCCTTGCTAAGTTACTAAGGGCCTTGCAAAGTTGCTGAGGCTGGCTCTGGGAACTTACATGCCTCAGCCTCCAGAGCCACTGGAATTATGGCATGTGCCACCACACTGGGCTGATATCCGAAATTTTTAATAATTTCATTAAAGAGCCAATATGATTGTTAGCCAGCTTTGCTCGAATAACGTTAGTTCACCAGTGATTTCTTTTTTTCTTTTCCTTTGTCTTTCTTTGTAGTCTGTCTTTCTTTCTTTTTCCCCTCCAGTCCTAATGGTTTGAAAAATCTGAATTATAATCATCCCTAAAGTCTCAGGATTCTAGAATTGCCTAGAATTTTCCAGTAATATATTACTCTATTAAATTTGTTAAATTAAAATTTTTTAACTGTAGACCCTTTTTATCTGTCAGTTTGTCATCGGCAGATTCAACCCACAATGAATCAAAATATTTGAAAAACTCAGATTACATCTGTACTAACATGTACAGACCTTTGTTGCCATTATTCTCCAGCCAATGCAGTATAGCAACAATTTACACAGGTTTACAATGGTTAGGAATTATAGCTATTCTAAAGATTATTTATAAGTTTACAGGAGAATGTACATAATTTCTATGCCAACACTCTGCCTTTTTACCTAAGGGAATGTGACCACCCATGGATTTTTGTGTTTACAGGGAATCAATTTCAGGAAAACCCACGTATACTAGAGACTGACTGTATTTTCCCTTTCGCCTCTTGTACACTCTCATCTTCCATTATACTTAGTTTTCTTTGAAGATGGCTACCTTATCTATCACTAGAAGGTAGAGTAAAAATTATTAGACATTAAATATTTTAGGAAAATCAATAATAAAGAATACAAGTTAATTAGCAGTTGATGGCAATTTATGATTTTAGTTTTAATTTATAAGTAAAAACATACTATAGAAATCTAATTTTGAGTCTATTCATTTCTTGCTCAATCACCAGAAGAGCTTCTAAATGTGCCTTTATTCCTTGCACACAATCTCTTGAATGTCCTATATTTGTGTGGATTCAGTAAATTATATATAGAAACACATACTGAACTTACATTTTCCATAGTAGTTTTCTCTTCATTTTAAAGTAAAGTCAGGATTATTTCTGTGGATCCATACTATATTAATGAATCCGTCTTACTAGATCACTTCAAAGGAATCATGGAAAGAAAGAGTAAATCACACAAAGGGATATTCATATTTGCTATTTAGAATCTCTTCCCTCCGAAGCATTCATATTTTATAAGAAAGTTGCAACCCTACGGGATTAGAGAGAAGAATGATGACTCTGCTTGACCATGTGTGACTAGACAAATGTACCAGTTCTGTGTCCCAAAATGGCGAAATGCCTTCCAGCTAATCTCAGAGAAATAATAATTTGGAATAATGAGTGCTTAGTTTCCATTTGTCCACCTCTGAGTATACTATTAATTTTGTGGTTTAAAGGCTATTACAGAAAAGAACAGAATGAAGTAATAGTCAGCAGGTGCTGGGCAATATGTGCACACAATAAGCATCAGGAAACCACCTGGGTTTGTCTGACTCGAGCCAAATCAATCTTTTATTCAATAATGCAAGATGATTCAGATCAAGAGAACAGAGTATTGCATGTTACTCCTAAGGCAGTGATAGAGATGAACTCTTTGGCATATCTAAATCTATACAGACACTCCTTGCCTTATGATAGGGTTATCCCCATAAACTCATCATAAACTGAAAATATCTTAGGTAGAAATTGCATTTAATACACCTAACTTAAAGAACCTCACAGCTTAGCAACACAGTACATTGTGGAGAACTGGCTATTTACCTTTGTGATCCCATGGCAGACTGGGAGCTGTGACTCTCCATTACTATCCAGCATCACCAGTGTCATCTTATGTATCTCTAGTTCAGGAAAATATCAAAATTCAAAGCACAATTTCTGCTGAATGTGTATCACTTTCTCTCCATTGTAAAGTTGAAAAATCATAATTCAAACTATTTTAAGTTCGGCACCATCAACACAGAAAAATCTATCTCTTTGTAAGCATATCTATATCTCTCTCAATATCTATCAATGGATGGATAGAACCATCTATTGAAATATCTAAATCTATATCTCTTTCTGCATATGTATTTCCATGTAACTTCTTTAAAAGTTAGAATGTCCTAAAACATCAGCAATTCTGGGTGTTCTGGATACAGATTTTCCCCTCTTGTCTTCTCTCACTTTTTTTCACTGCATTATGAAGAAGGAAAGTATATATTGTTTGCCAGAACACAGTAATCAATAAACATCTATATCATGCTTACTAGTATGGTTGAGCATTGTAAACAATGACGAAATCTGTGTACCTATGGTCAGATTATATTGTTCACTTCCTTCTTCAACAAATATTTAGTGTTTCAGCTATGTCCAAGATAGTTACTATCATACATTAAAAAGCTGCAAAAACTTACTTCTGTTTTTTCTTCTTTGTAACATAGGGACAATAATAGTTTGACTTAATAAGGTTGTTAGGAAGATGTAATAAACTAATACAAGAAAAACTCTTAGAAAAATGTCTAACAGTAAGTACTGAGTATGTGTTAAATTATAGATACCTCAATAAACTATTTCGTGTGATTAAAAGATCAGGTCTGTTTACATCTTCCTGAACAAAATTCTGAGATTCTATCTGAACTGTCTTAATTTATTAGATACTACTGGGGAGAAAGAAGGAAGGTATTAGCCAGAGATTTGAATATTTTTATAGGAAATAATATCCATTTGGTAGACATACTCCTTTATCTGTGTCAAGGCCTTCTTTGGTCTCTTGTGTCATCAATAATATTTTTGATTCCCGGTTCTTAGGTGTTACACATTTACTTCACTTCACAGATGACAATGCTGTTTATAAATCAGAGGGTTTGTGAGAAATGTTTTACTATTACTATAGTTTGCCTAACTTAGAGAAGGTGTGAGACAAGAAAATATGATATAAGGGACATGGATTCTATTTCTTTTTCCAAATACATATTAAAGCTAATCAGTTAAACATTTATATTTTTGGTAAGGGGTAAGCAACTTGACAGGTAATAAAATTTCATGATTTTGATAAAAATCAGTAAATCCTCTGGGTCATTGTGTCACTATTTTGAAAATGGAGATGCTGATTTACAGATGTGCCACTTAGCTCTAAAATGGATCTGATTTGCTTTATTTGCCCTGAGGTAAAGGAGTGTCTGTTTTTTAAATTGACTCCATGAAGTGAGGAATGACACTCATTTCTATTATTTGTCAATATTCACGTAGAAAATCCTTTCAGAGAATTAAAAGTGAAAAAGAAGCATGAAATATTTCAAATATATTACAGTTATTTTGACATTTCAAACCAATTAATAGATGTTGCTGATACAGAAATTTCTCTTATTGTTCAACTATCAGAAGACATGTTTAGGTATTTGGATTCTTAGTCTCTTTTTTGAGTTCATTATAATTGATTTTTTTTATGTAAAGGTCAATAAAAATCCTAGGTGTAAAATAGTTGTGTTTTCAAATATGGTCGATCAGATAATAAATCAATATTTTTCCTAGTTCATCATTAGAATCTATACTTTCAGAAGAAAATGCTAAATTATTAATTATAAATATTTTCTGAGATATCAACTCTACTTCTCATTATACAAACTAAATTCCATGAATTTGAAGAAACTTCTTGAAAAATTTAGAAAACTTTACTAGGGAATGAAGGTAACATTTTTCCTAGTCTAAAAAATTTACTAAAAGAATATACAGCAGTTTGGTTTTCAACCAATTTTATCACAGAATACCCAAAAGTAGTGACTGCATTTTAAGTCACACTTATCATTCTTTAGAAGGAAAAATTTTAAAGTCCCACTTAAAATTTAATTCTAATCTATTTGATTTGACAAGTTAACTAAGAGAGTGTAAATAGAAAACCTAAAGGGAGATGGAAAAGTCACTTAGGAAGCAGGCTATTTTTCCTGCCACTTCGTTAATATGTCAAGAGAAGGGTCTGAGCAACTTCAGGGTTAGAATGATTTATGGGGACTCATTCATTTTAATTACCCTTCTAAAGTTTTAAACAAACACTACTCAGACTCCCTTTTTTCTTTTGGTTAATGTACCTGTTATAAGAACACTGCATTTTAACTAGGTGATCAAATTCAGATTTCTAAAATAAATAAATCTATAAACTGATTTTGGATTTCAGGAAGTAGAAAATCATCTTATTTTTCATGAGATTATAACATTATTTTATCATGCTCCTTTTACTTTATTATGTAGTTTCTAAACAGATCTTATCTAATGTTGAGGAAAATGTGTGGAAATATTAAGATACTGTAGAAACTGAGATAAGAAGCTTATCCAGTTGGAGATAATGATAATCAACTGTGATTCCAGAAGCATTACCTGGCCACGAAGAAGAGAACAATAAAGAAAAACTAAAAAATAAAACAAAAGCTAATTTATTTCAACTACAAAAGTTTTCAAGTCCAATTTTATTGCTTAGGATGAGAATCTAAACCACAATGATGATTGTTTTTGTTATAGAAGTTGTTTAGGATTAATGTTGTATTTATGTATTTCAGAAAACTTCCTCCTCATAAGCAACCTGTTGAATGCAAAAGCATACCATCACAGAAAATATTTATCTTTTCTACTGAGCTTTACAAGAATGTACTCATATTCCCCAAAGTAAGCTTAAACATGATTTTATAAAAACATTTCTATGTCCTACATTATTCTAGTTTCTCTTAGGTATAAACATTAAATTTTCACAGTGCTTCCCACATTTCCAGATCTTATTCTAAAGAAATGAACAAACTAATTACCAAAAATGCATTTATTTTAAAAGGCTATTTTTTATTATCTCATATGAGCACACTACTTTGAAAAAATTAGAGGTCTGCTCATACCTGTGTTAAAAACGCTGCTCATAGTAGAATCATATACATTAGAGGTACCAACTGCTCAAATTTGGACACATATACTTAAAAAAATTCCCACAGAGTTTGAGAATCTGCAGAAGGGAAGTAGCTCCTTATATATTTGGAAATTCTATTCTGTCAAAGCTGAATGAAAGATACTTGCAAAAGAGCGCCTCCAGTTGAGGATAGTAACAATCCAATTATCACTAAAACAAAGGAAAGATTACAGAAATGACTTTGAAGACAGTATAAAATCTCTCAAAGTAAAAGGAACCATTATTATTTCAACAGATAAAGAAAGCTGCATACCATGAAAACTGAAGAAACATGGTAATATTTTGTGGGTATTTCAAAATAAAAATATATTTCCTAATTTTCTTACTAGACATTAGTATTAATTAATTAAATAGAATTTGAGAAAACAGAAGAAGGTAGGTGGCTCAGTCATTTGCAATTTCTTATTGAATCTATTGTGTATGTGTTTCAGAATACTAAGATAAAAATTAAAATGATATCTCAATCCTCTATTTTCAGATATTGTGTATTGAAATATCCCCTTTGCAAACTTCAAGATATTTTTATGTGAGTTATGTTATGACAAAGGTATTAAACTCTTCAATATGACTAATAACAACAAAAACATTGGGGCTGGGGGTGTAGCTCAGTGCCTAACGTGTGAGGCACTGGGTTTGAGCCTCAGAACCACATAAAAATAAATAAGGAAAATAAAGGTATTGTATCTAGAACTAAAAAATATTTTAAAAAACCAGCAAAAACATCATGTGATTAAAAAAAAAAAAAGAAATAGAGTGAACAGGGTAAGCAAGACTGGAAAAAAAACCTTTACATGCATCTTTTTGTCTATGTTGGTTCTAACATGCTATGAAAATTCTCCTTCAAAAGCAGACCTGATTCTCACATCTATAGGTGCTTGCACTTGACATTTTAAACATCTAAACTGATTTAAGAGGAATTTGCTATATTAATTTTGACAAATTCATCATGTTTCTTACCCTTAGATTTCATTCACCATCACTCTTTTTAGCTCTCTTACTCTGATTAAGTTTTCTCTTGCCAGCTGAGAGCACCATGTCCATACCCATGCTATTATTCTCTCCTCGAGGCCAATCATGGACCACAATCTTTATTTATATCTATTATCTAATGAGATGCAGATTGCTGGGACCAGATGCAGAAGCCAAGTCACCCAGTCCTCTCCCATCTGCAGAACAGATGTTGTCAGGATGATTCCATAGAGGAGTTAGCAAGGCAGATAAATATGTCCTTGTTTCTTTGAAAATTTTTGATCCAAAATGACATATCTCAAATTGACCCTTAGCTTTATTGTCTTGCAACTTTCTAATAGAGGAGTGAGAAGAATATATATTTAGTTCTACTTTTTTTCAAAGATAAAATTATCTAATAGTGGAGTGAAAAAATATATTTAGTTCTACTTTTTTCAAAGATAAAATAATTACACTTTTTGCATTCAAAGAAGCAAAAATAATAATTTTTAAAAATTGAATAGAATTATCTAATGATATGCAGTTGGGATATGAAAGAACATGAGAGAGCAGCATTTAGTGTTTCGTCCAAATATTTCAGATGAATGAGTATTTCAAATGAATGAGTCTTCAAACTGTGACTCAGAAACAATTTGTCATCTGAGACACACAGTGAAAGCACTCAAGTAGAACTTAGGTTTCTAATTTCTAATACACCTTTCCCAGTGACCTATTTGTCCTTCCTCATTTTCTACTGAATAATGAGTGAGAATTTAACAGCTAAAAAAGAAGTTAAATACACATAAAGTGTAAATTCTGTGCAGCAGCACTGGGAGTCTTCTTTTAGAAATATCTTTAAATATGGACCTCATGGTTGAGATCTTTCTCAGATCTATCACAACTTACCGCATATAGTGGCAGCGTCATAAGATGGAGCAGTGCACTAGAATCATGGTATTTGTGAAAGAACCATGATAGAAGCAAGAGATGTCTCATTATTTATACTCATATTTGTGGTCATATACATCTAGTCAATTACATTGTCAATTTGTAAGACCAATGTCAATGGGGCTTTGAAATATACTTCTTTAGAGGCAGGGGCAGAAACAATTGGAAATATTGATATAACCTCCTGTAGCAACTGAAAGAATTTATGTTGACTCATTGCACTTTTATAGAAAGCTAAGTTCAAATATATAGAACTCAAACAAAACTGTTTCTGTGTCTTTCTTCAAGCAAGCTCCTAAGTACATAAAATCTAGACACCAAAAACTTGATCAAATAAAGAACTCAGAAATGGAGAATCCTGTTAAAGAATGAAGGAAAACACCAAATCTACTTAAGTGTGGAGTCAAAACTAAATAACTGTAGCCATTGTATTTATAAACCATAAACTGTATAATGCAATAAACTAAATTAATAATATCAGCAAAATTCTGGAAGGCTGAGGAAAGGAAGTAGAAAGAATGGTAGGTACAATAATATCATTTTTTCTCTTTGAGTCAAT
Source organism: Sciurus carolinensis (assembly GCF_902686445.1). Lineage (NCBI taxonomy): Eukaryota > Metazoa > Chordata > Mammalia > Rodentia > Sciuridae > Sciurus > Sciurus carolinensis. The sequence continues at coordinate 87,859,990 of NC_062222.1, forward strand.
CGATACAGTTTTAAATTAAATCATTGTTAAAAATTATTCCAACTTCTCAGTGTTTTCTATAGTTTTTTCAAGATAACTTGAGAGAGTTCTTTTTCAATGTGATATTTGTTGAAGATAATAAACGTGTCTTGGGCTGGAGGTATAGTTCTGGCTAGAACAATATCCTAAGCAGGTACAAGGTCCTGGGTTTGATTACCAGCACTGAAAAATAAAATCTTACATTCAGCATATCCTTTAGTTTTGCTTCACTTTTACTCTTTTACTTCTTTTTTTAAATTCACACAAATTATTTTGTTAAAATATCATATATGTTTTAAAAATCTTTAAGAAATTTTCTGTTTCCTTATTTATTGACTTGTCCACATGGTTGAGTTGCCAAAATGTATGTTCCTCTTTCCAAGGTATAGAATTATCATGGGAAGCAACTGCCCAGTCAGGGACTCATTTTTTCACCCCTCCTTGTATCTAGAAACCATTAATGAAAAACAAACTGAAGGGATATGTTACACTTTGGGGCAAAGCTTTTAATTATTTTCAGACCTGTTCTTTTCCTTTCTATTTTAAGGTCACCTATGCTGGTATTGGGAATCTTAGGTAGAAATCTTCCATTAAAACAAAGAAGGTCTTCTGCAGTTCATGAGTATTTTGTTACCAGAACATTATTTCTTATTTCAATAAAATCGTTTTTGATTAATAGTATGATTTCTGCTAGCAAAACTATAATATTGAAGAGATACTCCTTGTTCTGACATAAGATCTGAATTTCAGGTCTTAAGACAACTTTATTCTCACTGTAATTAATGAAATTGCAATCTGTTTTTTTCCCCCTCAGTCTTCACTGTTTAGTTAGCATAAGAACATCCTTTAGGGACTGATTATCCCTGGAAATGGAGATCCCTGGGTTTCCAAAGCAAAGAGGTAGATGCAGGCAGCCTTCTCTTTGATCATTTTATTGCAATTTACATCTTCATTTATTCTGAGTCTAAAATGTGATTATAAATGTATTTGTCTTCAAAGAATTTATGTTTATAACACCAGTTGAATAACCTTGGCCTTTTTTTTAAAATGTTAATGTTTCGTTAAGCTATAGTGAGTATGTATTGATCCAAAAAATAATATACTGAAATATATACACTTTAAAGTGTTGAAAGATAAATAAATTGAATTTGATTAAAGGAGTTCATATTTATGTAGAATTCTGCTCCATACCACTTGAGATTTCCTGTGATAAATTTCTATATTTGGGGGTTGTCATAGTGAATATAGGTGGCAGAATAATAAAACCCTAAAAATATCCAGGTGCAAATCTCTGGAAATTCAATGTTAACTCACATGGCAAAAGGGTCAAAATGGTCTTTGCAGACATGAATGGAGATACGATTTGAAGATGTGGAAATTATCCTGGATTCTCCACTTGGGCCTAACTTAATCACAGAAGTACTTAAAAACAGGAACCTTTCCTGGCACAGAGTAGAGACAGATGTACCAGTAGAAGAAGGTTTCAAGAAAGACAATACTGCTGGCTTTGGGCAGAAAGAAAGGAAAGCGCTACTTAAGAAATGCGGACCACCTCTAAAAGCTGGAAAAGGAAAGAAAAACAAAAACGAAAAATGATTTTCTCTGGCATAAGTAGTAAGAGCACAAATCTGCAGTCACTTAAACATCTGTGTGGGACCTCTGACCTACTAACTCTAAGATGACAAATTTGATAGCAATAAAAATCTAGTACAATGAATAATTTATATGAGACACGAAATTACAAGAAGTAGTTGCCTGTGAAGGGATTTTATGAAGGTGAAGGACAAAGAGGAGCAGAACTCTCAGAGAACCACCTGCACACACAGAACATGTCTTTGGTTTGATGTGGGTTGCTGGTATTGATATTGATGTTTACGTATTTATTAATTTTTTAAAATTCTTTGCAGTCTAGGAATTAAATCCAGGGCCTTGAGTATGCTAGGCAAGTGCTTTATCAGTGACCTGAATTCCAAGTCCTGATACTGACTTTTAAATGAACAGCAGTACATAAACCCCTCACAGAACACATGATTATACTATCTTAATTTTGTGAAAAGGAGTTAGGTGAAAGGTCTTTTGTGATAAGTAAACAGATGCACAGAAATTGAAAATTTAAAAAATAGGGTGCTAGTCTCAGTGTTATTCTTCAAATAGTGTCAATAAAATAAAATATCATGAATCAAGTTAAAAGTAAGCTGGGCAAGGCAGCATTGGATCTTGTTCTGATTTTGGTTATTTTAGGTGGGGTTGGGCTTTTAGCACCCTCAGCAACTTGGCAGTGTTTTTCCTTTTTCTCCTTGATGCCAATAATAAATACATAATATAAAGGAACTGGGTGTTATGTCTTTTTTTCTTTCATAAGCTTTTACCCATTCATGTGTCCATTCTAGCATTTCGAATTTTATAGTATATTTATAATGTGATTTATTACTTACTAAAATAAGTAACTATTATCCGGATCTTTTAACTCTCTAGCTATGCTTATGTGTTAGTTTTCAAATACATTTAGGAATAAATTTCAACATCTTCAGATAAGAATAAATGATAATTTAAGTTCCTATTGGGATTTTACATATTCTTCAAAATACAAATATGCATACCGAGAAACCCCAGGGCAAATTAAACCTCACAGGTTTGTTTAAAGCCTCTCCTTCAATCCATTCATATTCCACTGCCCAAATCAAGGGATATAGCCAGGGATATTTATACTATCCTAAAGTCGGAGGGGCAGGATTGGATATTTGCTTAACAAGAATGTAACCCAATGAAAGCCACTGTAATGTGTAAATGCTATGGAAAAAATGTCAAGCATAGGAATGTTTGGTGTGAGGGACTGAGTTGCAGTTAAAATAACATGGTCTGGGTAGTCCTCAGCAATCTGACATTTAAGCACAGATCTGAAGAAAAGGGAGCACCTCATGTGGATACTAAATCAGAGTCCAGACAGAGGCCACAATCCATGCAATAGTACAAAGTTATGATATTTCACTATTTCAAGGAACAACCAGGAGAAAGTGGTCAAAAGCAAGGTATGAATTGACAAGTTATTGGAGTCAGCTCCTTGGGACCATGTAGGCCTTTCTAAGGGCTTCAGCCTTCACTGAGGAAGATAAGCAACCATACAATTTGGCATCAGCACCGAAATATGACTGTAGGGAGCAAGGATAGAAGTAAGAAGACCAATTAGGATAATACTGCAGGATTCTAAGTGAGAGACAATAGTGGCTTGAACCAGGGTGATAGCAGTGGAAGTGAAATTGTATTTTAAATGACTGTTTTAATTGGGAAGTACTTGAAAGACTTTATGGTCAGAATGTGTAAGAAAAATGGTTTGGAAAATACTAAAGTATATTATTAATAAAACTACACAGAGCATAAAAGATTCTTCTTTATGAACTATATTTTTGAATTTTTCTCCAAATCATTGCTTATTGGTCTCACCCATGATCAAGTAGCAAACCTCTATATATAGTACCAAACTAATTAGTGCATTGAAAATTCTATATGTGATACATTTCTTGGTGTAGGGTGATGGATCTCCCTCAGTGAATGCAGTGGATATAGTTTTCATCTTTGGATGTTGGTCTATTATCTGATGTAGGAAGAAAAGCTTAGGCACATAAAAAAAATTAAGCAAGAATGAAAATAGATAAATCTGCTCAAATGAATTAATGGAGTGATGTTGCAAAGATGAATAAGGTAAGGTACATCAAAGTAGGCAATATTTAAGTTGAGGCCTAGAATATGATTTTGAAAGGGTCAACAGTACAAAGGACAGAAGGAAGAGTCGCACACAGAATGGATAGCACACATAATGGACTTCATAAGATAAACCTGATTTTTTCATAAATAACTGTCCTTCCATGTATATTTTTGCTACTGTTTTAAATTTGTACTTGCAATACTACTCACCCTATTATATATTGAAAGAGGCATGAAGAATCACTAAATTTCATTTTGCACATTAAATTTAATACTCAGAGCCACATTTACTAAACTCAACATGGTAGCTATGTTTTCTTAATGAAATACTGTGTCTCACGACTGTCTTGAAAATCATGCAAAATTTACTATTAAAACTCACAATTACTTCACATCCACTATACAGAGATGGTGCTATAAAGCTTGCTTCAGCATACAGTACCAAGACAAGCTAGGTGGAAACCAGAATCTGCCACTAATTAACAGGGTGACCCTGAACAAATTACTTATTTCCAGGTGCTTCAATTTATTTATCAGTACAACCAGGGTTGTTTTGAACATTAGATCTATTCATGTAAAAATCTCATAAAACATAGCAAATACAAATTGAGTGATTTTATCATTCACATTATTATTACATAGTTTCATGTCTAAATACTGTTGTCTTTAGCAAACTAAACTTTGCAAACACATGCAAGTGGACCCAGTAAAGAAAACTTTGAGGACACTGACACCTTATATTTGACAGTATGACAAGTATTCACTAGAGAATTATCTAAACTGGGCTATAGTAATAGCTGGTGCTTTTTAAAAAAATATCTATTAAAGTTTCTCTTTGAACTCTGGTAAATTCTAGCTATTTAAAATGTTAGTTAATAAAGTTCATTACTAGAACCATCATTCTTACATATAACCCATTAAATATTAAATGACTCTACCAAAGATCTCTTGGTCACTTAAAATAAAGCATCTCATGCGAATATAGACTAAAGTCACTTATAAAACTAAAGTACAATAGTCATAAAATGTTTATCTTATTAAAGGTGGAAAGAGCTTAGAGAATGCCACTCTATATTTGATTCTATTTGCACATTGTCACCTATATTTAGTAAATAAAAAAGTCTTGGTCAAAAGTCATAGTGTGGGCTGGGGTGGTGGCTCAGTGGTAGAGTACTCACTTGGTATGCCTGAGGCCCTGGGTTTGATCCTCAGCACCACATAAAAATATAATAAAGTTATTGTGTCCACCTACAACTGAAACAAAAATATTTTTAAAAATGTCTTTCTTTAAAAAAAAGGCATAGTGGAAAATATCACAGTTAAAAAGATTCGTATATAATAGTTTTACTTATTATATTTTAAAAAAGAAGAGATGTGGTTATTAAATATAGCACTAAGCAAACCAGACTTTTCTATATTTTAGAAGTTTTTGAATAGTAACCTTTTAATGTACCTTTTGATTTAAATGAAAGCAGTGCTTGTTAATTAGTTTCAGTTTCTCTTATTCTTTAATTCTGAAAAAATATTTGCTAGAAATTATCTAAAAGCAGTTTGATAAATATCTGGGGTCTAAAGAACTGTAGTATGTACGAAATGTTTACCCTCAGAGAACCTTGAGTCTCTTAAGAGGGAAGAGGTCCACACATTGTTAACTGCAATCAGGTTTCATGAGAAATGCTTAGAAATTTATAGGAGATAGTTAATATCCTAACAAGGAAAAAAAAAAAAACAAGGGTTAAAATGTAAATGACTAAAGAGAGCAGACAGGATAAACGAATGAAGCAGTCACGGTGGAAGTTATAGGCAGACATTATATATGAAACAGTCACATTCTTAATGACTACAAAGAAATCTTCTCTTCTATTTCCTTGATCTACATGGCTGTCTTATTTCATTCACATATTCCAAAATTTGATAGCAGCAAGGGTACAGAGAATTGTAAGTTTAAAAATTTGGAAACAAGGTTAGTGGGAGAACAAATTGAAAAGATTTGTCTTGCTGCTTGTGAGACCACAAAGAGGATGGAGATGGTGGTGGGATGGAGCAGTCTAGCCACAATACCTGACCTTGGTAAGACTCCTGCTGACAGGAGTCCAGGGGTATTGTGGGCTTGACATTGGCAGATCTTCTGACTTTCAAGGGGAGGTAGAACACTGGCTTTGAATATAAAACATCTCCAGTTTTAAAAGTTGAATCAGGTTATTTAAATTGGAAAAAAAAATATTTCTGGGCCACACAAAACACATAAGCTGACTGAATTCAGTCAGAGGAGGAAGCAATTTACAACTTCTCCCTGAGGTAATGTTTTGTTTGGGTATGAAAGAATAAAAGAAAAATTTACCCCAATGATCATCATTTCTAAAAATCTATGTTTGGCTAAAAGTTCACAAGTAATACAATATAAAAAAAGAGATTTCAGGGTGAGACATATTTGTAATCCATTTTATTCTTTCCTTAAAAATCCTTCTTGCTATAGAACCTAAAAAAGAGCAGAGAATGACATGTATGATTTTGCAAATGTGAGAATATATGATTCTAAACTTGTGCTATAATACTTTTACCAAAAACATCGCCACCTGGGTAACAGATTTATGACTTAGTTGGTGCCATTGCCTCCAGAAAGAATTTCTATGAGTTATTAGATATAAAATTTTACAATGGTACAAAAGGTGATAAAACACCTTCTAAACCACGGTGGTAGTCTACTCAGGACAAACTGAAGCACACAGTAACTGAGAAATATGAATTCTTTCGAAAGTTTCTCTATTTCTTTTCCAGTCTTCTTTCCCTAAGTCTTTCATTAAAATCTGACAAATAAGTGAAGGTCAGATCAAGAGCAAAACCCAGGGCTGTTCAGCGGTCAATAGTTTTGTTTTGTTTTCACAATCTTATTTTAAATACTCTCTGGTCAAGAATATAAATTATTACTGTGAAATAAAGAAATTAGACCTTCTGTCTCATTGAGCAAATATGTAAATAAATGAAACTATAATTTTGAAACATGTTTAATATGAAATTGACAGAAGAAAAACTCTTTCAGAAAATATCTTTTATCTGGCAGAATTCCCTTTTGAATTGTTGTTCTTTAAAATTATTTTAAAAGAATAGATTTCATGTGAGTTATCATTACAATTCTGTTTCAGTGCCTCAGCATCATTTTCAAGTACTGTATGACTGTTAAAAAATTTAAAGATGGTTTTACTCAGTTTGCTAGGTCTTGCTTTTTACTATTTCCTAGAAAACATATTTTCTTTTCTGTATTTCTTCCTCTATATTTTGGTTTCTCTTGTACATTCTGTCTTTCTCTCCTCTTCCCTTTGCTGGAGCACCATTTCCTTAACTTCGGTGAATGCTTGAATTTAATAGATCCAGGGGAAAATTCCCCCTTTTACTTCTCGCTCTCCAGGGACTGTATTTCATTGCAAAACCCTATTAGCTTATTTTGATGTTTTTATCTTTCTGTGATTGGGAACTAGTCCATGCAGCCCAAACAGACAATTTTCCAAGGGCACTAAGTGGATTTTCAGATCTCCTGTGAGGAGGAATGATCTTCAATAAAACATTAGGCCACTACCAAAGTTGACTGGCTTGAGTGATGTAGCATCTTATGTGGTTCCTGCCTTTTACTGTAAGTTTACACTCCCTTGAACATTAACTCTGCCTGGCGGTAGTGCTTTAAGTGAAGGTTTGCACGCGAATATGGCCTCTGTGAAAGTTACCTCGGGCTAAAGTACTTCCATCATCGACAAAATTAAGCGTCACACTAGGTCTCTGGTGGTTTGGTTGGCCTCAGATTCAGTTGTGGCTCATGTTTTATTAATGTGGTGAGATTGTCCTTTATTTTCAGACTCCCACAGCAGGTGAGCTTGTCATATTCACTAAGAGAGAACGAGAGAAGATTGCCAACCACGTGCGTGAATTGTTTCCACAGTTCTTAATTTCTGTTGAGAGGCACGCAATATAAACAAAGTTTTACTTAACTGCTAGAACATTTGTCAAGGATTTGATACACGCAAACCCCCATTTCCATGCCACGCTATGAAAACACTGCAGTGTTCTCCTCTGGGTAACCCTGTGCATGCCAAGCAGAGTCTCAGAATTAGTGTCTTTCCACTGGCCTTAGCCTAGTGGGCTTTAACACAGTGGAAAGAAATCTCACTACCCAGAGAACTAAATGAGTGGCCTGGAAATAAGTTAAAACTGTGGATAGAGTAGAGAGGTGTTTGCCCCTACTCTTCATTAGGTTTAACTTGCCCCAGCCCATTTTCCTGTTGTGAGGTTATTATTTTTTTTTAGTATAAAAAATGTTAAATTCTTAAAGTTCTAACAAGTATTAAAAGTCAAACTCTTTGAGTTTCTACATTGTGTTAGATAAGCCTTCAAATGTTCTTCTATTAACTCTACCCAATATACCATTAAACACAATGAATATCTTCCTTGTGAATGAACAGAAATTAAAAATTTAATTGGTTAACAATTAAAAGAATCCTTACTATGGTCAATCTTTATTACAAGAATTTCTTTCTTTCTTTTTTTTTTTGGTAAATTATTTGCAGTAATTACAGATTTTTTGTCTCGAATTTGACAATACCTATAGTTTCGGAATAGGGATAGCAATTATGTACTGAAGAAAATAATATGCTGATAAATTAATTGTGCATATTAATCTAATATAATTAACCAGGTTTATGAATCTTGAGAAATGAACAAACTTGTATCACTGTTTTTTTTTTTTTTGTTTTGAGGTTATAATACATAAAAGATATGGACAAAAATATATATTGTACCAACACAAATATATATATTCAGCTTTAAATTTTAAAGTTTGAACACTATGTTGAGTTTTTATTTTACTTTCTATAGAAAATATCAGAATTTTAGATGTTTAATTAAAGACTAAATAATATGATCCAGGAAAAATATCTCTGATATTTAATATAGTAATTGTGATTAATGCTTTAAGAACTTTCTGATCTTGAATTTTCTAATTTGGCTACATGTTCACATATGCTTGAACATCTTCTATTTTGACTATAAACTTTCATTAAATGCTTATTGTTAAACTCTCTCCCTTTTTAATTTGTGCTTTGGATAACCTTCTTAATGAGATTTTTTATTCAGTGTTTAATCTACTTATATGTAATCAAGATTTCTAAAATAAACAATAAATGCTATGTAGAAGCTAAGTTTCATACTTGATATTATTGTAAATATGAACTTGCCCGTAGAGCTACTGGATTCACTTTGTCCCTATGATCTTGAATTAACATTAAAAATCTTATTACTATTTTATTTTAGCATCTTTAAAGTGTTTGTCTTTGAATAGTGAAATGATTATTAAAGTAACCTATATCCTCCAAAAAATCATATGGCAATTCTAGAATTGAGAAACATTATTTTGTTATTACCGGTCCTGTTGACCGGTAATTTTGAAATCTATTTTATTTACATCTGAATGTAACTTGATTTGCAGTATTTCTCTTTCAAATAGAGAATTGATTGTTTTAAGTTTTTCTAAACTGCAAAAAAGAATATTGAATTTTGTACTTTAAAAAGAACTAATAATGATTTCAAGTGCAGTACATTTTCATGGGTAAGACTAATATATACTATTGTAGAAGGTAGTGCTTTATGTACCTCCATTATCTGAACTCAAAAAATAGTTGCTTAATCAAGCTTAATTTAGGGCCCTCCTCTTGACTCCTGCTCAATCAGAGGTAGCATCATCTGACAAGTAATTTACATCATTATTTGGGAAAGTGCTTATACCCTGGAGTCATATATATTTATGTTTAATTCCTGTTCCATGTCTCAGTGGGTAAAGAAGGTTGGGTAAATTACTTAAATCACATTCATTTTCTCTAGCTCAACCATAAATATAACAGTAGTTCTAATTTATAAAATTACTAAGATGAAAGGGTTCTTCCACATATGTTAATGTATACTGACATATTGTGTTAACATGTTATGGTAGGCAGAATTCTAAAGAAATTCCACCAAAATTCCTGGCTCTTGATTATTAAATCAAACGCTAATCCAGGAGCTGCTGTGAAAGGGCTTACCAAGTAGACTCAAAGATGCCGATTTGAAAATAAGGGAGATTATTCCCAATTATCTGGGTTGGCCCAATCTAAATGTCTGTGACCTTTCTAGCTGAATGCAGCAGAAATAGGGGCAAAAGAGAAATAAGGGTAAAGGGGAGGTTAGAGAGATTCAGAGTGTATAAGTAGACCTCCGATTGCTGAGGTTGGGGTGTATGTAAAACATGAGGGAAAGTGGCAACTTCTAATAGCAAAGCCTAACATAAGCTGACAGTAGCTGAATGCGGATCTCTCTCTCCAAACTGCTTGAAAATGAATCCGACCAACAACTTGGATAAATTAGAAGTTTGTGCACCCCAGATCCTCCAGAGAAGAATACAGTCCTCATAACAATTTGGTTTTATTTGGTTTGGGCTTTTTGAGTCTTTAAGCAGAGAATCAGCAAGTCACACTTTGCCTGGACATCTGATTCACAGAAAATGTTAGATTATTAGTGGATGCTGTTTTAAGAAAAGTTTGTAATAATTTCTTGCAGCAACAATGTGAGCTAATATGCACTTATTTTCTGAGGAGGAATGATATATAGGTGTGTCATCACTGAGATGTAAGGATAACTTTACCAACTGATGTAAATTAAAGTACATATTAAAGAAACTAGTGCATTATAATATGGAAAAGTCTTAACTCTCTACCATCAGAGAAAGTGAATGAATTTCTTGTCTCTTAAACCTACAATGGTTGCACAAGCATAAACTGAGAGACATAAGACTGCAGTTTTCTAAGTTAGTGGATGTTACACTAGTTGCCATGAATGTGTTGAAACTTAATTGCCAGTGTGATAGTATTAAGAAGTATGGCTTTTAAGAGGTGATTAAGTCAAGAGTCAGGGTCCTCATGGATGTGATTAAGGGTTTGAGAGAGTGAGTTCTGTTCCTTCTATCCCTTCCTCCATGTGAGGACACAACTTTCATCTCCTCCAGAAAAAGCAACATTCATGGTACCATTTTGAAAGAAGAAATCTGTCCTTCAACAGATCTTGGTGCCTCCAAAATTGTGAGGAATGAATTTCTATGATTTATAAATTACCTATTCTAAAATATTTTGTTATGGCAGCACAAATGAAAACATACATCACATTGAATATTCTGTGTGATAAAAGGCAAGGCAAGAGAAGTGGGTTCAGTGAAGAAGTGAATGGTAACTGAGATAGATTCCTAATTTTGTGTTGTGTTGAAAAAGGCTTTCAAGGATTAATGAGTCAATTAACGATTCTAATGTACATTGCTGTTGATGTAACATTAGTTAATTTGACTCAATATATAACTAAACTTACAGTGTTTATCATTTTCATCCCTTGATTATCTGTAAGGTTCATTCAGTCATTTCCCCTAGTTTCTTTTCATATATCACATTGTCAGAGATCCTACTTCATTTGCCTATAAAAGAACAAAATACCTGCACACACCTCCCTTCTAGTTAGTCTTTGCAAGCTTTTTCTCCAGAAAATTTATGAAGAAAACATTTCCTTGTTTATTATCTTTCTTTCACCTAAACGTATGTGCCATTTAAACAAGAAGTATGTTTGTTACTATTTGTCTCTGGCACCTAGAAAATTGTAGAAGATGATCTATAATTGTTAAATGGAAGAAAAGGAGTCAAACATTGATTCTTGTTTGGAAAATTCTCTCTGTTGCTCAAGCACTTCCCTCCATTACTCCTCTCCAAGCTGTACAAAGCATATATGGGAAAAGGGATATGAATTAAACTCTAAATATCTCAAGTCAATTTTTTTTTAGTTAGAGAAAATTTGTTGAGTAGTTTTAACAATGAGAATATTTTGATTCCACCTTTTAGTATTAGTATTTTGACTGTCTGTTCAGAGTAGAAAATCCTTTTAATTTGCCCTCTGTAAATTCAATCCTAAGGCAAGATAAGTGGTTCTATCATAATATATTAATATCAGAGAGACTCATGTCCCACTTAATCATCAATACCATTTCCAAAGAATTTATGTATTTTTATTTTGCTCAAATTCTAATCTAAATAAGCTCAGTGGCAATAGTTGATTAATAGTTAAGATTAAGTTTTTATTTAGAAGCAATGCAATTTAAAAAGCTCCTCAGTGTCATGTAGCAATACTAGCACTAAGTTCATCAAATTAAGAAAAATAGTGAAGCACTCACATTTACTAAATAAAATACAGCAGACAGGTCCTTATTGACTTCTATTAAAAGATCTTGTCCACGATTCCACTTTTGTTATGTGGCATTGTTCGTCTACACCATCTGATTTTTCTTGTTGTTTTGTGGCTAAACAGTTTCAGTACAACCAGGACAGAGAGAAGAATTCAGATGTTGATTTATGTGGGTTCTTTGAAGTATTTTCCTGTCATGTTTTTGACCCTTAACATTTTGATCATTTCTACAGTTTCACATTGTCTTTGAAATATAAGGCTAAATGGCAACAAGGGTTATTTATGCAAAATGAATTTCACTGTGCAGTACCATTCCATAAACAATGTATATGGTTCAATATTCAAGTTGAAGATCAGAATCACATTTTATGATGACTACAAAGTAACATAGATTGAAATCAGCTCTTACTATTTAATTAGATTTATTTTAACAAGAAGATGTTCAAGATTATTTCACTTGAGATATTATTTTAGGTTTTCTCCTATAGGGCAATAATTATTGACACTATTTCCAGCTAACCACAGCATTCTGACTGAGGAGTAATTCTACCTTCACATTTCTGTCAAATGGTATAACTAATAGGCTAAATTTTTCCAGCAAAGCACATTATATGTGTAAAAACAATTCAAAGCCAGTAAATGCAGTTACTTGGAAACATTATAAGGAAATGTCACACCATAACATTTACCTGCTATGTTTTATTCTTTAACCCTGGAGCACTTTTGTTGTTTCCTGAGCTGAGATTAGTAACTTAAAAAGCTTTTATTAAACATGCACAATCTAAATGAAGCACTCAACCAACTGTAAATTCTCTCAATTAGACTTCCTGCAAATGACAAATGAGTGTGAATGTGCAATAAACCTTTGAATACCAGTGATTTAGGGCTATACAGAAATAGAGGATTTCTAGCAACAGATTGAATGCAATTGATTGTGGGTAAAAGGTAAGAAAAGTGTGTGGTGGTTCCTTGTTTGCCCTTTAATTTCCTTAAATCAAGAGAGGATACTTGCAATGAAAAATTTATATTAAGGTGCTTTGAGCAGCAACTTAGGGCACAACATAGACACAACAACTCACAGATTAACAATTGCATTATTTCAAAGCACCAGACCTCAACTCCTTTACAGAAATAAAAAAAAAATTATTTGTAGATAAGAAAAATTCATCTAAAGTGTCATTATTTGCTTTTGTTTGTATAGAGGAACAATTTATGGTATTTCTTTACAGTCTATAATTGACTTGCTTTAGACTTTCTGGTAGAAACTTAGTGCATGTAATGGAATTGCTTTGGTCCACATTAGCAATTTTAAAGCTTGATGGTGAGAACCCAACTTATCTGTTTAAATATGATATTTGACATTTATATTTATTTTCAGGAATGCAATACTTAACCTTATAGAGGAAAAATTTTAGACCCTGTGAAATTTTTAGATGTATAATATAGTCATGAAAAGTAAACAATATTTGCCTTTTAAATAAGATGAATGCAATATTTACTTCAAAGTTATTACATTTTATTTTGTAATATATATTCAACTTCAAAAATATCTGAAATTCAAGAAAGTACTGGAAAATAAATCATGAACATATATATAGAAAATTCGTATTTGGTTACATGGTAACAACCCCAAAGTTATGTGACTAAACAAGTTTAGTTCTTATTCAAATTATAGGTCTGTTTGTTGACAACACTGGATCCCAGGCATAATTGCTTAAGAACCCAAGCTGACTGAGCAACCACTGTTCTAAAAGTTGGTTGTAATTTCAGAAGAATTTGTAGAATCACTGCTGAGTTACCTAGAACATTAAAATATATTTTCCCCACTCCTAAGATTTCCAGTTATGATTAATCTTTGTATTTCTGAAACCCATTTTAATATGATTGTATATGCATTGTTTTTGCACTTAGAAGTTTGTTCCATGTGATTTATGCAATATACATTCAGTAATAGGAAAAAATTTTGGATGATGTTCCTGCTGAAATTAAGTTTTTGCACTGAGATTATTGATGCTTTCATTTCTCTATGTGAATCAAAGAGGAATATATATGATAAGGTAAATTTATATTTATAAGCAAATACTATTTAATGGTAGGCTGTAGTGAAAATGAAATCTGTTAATTGGTTTCTATAACAGGAGGTAGAACTTGAGTTTATTTAACAATTTAACCTGTTTAGTCCTTGTATTAGTCCACTTTTCATAGTTATAACAAAATATATGAATTCAAAAATTTATAAAGAAAAGAGTTTATTTATTTCAGTTTTAGAGGCTGAAAATTCAAAATCAGGCAGCCCCATGAATTTGGTCTTTGGTGAGGGGCTTCATGGTGGACATTTCACAATGGCGGAAGTACCGGTAGGAGTGGTCACATGACAAGGCAGAAAGAGAGGTATTCACGGATTAGGCTTCCTCTTTCATAAGAACCCTCTCTTAAGGGAATTAGCTGAGGTCCCATGTGAACTACATTACCCATTTCCAAGGGTGTTGTTCCCTATGACATATTGACCTTGTAATAAGTCCCACCTCTTTAAGGTCCTACCTTTTCCCAGCTTCACCACATCCAGGACCAAGCATTCCACACATGATCCTATGGAGCACACACTGAAACCATATCCAAACCATAACAGTCCTCAAGTTTAACAGTTTGCAATAGATGTAGAAATTGACCACCTTATTGCCTTTTTACATGTATCTTTAGTGTCTTAGTTTTTCTGACAGAGCATGGTACTCTATTTATTGACTAGTTGAGTGGCTCATCTATTGACATAACGCACAAACTTAGTATGCTCACAGGCAAAGTTGAACTGTTTTATTTTAATATAATCCAGTAATATATCTGTCCTCATAAAACATGGTCCAGCTTCTTGAGAATGAAGGTTTACTAATAATGGGAATGAACTGTATAATTAACCTGAGCAAACAAACAAACAAAAAAAACATTAACAGAAAGATTTCATTTTAAATAAATCACAGAATGACAAGGAACAAAAATTTGAAAGAGTACACACCATAGAAAAATAACAGGTTCAATTACTTCTTAAAAATGCTTAGTACTATGTATAATATTTAAAAAATAAGAATATAAGTTTTGGACTTAGCAATCCTGGCAAATAACAAATTCAAATTTGAATTTGAAAAATTAAATACATCTTTGAATAAATATAAATTTCTTCTTTGGATTATGCATTAGAATAACCTTTCCAGAACTATGGAACATGCTATCCTGGAATGGAAAATCTTTAATAGTTGATCTGATCTTATGCTGAAAATAAGCATGGGAAGAATAGAGAAAATCAGCATAGGTATATGCAAAGAAAGTATGTGCCACAGGAAATCGATTCTTTGATGTCTTATATTCTACTTTCTCAATCATAAAGAAATGATGAGGGAAAATATATTACATTCCATTTGATGATTCTCATTGGATAAAGTATACCTCTGAGACTATACTTGAGTAATTGTATGTAGCATTCCTCAATCACTCACATTATTCTTGCAATAGTTCAAGAATTATTCCTGCTTAAATTTGGAACATTCAATATTACATAAATAACAATTGTAAAACCTTTATAATTGGTCATTAAGAAAAAATGAATTTATACCCATACTTACTCTGTTTAATAAAGCAAAGATGAAAGTGTTTCAAATATGGTTCAGTTGCCCTCAGATTGTGCTTTTTATTTATTTATTTATTTATTTATTTATTTGAGCAGTTGTTCCAGTAGATCTCAAATTAGGCAGTGATTGTCAAAATAACTACATATGAGAGAATACCAATGTCCCTTCCCAGACCAATTTTATCAGATGCTTTTTGTGTGTGCAAGACTTGGAGGATGGTTTTTATAAAAGAGTACTCATAGGATTCAAAACCACTGAGCTAGAAGATTTTGGAGAATATTATCTTTTATTCTCTCTTCTCCTCACAGAGAAGGATAGAGCTAAATTTTAATGCAATCATTGAGACAAGGGTGCAATAAGCAGAGGAGAATGATGGATTGACTTTCCATACCTCTTATCTTCCCCCTTTGCTGCTGCAGTGTGTTTGTCCTCTTTTGATAGATGTGACTGGTAAAAGGCACAGTGGCAATGACTCCCAGACCCAGTCTTGTTTGCCTCAGCAAGTCCTGAGATTTTGCAAGGGGAGAGTTAGTGCATAGTATGGGAGAGACTGACCTGGAGATAGAATGGAAGGCAATATTGAGAATTGGATATGTTTTTGTTTAGTTCCATTTAGTTTTGTTTTTCCTGTTCAGAAACAACTGAATTGAGGATCAGATTTTGAAGACATATGATGGAAGCTATATGGCTGGACAGCCTTCTTTCTTCCATTTTTCCCTCCCTTTCTTCCTCTGTTTCTTTCTTTTCTGCCTTCATTTCAACTTACCCTACGAGAAAAGCTAAGGACTAAATTAACTATATCATTGTTTATTAAGCTCACATTTAGAACTTGACACTAGTTCTGTGGAATCCAAACACATGAATCAGACATGTTCACTCTTTCTTAGAGGAGTCAGTCAAAGAATGCATGTAAATGACTGTAACTCTACCAGGAAATCATTGTTATAAAAGTATTACTCATATTTTCTGTATTTCCCTAAATGCTCTTGACATTTTAATATTTTCCTAATGATCAGTACTTAAAAACATACAGACCTGTCCCAGCATATTCTCAAATACTGTTTTCAAACAAGAGGAAAAAGGGACAGTGATACTTAGTTTTCTGAAAAAATAATGGTAACAACTAAAAAAACCCAACACTTTTGGATGATTGAGTCAAGAACCAAAAGCATTTTGTTTTAACCCTTTGTAGAATAACAAAATTTGTTGATATAGAGTACAATAATATTTAAATTTATGCTCAATTTTTGAATATTCATGGTATAATATGCATAGGAAATGTCAAAAAAATAATAATTTTCTGGAATTTTAACACTGCAAAATGCATAGAAATCTTCTAGTCAGACTTTTAATTTTTTTTACTTGTGAAAAAAGAGACCCTGGAATATTGGAACTTTTGGATGTCAAAATTAATTTTGGCATAGCATTAAAAACTTGACTAGATGTCTTGGCACTCAATGTTGTGTTTGTTTTGGTTATTTCATGAATTTGTTTTAAAAAAACTGCAATAATAAGATCAACTAGGTTGTTGTTATTCAATATTTTACATTAAAAAAGTTACATAGAAATTTATCTGTCTCAATTAAAATGAATGTCTACAAAGGTAAATTTACCTAAGAGGAGTTTAGTATCTGCAGTTATTATTTCCAGAAAGATTTATCAATTTACAAAGGATGAGATTATTAAAAATTTATTACAAAGACTAGAAATATGGAAATACAAACTGCCTAATATATTTTAACCATAAAGAATACTGTTACTTGGCATAGTGTGGTGACTCACACCTGTAGTCCTAGTGACTTGGTAGACTGAGGCAGGAGGATTACAAGTTCAAAGTCAGCCTCAGCAATTCATCAAGACCCTATCTCAAAATAGAAAAAGGACTGGGAATATAGCTTAGCAGTAAAGTGCCTCCGGGTTCAAATCCCAGTACAAAAAAGAAAAAATGCTACTGCTTTAACAGATTGATAACAAGGCATGAATGTACCTTATAAAAGTTTCAAGTAATCTAAAAGAGATTAGCTATGAAGAGATAAAATTTTTTCAAGTAATTTCATATATTTTTAAGCAACTTAAATCCTCAGAGAGTTTTCATAAATGTTTTGTGTAAAAGAAGAAAAAAGATCAGTATATTGGGGAGAGGACAGAAATCGCTATAAAACTGTACACAGACCAAATCAGAGCTTTTTTAGTAATAATGAAGCCTAGTTAGTTCATATGAAATGAATAATATTGAATATGTATATTATTGTGTATTTGTATAAGTTTAAATCAATTACTTGATTTCTAGAAAGCAGAATTTGAAAAATTTTGGTAAGAGAGAATATGAGACAGAACAAAATCCTCATTGCTTCTCTTCTCAAGTCTCCCAGATGACACATTGGAAACTTAAGTTCAAATTAACCTTTACCAATTTGTAGTAATTATAACATGCAGATTTATCTGTTTACCTGACTAAAAGTCTACATACAGCATGTGAAATAACAATGACTAATATACATTATTTTTGTCAGTTTGGAAAATAGAAGAAGAGCAACTTTTTCGAAATACAGAAAAGAATTTTCTTTTTATACATGTAAGTGAAACAAAGTAAATTTATGTAGTGTCACATCGTTTTGGAGAAAGTGAATTGGGAAAATCATGAAAGCAAAATGATTGTTTTCCAGATGCCTGCCGTTCACATGAAGAACTAAGATTGTGTGAGAGACATACTGAAAATCACCCTGAGTTCTGTTAAATGTTTTTGTGAGCCTATTAAAAATAAATAAAAATCTGTCAAGAATCCTTGAATCAGCATGGAACTCTGATATTCACGACCCTCCAGCTGAGCTTAAATATTACTCTGAATTTGTGAGGTTTTCAGTTGTTTTATAAGTAGCACATTGATAAATACAACATTTCTTAAACCACAAGATATTATTTGCATGCAATTTCACATTTTTTTCAGTCTTTAAGATGAAAATATTTTAAGAGTAAAGACCAGTTACCATAAACAAAAATAAATTTAACAGTATTTCCAAGGTTGCCCATTTCTTATAATAACACAATAAATGACATAATATAAATAAATGTTTTCCAAAACAAACTGTCTTCCAAGGAAAGACAGATCAATTCTATGTTTAAACAAAAGAGTAACAACAAATTAACCCAGAAACTTTAAAAAGCAATGGAATAAGATAATTAGGTCATTGTTTTCTTGTTTATGAGTTAGCTCTTGTTCACTCACCTTTGCAAATGCTATAATTTGAGAGATTTAAAAAGAAAACTATTTTTAAAGATGATTATAGAATGTTTTGTATTTACAAAAGTCAATTTGATTTAAAAATCTGCTTTAAATCAATTATTTTAGCAATAAATCCTTTGTTAATATAATAAAAACGGTATCTATAAAAATAGTATCAATTACTGAATGTAGAAAAACCTTTAAACATTTTTTCTTAAACATTTTTTCTTAGGCAATATGTATTTTGTAAAGGAAAGGCTATTTTAATATTTCCAATGGTATGGGTCTATAATAATATTTCCAAATAAAATTTAATGTTATAGGATTTAAAATTAACTTATTTGATCTTCATCTTGTTCCTTTGTATTGAAGATTTGATTTATAACAGTAACCTAATTCTTCACTTATATTATTCTTGATAATAAAATAATTAAACTAGCATTATTAATTTTACTTCAACACTTTAGACTCCTGAAAGACATTTATTGTTTCTATGCACTTCTAATTTATTCTAAAATTACTTAAAGTAATTCAATTCCCTGTGGCTATATTACCATCTTCGATATACAGTTTGGTTTATTGGTTCATATTTCAATTTGGAGGGGGTTTTCTTATGTGAATTTAAATTTCCTTTGTGAACATGTGAAGCATGTGTGTGTGTGTGCATTTTTTAACAAAGGCTATAAAACAAGGTGTATTCAGGGACAATTTCCTTGCTTCATTGCTTCTTCATCCTGTTCTCTCCTTCTCCCTTAGACAATCATTTTCATTAACTTATGAGTTGAATGTATTAATTTATTTGTGTAATATTTATCTTGGAATTGTATTTGAACATTAATTTGGAACACACTGCCTGAGCTACTAGTTTTTTGAGCAATGAGCTCTTTCCCACTAAAATTCAAATGCTCCCTTGGGAGTGAGCAGTTGGTTCATATACAAACTCCATATGAAAAGGTATACAGATGGAAAAGATGACCAAGAACAAAAATATGTGAGAAACTTACATTTCTTATAAACACAGCATTTTATTTAAGGATATAAAATGGAGGCATATATATTCCCCTTAATGCTTGGCAAAAACTTGCTACTATAAAAACTTCCTCAACATTTCTTTTCCAGAAATGCAATTCCTTCCCAGTTTTTGAAATTTTAATCACTAGAAGCACTGTTTCTAAAGCAACATAGGATCCTATATCTAGTAGTTTACCAAATTATATCGATTCTATTTTACCATTATCTCATCAATCCAACCTTTTTTCATGTGTCTTCAGTTCCCCCAATTTAGCTTAGATCTCAATTTTCTCTTGTCTAATCACTTTCAACATCCTTTTGTTCCATTTCTCTGTACCTGACCTTGCTTTTTGTACGTGTCTTAGTCAGTTTTTTAGCTGCTGTGAATAAATGATCTGACCAGTACAACTGTAGAGGAAGAAAAGTTAATTTGAGGGCTCACAGGTTTGGAGGTCTTAGTCCATAGAAGGCCAGCTGCATTCCTCAGGGCTTGAGGTGAGGCTGAACATCATGGTGGAAGAGTGTGGCAAAGGGAAGCAGCTCACATCATCAGGAAGCCAAGAGAGACTAGATTCTCCAGATACAAAAATATATACCCCATAACCAAGCCCCCAATGAACTACTCCCTAAAGCCACTCCAGTCACCACTCAGTTAATCCCATCAGGGATTAATTCACTAATTAGGTTAAAACTTTCACAACCCAGTCATTTCTCCTCTGAACCTTCCTGCATTGTCTCAGAAGTGTGCTTGTGGGGGACACCTCACATCCAAACCATAATATTGTCATTAAAATAATTGAATTGCTTATCCTTCTTATCACTCATTCATTTAAAAAAGACTAATGTTTTAACATACAGGATTATGCCTGACATCTATGATTAGTTTAATCAACTTAAGAATTTGCCCCTATTTACATAGGTCAATTATTTCCTGTTTTGTGACCTATGTTCCAAGCTCAGTAAATCTCTATTTTCTTTATATCTGGTGTTCTTACGTGGTTCCATGTTTTTAAGTATGGTCTTGATTTTATTTGGAAAGTTCTGTCTTGCTCTCTGCTGAAAGATATCTGCTTATCTTTCAAAGCACAAATAAACTATCACTTTACTTTCTGATCCCACAGAAAATGAGTTGCCTCATTTTATGTAACAATGATATCAACAAAAATAATCACATTATTTGATCTGCTATTTCCTTTCCTTAATGATTTTTTCAAAATCTAAAAGTCAGTTTTTCAGATGCTAAAACTAAAGTTCAGAAACTTTATGTAATTCAGCCAAAACAATGAAAATTGAGTCCATGCTACCTTATCAAGACTTAAAATCTCTTTGAATGAATAAATCTCTGACTAAGTAGATTAATGAAGAATTCTTCATCTTAACATGTAGTTAATTCCCTTCACTGTTACTTTGTTTCACTTAGTCTAGCTTCTTCTCATTCATTTACTTATTTCCCTAAGAAGACAGCCTTGATTTTAATACAATTGTTAGTTTTACATTATTTTCACTCTCAATTTCACTGAGCTAACCTAAAAAGGAGTAAATCTAAGATTCTCTATTTCCTCTTCTTAACTTCATTGTGTTCATTAACAATGTGTGTCTCCTACCTACTGTTCTCAAAAACATATTCATTTACTTCTCAAATTCTTTATCTATCTTCTATTAGCCACCAATTTTCTTATCTTATGGTGTCTGAGTTCTGATCTATTGCTTGAGTTCGAATTATATTCCTTTTATCTTACCTGGTTTTTTTTATTAGTTAGCATTTAGGATATGTATGGATATGCATAGAGTAAGGTACTAGGGCATCCAGTAGCTAAAATAAGATAGATGCATAGGTAACTTTCTTACACCTCCAGGCTATTGTGGCTCAGTTCTAGGAGGTACATCTGGAAAGGTATTTTCCATTGTTGTACATATAGCAACACGAGGTGTTCTCATGATTATTATGGTCCAAGATGTGGCACTACCAGGTCTGTTCTAACCTTTTGTCTGGAGTAAAGGAGACCAATGCAATGAAATAAGAGAAAAGTTGCATTTATCACTTCTGTTCCTATATCATTAATATAAATACAGTCACTTGACTGTTTTAAATAGCAAGAGATTGTGAATCATAGTCACTCAACAAAATTTGAAAGGTAAAATAATAACTAAAAGATAGTAATTACACTTACCTGTTATTTATTCTGAAATTATGCTAATTTTACATATAGCCAGTTATCTAATTATTTAGGAATTTCACACATAAACTAGGAAGTCTTGGGATTTGGCTTTAGCACACTCATTTAATAACTGAATATTTGACATG
Source organism: Sciurus carolinensis (assembly GCF_902686445.1). Taxonomy (NCBI): domain Eukaryota; kingdom Metazoa; phylum Chordata; class Mammalia; order Rodentia; family Sciuridae; genus Sciurus; species Sciurus carolinensis. The sequence continues at coordinate 87,882,104 of NC_062222.1, forward strand.
ACTATTTCTGAACTGCAATTTTTACAACCCAAACTAGAATTTATGGAAATGCTATTCAATATCCAATGAGTTCATTTAAAATATTATCTGTTGCAAATGTCAGTAGTAGCATGCATGTGACAAGGAAGTTTCTCTTCATCTTGTTCTCAGTTTACCAACACCTCACTAGCATTGAATAGTCCAGTTAATATTATTTAAAAGTGATTAGAAACATAATGAATTATTTTCTATTACTAAAAAGAAGAGGGGGGGATATTGTAACAATTAACACAAGAAAAAAATGTAAAATTAAAACTGTTTTCAACAGCATATAATCTTAGACTTGCTATATGATCTTGTATTTCTACGGTTTACAGTTAACAGAAAAGTCTATATTATACACGTCTTGCCACACACCATACTTTTAGGGCAATGCATGATTAAAACACAGCTTATAATTATCCCTCTTATATTTACTCCTATTTCTATCTTATTCAACCTCTGTCCCTTCCCCTTCCCTCCTCTTATAAAACAGTGTAGATTTCCATAGAATAGTATGAAAGAACTCTGAATCCTAATCTGCATCTTCTTACTTTGTAGGACACTCTGTAAGTGTACAATGACACCCAGACTGCTGTTATATTTTTATCAGTAATTTGTTGTTAATATAGTACTCACTATTAAATGATACTACAGATGAAAAAAATTCCCTATTGAGTCCAAATTTTGCTTATGAAAATACTTTATCTAAGACAACACTTTGCCTCATAGCATCATTATAGTATATTAGTTAAATATGCCAATAAAAATGTCACTGCACAATAAATTTTCAATTCACATGTTAATTGTATCTTGGCATGACTTGTTATTTAAAAATATGTGTTTTGTTATATTATTTCACGGCACTCTCAAAGTTTAAATTATTGGTTAATGTGACAAGTGAAAATTTATTAACTACCATCTAGTCCTTTTTAATTATTCCACATTAACTCTCTGACCTTGAAGCTCACTGAGAGGAGCCTATATTTATATTTCCTATATTGTCATTTAGTCTTAGTATCTACTTCTAAATTAGCATTATCATAATAAAACTTTATTGAGCTCTAACCATGTGTCAGTTATAGTGTGGAATTCTTTTTAATCCTCACTCAAACTGACTAGTGAGGTTGTCTTGTTTTGCTTTGCTTACATATGATGGAGGTAAAATGAAAAAATTAAGAAATCACACCTGTAATTTTACTTAGAGATGAACTCTGGTTCTTTAACTCTGGGTCTGAATCCTTAACCATGGTAAGTCTTCCTTTGAGATTATGAGTGAGTAGTCAATCTGTATTTGTGATTTTGACATATTTTATGGTTATATCTGTATTTGTGTATTCAAAAAGATGTCACAAGTCCAAGGTTTCTCTCATAGAAGCAATGTTAATACTATATATAGTACAATTAATATTATATATATTAATATTATATATATTTATAATTTTAGAACATACTTGCTAATTCAATGTGGCTAACGTATTATATTTTCCTCAATTCTATAATATTCTTATATATAAATAGATGTGGCAACCATTCATTTAAAGTCAGTATACAATATGCATAGTTGTTATGGATAGAATATTTTTATAGTGATAACTTAAGAAATTGTCTAATCTCTACAAATTATAAAGTTAAAACCATCAGCTTTTAGTAGTAAACTGCAGTTCAATCAATTCTATGCACTTTTAAGTTTGGTTTCTTTCTCATTTAGAAATGAAATTCAATATGTGTTTTTGCACACATATTCATTGTAGATTATTTGGAAAATATAGAACTATATTATGTTAGATAAGATGCTGGCTAATGCTTTAACTGAAAAGAAGAAGCAGTGACTTCACACAGTTATCATAGTCACTCTTCCATAAATTCCATAATGCCAGGTGACTTAGAAGAAGAGGTGAATCTTCTATACTGCTGTTTTATTGTCCCCTGAGATGTTGACCTCATCACCCCAAATCTGAATCAGCATATTGAATGTTAGAAAGTAGACTTGAATGGACAGCATTTTCCATTTAAAATGTTGATTAGAAAGTTTCACATATCATTTCTTCTTCCATCCTATTGTACAGAATTTAGTTATGTAATAATTCTTAATTGCAAAGTATGGTTGCTAACATAATCTCAGATGAGGTGGTCATGTTCTCAGATAAAATTTTCACTGCTTTATTACTAAGAGAAAGAAAAGTAGAATGCATGTTAGAGTAAGTACCAATTAAATCTATTAAATTTCTATTAAAGAAAAGGACCTATAATATTACCACAATTTAAATAATCTTTTTAGATATTCTCCTTTCTAGTGCTTCTTTACTCAGATTTTACTACTGATTTCTTATTAGTATGAATAATGCATAAATAAACATATAAAATTACAATTGTTAGTTTGGTAATATCCTATATTAACATTTCTGAAAATGTAAATTCTGGATCAAACTGTAGGACAAACAAAAATTTTAAAACAGTATTCAAAAATAATGCTAGAAGAATAGTACCCATTTATATGTGAACATAATTTATACTTGAAAAGTTTAATATATTTCAGTATATATATTTATAACTGCAAATGTGATAGCCAGAAACATTTAAAAATGTATATTCATTTTAATTTTTACTTACTAAATATTTCTAAGGTAATAACCAATTTTGTTTATTCTCCACATTGTCTTCTCATGGATCTTCCCATTTCATGTAGAATTGAATGTTACTTATTCACATATTTTTGTGTATATCATGGGTATTAATACCTCACTAAATAAATAATTTTTAAATTAAGCTTATTTTGAATATTTTCCTAAGCTGTTCTAAAAATTATATATTATAGTAATTTGGTGGATGTAACAACTGTGGAAAGACTATTTGATAAAAACATCTTTATATTGTCTTAGAAGATTTGATGAACTTGTTGAAATGGGGCTTATTGACCTGTTCTTAAAAGGCTTTATCTGATTGTGTTTATGGGAATTGAAGTTAAAGATCTATACCATATGTTATATATTCATAAATAAAAGAGAAACTACCTGTATTTTTCATATTACCTAATAACTGACTTCCTGGAGAGTATAATGAAGTACTATTCTGCTTGATACCTCACCCTTTCTGTGTGGAAAGTCACAGTTCAAGATGACTGTACATATGCTAACCTTTCAGAGTAGAAAAGATAACTACTTGACAGTCAATGTTTCCTTGAAAATACATACTCCCATGTATCCAGGCTCTTTTCAGGTTATATTTAGTTTTATAATACAGTGAAATACATCAATTGATGTGGTTAGGAATATTTATATTTTTTTCTAATTTTACTCAATTTAAATTTACACTTAATAATTAGAGAGTGATAATTGCTGAGAGAGACACCATTTTAGGAAGCTACTACTTGATTACTGACATAAATTGTAGTATGTATTTTATAAAACAAAATAACACAGTTTTAGGTATCATCCAAATAACTGTTCCCTAATTCTCAGATCTAATATCTAAGGGAAATGTCCAAAGAAAGAGCTTTAATTTTTTTGATTAATCTAAAAATGTTGGCCTTTACAATCTCCTATTCTTAGAAATCTAGCTAAAACATAAGTATAGAAATCCAATAACAGGAATTTTATTCGAAATATTCTTTTGATGATTATGTATGAACTATTGTGAATATTTAAATGACCTTTGTTCCCATAAAATCCAAAAACAATATTGCCTTTCTAGTATAATTCTGTAGATGCATCTTTATTACCGTCTCAGTGAGTTACAGTTTTGTGATATAGCCACGATTGCTTCAGTGAGCAAAAGAAAGCAATTTCAAATTCAATTATTGAAATGCTAACATTAGTTTGGTATGGAATCAAACAGAAAATCACTTTTGTCCATGCTTTGAAAGTTGTATTTTCCACAGTATCAAGTAACTTGAAACCAATATGGAGTCAAAAGCAATGAAATTAAATAATTTTATCTTTCTTGTATATTCTAAGAGTTATATTTTACTAAATTAAAAACCGAATTAGTCTCACAAAGCACTTTTTCCAGGAAGTCTTCTCTTATAATCCCTCATTTCAGATAGAAGCAAAAGGGTGAATCATGTATTTTTCCAACAGTAAGTAAATTTGTCAGGCATTAATATATAATTGACACTGTCTTAAATACATTTGTACCTTGTACATTTCTTCCTCTCTTCCATTTCTTTTTTCCTCTTCCTTCTTAGAGTGGCCTGAAGTTTATGTACGTACATATATATGTATATATGTATATATGTGTATGTGTATATATTTAAAAACTGCATTTTTTCACTTCTTAGCAATTTTGAATTTGAGATACCTTATAGATTTGATGACACGACATAGTTTAATTGTTGGTGTATTTTTTCTTAGTGATTCACTAGTGATGGCACATCTCATAATCAGTGTTCTCTTAATGTGATGAAACATGGCATAGAAGAGTATTTAAAGTGAGCACATAGTTCATGACATGCATCCAATAACTATTACTCATGTCTATAGCATCCTAATCAAAAAGCATAAAAAGAAAGACAAAAAGACAGGGAAGAAGTTAGAAAGAGAAGGAATAAAGGAAGGAAGGAAAGAAGGGAGTGAGGGAGGCAGGGAGGGAGGGAGGAAAACAAAATATCCTGACCCCTCAGGAGCTCAATATCTAGTATAGTAGAGAAAAATAACACACCTGAACTCACTTGTCTCAATATTTATTCAAATCTTTTCAGTCTTCTACAGTTTTCTCTCCCTTAAATTTCTTTTCTCAATTACTATATTTTAGTGTTCCTGAAAATGAGGTACAGGGCAAAAGTTCCATCTCTGTGTACACTCTAAATAGCTAATGGTAGAATAGACTAAAATATTTTTTCACTAAAATTATTCAACTAATAATAACTCAATTTTCATTAAAGAGGACTCAGGTAAATTCCTATATCTGAGAAGCACTTGTCATCTGTTTTTCTTTGTACATATGATCCTGAGAGGATTATTGCCTAGGCTCAAGAATTTATGTATCTTCTATGTATTGAGAACACTTGAATAAACCACCATCCTGCAACTCTTTCCTGAAATGTCTGAAAGTACATTTATGGGTATTTGTGTCATTCCCCAACATATAAACAAAAAGCATACTCTTCCCATAATGGTAATTCCTACCCTCTTCATGGCAATTTCATCTTATCAGTAAACAAGATAAAAGTCTTAGAGTTCTTTTGCTTCTCTTTGTCTTTCAGATGCAGTCTAGGAGCATATCATGTCAGTTCTCCCTTCAAAATGAATCCAGAGACTCCTGGTTCTCACTGTGACAGTGATGGTGGTATCAGATTAGGCCTCCTTTTGTATAGCATTAGAGAAGTGAACAAACTATGTGGCATAACTATTTTAGAACTATGAAAAAGAAATAAAATTAATCCTTATGTTTGCACAGGATCTTGGCTTGGAGGAACCTCCTGGAACACAATAAAGCAAGGGTAAATACAAGTGGAGCATGAAAGTGCATTGAGATGAAAAGACAGAGCTAAGTGTTTGGGGCAACTGTGGAAACTGAGATTTTAGGGAAATACTGGATTTAGAGGGAGATACTTGGAAAAATTTTCCACACACTTGCAGGGGAGTGCCTGGAATCCTTATCTGTATTTATGCATAATCTTCAAGGACAAACAAAATAAACTGAGAAAATTTAATGTGAACAATTTTCAGAACTGGAACCAAATTAGGAGATTAAATTAGAGTTCCTACCAGCCAGAGGGAATAGATCTCATTAAATCCTCAGGGCATTCAATTGAGACCCTTAAAATGGAGGGCTAACTGTCCCTGGAGTGATTTTCCCCAGGTCTGCCACAACAAAGCTTAAATCCTCATTAGTTATGGATTGAGATGATTTCAAGATAAAATAATTGAGGATCAAAATAAAACTAAAAAGGAGAGTAAAGAAATCTAGATAGTTTACAATATATGATTCACACCTAGTGTAGTGTTTTCCATAATTATTTCTGATGTTAATATTTGCCAAGTTATTTGCAAATCTTTAATATTAGACCATTAATAGCTTTTAGTTAAAAAAAAAACTTGCAGGTACATTTTGGCAAAATATTTATAGGGAGGAGCAGGAGCATGGCTGTACACTAATAATGTGCTCCATTAGTAATATATGCACCACTTAAAATTGCCAGCAGACCTCAGTATAGGTCTGTTTAATGGTTCCAGTGTGCAATTAACAGAACTGTGCAAACCATGATCAACTGTTGTTCCTCGATTTTTGGACGACATACAGTCAACTCTAAATGTGAAATCAGTTGCAGCCTTTGCCGTCACCAGTTTCCTCACTAGAAACTGAACAAATGATATTTCTGTAGGTGTTTGACTGGAATACAGAGCATGTGGACGACAAGGTGTTTTGTGTTTAGACCTCTATAGTGGGGTCCTCTTCTTAGGAAGAAGAAGTGCTTTTCTTGATACTGTTTTTGGTCTGCGAGTGCCAGTAGTTTCAGGTTGGAGATTTGTGCTGTGCCTTGCATGGGGTATATGGGGGCAATCAGAAATTTATTAGACATATCATCATGTTTCCCTCAAAACCTGAGGTCCTCTTTCCATGTTTCAGCATTGTACTTTACATGCTTATTTTTTTATCTCTGAGATATTGTAGGTGTTAAAATTTTGAATCTGGGAAACATGGGTTTACTGAATATTGGTGAACCACAGTGCTTTTAATATGTGTCAGCAGTTTGTAATTTATGAGAACAGCAACAAAAAAAGTTACAAATGGGTTTTTAACTGAGTTGAGGGAAAGGAACATGCAGGCTATGTGCTTAAAATGAAAAAAGTAGGATTATATGCAGGAAAAAAAAAGAAGTGTGAAGAATACAGATATAAAAAAGACAAGCTTTGGTTGTCTTAGTCTGCTTTCTGTTGCTATACCTAAAGGTCCAAAGCTTAATAATATGTAAAGAAAAGAGGTTGATTTGGTGCACAGCTTCAAAGACTGTAAGTCCAAAATGAGATGACTCCCTCTGTTCAGCTTCTGATGAGGGCTTAATGTCCTGATGCTTCGAACTCAAATCAATAACATAGGATAATATTTATATAAATATATGTACATCTTTGGTAGGATGAGGGGTGTAAATGAAAGAATAGGTGCAAAGAGCTTATAACAGTGCCTGGGTTACAGAAATTGCTCCTTAAGCTCTCTGTTATACCAATTGTTATTAAGGTTTGTCAACAAAAGCCTAGTGCTCTTAAACACTTGTGGAAGATATATATATATATATAAAGAGTAGGAATAATGTTGTCTTTTCCTTCAGATGGGAGTTGTAAAAGTGAAAGGATAACTTATACTTAGGAATGAATTGCACTTCTAGTGAAGCACATCAAAGCAAATGCCTACTACATGTAGAAACTGGGGAAATGTGTATTCTGCATGAGGTGTGCAGTACCAGTCCCAACACTAGTTCTGCTTTCCCACCTATTCAAAAGTAGGGTGAAATTGAAGTGTTTTTATATTGCAGAGTTATTTCACCAAAATAAAGGGTTAAACACAAACTTTTGTAAGTGAAAAAGAAGTCACTTGGAAAATCATAGCTAAAACTCTGAAAGGTTTAGAAAATAAAAACTGTAGCTTCAAAAAGTCATAATACCCAAAATAGCCTCTCTTGTAGGCTAAAAATTAATATATTCTCTTTGGGGATTTGCCACCTTCATTTTATAAATTTATGAACATTTTATTCTTTCTATAACAGAAAAAAACTTAATGCTGTTTTCCTACCTGTAGACTTTTATAATACTGCAACTCTTTAAACATAAAATAACATAAAAATCAGAAACATCTGCAATAACATAAAAATCAGAAACATCTGTTTATCCATTAAAAGGGAAACATAATGTGAAGGAATTCAGACCTTATTTGTTGAACTCAGTGAAAAATAATAAGATCAGTACAGTACATGAACAAATTTTTAAAATGAAGTATGAACCTTGTAGTCTTGATTCTTTTACAAATATTAAACTTCAGTAATATATATACCCACACATAAAGATATATATGTATATCTACATGTATATATATACATAAACATGTATACGTTTTCTTTATCTCTTGATGACTGAGCATGTGCTATACATCCATAAGGTCTTCAAATGTATTATAACCTCTTCCTCTTGGAATTCTGTCTGAAGTCAAGTGTTATGTGTTATATCCAGGACTCTAACCTGCAAAAGTTGAGAAATACACTGTTATTTAATAAGCTGTTAGCAGTTTTTCACTAAAATGATGGTAACCAATATAATACCAAGTGCTGGATTATTTACAGGTAATACATTGCTCAGTAAATATGCTCAGAGCATTGACTAAAATTCTTTTTTCTTTTTTTATTGGTGCATATTAATTATATAGAATGGTGGAGTTTGCAGTAGCATATCTGTATATCCAAATATTTTAATTCAATCAGTTTTACTCTACAAAACTTCCCATATCCTCCTCTTTATCATTTCCAACTGTGACAGGCAGTGGGTGCACTCAATAATATTGTTTTCATTCTTTTGCTTTTTTCTCATTTTGTTCCCCAATTTCTTGACTTCATAACAAAAATCAATTAAGAATGTCTTGCAGTGATAGATTCTATGAGTTTGGAATGTTTTCCTCTTTTTTTCCTTTCAGCCATCAGTATGTTAGTAAAAGCTGTTTTAGTCACAGGAGCACTTTTTATTGATTCCTTGGAAGAGATAACTATAACTATATGCCTTACACTATTCTTGAAGTTTATCATAAAAATTTCTTAATAATGGGCAACCAAATGGATACATTAGATGTGTGCGTGTGTGTGTGTGTGTGTGTGTGTGTGCACATGCCCACAATGTTTCCCTATCTAGCAGAATTTCTTGTCTTCTACTCTGTCCATTAGGTTTTACCCTTATCCCAGCAATTTTGAGTCAGGTGTTATCAATTAAAATGTCCTCCTACTCTCTTGTCCTACTCAAGGAGTTAGAATTAAAACTTTTTAAATGGGACTTCTGAGGAAGTGTTTTAAAAAAGTAGACACTTGCCCAGCATGGATTGCGAACCATTTAACCTTTTTCCTTCCTCTTTCTAGAAATAAAGCTGCCAAAATTGCAGATGTCATCAGGTAATCATCTAGTTTTCTCAAAGGATGGCAAAAGAGAAAGACAAGGGGATTGGGGAAATTGGGGAATCTTGGGGACTTCATCAGCCCTAGGCTGTTTCTCTAGAGATTCATCATGCACCCAGATTTCTCATTAATTTTGTTTAAATAATTCCTTCTTAGGAATCTGTATTCACAGTGAAATATGATCCTTAACTTTATATCTCCCCAAGAGATTTATATTTTAAAAAGTATTTTGGAAGAACACAATTGAATAAAGTACCTAAAGAAAGGAATGAATAACCTTAATTGATAACCTTAGGTTTTGAAATTGGAATTTCAGCTTTTATGATATGTGATACATTAAATATTTTGTTTTCCCACTTAGTTTTCCTTAATAAAAGTATGTGGTAACATACAAAAAAACTTTAAACATAATGTTTAAGTCATTTATATTATGGTTTAGATATGAGGTGGCACCCCCAAAAGTTAATATGTGAAACAATGCGAGATATTTTAGGTGAAATGATTGGGTTATGACAGACTTAAGATAATCAGTGTATTAGGCAGGTGGGGTATGGCTGGAGGAGGTGGGTCATGGGGGGTGTGCCCTTGGGATTTATATTTTGTTTGTGGTGAGGAGATCTCAATCTCTCTCTGTCTCTCTCTCTCTCTGCTTCCTGATTGTCATGTCCTGAGCTGTTGTATTCTATCATGACTTTGCCCTGATGCCTCCCTCACCTTTGGTCTTTTGCCTCACCTCAGGCACAGAGCAATGGAGTAGGCCATCAACTGACTGAGACCTCTGAAACCATGAGCTCTAAATAAGCTTTTCCTCCTCGAAAATTGTTCTTTTGTTTTTTGTGGTGCTGGGAATTGAGAATTGAACCCAGGGCCTTGTGCTTACAAGGCAAGCACGCTACCAACTGAGCTATATCCCCAGTCCAATCTAAAATTGTTCTTGTTCGATCTTTTGGTCGCAGCAGTGGAAAAGCTGACTAAAGCAATTTACTATTTAAATGGTATCATTTAAGAATTTTCAAATTCTAGATTACTCTCTCTTACAGAAAGGAGGAACCCTTTATATCTTATTCAAAATATCCCCAAAGCTTAGCTGATAATTGAAAACAGAAGATTGCTATAAATAATTTTAAATACATGAATAAATTACTAAAAGTATGAACAAACCCAGTTTGTTCCTAAACATGAACAAACTGATCAAATATGGAACATTCTTCTTTGATATTAATTTTGTTAATGACTTTTACCATTCAATAAGGTCAAAGCAGTAACTCAGCAGTAGTTTGTTCTCGAGATAATGGTTTTAATTTTCTGAATTTCTGTTTTTTCTTTATTTTTCCCCTTTTATTTTCTTGATGTGCCTCAGTAGTCCATCTGCATAATAATCCCAGTTTCTCTCTTTTTAGCATCACTCAGTTCCCAAGAATCTGATTTAATTAACCATGGAGAGGGATACTGAGAGTGAACACATCTAACCAAAAATACACTGAGTTACTTTCCAATCATCAGTGCCCATATTCTTCTTCTATCTTAACTCTATGGTTTTTTATTTCTATGACAAAAGTTAAAATTTTAGTGATTGATTTACATTGTGTAGCCCTCACCTGAGCTTAGAGATAGAATTCCAGTATCATTTCTTACTAGAATATTACAGTTTACACCCACTTAAAGGGAACATGGCAATATGCAAAAGAAAAAAAATGATTTTATCAAAACTCTAAAATAATAGTATTGAACATCTCATTAATATTGATTTTCAAAACACACATGTAGGAAAAGTAAACAAAAAAAGTGGACAGATTTAAAAAAGAAATCAGAAAAAAAATGACAAAGTTCATTGATTTCAAACAGATGAATTTCAATTCCTCTTCTTCATTATCTTTAGCTTGATCTTGAGCTTCATATCATATGACACTTCACAATGTCTCTGGTCAAGTGGATAAAGTAGTGAGCTAGAAATTTATGTAATTTCTACAGTATTTACTAGTTTCTGTAAGGTGGAAGTACTGTACATATTGGGAAATTAGTCTCTATTCTTTGGATTTACAGGCAATCTTTGTTTTCATCAACAGTTCTGTGATATTGTTAGAACTAAATGTTAGTTTATCCTTGAAACATATTGACACCCTAAATGAAAGTGTTTAGGTATACTCCTGAATTAACAGAAAATGATTTCCAGGGTCAATTTTGAATTATCAATGTTCTGGAGTTCATTCCATGTTAAAAGTTCATGCCGACAGCTAGCTTCTCCAGGTTCTCGGAACAGAACTGGCCCGCTAGTGAGAGCCTTTCTGACCAGAACAAGCTCCGAGTCCCGGAGCCCCTGCAGCGCAGTGTACTCCGGCAACCAACCAGCGGAGAGCCGCGATCAGCAAGCAGCCTCTGGGATTAGGGCAGGGCAGCCAGAGACCTCTTCAGGCGGCTCTGCCCACTCCGGCTGCAGACTCTCTTCTCGGGGCGATCCAAGATGGCGGCCTAGAGGGAGACTGCACCCCTAGTCGCTCCAGAACCCAGGAGTTAAGAAGGGGAGACATTGAGAGACTTGGACTGAAATAGAGCCACAGGTGAGTCTGCCCACTGGGTAAAGCTCGGCCCGGGTGGCAGACCCAGATAGAGGTGGCTTATTGGAGCCGGGCAGGGCAGCTAGAGTCTTCCCAAGGTAGCCTTCCACACTCCGGCAGTGGGCTCCTCCCACACGGCCAGCTGCACGGCGCAGGCCCACAGTGAGAGCATTTCCGCACAGAGCCAGTTCCAAACCGTGGAACCAGTAGGGGGCTAGGGGCAGTTTTCTTCGGATGAGCTGCTTTATCAGATTCCTCCAAGACATCAGGCTACTGAAGGCTGGGAGGTGATACACTGGAAATCTACCGGGACACTATAAGCCAGTAGCGGAAAACTGCAATATCTCAGGGTCCCACTGACAACTGACCAATATGAGAAAACAAGGGAAGAAAATGTCCCAAACAAACCTAGATACTACATCAATAAAACCCAATGACAGCACAGCAGAAGAAATGTCAGAAAGGGAGTTCAGAATGTACGTAATTAAAACGATCAGGGAAGCTAATGAGGAGATGAAAGAGCAAATGCAGGCATTGAAGGAGGAGATGAAAGAGCAAATGCAGGCATTAAATGATCGCACCAATCAACAGTTAAAACCAAATACGGGAAGCAAGAGATCATTTCAATAAAGAGTTAGAGATACTGAAAAAAAAGAAAGCTGAAATACTTGAAATGAAGGAAACAATAAACCAAGTTAAAAACTCCATAGAAAGCATAACCAATAGGATAGAACACCTGGAAGACAGAACCTCAGACATTGAAGACAAATTATTTAATCTTGAAAGCAAAGTTGGCCAAACAGAAAAGATGGTAAGAAATCATGAACAGAATCTACAAGAATTATGGGATATCATGAAAAGGCCAAATTTAAGAATTATTGGGATTGAGGAAGGCTTAGAGAAACAAACCAAAGGAATGAACAATCTATTCAATGAAATAATAACAGAAAATTTCCCAAATCTGAAGAATGAAATGGAAAACCAAGTACAAGAGGCTTATAGAACTCCAAACATACAAAATTACAACAGACCCACAGCAAGGCACATTATTATGAAAATACCTAACATACAAAATAAAGACAGAATTTTAAAGGCCGCGAGAGAAAAGAATCAAATTACATTCAGAGGGAAACCAATAAGAATATCAGCAGATTTTTCAATCCAGACCCTAAAAGGTAGAAGGGCCTGGAACAACATATACCAAGCCCTGAAAGAAAACGGATGCCAACCAAGAATCTTATACCCAGCAAAACTTACCTTCAAATTTGACGATGAAATAAGATCCTTCCATGATAAACAAAAGCTAAAGGAATTTACAAAAAGAAAGCCAAGCATTACAGAACATTCTCAGCAAAATATTCCATGAGGAAGAGATGAAAAACAACGATGCAAATCAGCAACAGGAGGCGCTAGCCTAAAGGAATAGCCAAATAAAGGAGAAACCAAATCATGTCAAAAACAAATATGAGTCAATTGACTGGGAATACGAATCATATCACAATAATAACCCTGAATGTTAATGGCCTGAATTCATCAATCAAAAGACACAGACTGGCAGATTGGATTAAAAAGAAAAATCCAACAATATGCTGCCTGCAAGAGACTCACCTCATAGAAAGAGACACCCATAGACTAAAGGTGAAAGGATGGGGAAAAACATACCATGCACACGGACACAGCAAAAAAGCTGGAGTATCCATCCTCATCTCAGATAATGTGGACTTCAAACCAAAACTAATCAGAAGGGATAAAGAAGGACATTACATGCTGCTTAAGGGAAGCATAAATCAGCAAGACATAACAATCATAAATATCCCGAACATTGGCTCATCCACGTACGTCAAACAAATCCTTCTCAATTACAGAATTCAAATAGACCACAACACAATAATACTAGGCGATTTTAACACACCTCTCTCACCACTGGATAGATCGTCCCAACAAAAATTGAATAAAGAAACTATAGATCTCAACAACACAATCAGCAATTTAGACTTAACGGACATATATAGAATATACCATCCAACAAAGAACGAATACACTTTCTTCTCAGCAGCACATGGATCCTTCTCTAAAATAGACCATATTTTATGCCACAAAGCTACTGTTAGCAAATACAAGAAGATAGAGATACTACCTTGTACTCTATCAGATCATAATGGATTGAAATTAGAAATAAATGACAGAATAAAAAACAGAAACTTCTCCAATACCTGGAGACTAAATAATACACTATTATATGATGAATGGATAACAGAAGACATCAGGAGGGAAATAAAAAAATTCTTAGAAATAAATGAGAACAAAGGCACATCATATCAAAATCTTGGGACACTATGAAAGCAGTACTTAGAGGAAGATTTATTTCATGGGGTGCATTCAAAAAAAGAAGTAGAAATCAACAAATAAACGACTTAACACTACAGCTCAAAGCACTAGAAAAAGAAGAGCAGACCAATACCAAAAGTAGTAGAAGACAGGAAATAGTTAAAATCAGAGCCGAAATCAACGAAATCGAAACAAAAGAAACAATTGGAAAAATTAACAAAATAAATAGTTGGTTCTTTGAAAAAATAAATAAAATTGATAAACCCTTAGCCACACTAACAAAGAGAAAGAGGGAGAAAACTCAAATTACTAAAATTCGGAATGAACAAGGAAACATCACAACAGACACGAGTGAAATACAAAACATAATTAGAAGCTATTTCGAAAATTTATACTCCAACAAAACAGAAAACCTCGAAGACATCAACAAATTTCTAGAGACATATGAACTACCTAAACTGAACGAGGAGGACATACACAACTTAAATAAACCAATTTCAAGCAATGAAATAGAAGAGGTCATCAAAAGCCTACCAACAAAGAAGAGTCCAGGACCAGATGGGTTCTCAGCCGAGTTCTACAAAACCTTTAAAGAAGAGCTCATTCCAATACTTCTCAAACTATTCCATGAAATAGAAGAGGAGGGAACCCTACCAAACTCGTTCTATGAAGCCAATATCACCCTGATACCTAAACCAGACAGAGACACATGGAGGAAAGAAAATTTCAGACCAATATCCTTAATGAATATCGATGCAAAAATTCTCAACAAAATTTTAGCAAATCGCATACAAATATATATTAAAAAGATAGTGCACCACGATCAAGTGGGTTTTATCCCAGGGATGCAAGGTTGGTTCAACATCCGGAAATCAATAAATGTCATTCACCATATCAACAGACTTAAAGTTAAGAATCACATGATTATTTCAATAGATGCAGAAAAAGCATTTGATAAAATACAGCATCCCTTCATGCTCAAAACACTAGAAAAAATTGGGGTAGTGGGAACATTCCTAAACATTATAAAGGCAATCTACGCTAAGCCCATGGCTAATATCATTCTAAATGGTGAAAAACTGAAAGCATTCCCCCTAAAAACTGGAACAAGGCAGGGATGCCCTCTTTCACCACTTCTATTCAACATCGTCCTTGAGACTCTAGCCAGAGCAATCAGACAAACCAAAGAAATTAAAGGGATACGAATAGGAAAAGAAGAACTCAAACTATCCCTGTTCGCTGATGACATGATTATATATTTAGAGGAACCTGGAAATTCCACCAGAAAACTTTTAGAACTCATAAGTGAATTCAGTAAAGTAGCAGGTTACAAGATCAATGCTCATAAATCCAATGCATTTTTATACATAAGTGATGAATCTTCAGAAAGAGAAATTAGGAAAACTACCCCATTCACAATAGCATCGAAAAAAATAAAATACTTGGGAATCAATCTCACAAAAGAGGTGAAAGACCTCTACAATGAGAACTACAGAACACTAAAGAAAGAAATTCAAGAAAACCTTAGAAGATGGAAAGATCTCCCATGTTCTTGGATAGGCAGAATTAATATTGTCAAAATGGCTATACTACCTAAAGTGCTATACAGATTCAATGCAATTCCAATTAAAATCCCAATGATGTACCTTGCAGAAATAGAGCAAGCAATTATGAAATTCATCTGGAAGAATAAAAAACCTAGAATAGCTAAAGCAATCCTCAGTAGCAAGAGCGAAGCAGCGGGTATTGCAATACCAGATCTTCAACTCTACTACAAAGCAATAGTAACAAAAACAGCATGGTATTGGTACCAAAATAGACAGGTAGATCAATGGTACAGAATAGAGGACATGGACACAAACCCAAATAAATACAATTTTCTCATACTAGACAAAAGTTCCAACAATATGCAATGGAGAAAAGATAGCCTCTTCAACAAATGGTGCTGGGAAAACTGGAAAACCATATGCAATAGAATGAAATTAAACCCCTATCTCTCATCCTACACAAAACTCAACTCAAAATGGATCAAGGACCTCGGAATCAGACCAGAGACCGTGCATTTTATAGAAGAAAAAGTAGGTCCAAATCTTCAACTTGTTGGCTCAGGATCAGATTTCCTTAACAGGACTCCCATAGCACAAGAAATAAAAGCAAGAATCAACAACTGGGATAGATTCAAACTTAAAAGCTTTCTCTCAGCAAAGGAAACTATCAGAAATGTGAAGAGAAAGCCTACAGAGTGGGAGAATATCTTTGCCAACCATACCTCAGATAGAGCGCTAATTTCCAGAATCTATAAAGAACTCAAAAAACTCTACTCGAAGAATACAAATAATCCAATCAACAAATGGGCTAAGGAAATGAACAGACACTTCACAGAAGAAGATGTACAAGTAATCAACAGATATATGAAAAAATGTTCAACATCCCTAGTAATAAGGGAAATGCAAATCAAAACTACCCTAAGATTTCATCTCACCCCAATTAGAATGGCGATTATCAAGAATACAAGCAACAATAGGTGTTGGCGAGGATGTGGTGAAAAAGGAACACTCATACATTGCTGGTGGGGTTGCAAATTAGTGCAGCCACTCTGGAAAGCAGTGTGGAGATTCCTCAGAAAGCTTGGAATGGAAACACCATTTGACCCAGCTATCCCACTCTTTGGCCTATACCCAAAGGACTTAAAATCAGCATACTACAGAGATACAGCCACATCAATGTTCATTGCTGCTCAATGCACCATAGCCAGATTGTGGAACCAACCTAGATGCCCTTCAGTTGATGAATGGATAAAGAAACTGTGGCATATTTATATAATGGAATATTACTCCGCAATGAAGAATGATAAAATTATGGCATTTGTAGGCAAATGGTCGAAATTGGAGAATATCATGCTAAGTGAGATAAGCCAATCTCAAAAAACTAAAGGACGAATGATCTCGCTGATAAGCGGATGAGGACATATAATGGGGGGTGGGAGGGGTTAGCATTAGGTTTAGGGTTAGGTTTAGAGTTAGGCTATGGAAAGCGGCAAGAATGAAGGAAAGAAGGACTGTGTAGAGGGAAAAGAGGGGTGGGAGGGGTGGGGGGAGGGGAAAAATAAAATAAACATCATTACCCTATGTAAATGTAAAAAAAAAAAAATTACCTATTTCAAAAAAAAAAAAAAGTTCATGCCTATAGTCATATATATATATATATATATATATATATGTCATATATACGATATATATCCTATGTGTTAAGTGTTAAAAGAAATTGTATAAAATTATATCCATCACAAAACTAATTTACTCAAAATGTGAAGAATAGTATATTGTAGGGTATGGCATCAACTGTGACATTACCAACTCTACAATGAAGATAATCTCTATTGAGGGGCGACCAAAACTATCGCTGCCAGAACACTGGCAAGAGGCTAAAGTGGATACAAACTGTATTAAACACAGAGGCAGCAATGCTGCAGTTTTCTTGTCAACTTCCTGTGGCAGTGGCTCGGACTTCTCTGCATTACCCAGGCACCGGAACCCACGTATATTTCTGACTACTGTTATATCTTGGAGAAAGAACACCAGCAGGGTTTTGGGCAGGGGAGATTTTAATCATCTCAGGCTTGCTACTTGCACCCACGAAAGGAGGGCGCAGACGCCGTAGGTCCTCACACAGAGTGGCTCCAGGGAACTTGCCCTGATGGGACAGACTGACAGACAGCCAGAAGTCCCCGATCTCTGAGCATCCTGACCTGGTGGAGCAGGCACCCATCGCGAGTGACTTTAAAGGGCTTCAACCATGATGTGCGTCAACTGGCCCTTCTCTTCCCCACTGCGAACTCCAGTCTGCACCCTCCATGACTCTCTGCCCCCACCTTCAGACATCGGACTCTCTGTGCTCTGGGACACCTACCTCCCCCTGCCCTGCTCTTCCCTGGGCTTCCTCCTGTACTTCTGGGACAGTAGAGATTGTTCCTAAGAAATTCCTCCTTCTCACCAATTGTATAATAAAATTGATGTTCCAAAGATTGTTTTTTTTTTTTTTTTTTTTTTTTGCTTTGTTTTAAAAAGGCAGGTTACAACATGGAGAGAAATTTTAAAGAGGAAAAAAACAAAAACCAAACCAGAGAGGGGCCTTAGGGCAAAGGAAGAAGCCCAGTAACCAACCAGGTCAGGGCCAGGACAACAGGGCCTCCTGCCAATGTTCAGTGTAGTCAGAGACTTGGGCACCTTGAACCAGGGTAGATGGAGACTCTCCACTTGTCCTTAGTGTAGACAGATTCTCTCCTTGAGCCACTGTAGACCTGATTCCACTGCTTTGGCCAGAAAGAATCCCTTTCCCAGGCTGCGGGTCCTCCCTGAGGTTTGTGGTTCAGGGCGGGGGCCAGGGGGTGCTGGTGTTAGAGAAGACACATCTGGAAAGGTATTGGAGACTCCAGAGTGTTCTGTGGCATCATCTCCATAATCCCATGGGCAGGGAGGCATGGGGCGGGCCAGCGGGCAGGGGAGGGCCTGCCTGCAGCAGGGACTGGGGGCTTCACTGCATATCCCACAGCCTCTGAAACCAAAATCTCCTCCTGGTCACTGCTAAAGGTCATGGAGAGTGAGTACATGGGCTTTGGGCACTGGAGAGCTTAAACCTTCTCAGGCTTGCTACTTACCGGGAAGCCAAGTGAATATAAAGGAATAAAGTTCCTAATATGAAGAGCACCAACAAGATCTTCAGATATAGATGATATCCCTGGAGAATTCTACTACACTTATGAAGAAGAATTAAACACCCATTGTATACAAACATTTCCAGGAAGCAGAAGCACAGGGAAGCATCCCCAATGTGTTTTGTGGTGCTGGCAATACCCAGCCACCAAAGCAGAAAACATGCTGCCAGAATAAAACCATCAAAGAAACCCAAAACAGACAGACCAAAGTCCATCCTGAACACGGCCATAAATAGCCCTCTACAAGGCACTATATTGAAAAGCCAAGAAAGACACATGATGGTATGGATTCATGTAGAATAATTACATGGCAAAATTCAACACCTGTTGAAAAAGCTCTGAGACAGGTAGGACCAGGAAATGTTTGGGACTAAATTCTATCCCCCAAAGACACCTATAGGCTAAACCTCCCCAGCGAAGAATTAAGGTCTCTCTGGTCAGAAGTGGCATGGTTGGGATGTGATTACCAAAGACGGGACCCTGAGGGACCAGAGTAGGCTCAGGGTTCAGCGTGGCTTGCTTCCTCCGTATGAGGAGGCCAGGGCAAGTTTGGTTCAGTGCCACTTCAGTTGTTATACGACTACTTCTCTCCTGTTGGGTTATTGTTTGTAGTGAAACAGTTGAACTCCCTTGCCCCTCACTTTGGGTATGTCCTACAGATATTCCTTTGTGCTTCCAATGGGGGTTCTATTTCCCATGATATAGGAACAGCACCCTGATGGGAATCGGTGGCAGGGAGGCTTCCTGGGTGTAGAGAATGCTGCTACTGTGCCTCTCCAGCCCCACCCCCTCGGTCAGTGATGTCACAATGTTAATGTCCACACACCGTGTTGGATACCATAGAATAAAGTTGGGCTTTTCTGCTACGCTAGTCTCTTACATCTTGTAGAAAATAAAAGTAGCACTGGCTTTTATCATTGTCACAGGTTTGCTTTGCCAGAGATTTTTCTGTTTTCATCACACCTGAGGACCTGATCCAATGTCCTTCAGGTTGACTGAAGGACTCCCCTCACACAGGCACATCCAGTGGGGACCAACTCCACAAGGGCACGGTCAGGCCAGGTGGCTCCAACCACAGGGATGGGAGGTGACTTTAAGAGTGCTTCTCCAGCATGCCCAAGTTCATGGTTCACTCCCAGCAACACACACACACACACACACACACACACACACACACACAAGCACAAACACACACGAGTCTATTGGTCAAGCTGGGAACAAAGGCCTATGGCTGTGCGTTCATTAACTTCATCATCATTGTGGCCCAGACTCTGAACAAGAGAATCTTAGAGGAGAAAATGTTCACTTGGGCATCAAGGTTTCAGTGTTCTCAGTCCATTGATTGCTGACTCTATTGCTCTGGGCCCAAGTACAGGCAGCCCAAAGCTTCTCTCCTCAGGGCAGCAAAGAGGCAAAGGCAGAGGTAGAGAGATTTCGGTAAGGTTGGGGACATGACCCCAGTGAGTCTCAGCCCAAAGAAACCGACCATATCCCACCTGCCTAGAGCAACCAGCAAGTCAGTCCATTTAACCGAGGCTTGGCTGAAGGTCTCATTTCTCCTCAGCCAATCATTTCACCTATAAACATCCCTGCACTGGCTCCGGAGCCTGTGTGTATGTGGTGTGGGTGGGGCCACCACACACTGCAAGCATCACAGGCTACAATCCTCTCTACTCTGACTCCAAGGCAGGAGGATCACACATGGAAACCCGACTTGAGCAGCTGAGGGAGAGCTTGTCTGAAAGGAAATAAAAAATCTGTGTAAGTACCTGAGTGATAGAGCACTTGCCTGACACACCCGAGGCCCTGGCTTCAATGGCCAGTATGTCAAAAAAACCAAACAACACAAAACAAAACCAACCCAAAGCAGGGCTTGAGAGAATGAGTTCAAGCCTCCTGCCCCTCCCATCCTGCAAGGACACAGCAACAAGGTGCCTTGAGGGGACTCCCCAGTCTCCAGAACCCTGGGAATTTGACTTGTATTGTGAATAAATGGCACAGCCCAAGGTTCTTTGTTACAGATCAGGAAGGGACCCAGGTATCTAGGAAGGCCTGCATTTCCTCCCTGTTCGGGAAGGACACGTTTGCTGGTTCTAGGATTCTCAGCTCGGGTATTTTAGCCTTTCTTACCTTGACCCTCTAAGCCACTGCTTTTGGCGAGCCAGGGTTTCTAGAGTGAAATCCGGTGGGAACCTTTGTGGGGAGAGGCTGATGAACGCTCCCTCCCTCTCAACGGGTGTTAATGCCAAGCCCTAGAGCATCTGAGGGGACAGAACACTATGGGGTAGCATCACCATACGAGCAAAGCGCTACCATGCCTTGGATGCCAAGCATTGAGTCGGAAGAAGTAGGAATTGAATGACCACTTTGCGTGTAGAGATATGGCAGTCTGTAAGAGCCCCAAGTGATTAGGGATTCTCATCAGACTCCAAGTAAAAAGACCACTGGAGGACGCCACAGGTTTTAATCTCTAAATGTTGAACTATCATTCTCCATAACTCCCTGAAAGAAAATTGCCTCCGGGATCCTTTCTTATTCTTATGATGACAGTGGCAAAGATCCTGGAGGCCCCAAAGTGAGAAGGCCAGTAGGGGCTGTGCCCATGTGTGACTGGGTCATCTCATGTTCTGACCTCACAAGCAGCTACAGTGATGCGCTGTCCCACCGCGGCCATATAAGCGGTGGCTGCGCTGGGCTCTTTGTCCATAAGTACAGGAAGCTCTTGGAGGTGACCTGTCGGACTCCCAGATAGTTAGTGCTTTTGGTGGTTGGTGGCTGGTGGTTGGTGGTTGGTGGCTGGTGGTTGGTGGTTGGGGTTTTTTGGCTTTTGGTTTTTGATTTGGGCTTTGGTTTGTTTGTTTTGTCTTTTGTCTTTTGTTGTTGGTTTTGGTGTTTTGTTTGGGTTTGTTATTTTTTTTTTAGCTAGCGTCCTTCGTCAGTGTTCCAGCTTTAGGATGCTTGGCAGTCAGAGTAGACAGCATAGAGTAGAGCCACAGGGGCCCAGCTCCTGCTACGAGGCGGCCCTCATGGACCACTACCAGGTCTTGAGGGAGCTTGGGCAGGGGGGCTCCAGCCAGGTGGTCCTGACCCACCATCTCCTCACCGGGGCAGAGGTGGCGGTGAAAGTCGTGCCCAAGATGGAGGAGCTCCAGCATGTCTTGTGTGAACCGCAGAGGTTAATGGCCCTGGAACACCTGAACCAGATCCAGCTCTTCCAGGTCATGGAGACCCCACGGAACATGTACTTGGTCATGGAGCGCGCAGGTGGGGGTGATCTGACCTCTTGCATCCGGTGTGCGGTGGCCTGAAAGAGGGGAAGGCCCGCAGGGTGTTCTGGCAGGTTGTGTGTGCCGTGCGCCACTGCCACAACAGGGGCATCCCACACCTGGACCTGAAGCCCGAAAACCTGGTGCTGGACGCCGAGGGCCGCAACGTGAAGCTCATCGACTTTGGCCTGAGCCTCACCTTCACGCCCGGGCAGAGGCTCAGCACCTTTTGTGGCACAGTCCCATACTGGGCCCAGGAGCGGGTGCGGCAACAAGAATTCGAGGGGCCCTCGGCAGACGTCTGGAGCCTGGGAGTCGTGCTCTTTGAACTGCTCACGGGGAGACTACCGTTTCGGGAGTGCACCGACAAGGGCCTGCGGAAGCAGATCCTGCGGGCCCACTACTCCTTCCCCAGGGGCCTTTCTGCCGAGGCCCGCAGCCTCATCCAGCGCATGCTGACTGTGGACCCGGCCCAGAGACCCAGCCTCGAGCAGGTAATGGGCTACCCGTGGCTGAACCAGGGCCAGCAGCCTCTACCCAGCCCTGGCAGCCAGCCATGCCCCAAACGCCCTGACCCCGCATCCTGACCATCATGCTGGACATGGGCTTCGACCCCTACGAAGCCTGGGTGTCCCTGGACAAGCGGAAGTTGGACAAGGCAGCAGCTACCTACCGCCTCCTCCAGGACCAAGGACACCAGGGGGCGGGCCACGAGCTCCAGGCCAGGCCTCTGTGCCATCCCGTGGTCACGCCTCTCCAGGCTCCCACAGATGCCCCGGTTGCCCGCGCCAACAAGTGTGCCAGCCAGCCTGCCCTTCCCATGCCTGGCGAGCAGCAGCAGCCTGCGGAGGCCAGGTTGGCGGGGCAGGAGGGCGCTGCCAGTGCCAGCGGGCCCGCCATCCCCTCTGAGCTTCTTCCATGTGCACTCGGCCCCGCCCAGCCCAGCCTGCTGGAGAGGCCCTGTGGCCCGCAGGCCCCAGCACCCCAGGCCCAGCCTCAGAAGGCGGGTGGCAGAAGGCCCCAGCTCGTCCTCCCAGGGTTCCTCCTCAGGTGGGTCCTCGGACAGCCACAGGGGCTGGAGGCGGGTCATTGGGAGGATCACCACGTGCCTTCGAAAACTCTGCTGCTGTGTGCCCTGCTTTTGCTGGCCCGCCTCTGCAAGGAGAGTGGCACCCATGCAAGGAGGCCATGGACCCCGTAGGTCCCTACACAGAGTGGCTCCAGGGAACGTGCCCTGATGGGACAGGCAAACCAACAGACAGCAAGAAGTCCCCGAGCTCCAAGCATCCGAACCTGGTGAGCCCACACCCGCCCCAAGTGAACGCCAAGCGCTTCAACCATGATGTGGGTCAACTGGCCCCGGGCTTCCCCGCCATGGACTCCAGTCTGCATCATCCAGGACTCTCTGCCCCCACCTACAGACATCAGAGACTCTGTCCCCTGGGAAACTTCCCCCTGTCCTGCTCTTCCAGGGCCTTCCTCCTGGGCTTCTTGGACAGCAGATAATATTCTTAATAAATTTCTTTTTCTCACCAATTGTATAATAATATTGATTGTTCCAAAGAGTGGAAAAAACAGGTCAGCAGGAACAAAACCCAGAAATTTCTAAGTGGCTAAGTTTAATCTGCACTTCTGCTTCATTGTGCCTGAACTGTAGGTGTATGGGACTCCATTGTGCTCATGTCCTAATTTTTGTTTGAAATATTTTTAATTATACAAAGGGAATGTGTCATACTTTGCTGTCTGCTGCTATAACTGATTGTCACACACTTGGTCATCTAGGGAAGAACACAGATGTCTTTAGCTCACAGTTCTTTGAACTGGGAAGTCCAAGTTGCAGGAACTGGTACTTGGTGAGGGCCATTTTGCTGTGAGTGTCTTCTCATGAGGAGCGCAGTAGCCTGCTAGTTCACTTCTCTGCCTTCTCTTACAAATTCACTAAGCCATCACAGAGCCCTCATGAACCCCCTCATGAACTCATCAATTTCTGATCACCTAGTCCTAATCTCCTCCTAAATGTCTCACTTCCAAATACCATCAACAAAGGAATTCAGGAATTAAGTTTCCAATATATGAACTTTGGGGACACATTCACACCATAGCAGAGGGGATGTGGTAGTAATTTACAAACAGGCCACTGGGAAGGAATTAGGCCAAATATCTTTGTGTTCCTTCCTTGAGTTAATAAGTAGATTTCTCAACAAGGGGAAAAGAGGTAGAATGAGGAGGTGGAGGAAGAAGATGGAGGAGGGCGGGGTGGGAGGAAAGATGAGGCCAACTCCTCTTCTGGTGTGTACTGATCTCCAGGATTGTATCTTTAGAGGTAAAGGCAGGGCCAGGACAATGCGCATAGACCACTGGAGCACACAAAAGGAATGTTTGTGTAAATCCTCCTTCCTCTAGAATACCAAAGAAACCACAGTTGCCTGAGAGGAGAGAAACTGGCGGCTGGGGCCAAGTTAGAAGGAAACTTATTCCATATACTTTTTTGTACCTTTTGAACTTTGGATAATATGCCTGTATTACCTATTCAAACAATGAAGTGCTAAAGGAAAAAAGAAAACTGACAAAAAAAGTCATGCCTGTATCCCTCAATTTAAAATAGGGCCTCTGTAGTCGGAGCAGGTGTTAAGCTGTGAAGGAGCATAGGCTGTGTGTGTGGGGGGTCTACCTCATTTAAACCTCTCTTCTTCTGGACCCACATCCCCCAGAGTATGTGTAAGGCACAGGCACAGGTGGTCCCACAGGACCCTTGCTGTGGTCACTGACCACACCAGCTCCATGGTGGCCAGGGGTACCCAGATTTATATCACATTTAGTGTTTCTTCTTCTGTTTTTTTTTTTTTTTTTTAATTTAAGATTTGCAGCAAAATATACATAACATAAAATTTACCATCTTAACCATTTTTAAGTGTACAGTTCAGTTGTGAAGTACATTCACTGTGTTGTACAACCAATCTCCAGAACTCTTCCTCTGGCAAATATAAAACTCTGTACCCATGAAATAACCTGAATCTTCTGCCCCTATGGATTAAGCTACTCTAGGTTCCTCACATAAGTGAAATCATCCAGAATTTGTCTTTTTGTAACTAGGAATTCATTGTGATATATTCATAAATGCACACAGTACAATTTGTTCAAGTTCATTCTGCAGTTCCTCCCCTTCTCCATCCCTTCTCCCTCCTCCTAGATCCACTTTGTGTGGTGAAAAGGATAAACAAAAACAAACACTACTGAAAGTAATCTAGCTAGTGAACTATTCACCTAGAAAGCTAGAATATTTCTTCGTTTTAGTTAACAATAAAAAACAATCTCTGCTGCAGAATAATAGTAATGATATTGATTTCTATACTCAACTTCAGTGAGTGTTGGAGGCAGACAGCCTGTTCTCAAGCTTTACTTGCTGACTTCTAAAATTTTAAAACCTCTGCCTATCAGATAATAGTCAAAGTAGATTGTTTACTTCCTTTGTGGTACAGCAATCAGCCCAAAAGGATTCTACTCAAAAACTTAGAAACCCTGAGATGTGTGGAAGCTGATTTGTGCGTGTGTGTGTGTGTGTGTGTGTGTGTGTGCATGTGTGTGTGTGGTGCATGTGTGGCATGGTGTGTTAGTGAGCTGACACTGGAGCTTTTCACTATGGGAGTGATAGAGTGATAGGCTTGTTATTCTGGAAATCACCATTATGTTTCCTTTTCTTGTTTCTTAATATATTGCACATGCAAATATTTTATACAATGCTCTACTTTTTTTAAAGTCATGGTAACATTAAATGACAGATATTTCCTGTGCCTGAGGGTTGATGAACTATTTAGCTGATAAGGAGCAATGTTTGAAGCTGAAAGTACTTATTCCCTGCACTTTCAGTTGTTTTCAATGTGCAAATATCTAATTTTTCAAAAGCTTCATAGATGTGCAGATATTGCAAGTATTCTTTGCATATGTCTGCAAAAGATCAGTTTTGTTGTACCATTCCTAAAATTCAGATTTTAGTTACATATAATATTTTCTTGCCATTAATTTCATTCTCTTAGAATAATAAAAATATGCATATTCTCTTATATATTCTCCCAAAACTGCTGTCAAATACTCCATATATAATATATAAATTCTATACTGTTTAACATTGTTATATATCATATGTATGTCAATAATTTTGTATATTATTTCTTATTGGTTTTAGTATATAAAATTACCTTATCCTATGTGGGTGAATTATACAAGTTTTAAGTAAATAATAAAAATTTATTTGTTTATGTTTACCTTAACTTATAGAAATAATTCAAGTATTAATACTTTTATAACTTTAAAAATTTATGTTTACATGCTTTAATATTACTTTCAAATTCCAATTTTCTTTGATTCATTTACTGAGAATTTAATATAATTGAATAATAAAATTTTATATTATTAGTTATTTGAATTTAAAAGAAATAAAATTATCTTCTGTGCAATTTTTCTGCTTAAAACAGTATATTGAAGAATACAACTGAATGAATAAAATCAACACCCCTAACAATTTCTAAAATTAGCAAGTCTTTAAAGTCTATGTGTAGATCAGGATTACAATTAATAAATAAAAATAATACAATATATATTGATCAAATCTTTGTAGAAAGCATGCATAAATGATTTCATGATTCTCTGTATGTCACTTATAACCCTGTCCTAATTCTTTACTGCCTATTTGTAGTATGACTATTTGTTATCCTTGATGTGTGATTCTTTTTTTTTAAATGTATGTATTAGTTGTAGGTGACACAATACCTTTATTTTTTTATGTGGTGCTGAGTATGGAACCCACAGTCTAACGCATGCGCGGTGACCTCTCCACCACTGAACCACAACTCCAGCCTGTAATTCTTATGTATACTATATGTGTTAAGTTAAACTGCATTTTGAATGCCACTTGTTACTATCAGTGTGTACCCAGTAAAGGCTGCTTAATCAAAAGCCTTTATGAGAAACAATGCATTGGCCTTGGAGAGGCAGGACCCCCTACATCAGCAAAGTTCTGAGTGTCAAGAGAGAAGTAACACCAATGACAAGAGAGCCTTGACACAAACCCCAGGTTGCACCGCTGCTGCCTATAATGCTATTCTACCAGGGGAAACTTCTTTTATTATAGCTTTCTTTTATTTCCAACCTTCATTATTATGCTGGCAGTTATTTCCTTCTAGGATTTTATAGTACTGATCTGTAAAGTTTCGATACAAGGAAACAAGAATAATTTTTAGTCAATATTTCTCAATTTTAAGATGATATTCTGCAACTATATGATAATGGTTATAGAGTGATTTAAATGGCACTCAGTAAATGTGTCTCCTTCTTAAGTGACTTTAGAAGAACTATTTTCCTATAAAACTCTCATTAACTGCCTTAGAGAAACATCTTGAATGACAAAAAGGGGGGATTATAAAACTGTCACTCTGCAGTCCTATTAGCATCTGTGTTTTTTCCATTTTCCTGTTATTCCTAAGTATCATGATTTCAATATGAATGCTCAAGTATCACATTCCTCATCATTCTCTACCTGATCTTCCAAGTAAGAATCAATATTATTTCAATTGACTTCACCAGAAAATTACATTACAACATAATATAATTTGCCTTGAATTACATCCTCTTGTGAACCTTTACTTTAGATAAACTGATAGGACATTTTACACTTTGTCCCTTTCCCATCTCCTCACTGGGCTACTTAGCTCAGTGGTTAGAAGTGGTAGATGTGCCCTAAAATGATGTTAATTCAATAAGTGGAATTATTTTATCACTGGAATCATAAGGTAGAAGGAGTTCGACAGGATTGAACAGTACTTTGGATTTTTGATTCAATTTGTTTTATAAACGCACACCTTAAATATCATAAAAAATATTCCAAACCACTTTATAAACACCTTTAATTCAGTGAATGCCATCAAGTCTGCACCAAAGGAACATCAGTGCTGAGCTAAAGTGGAATAGAATTTCAGCATAAATGATCAGGGTAGTGCAATGAAAGAGAAATCTCAGGGTTTTGAAAATCTAAATTATAATTATGGCTCTGACATAAATGATTCTTATGGTCATGTATGTCTATATCCTGGTATTCCATATAGTTTATCATTTTGCCTTTTTTTTAATGTCCAATGATGTTTGTACGATGCTTATACTCTAGAGTTTTCACCTCTATCATATGAATAAATAGGAAGGAGGAAAATAATTGCTTGTCTCTCCTTTCCCAAGAGTCCCAGAGGCCAGAAAATAAAAAGTCTCTTTTGAGATTAGCGAAGGTACTCACTATTAAGATTAGTGCTTTCTGATTCAAGTGTCTAGTCTTGGCTAGTGATAGGGCAGGTCAGTCCCTGTCAACCATTTGAAGTGCAAGCAGTTGTACTATGTGCTAGTGTTCATAATATTTAAAAGCCATCAGGTCACTTTTTGGCAGGGTCAGTGGCAACATAACAATTACAAGTAGGAATAAATAAAATGTGTGAGTGAAATTAAGATTAAACCATGTTTTTCTAGAATATGGTCTGAATGGTTTTGCTATAGTTCTACCAATTTTTGTACATTAAGAACCTCAACTCTGTTCATTTTCTATTTTTTTAAAACTTTTTAAATTCATTTTTTAAAATTTATCTTTTAATTTTTTACAGACTGCATTTTGATTTATTGTACACAAATGGGGTACATCCATTTTCTTGTTTGATGACCCTATACTACTTTGTTTTTGTTTCACTTGAACTTTTAAAAATGAGCATTTATTTTAGATTTAGATCTACAAAAAGTTTGCAAATATAGTAGAGAAAGTTTTCATATGTCCCAAATCCAGTGTCTCCTATTATGAACAGCCTATATTAGTATATTTGTCACAATTATGAACCAATGTTGATACATATTTTTAACTAAAATCCAGACTTTTAGATTTTATTAATTTTTAAATAATGTCCTTCATCTTTTCCAAGATCCAATCTGGACCAGTGTAAGGTATTTGTTATCATTTCTCTTTTCTTGACTGTGACAATCTCTCAGACTTATTTTTTTTATAACCTTGACGATTTTGAAGAGTACTGATATTCTATAAAATGTTCATATTAACATCTATTTTTTTCTTATGATTATATTGGGGTTGCAAGTTTATGAGAAGAAGAATACACCACCAGAATCAAACATTTATCAAAGATTTCTGATTTCTTAAATTGGAAAATGATAGCAAAAGCCAAGATTTAGGCTGGGCATGATAGTGCATGCCTGTAATCCCAGTAACTCAGGTGACTGAGGCAGGAGGATTGAAAATTCAAGGCCAGCCTTAGCAATTTAGTGAGATCCTATCTAAAAATTAAAAAATAAATAAATAAATAAAAAATAAAAATGACTGAGAATGTAGCTCAGTAGCAAAGTACCCCTGGTTACATCCTCAGTATCAAAATAAAACAAGATCTAGATGCTAGGTATGTTCATTGTGTCTGCAATGTCATTGCTTCTAGGCTTCTTCAGAGGATGCAGCAAGGAAACTAAACCACAGACATACACATATCTATAAATACTCGTAAGTATAGATTGCAGATATTTGTGTGTGTGTGTGTGTGTGTGTGTGTGTGTGTGTGTGTGTGTGTGTTTTCCCCTAAGGAGTAATCTTCTGGATAGTAGTAAAGTGGAAAGTGCTGTGGTTATATTTCAGTCCTTCCTCTACTACAATCATACAAATAATTTTATTAACCTGCTAGTTTTCATAAATGGAAACTTTCTTAGATCATCAGTGTGCAAACTTGATGTATCCACCAGAAATAAAATCCATGGATATTTGTATGACTCCTAACACTGTGACTCAAGGAGATTTTTTTATTTTTATTCTAGTCTACTAGCATTAGCTTTCATGCTAGTTCACCAGTAGCAGTCTCCAGCAATTCATTTTAAAATTCAACCATTGAAGTGTTCTTACAGTAAGTGGCTTCATAAGCTTCTGACCCATATAAGCAGATCTTGCCTGTGTCTTCCTGGATTACCAGACTCTCTGGATTTTGTTTAGAGTGGTTTGCCCTGCAACCTCAGTAGTTTGATGGGCATTGATTTACATGTTGTCAGGATTTTTCTTATTGTAAGAAAGGGGAGATGAATTCAAAGATAAAATCAGAGTTCAGAAATCTCTTTAACCATTAAAATGTATCTTTTCATAAAAAGAACTAAAATGTGAAAGTGCTGAGTGTCTTCTTTCCTAAGACAGTTAAAATCAAAATGAGAAAACATAAATCAAAAGATAGAATACCAGCATCCATGCTAAAGTAATATTATTTTATTAAGACTGTATTCAGAACATTTATTTAATTGAGTCTGTATAAAAAGTATGTTTTAATATCATTTGGTAAAGAAAGACTTTTTGTTTAGATCATAAGATGTTCTAAATTACTTTCACTGATTTTTATTTCAAATGAAATAGCAACATGTAATTCATGGACTCTATTAGCAGATATAAAGTTTACAAAGTTTTAACTATTTACATCAGTTCATCATAGCCTTAAAACACGAATTTAGTTAGTACCAATAATGATAAGACTTTTTTTCTCTCCAGACAATTTATGAACTCAAAGTAAAAATTCGAAAGTTCATTCCTGTGAAGGCAAAATATTACACATTGTTGTTAGTACTTTTGAAAATTTGGTCAAATTTTCAACATTGGTAACACATTTTTCTGTAATTCAGTGTTAAGAAGGATAAACAAATTTGGTGAAGCATGGCAGTATCTTAAAAAATACTTTCACTAAATCGAGAAACTAATGAATTAGAAGTATGCTAGGAACTTACCGTGAGATATAATTCAAAAGTGTATCCAGATAAGTTGTGATTATTAACAACATAATAGTCACACATTTGCATACTTTTTATATACATGTAGTGTAATTGAACTAAAAAATTTTGTGAAAAACTGAATTGGATCCATAAAAGGATTTTTTTTTTTTTTTTTTTTTTTTTTTTTTTTTGCGGTGCTAGAGAGTGAACCCAGGGCATGGTGCTTGCAAAGCAAGTGCTCCACCAACTCCAGCCCAATAAAAACATTTTATAGCATGGCATCTTGTGTTTTCTTTGATGGTTACTATGAATTTAATTTTAGAAATGTAAACTACCGAAAAATCATCCTTGATAAATTAACCTACAATAAGATACTGAAATATGTTATAAATGTTTCCTGTAAACTTTAGATGCCTTTTGGTTGAAATCAATACAAAATATCTAATCAGAATAAGTAATTAATAAGTAAAATTTCAGGTTTTGAAGCTTTCAGAAAAATCAAAAACAAACATATTAAAAAGAAATTGAAATATATCTATGAAATCAATAGAACTGAACAAATTACATTATGAATACTCAAGTTTGAAACAAAATTATGATGTTCTAAAAATGTTTTTTGAAATCTTTCAAGTTGAAGTTAGATTCTTTTGATAAAAGTACGTATATTCAGTTATATAAATTTATATTCTATACCCAAATGAATTAGAAATTAAGAAGTCCTGTGATTCAGCAGCAGCTACATTATGGGTAATATTAAATATTTGTAGTGAGTGTTATATATAAATGAACAAAGTAATTAATTGGACTTCAAACCTATTTCCAACTGAAGGATTTAAAACTTTGTGGGTTTGTCAAAAAGCAATATTTTCCACAGTAAGAAGATTAACTTCACTGCAGCTTTGATGATTCAGCACTAAAGGACAAAATAAATTTCCAGCCCATGTCTGCACTTATTTTTCCAAAAGGGGAAAGAAGAAATGTGAATTTAGAGGGAAATTTCTCCTACTGCACCCTGTTCACTTGTAAAGTCAAATATTCAAACATCCCAACTTTGGGGTGCCTCTGAAAACTTAAAGTAGAAGAATTATTGGCAGATAGGCCAAAGGCATAGGGATGTAGAATTGAAGTGCACCATCCATTTGAAATGCAATGAACAGCATGATGGTGATGAATAATGATAGCCACTCAGTCAGCACTAGCCACTTGGCTGAAAGGCAAATTGGGATGCAAGACAAACTAGAGGCAGACCATCAAAATAAATAAGTAAAAAGAAAGGACATTAAAAGGCAATGGATTATAAGGATGAAGGCTTGTAATAAATGATGAGGTCTGTGATAAATTAAAGTTGCTTATGCTTGTTAGTATTCCAGAGAGGAAAACTGATTGGAAAACTCAGCACCATCACCTATTCAATACCAGTCTTCAAGGTCCTAAAGTTTTAAATGAATTTTTCTATGAGAAGTCCAAAATCAAACTTAGGCAATAGCAGAGGATATAGATCAATGTCTCTTTTCAGTTATTCTTCAGATACCCATGGAGGTCAATTGTCAAAAGGAAGGTTTTTGTTTGAGAAAATTAGAGTGAAATGTGGTTATAGCTTAGTAGTAAGAGTTAGATTTCACAAATCTTCTCAGACGAAGTTTACCTTTAATGATGTATACATTGTTGACTCCAAACTTTTATGCTTTCTACCCGCCCTGATCTCAAAGTTTTAAATATGTTTTATAAGATACATCAGAAGGTGTGTCATTTCATTCTTTAAGTTTTTCAGTGAGGTGATAAGTCAACTACTAACTAAACTGCCTTATTTGTATTGTAGTCCCTCTTATCCATGGTTTAACTTTCCTCAGTTTCAGTTCTTTGCAGACAACCATAGTCTATGATTATTAATGGAAAATTCCAGAAATAAAAAAATTAATGTTTTAAATTGCCATCTGACGGGTATGATGGTATCTCTTGTCACCCCCTCTGTCCCTCCTAAGACATAAACCATTCCTTTGCTGAGCATATTTACTCCCTGTGTTCCACCCACCTTGTTGCAGTTAAGAGAAAAGATACCATATTCATGTAACTTTAATTACAATATTACAGTATGATTGTATTTTATTACTGTGGTTAATCTTGTACTGGGCCTAATTTATGAATTAAACCTTATCCTAGGCATGCAATCCCTTATCAGAGTTATAACTCTGATAAGATTTCAGATAATATAGCAACTTGGGATTAATTATATTATTCTTAATAACAAAAAGAGCTCAGAGACATTATTGCAAACGACACAGCAACCAACATTCAAATATGGAGCAATATTTGAAATTAAATGCAGAGGTATTATCTTTATAGAATACAAAATAATATTCTATTTCTAGTGGAAAACGGAAAAGAATTAGACAAGGTATAAATATCTTGGCTAGATGAGGTTATTAGGAGACATTTGAGGTAGGAATTTGGGTGCTAGAATGACTAAAGTGATTTTCTGAGACTAAGGCTTATAGAGGTTTTGGTGAGGAGTAAAGTTGCTCTATCTATAGATACCTCAAAATCACATTCATGACTCCAGTCAAGAAGGCTCAGGTAGAAACTTCAGTTTCAATTGCAGCAGAAAAGTACAGTTTGAATGAGAGAAAAATCTTAATAAGGAATTTGACAAAGCCTATAGCACCATGTACAGAAACTACCAGGGTTTGCCTCAGGTAACCTTCTATACTTCAAAAGAGACTCTCCACACTGTAGGCACATAGAAGGCAGACACTTGCAGTGGGAAAAAAGGTTGGTTCTATATTGGTCCAAAATGGGCACACAGATGAAAGGATAAGCAAGTCTGTAGAAGGAATTCATTGGATAAGGATTAAGTGCAATTATCCACATCATGTGAGATGATGGATAATATGAATTTTTAAAAAATAACACGATAAACTTAAATCAAGATAAAGAGACAAAAACTACAAGCAAAAATCAATGTGTTTATTAGATTTTTTTTTTTTTACTGAAAGAAGAAAATATATCTTCAATGTTAAAATGTTATTTATTTAGGCTTTGCTTCTTTATTTATTAAAGCTATGAGTGGACATTTAAATTTTACTATAACTCTGATAAGGGATTGTATACAACTTACCCAGGGTTCGTAATATCCCCAAACCTTGTTTTCTCTGACTTCTTCTCCGTCTCCATTGACCAGGGCTTCTAAAGTTCCTACTGTGTCTTCAAAATGAGCTCCCCCAATTCTGCCACTACTGACTACCTTAAAAAATGTAATCTCAACAAAGTGATTTTCTTAGGTATTTTTAACTTTATATGATCCATTATGAGTATTTACATGCTTTCTATATTTTGTATCACTGTAAAACAAAATTGTTTTTCAACCGATTATTCCCTAACCAAAATTAATGCCTTTGTCAGAAACAAATACTTTGCTCTTTTGAAAATTATTTTCATTATAGAGGACTTGATAAATAGTTTTAGAGAGACTCAAAACCAAGAACAACAATCATAGCAAATAGAAACACACCAATAGAGAGCATCTTCTTTTTAAGCACTGGTTCTTGACCCAAAAATTTTGCATTGAGTGTGTCGGTCCCAAAGGAAACATGCTGCAAAACACAAAACTATTTTGGTGAAACATTGTGTATCAGCACTGGTCCTTTAAACCCCATGAAAGCTGACAAAAAGATGTTGTGTGGGAGTGTGAAGGGTAGTGCTATGGTGCATCTCTTGACTAATCTCTATTAACTCCCTAGTGTTGCCCTTTACTCCCTCATATTTTGGTTTACTGAGCTACACAGGAAGAAGCATTCATGAACCAAAGAGGTTTTTCTCATTTTCATCCATACTGATTCATTCACACCTCAGAAAACCTGGGAAGTTGTGGATTCTGGTTCTCTTTGCATGGCTGTTAAGGACTAACTAGGCCAAATTTAACAGAAGAATACTGTGATCTCATTCTAACTACCGATTACTTCTAGAGTTCTATTTCTCTCAATTTTGTAACATTTGAATTGTAGGCTTGGTCTGAGCTCAGAATGGAAACAAGATGACAAAGAAAACACATGGAAAAAATTTTTATAGAATCATTTATGTGATAAGAATTATTTGTCCATAATATTTTAATTCTCTGTAGTCTTTAAACATACATTGTTTACATGTTCATTTTTAATCTACCTTACTTGATACTCAAAATATCCAACTAAACCATTATTACTCACAGAGAAGAAAACAAAGACTCTGAAATGTTGAACAATTTCCCTATAATTATGCAGGAGGGCAAGGCACAAGACTTAAATTTAATAAAGTCTTTCCCAAAAAATATTCTTTCCAGTGAACTCTTGCCCCTCAGAATGTTGTACTCAATCATGTGCTTGTTACACATTTCATTATCTTTTGTTCTCTACACATGCTTAATTCAACCAGTTCTTTAATTAGAGCTCAAACCCTCTTTGTCAAGAGACTTAAATATTCCTGCACATTTTCTTCTATAGATATCACAAATAAAAACTATCTTCTTTCTTCTTTTAAACCACTGTAGGATTTATCATGTGCATACCTTTTGTGCAATCATATAATATTCTACATTGTTATACTTTTTCATGTTTTTTATCCCTCTTCAATGGGCTTGTAAATACCTTTGGTCTAGAGCTGTGTATCAATCAACAGATCATCACCGAGACATTTCCATGACTAAGACATTGTAAACGGTGAAATGGTAGGTAGATAGAATCATCTGAGCAATAAATAAATGAAAGTCTCAAAAGATAGAGAACATGTCTCCCTATACAATTGCTACAATAATTTTAAATAACAGAGCAACAAGACTCACAGCTGTAACAGTAAGCCTCTATTCTCACATTCATTAGTGTGTGAATTGATGGTACCTCAGCTTTAGCTTATGGCTCAGCTCAGAGTGGTATTAATATGGGTTAATACCTATGCCTCATTGTGTGACCAAGATCAAAGGAGCTCTGTGTAGAGAATTACTTCTCTTATGACTTCAACCATCACGTTTGACATTGTATAGAAATTCTTTATTAACAACTTCCTTTCCTTAAATTACAAAATAATTTTAGTAATAACTACAGGATAATTATTATTTTGTTCATTTGCCCTTGATTTTAAACAACATTTTTTAAAGAATAATGTACTTAAAATTTAAAGGTATTCAGACTTTACAAAACCTTTCATAGTAGATGAAAAATGAGCATTTGCCCCTCAGAATTTGCATTTTAATTTTTAAAAAATTTGAATGCAAATCAAGCTGTAAGTGACAAAAGTAAAGTAACTCAAGTTCTTTATCTACATTTTTATAATCACTGTGAAACTATTATTATTTATGTAAACCCGCTGGTTAGAAGCAGGATTATGTAATGACACATAGGGTTGGAAACTTAAACTGCTTCTGAAGTGAGGTTGAATAATTGTAGAAAATTATGAATTTATTTTCAAATTAAATGTATATAGCTTAATCTGCTCTGCTGATGGCTGACTATAACTGCAGTAACTATTTAGAAACTTAGACCAACAGATTTAGGAGCATATTTCATTCTTGAAAAACATCTCTCTGCTTCTGCGGCTATAAACGTACACTAGATACCTGAAATTTAAATAATCAGAGTTGCCACAGGGTCTCATTTCAAACTTCTGTTCTCATATCCACT
The DNA here is from genome assembly GCF_902686445.1 of Sciurus carolinensis. NCBI lineage: Eukaryota > Metazoa > Chordata > Mammalia > Rodentia > Sciuridae > Sciurus > Sciurus carolinensis. The sequence continues at coordinate 87,918,493 of NC_062222.1, forward strand.
ACCATCAAATTACTCAAAACAGATCATGTGTTCAAGCCCAAAGTCAGAGGGTGGGAAAATACACTTCTACCATGATTAGGTCATGTCACAGGTGTAAGGAATGAGGAATCCAGACCAGTGTTTCAATCCACTACAATAAGTAATAAGTAATATAGTTTGTGACAAAGATATTTAGATAGCAGAAAAAAAGTAATTATGATGCAGAAAAGATTTCTTAGTTTAGGAAAATACAAATAATGATGTAAGTCTGTCATCCTTGAATATTTTCTGAGGATACATTCACTAGAGGGACTTTTGATAGACACAATGTATAATGTTTATAAAATAATATACAAGATATACAAAGTAAATTGTACCTCTTTCTGTGGATCTCTTTTACTCAATCATATACTCTGGAATAGACTTTGGTACAGTATACAAAATTGTGAAAAAAAATCCAGAAAGTTATTAACTACATTAAGATCCTATTACAGTGCTAATTAACTCTTATTAAAGAATAACATCGGTCTTGTAACAAAGTCCTTTCCTCTCATTATTTTATGATGACTGTTATGCTATGTTTTGAATAACAATGAAAGAGAATGGAACCAAAATGCAGAGTTTGTGGTTTATTCAATCAATGGAAAACAAACCAGAAATAAGTATTAATTTTATCAGAAAATTTAAAAATTCTGACCCTTTATATTTGTTGAAAGGAAGTATTTCAAATTTTATTTTTAGAACATATAAAACTTTGTATTTTTAATGAATGTCTCATATTTATAAAAATACATATATTTATCAATCTTAATTATTTATTATGAAGGATGTATAAAATAACCAGTTGAAATATGTAAACATTCCAGGTTCAATTCTTAATTATCATGGTTTTAAGCATTTGTATTCCTTTTCAGCATCCTCTACCTGATGCTTCCCTCAAAGTCTATATCAGAAGGACCACCTACTTGTATCTGGCATTTTACATCAAATTTTGGAAAATTTTCATCAGTTTCTAACTAAAATTCCCACTGTAAGTTATCTCTTCATTAGGGGTATTTTTAAAGAGAAAAATTTAACTGTTAGTTTTAAATTTTATTTTCCAGAGAGGACAGTACAGAATGCTCAAACCTTAATAAGACATAAGTTTCCTTCTCTGCTGCTCATGTTTGGATTCTTCTTTGTCACTCTCTGACTTCTGCTATGATTACCAAATGACTTCAAATAATGATAACTTTTTGGATGAGGGCAGGATTTGGCAATCTGTGAAGCAGATTCACTGTGTACTGTTATTATTTCAGCCCAAATATAAATACAAATTGGTCTGTAATTTGTATTATTTGCATGAATTCTGAGAGACAGGAAATTCATACACACAAGTTGCATGAAGTTTATTTACTGCTTATGTATGGGTAGCAAGGGAAAACAGAAGTCTTGGGTTCATGATCAGTAATCCCCCAAGAATTACTCTCTGGAGAGCTGCCTGGGGCAGATGGAGTGGGTCTGTTTTTGCTCCAATTGTACCATAGCTGAGGGACCCAGGAAAGCAGTCTTCCCTGGGTTTTGTGTCCCAGGAGCTACAGGTACACTGGCTTAAATCACTGGAGGACATCCTGCTTCAGGAAGGACTGTAACAGAGCCCAGGATGTTCTAGTCAGTTCCTGCTTATCTCAGAATACTGCATTTCCAGCATATTCTACAGTTATTCTTAGAACTACAAGTGAGAAAGAGGGTCCAAGGCCACCTGGAGAAATATTCTGTGACATCCATTGTAAGCCACATCTGAAGGAAATCATCTCCTTCACAGAAGTCAAGAAGTCTGAAAAATATCTAGCTTAGTCCCCAAATGGCTAATTCAACTCTTGGTTCTTACATTGATTACATAAACTTTAAGTGGTTCTCCAACTTGGGCTCCCAAAACAGCAGTCTTCACTGAACCTAACAGCATTGATTTTGCACATTCAGTATTTCTTTCACTTGATGCTTTCTTAAAGATTTTTAAAATGTTTTCTTTGGAATGACCATGTAATTTTCTAAGAAAATATATGACATACATGTAGTAATATTTACATATAATCCTATTTACACTAAATTATGCAGTATGCTGCTACCTAGGCATGTTACTTTAGTATTTTATAATACTGTATTTGTAGTAGATACTTTTGAAATTAAGATAATTTCCCTGTATCACATAATGACCACTTCAAAAAATGTTTTTATACCTTTGCCCCTCTTACTTCTAAAGTTCTGTATCTCTATCAGGACAGCAAAGAAAAAAATGAATACTCTTTACTCTTCAGAGTGTGGCAGTATCTTAGGAGTGTCTTGTGTACTCTAGGACCTATAATTGCAATGGAGAAAATTGGTTGTTAGATTCATTGTAGCACTATGAATTGAGCTAATTACTATTTTCAATGTAGGCTCCACAATGCTAATAAGACAAGTGAAACATCCATTTATTCATTCAGTGTGTGTTTACTGACCAGTGACCACTTTGGAACCAAATAAAGAATCAGAGGAAAAGGAGATTTTTAATTGAGTAGGTCACTGTTAAATAAAATAATGAGAATTATAAAAATCCAAATTCAGAATGATCATCATATCTAATGATTTTTTTCTCATAAAATGTTTAAACAATAATTGAGTGGTGAATTTTTAAGAAAGTGAAATTGAAAAAAAAGATGCTAATCAACTAATTAAACTTTTCTCTTATGCATCTACCTCATCAACTATGTGATTCTAATTTCTATCCCCAAAACTTGCAAATTATCAACCGTCTTATCTCACCATAAAATTTATGAGAGCAGATACTCTCTTTTTCATCAGTGTATCCCAAGTTGTGGCACATGGAAAACACACAACAAATATCAGTGGAGATAATACATGTATGAATAAAATTAGTCTCAACCATGAACAATAAAACCTAATAGCAAAAGTGCCTATGTATACCTCTATGAGAAATACAACATAAAGAAATCCAAAGAAAGTTAAGGCAATATTAATCAGGAATAGTGATAATAGCAGTACTCCTATAATCATTTTTGCATACCAGGTATTCTGAGCACTTGATATTTATTCAAATCAATCCTTACAATATCCCTCTAAGGTAGATGATATTATCTCTATTTTGTTCTAGATGAAAAAACTGAGGGATAGAGATATTGAGAAAATTTCTGTAAGTTACTGTGCCAACTCATGGTCAATCTGATATTTGAACCCAGTTTGGTTTCAGGGTCTTCTCTTCACCAAAAGAAAAAAATAAAATTACTTAACACTTCATAGAAAGAGAAATGAATTCTGGAAGGGGTACTACTAGAAGTCTTATGATTTATAACATTGGATATTAGCTGATGAGAATGAATGATCTGCAGGAAGTGGGCACTAGAACAATTTAAATATATTCAGTTTGCCTTTTTATGGGAATAGAGGATGGAGGACATATTAGTGAGAGACCTAACAGGTTACTTTTGTTCTTCTACATCTGCTCTATTCCTGCGATGGTTTACTGGTATGCCCTGAAGGATGTTGACAGCCATTTAATGCAATGATGATGTAACTACTTCTTTATAATGTTTAAAGTACAACAGTGTAGTAGATAAAACAATACATTGAAAGTAATGGAATGAATCAGTTTTTAAGTTTTATAATCTGTTCTCTTATCTTAAAAATGAGTGTGATATTTGAATGGGGATTGTAGAATGCAAAAATACAATTTTTTTATCTCCCAATGTTTGAAAGTCACTGAGAGATGGATAACATGATGGAACATTAAAAGTCATATCTAATTGGTTATACATGACAGTAGACTGCATTTTTGACACATTATACATAAATGGAGTATAATTCCTCATTTTTCTGGTTGTACATGATATAGAATCACACCAGTCATGTAGTCATACGAATACACGGAGTAATAATGTCAGATTCATTCTACTGTCCTTCCTACCCCTGTACCTCTCCCCTCTCTTCATTCCTTTCTACCTAATCCAAAGTAACTCTATTCTTCCACAGATAACCCCCTTATTGTGAATTAGCACTCACATATCTGAGAAAATATTTGACCTTTGGTTTTTTGGGATTGGTTTATTTCACTTGGCATGATATTCTCCAGCTCCATCCATTTACTGGCAAATGACAAAATAGAAAAGAAAAAAAAAAAAAAAGACTCATGATGAACAGCAAAAAAAAAGTGAGTTTGATATACTTTATATCACTAATATTCTGGCAATATGTATAATATATACTAATACATAAAATATTAGATATTTTACTAATATTAGTGTATAATAGCACTAATGTGAGCACTACTATTTAGTGAAAATGTACAATATGTACTAATTTGAAGTCATGTGTACATATGCAAATATGTACAGAACAAGAACAAAATCATGAGACTTAAGCTCCCCCTAAATAATAAGCTTTTGAGAGAATTCATACCTGGTGACTTTCTTCCCTTCTTTCTCCCTAGTGCTTTGTACATAGGAGTCTTTTAACAGCCATTTTATGAAAGAAAAAAAGCAATAAGTAAAAAGTGAATGGAAACTAAAAAAAAAAAAAAAAAGTCATATCTGTCACTTGGCATCATAAGAAAGAGAGAAGGAATCATGTGACATATAGGCAGTGAGGTTCAAGAAAAGTTGAAGAGTGAACATTTGGATTCCTTTCATCTCTCACCCATTAGAAGAAATACTAAATACCTCTGCGTTAGAGAAGAGTGGGCAAGAGCTTAACACTTAGTCCTTATTACTAGTCAAAGTGTTCATATTTATCTTTTATTGATTATGAAAATAATATGAATCCAGAAGTAAAGATTTATCAGTGAATTTTATGATTTTTGCTTTTATACCTGACTAGGCTTAATTTCTAAGTTGGTAGCTGCCCCTCTGTAGGAAGGAGATAGTAGCTAAAAGAGAAGTACCATCTCCTTCTCAAGACTCCTTCCAATATATCAAGCATTGCTCCTTTGTATCTCTGCTTGAAAAAACTGATGAAAAAGTCACCTGTTGCCAAAGGTTTTGAGATGCAGCTGAAAACAAAACAAAAAAAGCAGGACCAGAGTTTCAAGATGGTGGACTAGAGGGCGGCTGCATTTCATGTTGCTCCAGGACACAGGATTCAAAAGAGGAGATAGTGAGATACTTGGGACCAACTCAAAGCCGCCGGGTGAGTCTCTCCCGATGGGGAGGCGTCCCCGATGGGGCGGTAGCCCCAGAACGCAGGGAACTTTGTGAAGTAGAGTTGCTCGGTGAGACGCCCCTCCCCCCACTGGAGCGGTAAACATGGACAACTGGGATGATCGTAGAGGAGGCGGCTCAGCACAGCGCTTGGACTCGGAGCAACCACTGGGGCTCCGGGCGGCTGCCTGAGGAGGAGCTGTGTGGCGAGCTGTTTAGACTCAGAGCCATCGCTTCTGAACACCGGAGGGTTGCCCGGAGGAAGAGGAGAAGCACGGTGGGTTGCTTGGTCCAGGAGTGACTGCATCAGAGCCACAGGCGGTTGCCAGAGGAGGAGGCGAGTGGTGAGTTGATTGGACTCAAAGCGACCGCTCCTGAACACCGGTGGCCTGCCTGGAGGAGGAGCACGGTGGGTCCCTTGGTCTCCGAGCAACCACTCCTGAACACCCGGGGGGCTACCCTGAGGAGGAGGAGGAACAGGGTGGGTCATTTGGACTCGGAGTGACTGCCTAGGGCTACGGGTGGTTGGCGGGAGGAGGAGACGCGAAGTGAGTTGCTTGGACTCCTAGTGACTACGTCGGAAACCGGGCGGCTGTCCGGAGGAGGAGGTGTGTGGTGGGTCTCTGGGTTTCGGAGCTATTGTACAGGGCTCCAGGTGGCGGCTCAGAGGATGGGCCGCATAGCCAGGTGATTAGGTGCAGAGCAGGGTCCCAGGACCTAGGCGGCTTCTGACTGGAAGAGCCACACCGAGACACGCCTAGGGGCGGAGCGAAGTTTCCAGGACTGCGGGCAGATTCTCTGAGGAGAGGCAGCCTAAGGAGACTGGTCTGCGAAGGGTGAGGCTCCCAGCCCCAGGAGGTAGGTCCAGGCCCCTGGGAATGTTGCAGAGGAAGGCAGCCCAGCCCAGGCGGTAGTTGCAGATTGAGGGGAACCTCTAGGAGGGGCGCTGACCAGCGAGACCTCCCCCCTGGGTGAGTCTTCCCCGCTGGGTGAGGTTTTCCCACAAGGTCGGTAAAACCAGAGACACAGGAACAAACAGGCCATGCCTCAGCCCGCAGCCTAGTTCCCCTTTGGATGAGCATTGGTCAACCAGTGGAGGCACCTCTGCCCACTATCAGGGAATATACCCCACCTGAGGGTCACCACCCCTAGAGAGGCAGCTTCCTTGTGGAGCACTGCATTATCAACTTCCTCCAAGACTGCAGGCTACTGAAGGATAAGAGGGGATATACTAGCAATCTTCAGGGACATTATAAGTCAATAGAGGAAATCTGCAATATCTTAATGACCCAATGATTCCTGAACAATATGAGAAAACAAGGGAAGAAAATGCCCCAAACAAATCTAGATGTTACATCAATAAAATCCAATGACAGCATGGCAGAAATGTCAGAAAGGGAGTTCAGAATGTACATAATTAAAATGATCAGGGAAGCAAACGGTGAGATGAAAGAGCAAATGGAGGCAATGAATGATGAGATGAAAGAGCAAATGCAGGCATTGAATGATAGCACCAATCGACAGTTAAAAGAGCAAATTCAGGAAGCAAAAGATCATTTCAATAAAGAGTTAGAGATACTGAAAAAAAAAAACAAACTGAAATCCTTGAAATGAAGGAAACAATAAACCAAATTAAGAACTCCATAGAAAGCACAACCAATAGGATAGAACACCTGGAAGACAGAACCTCAGATATTGGAGACAAAATATTTAACCTTGAAAACAAAGTTGAACAAACAGAGAAGATGGTAAGAAATCATGAACAGAATCTCCAAGAACTATGGGATATCATGAAAAGGGCAAATTTGAGAATTATTGGGATTGAGGAAGGCTTAGAGAAACAAACCAAAGGAAGGAACAATCTATTCAATGATAATAATATCAGAAAATTTCCCAAATCTGAAGAATGAAATGGAAAATCAAGTTCAAGAGGCTTATAGGACTCCAAATACACAAAATTACAACAGACCCACACCAAGGCATATTATAATGAAAATACCGAACATACAAAATAAAGACAGAATTTAAAGGCTGTGAGAGAAAAGAATCAAATTACATCCAGGGGGAAACCAATATAGATATCAGCAGATTTTTCAATCCAGACCCTAAAAGCTAGAAGGGCCTGGAACAACATTTTTCAAGCTCTGAAAGAAAATGGATGCCAACCAAGAATCTTATACCCAACAAAACTTACCTTCAAATTTGATGATGAAATAAAATCATTCCATGATAAACAAAAGCTAAAAGAATTTACAAAAAGAAAGCCAGCATTATAGAACATTCTCAGCAAAATATTCCATGAGGGAGAGATGAAAAACAAAGAAGCAAATCAGCAAAGGGAGGAATTATCCTAAAGGAACTGTCAAATAAAGGAGGAACCAAGTTGTGTCAAAAAAATAAATAAATAAATAAATTTAAAAAATGAACCAAATGACCGGGAATACAAATCATATCTCAATAATAACCCTGAATGTTAATGGCCTGAATTCATCAATCAAAAGACATAGACTGGCAGATTGGATTAAAAAGAAAGATCCAACAATATGTTGCCTGCAAGAGACTCACCTCATAGAAAGAGATACCTATAGACTAAAGGTGAAAGGATGGGGAAAAACATACCATGCACATGGACTCAGCAAAAAAGCTGGAGTATCCATCCTCATTTCAGATAATGTGGACTTCAGGCCAAAGTTGGTCAGAAGGGATAAAGAAGGACATTTCATCCTGCTTAAGGGAAGCATAAATCAGCAAGATATAACAATCATAAACATCTATGCCCCAAAGAGTGGCTCATCCATGTATGTCAAACAAATCTTTCTCAATTTTAGAAACCAAATAGACCATAACACAATAATACTAGGTGACTTTAACATGCCTCTCTCACCACTGGACTGATCTTCCAAACAAAAAATGAACAAAGAAACCATAGATCTCAATAACACAATCAATAATTTAGACGTAACAGACATTTATAGAATATACCATCCAACCAAGAGGGAATACACTTTCTTCTCAGAGCACATGGATCCTTCTCTAAAATAGACCATATATTATGCCACAAAGCTAATGTTAGCAAATACAAGAAGATAGAGACATTACCTTGTATTCTATCAGATCATAATGGATTGAAGTTAGAAATAAATGAAAGAGTAAAAAACAGAAACTACTCCAACACCTGGAGATTAAACAATATGCTATTATATGATGAATGGATAACAGAAGATATTAGGAAGGAAATTAAAAAATTCTTAGAGGTAAATGAGAACAAAGAAACATCATATCAAAATCTCTGGGTCACTATGAAAGCAGTACTTAGAGGAAAATTTATTTCACGGAGCGCATTTAATAAAAGAAGTAAAACTCAACAAATAAACGACCTAACACTACAGCTCAAAGCCATAGAAAAAGAAGAACAGACCAACACCAAAAGTAGTAGAAAACAAGAAATAGTTAAACTCAGAGTTGAAATCAACGAAATTGAAATAAAAGAAACAATACAAAAAATTGACAAAATAAATAGTTGGTTCTTCGAAAAAATAAACAAAATTGATAAACCATTAGCCACACTAACAAAGAGAAGATGAGAGAAAACCCAAATCACTAAAATTTGGAATGAACAAGGAAATATCACAACACACCCGACTGAAATACAAAACATAATTAGAAGCTATTTTGAAAATCTATACTCCAACAAAATAGAAAATTTCGAAGATATCAACAGGTTTCTAGAGACATATGAATTGCCTAAACTGAACGAGGAGGACATACACAATTTAAATAGACCAATTTCAAGTAATGAAATAGATGAAGTCATCAAAAGCCTACCAACAAGGAAAAGTCCAGGACTAGATGGGTTTTCAGTCGAGTTCTGCAAAACCTTTAAAGAACAGCTCATTCCAATACTCCTCAAACTATTCCATAAAATAGAAGAGGAGGGAACCCTCCCAAACTCATTCTATGAAGCCAATATCACCCTGATACCTAAACCAGACAGAGACACATTGAGGAAAGAAAATTTCAGACCAATATCCTTAATGAACATCGACGCAAAAATTCTAAACAAAATTTTAGCATATCACATACAAAAACATATTAAAAAGATAGTGCACCATGATCAAGTGGGTTTCATCCCAGGGATGCAAGGTTGGTTCAACATCAGGAAATCAATAAATGTAATTCACCATATCAATAGACTTAAAGTCAAGAATCACATGATTATTTTGACAGATGCAGAAAAAGCATTTGATAAAATACAGCACCCCTTCATGCTCAAAACACTAGAAAAAATAGGGATAGTGGGAACATTCCTTAACATTGTAAAGGCCATCTATGCTAAGCCCACGGCTAATATCATTCTAAATGGTGAAAAACTGAAAGCATTCCCCCTAAAAACTGGAACAAGGCAGGGATGCCCTCTTTCAACACTTCTTTTCAATATTGTCCTTGAAACTCTAGCCAGAGCAATTAGACAGACCAAAGAAATTAAAGGGATATGAATAGGAAAAGAACTCAAACTATCCCTATTTGCTGATGATATGATTATATACTTAGAGGAACCAGAAAATTCCACTAGAAAACTTTTAGATCTCATAAGTGAATTCAGTAAAGTAGCGGAATATAAGATCAATGCACATAAATCTAAGGCCTTTTTATACATAAGTGATGAATCTTCAGAAAGAGAAATTAGGAAAACTACCCCACTCACAATAGCCTCGAAAAAAATAAAATACTTGGGAATCAATCTCACAAAAGAGGTGAAAGACCTCTACAATGAGAACTACAGAACGCTAACGAAAGAAATTAAAGAAAACCTCAGAAGATGGAAAGATCTCCCATGTTCTTGGATAGGAAGAATTAATATTGTCAAAATGGCCATACTACCAAAAGTGCTATATAGATTCAATGCAATTCCAATTAAAATCCCAATGATGTACCTTGCAGAAATAGAGCAAGAAATTATGAAATTCATCTGGAAGAATAAAAAACCCAGAATAGCTAAAGCAATCCTCAGTAGAAAGAGTGAAGCAGGGGGTATTGCAATACCAGATCTTCAACTCTACTACAAAGCAATAGTAACAAAAATGGCATGGTATTGGTACCAAAATAGAAAGGTGGATCAATGGTACAAAACAGAGGACACGGACACAAACCCAAATAAATACAATTTCTCATACTTGACAAAGGGGCCAAAAATATTCAATGGAGAAAAGATAGCCTCTTCAACAAATGGTGCTGGGAGAATTGGAAATCCATATGCAACAGAATGAAACTAAACCCATATATCTCACCATGCACAAAACTAAACTCAAAATGGATTAAGGACCTCGGAATTAGACCAGAGACCGTGCATCTTATAGAAGAAAAAGTAGGTCCAGAGCTTCAACTTGTTGGCTTAGGACCAGACTTCCTCAACAGGACTCCCATAGCACAAGAAATAAAAGCAAGAATCAATAACTGGGATAGATTCAAACTAAAAAGCTTTCTCTCAGCAAAGGAAACTCTCAGCAATGCGAAGAAAGAGCCTATAGAGTGGGAGAAAATCTTTGCCAATCATACTTCTGATAGAGCACTAATCTCCAGAATCTATAAAGAACTCAAAAAACTCTACACCAAGAATGCAAATAATCCAATCAACAAATGGGCTAAGGAAATGAATAGACACTTCACAGAAGATCTACAAGCAATCAACAAACATATGGAAAAATGTTCAACATCTCTAGTAATAAGAGAAATGCAAATCAAAACCACCCTAAGATCCCATCTCACCCTATTAGAATGGCGATTATCAAGAATATAAGCAACAACAGGTGTTGGCAAGGATGTGGGGAGAAAGGTACACTCATACATTGCTGGTGGGGCTGCAAATTAGTCCAGCCACTCTGGAAAGCAGTGTGGAGACTCCTTAGAAAACTTGGAATGGAACCACCATTTGACCCAGCTATCCCACTCCTGGGCCTATACCCAAAGGACTTAAAATCAGCATATTACAGAGATACAGCCACATCAATGTTCATAGCTGCTCAGTTCACAATAGCCAGATTGTGGAACCAACCTAGATGTCCTTTAATTGATGAATGGATAAAGAAACTGTGGTATATATATATATATACAATGGAATATTACTCAGCCATAAAGAATGATAAAATTATGGCATTTGCAGGCAAATGAATGAAATTGGAGAATATCATGCTAAGTGAGATAAGCCAATCTCAAAAAAACAAAGGACGAATGATATCGCTAAGAAGTGGATGATGATGACACATAATGGGGGGTGGGAGGGATTAGTGTTAGGGTTAGAGTTAGGGTTAGGGAAGGGGACAAGAATGGAGGAAGGAAGGACTGTATAGAGGGAAAAGAGGGGTGGGAGGGGTGGGGGGGAATGGAAAAAATAACAATGAATCAAACAGCATTACCCTATGTAAATTTATGATTACACAAATGGTATGCCTTTACGCCATGTACAAACAGAGAAACAACATGTATCCCATTTGTTTTCAATAAAATTAAAAAAAAAAAGCAGGACCATACTGCACTCTAGACCAAAGATGTATTCCCTATTTCCCTTGTTAAATCAAATAGATTTACCAAATTTCCATAATCAGTTATATTTAGGACAATATTGACAGAGATTCAGATTGTCCATATGGTCAGATCACTTTTGCAGGCTTCCTTTGGCAGGAGTCATGTGGATAATCAGAATTCTGCCTGTTCTTTGAAGCCCTGCACTGAATTATCCTTCCTCCTAATACAGTCCCACAGGCATTGCATGAGTGAGACTAACAGGACTAACCTAGTCATGCCATCTCTTGGTTATTTCGGCTACCACAAGACACAGGGGTCTCCCAGGTCATTTTCATCCCACTGTCTCACATACTTTATGTCAGAGATAACAATGCTTTCTAACACAGTCCATCCTGTTTTTGGAAACTCTTCTCATTGACACTCTGGGATGTATGGCACATGCTTAGTCATCAGTACATACCTGTCTATTCTGAACCAATTCTTCAATTCTCCCTTCATCTTCTTTGAACTGAACTCTATCTAGTTCTTCAATTCTTCTCAGGCCTTTTCAGAAGTGGATTTTCTTTTGCTCCATTATTCAGAACCACTGGGCCTAGCATTGGATAAGACCTACTGTGGTTCAGATATAATTTGTCTCCAGTGATCCTGGCCACTGGGTCCCCAGTATGGTGGTGTTGAAGTGATGGGACTGGTAAAAGGTGGGAATGAGTGGGAGGTGATTAGACCATGAAGGCACCACCCTCAGGAATGGATTCATGCTGCCTTTAGGGAGCTAACCTTTCTCTGTGGACTAGATTGGTTCTGCAGAAACTGTGTTATAAAGCAAAACCACACCATGCATTGCTCTCTTCTGTACACAGCTATTTCCTCTTCTGCCTCCAAAGTGAGGTGATGAAGCTAGGAGGCTGCTCAGCAGAGTGGGTGCCATGCTGTATTTTTTTCTAATTCACATACTCCAATGTATGCTTTATAAATCTTAAAATATTTGATTCCTTAATGCCTTGACAGTATTGACAAATAGGAACTGCTCAATTCTAATTTACTGAATGAATAAATGATTCAAAAGATATCAGCAAATATTTATTGAATGAGGCAATGCTTTCAGTCTCACTAGTCCTAGTCACTCAGAACCAGTTTTCTAGACTCCACTATTTAATATTAATTGGAAGAAATCTCTGAGTTAGTTTAGGGTGATAACACCTGAGCCATAAAGAAGTGGAGGTGAGAGTTGGGAAATCCCCTTATTTACATTGCCTTCTCAGAAAGATTCAAGACGTATGTTCCCCAAAGTAAATCAAATAAATACATAGCAAGATAATCATGCTAGCACTCCAGTCTCAGTGGTTTCTGGAGGTTTTCTTCTTTTGTTATTCACCCCTCTTTCCATAAATATTTGCTCTTGAAAATTTTTGTTTTAGTGACAGAATCATGAATAGACAATACTCCATTAAAACAGGTACCCCTCAAAAATTTTTTCAGCCATTCTCAGGTATTGAGGTATGATTAATAAGCTGTATCTATCTATCTATCTATTTGAATGTACATATATATATTTGGAGTATGCAATGTTTATTTTGTCCCTTAATCCAGCTAATTAATGCATCTATATCACTTTACATATTTACATTTTTTATGGTGAGAAAATATAAGATCTACTCTTTTAGCCCATTTTAATTGCCCAGTACAATAATAACTATTGTCACCATACTGTACATTTGATCTCCAGAACTTACATGTGTTATAACTGAAGTATTTTACCCTCTGATCAAATTTTCTCCATTTCTCCCATGTCTTCAGCCCCTGGCAATTGTTACTGCTTTTAGGAGTTCCACTTCTTTAGATTTCACATGTGATATCGTGTAGTGTTTTACTTTCCTTGTCTGGTTCATTGCCCTTAGTGTGATAATCTCAACCTTTGCAAATGGAAAGGTTTACTTCTTTTTTTTTTTTAAGGTTGAATAACATTTCATTGTGTGTGTATGTGTGTGCACATGTGTGTATATATCAATTTTTTTCTTCCTTCATCTTTTGATAAGTCTAAGCTGATTCCATGTCTTAATTATTATGAACAATGCTAAAGTGAACATTGTAGTGTGTATATCTGAGATAGTAATTTCATTTCCTTTGGATAGATACTAAACAGTGGGATTAAAGGATCTTGTGGTAGTTCTATTGTAAAGTTTTTGAAGAACTTTCATACTAACTTTTTAAGTTGGCCATACCAATTTAAAATTCCATTAGTAGTGTACAAAGTGTGTTTTCATTCACAGAGTGATTTATTTATTGCTAGTCTCTATGATTTTTTTTTGTTTTATTTTCAGCCAAATTCTCAAAGGACACTGAACCAAAAGAGACTGTCTGTACCTTTGTCCTAATAATCCTATAACCCGTGGAAGAATGCTTTTGTTTGTTTGTTTGTTTCAACTTTCTCTCAGATGGACATTCACTTCCTAAAGATTTCTGACTTGACCTGAAACTTCTTTGTATTCTGATGCTTGCAAAACCTGGTATCCAAGGCAGAGCAAGACTTCTGCAATGTGACTATCCCTAAATCACACCTTTTCTGAAATTTGAGTATTTCACTTCTAGGGGGATTTGTGTTGCTGAAATGACTGCAAAAATATTTTTTCCTCTATATGGTTTTATTCAACAGATTTGATCAGCATTTTATTTTTTCTTATTTTCCTTTCTTGTTTCCATTAGGCTCAGGAAAGTTAAGGGAAAAAAAAGTTTCTTTGGATATTAGTCCCTTTCCTGTTCCAAAATGTGCTAGAGTACCACTGTTTGACATTTCAGAGAGCCAGTATTCCTTTTCCTTTCTGTTTGCTTTTAGAACCAGACATTTTATCTTCTGCTTTTGTTCTATCCTGTGGGGTACTTTTACTCTAAGCAATTCAAAGCCAATACTTTGTGGGTCTGCAGAGAAGCATTTGCCATTCCAATTCACCTCCTGTGTTAGGCACCATCATCCTTGACAGAGCCAAAACTATACCTGCTTGAAATTCCTTTATATATTGTTTTCCTACCAATCACCATTTAATGGCTCTCATTTTCTTTGAACACTCCCTTGGTAATACAGTTTCACAATATCATATGGTGCAGTCCTTTTACTTTATAGACAATGGTTATTGTACTACTATAGTACTATCTATTTCACTGTCATTGCAACTTCTCTGCTAATGTCTGAATTAAACTATGATGCTGTATTCAATTTCCCTACTTTACTAACTTTAAGCTGAACTCCACATTAACAAAATGTAGCTGCATAACCTTTAAGAGGTAGTTCCAAAATATTTCTTATTAATGCCTGCCTAAGTGGAATTTTAGGAAGAGGGGTCTGTCTTGTTTCACATACTTGATTTTCTTCTGGAATTTTATTTGTTTTGCTTCTGAAACCTCAGGCTGCTTCTTCTATTAGATTCAGTTAAGTTCCTTGTCCCTATGCCCAAAACAACTAAAATACACTCCCATTTTCTGGTCCCATTTAAAAAAATAATGTTCATTAGGTTATGAATGACTCCTTCTCTTCCCTACCGCACCCTCCCTTCCTTTCTTCCTTTCTTCCTTCCTTCCTTTCTTCCTTCCTTCTCTCTCTCTCTCTTTCTCCTTCTTCCTTCCTTCCTTCCTTCCTTCCTTCCTTCCTTCCCCTCTCTCTCTCTCTCTCTCTCTCTCTCTCTCTCTCTCTCTCTCTATTAAGACAGGCCTTACAGTTTTCAACTTAGGCAAATAATTGTTGTTCTCCATCACCAAATTCTTGTTCCTCTGTTATTATTTTTCTATTTTTTTTTTGTTTTCTGACTATAATATAAATTTTTCCCTCTGTGAAAAGATTCTTAATTATTTACACATATCTAATGCCTAGAACAGAGTGTTTTAGGCATATGCATCAATAATTTCTTTCTTAGCCTATAGGTTTATAATAATTTCATGAAATATTTACTTAATCTAAACTAACAAGATAATTTGTTTTCCACACAATAAAGTCCTAGTGCTGTTTATCTTTCTGTAGATAAAATCAACCACCCTTTCTTGACTTAGCTACAGTTTGTGTCATTGAAATTAATATCCTATAGAAAAAGTTATAGTGAAATCAAGATAGGCTAAAATAGAGATCTACTTCCTCAAGTTCTAGGATTAATAAATATAACATTTTCTCAGCACAATATTCATTAATGACTAACACTGGGCTTAATTCATTTGGTTTAGTATTTATTGAGGTTGTTAATTTTTTTCAACTTCTTTATAGAAGAAAAATGTTGATAATTACAGTATATATCTTACTGTTAAAATAAATGTTATTTCCAAAGAATTTATGCTGTGAAAGTCATTTTATGAAAATCTTTGAGGTGTTAATACATTTTCAAATTCTGCTGAAATATTAGGAAAGACTATTTCAACCCTGGCCTGTGGGGGGGGGGGGAAATTACATTTGTACCTATTTAGGTTGAAATACACAAAAATAATGCTGAGTTTGTGCATCATGTCATGTAATGTCTTTGTTTTTAACATATGAGACTATGCCAATGGTTAGAATGTGTTGGAATATGTAAAACATTGTGAAGCTCATGATCACATAGATACCAGAGATTATCACTTACAGCTACCTACTTCTGCATTCAAGTACAATTGGAAAAATTCTATAAAATATATTACTCTCTCTATACATGTACTTTTCCACTTTGCTGATAATTGAACCTCTGAGAAGTAAAATTGCACTCTTCATAAGTGGGATTGATTTGAATCCAACTCTGGTCACACAACACATGATCTGTGAGGGAACATTGGATGCTTTGTAAAAGCTAGCTGTATGTTTAGTGCCCTAAAGCCTAAGCTTTAGTGACTATAATAGAAATGCTATTTTATTAATTGTTGTCTTTTAAGAAATCAGCCTAAATGTTGCCTTAATTAGATCACTATCTTTAAAGGAATATAACTTTCTGTTACCCACTATTTTGAGATCCCTGAATAAGTATAATAATCTTACATGTAAGACCTACATTCTCTAGAAATTTACTCCAATATATATAAAAGTGGTTACCTTGAGCTTTTTAAATTTCAACATGCCATTTTTATCCCTATTCTCAGAATAGCTTTATCCTATCCCTAACCATTATTTATATTTTACATATCATATGCTTCCTTTACTATTTTTTGTATTATTTATCAAAATATTTTATGATTTCATGGGAAGACTGGCTTAAGTATTTGACTATAAAGAAAAAGTTCAAGTTATTATTAATTTTGTACAAATAAGAGATAGATATTGTGCTGGAGGAGTGAGCTCAGCCTAAACTTAATTACAGTGAATGCTTCCTCCAGAAAAGAAAACCAAGAAAAAGGAGAAAAAAATTTTAGAAGATGATTATGGTACAAAAAAGGAAATTAAAAATATTCTCTAACTTTTGCATCAAAAAATTCATTAACTTTCCCATTTCTCCATAATGAAAAGTTATCATTCAGTAGTAATTGGGCCTCTGGAAAGGTGGAGCCATTATGGGTATCTAAAAGTATAAATTATTTCAAAAATTATAAATTTGGTTTAGTGAAAATCACATTAATACATCAAGATTTTTCTTTCCCAATTAAGTTCTGTTCACTATATTACAAGTATTATGTTAGACCTGTTGTAAGAATGCTAGATAATTATTTTAAACTGACTTTGCTTGAAGTTCTGAGGCTAAGGGATAGTAGTCTAAATTAGCCAATTAATAAGTAACTTATTAGTCAGTTATCACTAGAGCAGTTCTGGTGATTAGAAGAGATTTGTGGGAATCTGCCTTATCCTTATCCTTATCTTATCCAGCACACCAGCTGGGACATGGAGGTTCACTATAGAGAGAGCAGCAGAATATCATTATAGAAGCGCATGATGACTTCACTGAAGATGGGAGTTGTTTGGCTTGTGTTCTCGGGAGTGTAGATATGTGCTTGGTCTCAAGCTCTCCAGTGTTTTTATTTTTAAGCAGATGCTCTCCTGAATCAAGATTGTGCCAAGTTTTGCATAATGTTTTATGTTATTTATCAGTACAACAATATGAAATATTCAATAAGGTGTTGTCACTGTGGTCCACATAAAAGATTAAATAGGCCCTACCAGTTCCTTTTCTCAAGAAGAAAACATGATATTCACAGAGAAAAAAGGAACACAATCAGGCATTCAGATACCATTCAGATTAAAATATCATATCCATTGTATTCCATATCATGAAGCTATTTTTCTTTTGTTCTTCAGCAGAAAAAAACTATAAAGCATTCAATAAATTTTTATGTTGACAAGATATTTTTAATAAAATTTTTAAGAGTAGAAAAATATTTCACAACATTTATCAAAAAGTAAACTATGCTGAAAATAGGAAACCTATTATAAGTTAAAGCTTTGTGATAAAATAGTGATTTTCAGTAAATTTATTTTTCAATCAGAGAATTTAAATCATTATATTAAAAATATCAAAATACAAATACAAAGCTACAGAATTCAATGAAATTTTTTTAAAAACTTGAAAATTTTCTGAACCTCCAGATGGGTGAAAATCACATTAATAGATGTTAAACATTTTATTAGAGAACAACCAAAATAGATTATAGATCTCAACATCAATTTTTTCTTTTTTATCTCTTAGTACTGTATCAGAAAACAATTGGTCATTTGGGCAATGATTTGTCAAGACTCCTGGAATTTGCTTTTCCATTGCAAGTTAGAAAGTCTCCCACCCTATCTTGGCAAATTGAGACTGTTCTTGTTCAGCATGTGATGTCCACCCAAAGCTTCCTTTGCTCTGGCTTAATCTATAATCCATGACTCAGGATACTCTAAAATACATCAATTGAATTATTTTCTTTCAGGTAGCACCATCTTTGCCTTTATTTAAGCGTCAACTCAAGCAACAACTACCACCAAAACCTGAGCAAACATTGGTCATCATGTCTTATTAGCTCAGTTTACTTTTCATAGAAGCCCAACTCTGCTCCATCCTTTAATATAGCCATGGCTATGGATTATTGGTTTTTCAATTATTTCGACTTCTTAGAGTCTCTCATTCTCTTCCATGAGAATTGAGAAAAATTTTGTGTTCACAGGTGTTGTGTATAAATATTCTTCATTTAGAAAGTACACCTCAGAGGGAAAAATAAAAGTGAATCTGTTGATTCATGAATTTTACATTTTGACCTACTAAAAATGAAAAAGCTAAAGAGTTGATTATTTAAAAATAGAAAAGGATGTATATTGAATAGGTCAAGCAGTAGTTTAAAAGCCTGAAGAGAGTTAAATAAAAGAGAAAATTAATCTCTATTGCCACATGAAGGAATTAGGGAGCTGAGTTCAGAAAACACATGAATAACACATTTGTAGGGGGACGGCCATCAAATATTTGAAGACGTACGATGAATGTCCCCAAAAGGACAAGGGGTATAAAAAGTCCTCACTAATTGGGGTTCTGCCTCCTACATAGAAAATATAGGAATGATTGGATTTATTGAAGCAGAGCTTGGAGGACATGTTGCAGAAAGAACAACTGCATGGGGTAAGATGTTAGATCAGGCAGTCTGATTCTGATCTTCAATCAGCTTCTGTTTGGAGATGCCCATCCTGCAAGTTTCTTAGGGACAAGGTCACATCTGTTTCATGTTAGAAACTATTTTCAGCCTCAGATTACAAATAACTTTAGGGAAATAGTCTATAAGCTATTACCTTTTGTTTGCCCATTGTGACTATTGCATTGTTCTGAATATATTAAAGACAATAAATATTTCATGGACTAATTGGTACATGAAAATCTGAAATGTCTGTCCTTAAAACCGCAGCCAGTAGGGCTTCACAGCATATTCAGCCTTATCTCAGCAGATGTTTGGTCTTGAAGTGATGTGATCTGTCTAATCTGGCACCTTGGCACAGAAAGACATTTTCTTCTCCAGGTGGCAGTGCCTTGAAATAATCACAAATGACTGTTTCCCAGCAACGGAGGGGAGCCTCCTGCTGCATAGTCATTTCCTAAGTTTTTCCTAGAAAAGGAAATTTTAAAATAACAATCAATGAATAGTAACACTGATTGTTGAGCTTATTATTTCCATTCTTTGCCCTTCCTGATCATGCATCATCAATTTAGAAATGATGGAAGGAAACTTACTCAATAAGATTTTCAAACAAATATATGCCATACAAGTATGTAGGCACATATGCAGTAGCTATGAATCCTAGCAAAATCTCATCTAAAATAGGTGAAACAATAGATTATCCAATGTCATATGCAAGAATTCTAATGAAGTTTAATTTGCTGTATCTATCAACCATAGAATTTTTTACTTTTATCATTGACAAATAATTTGGCCATCTGAATAAAGCTACCCCAGAAAATTTAGTCTATAAAATTCAGTCTGTATTTAACTATACACATTTAATGAAATAGCAATTTCCAAATGCAAGAATCCCTTTTACCATGTATAAAGTTGTAGAATTCCCTTATTTAAGTCAGTGAAACTGATCAGTTTGTGATTATTCAATATGGAGAAATCATTGAAAATAGTAGGAAAGTATTTATCTAACTAAGAATGGCAGTATGATAGAGAGAGATAGAACTTCCATCTAGAAAGCAGTGATTAAAAACACCAGCTCCTGAGTCAAACCAGCTGATTTTGCATCTCTGACACTAATTCTTATTGTATGACTTTGGGCAAATTATTTAACAATTCTAAAGGATCATTTCTTCATCTTTAGTTGATTTTGAAGATAACACCTAATTCTAGGATTCTATTAATGAATTAATATGCATAAGTTGCTTAGATCGGAACTTGGTAAAATAATTTTTAGGGTACCTTTTCAACTTACACATACAATTTATATTTGCATACTTACTAATAAACTAATATTTGCTTCAACCAAAAGTTTACTTAGAAGAAACCTGGACAATTTTTATCATTGGAATGGTAGGACACTTTCTTCTACATGCTCTTTCTTATAGTTAATAAATAAATGATAGTAAAACATTACATGGTTAATATTTATGCAATGCATTATTTTACATTGTGATTGATGGTAATAATAATAATAATAGATCTATCAATTGCAGCAGAGAAAACATAATAGGATTGCACTGTGTGGTTCAATTTCATATATAGAGTATTAAGTTACATTTTTTGTACATCCTTAAGGGCAACAGCTTTCTAGAGAATAACTTTTCTAAAGGGCATAATGGAAACAGAGGATGCAAAGCTTTTAAAACGTAAGAGGCAGGCAGATATCCTGCTTTTGATTTGAGCAACTAATGATGAATCAATGAAGGTGAAATAAAAAGAGAGCTTATAACCTGAGGGAATAATTATCCTCTGCATTTCTATAAAAAGATACATAGTGCTAATGTCCACTCAGCCTTTCTTCACATCACAGAGCTCTGGGATTAGATCATGCCTATAGAAAAAGAAAGGATGTCTTTTTTCCTGTTACTGTGTTAAATCTACTGAAAACTTCTGAAACTAACACTCCTATCAGACAATGCAGTCTTTTCTGCCTGCTGAGAAAGGACACACTGGGCAAAGAGCAAATGTGGTGATGACTGTGCAGAGCTCAATGAAGCTTTCCTTCTGGAGGAAATTTGAATATTGGAAGAGATTTCACAAATAAAGTTCCTGAAACATTTCCATTGATAGACTTTCTTTGTCCCTATTCCTTGTGCTTTTACATGCTCTGAGAGGAAGTAAAGTAGCAGTGACAGATTTGGAGCTTTATAAGATGTACAAGTGTGGGGAATTTAGATGCCCTTTAAAAATTAAACTGCAACCTTGCCCCTCTCAGTTTTGTTATTCTTGTAGGTTTTGTATGTCATAGGCAATTATTAACTCCAAATAAAATTTGCCGCAATCTCATAAGCTAGCAATCAAATACATATACTTAGGTTGAAGCAAGGTGCGCTCTCCTTTCATTGTGATCAACACCAGAATTTCTGTGATCGAGAACCAATATGTTACTATTTAAAGAGTTTCTTAAAGGAAAAAGAGGTAAGAATCATAGAACCTCCAAACTAAAGAAATCTCTATATATTCTAATGTCTGAAAATTGGCAATTTTTTTTTTTTTGTCTTTTTAAGAATACAGATTTTTTTCTAAGTATTTAAAGTACACATTAAATTCGAAGTTGGGATACAATGAATTTAACAGATATTAACTGATCCTGTCTTACATACTTCAACATATTAGAGGCTATTTGTCATGGAAAATAGCAATTGAATAAACTGTTCTCTGAGCTTGAAACACTGAAAGAGAAAAAAGCAAAACCAATAAAACAATGTTGGAAGTGGTAAGTGCTTTTGTTCAAGTTTTTCAAAATATGTGTTCTCAGTTATATAAAAGAAAAAGGAATAAGAATTTCACCTGGTGGATGAGGGAACCACAGATAATTTCAATGAGGAGGTAACAATTGAAATGGAGCTTACAAAAGTGGGTGGGATTCAATAGATGGATATTGTCAAGAACACTATCCCGAATAGAGAAATGCATGTTGAATACTACTAAAACAAGAAATTTGGACCTATGTTTGTGGTATTCTGTGAAGTCTGTAGAAATAAGTTGCCTATGGAAAAGAGGGGCAGGAGATAAACACATTTAAAAAGATTTCACTTCACAATTGTGAGAGATATTTGATTTTTTTTGTTTTTGTTTTTGGTACTGGAGATTAAACTCTGGGGTACTTGGCCACTGAGCCACATCCCCAACCCTACTCTGTATTTTATTTAGACACAGGGTCTCACTGAGTTGCTTAGTACCTCACTGTTGCTGAGGGATGAATTTTAACTCATGATCCTCCTGCCTCAGCCTCCCAAGCTTCTGGTATTACAGGTCTGGGCCACCGTGCCTGGCAAGATAGCTGATTTGGGTGATAAGCAATTATTCTTCTAAGCCTCAGAATCACTGAAGACTTTAAATCAAATTAGGGTAGCATGAGGAGAGAAAGGTTTTGGGAGGATATATCTGTGGCTATTGGAATTGGTACACCAAGAGATATGTACTTCAATGAGACGTGAAAGTGAAGCTGTTAAGGACAGAGGACACCAGAAAAATACCCTGGAAGTAGAATCTGTTATCAACTCCATTTTTGTTCATTTGATTTTTTTGTAAATTTTCCCCTTGAATAATTCCAAATCTTCCCTGCTCCTCTTTTGTATTTGTGTGTTTCAGGTTATATCACCCCTTTCTTCTGTAAGAGAAAGATGATGAAGGCCATTAGAATAATTTTCTGACAAGTAAAGGAATATGACTGAAATAGGAAGTGCTACAAGTATTTAAGTTTCTATTTAGACTTTATTCCTTCTTCCAAAAATATCTATATGGGCCAAGTACTTTCCAAATCATTAGTAATATGGGAGTGCATAAAATAAAGTTACTTGACCTCAAACCAAACCTAATTACCACATATTTCAATACCAGGCTGAACTCAATATATTTCAAGGGAGTGATAATTATCTCTATTCTCTATAAAGGTTATTACTTCTAACTGGCTGTATTTTTAAGCTGTTTTTAAGAATGAGTATGATAAGAGTTTGTTGACAATGTCAGCTTTTGTTATCAAATTAATAGTATCTTGACAAAATGTTTTTTTTCAAAATAATTCTTTGACATAATGTGTACATAATTGGAATTATGTTTTCCTTTGAAAATTTAATAAAACTTTCTGGTAAATCGTAACTATTTTTAAATCACCAAATAGTTTTTATATGGTGTCTACTCATTTTTGTTAACTTTGATATGCCATGTTTGTCTAGGTATTCTTTTCATTGCACCTAATTTTAAAATGTTTTGCCAAAAGTTGCTCATACTATTCTCATAATCTCTATTGCACCTATATCTGTACTTAATTTTATATTACTTATGTTGCTTACTTGTTCTTTTTCTCTTTTCTCATGGTATTTCAAAACATCTTGAAATTTATAAATGCTCTTAAGAATAATCTTTTGGCTAAGTTTATCCTCCTTATTGCATGTTAACCTGCTATCCAATAAATTTTTATTATAAAAGTTTTGTATATTGGATGTCATTATTTTCTTCTATATTTCCCTACTTTTTCTAGCCTATTTTTCTGAATGCTAATATTTATTTCAAATTTGATTATTTTTAAATATATAAAATCTCTAATTTATATGTTTTACCAGTGTCCTGTAATATGGAATATTTTATTATCAATCAAGTCTACAGATTTTCTTATATTCAAAATTACTACTTCTTTAATTCACAGATATTTGGAATCAATATCAAACATATATAGTCATGCTAGGGTTTTTTGGTTTCTATCTGTCAGCTATACTTATATGTATCTATAGTATCCTTGTAATCTTATTATGCAATACTGACATTTCTGCATCAAAAAGTGGGATCTGTTTTATCTCTTCGAGCCTGAGTAGTCATACAACTTCCTTGACCAATAGAAAGTGGCAGAAACAATGCTGAAATAAAGTCATAAAAAATACTACAGCTTCTTCCTCTCCCTCTCCTCCTCTTCCTCACCCTCATCTTCTCCTTATCTTTCTCCTCCTCCATCTTCTTCTCTCCAAACGATTGGTTTTTCAGCCCTACCGGTTTGTTTCCAGAAAGTTCTGATCACATGAAGACATGTGAGATGCTGCATTTCTAGCTATATCTAGTTCCCTAGATAGCACCAACCATTAGATTTGGGAGTGAATAAATATTTAATATTTTTAGTCACCGGACTTTATAGAGTTTTCTGGTGAAGCCCTAGATCTTTTGGAGCTGAGATAAATCATTTTCATTGTATCCCTGCCTGAAATCTTTGCCCACAGCAACAGCTACCTGGTAGCACATTATACTATGTCTATTAGGTCAGAATCACAATCACGCATTGGCTTGTTTCAAGCTTTACCTAATTTTTCATATTTTGAGAGAAATATATTGTAGCATCTCCCAATATTCTGCATATTTACTATTTTTTCTTATAATTGTAGTGTGTGTATGTGTGTTGAAACTTTTTTGCTGAATATACACTATCATTTGTTGAGTCTTCTGATGAATTGAGCTATTATCAATAGAAAACAGCCCTTATTATATCTGGTAATGTTAGCTGACTTTGTATTTTGCTTGAAATTAATGTAAGCATACCAATGCTATGATTTGGATATGCTTTGTCTCCCAAAGGCTCATGTACTTAAAGATTGATTTGCAGTGTGAGGACATTGAGAGGTCAAGGAAACTTTAAGAGGTGGAGATCAGTAAGAGGTTAAGTAGGAGGCCACTGAGAAGCATTGCTTTCAGTAAGTAAGTTCTCACAAGAACAACTTGTTAGAAAGTGATGTCAACCCATGTTCTTGGCCCCTTTTGCGCATGGCAGATCTTCATTTATTTCTCAACTATTTTGTGATGCAAACAAGAGGAACTTGACTAGGATGCTGGAATCATGCTATTGAATCTCTAGTACTGTGAGTTAAATAAATCTCATTTCTAAAAATGAGGTATCTAGCCTCAGGAATTCTGTAATAGTGAAGAAAAACAGACTAACATAACCATCTTTCTTTATAGTATTATTTACTTGGTATTTCCTCACTCTTTTACTCCATTTGTACACTTACATTTTTATTATGTTTCCCAAGAGCAATATCAAGTTAGATTTGAAAATTCATAAACTGTGACATTTTCTTAGACTGAAGAAAGACATTATTTCCACTTGTCATTATTACTGAGTGATGCAGATTAATTTTTAAGACCTTTTTGGTTATTTGTGTTTATAGTACTCTTTTCCTTCTCCTTTGTTTTCTTTTAAAGACATTATTGATTTTATTTCATTTTCCCTTCTCCTAAATTCCTATTACCTTATAATATTTCATGTGGGATGAATAGCTTTCCACCTTCCTTAAGGATTTGCCTGGAGAGGAATATTAAATACAAATTCAATTTTGTTTGTCTGAATGTTTTCCCTTATTTCTCTAATTCTTGAAATATTTTCTCAGCATGTGTGTACTTTCTATTTTTCTCAATATTTTGAGGATATTTCCCTGGTCTTCAGATATCTTCATAGTTATTGAGAGCTTATTAAGAAGTTAGGTGCTGAATAATGGTCTTTGGAGAATTATCTACCTTTTCTCTCTGTATTATTCAAAAGTATCTTGTTACCTTTGGTATATGTAATTTCACTTTTAAAGTCATAAGGTGTAGATTTTAAAGACATTTATATAGTGAAACCATTCTAACATAAATGTTAGTAGTTTGAGAACACATCACTGCATTGAACCATTCATGTTATTCACTGAACCATTCATTTTTAATATGCTGCTGACATTCTATGATAGTTGACCCAAACATGTTTGTTGGAACCCCTTTCTTTTGCTTGCTTGCAAGTCAAGTTTCCTCAAAGCCTTTGCCACTCCATGTATACAAGCAAAACTCTTAAATTAACATTTTAAAATCCATACAGAATATGTTCCTTCCTATTAAAAAAAGCAAACAGTTATTAACAAAGGCAGATTTCTTACTTTCTTGCCTTCTGTTTATTGTTCTTTTCTTCTTCCCTTTCCAACTGTCTAAGCCTGCAGTAGCTTTATGTTTTTTAGCATGAGAATGAAGGCCTCTTACAGAACAGAAAGATGCCCTGATGGCATTGCTGAATGATTGTATTGACACTGGACTACTTAACTTACACTCTGTTGTATTTCTATGAGACAGAAAAATTTACACAACTTAAATACACTCTTCTAGAAGTTTTGACATCTAAGCTAAATAATTCTGAAAATATATAATGTTTTGACTTTAATATAAACTATTTTTTGGGATTGACCCAGGTAAATGACATTAGTTCCATCTTTAAACTCTTTTCCAAAATTTATGGAGAATTAATATTTTTGAGAATTAATTTTTGATAATTTGAATTTTCTTGAATATTGTAAGTGTCTGAAGAGATTGAGATTGAATTTTTCAGAGCATAGTCATTATACTTTAAAAATAAGCCTTTATTAGTCCTTGTGATAAAATGATAATTTTCTATTAATAAGGACTTCATGATCCCATTCCAGTATCCAAAAATATACTGTCAACACTAATTTGTAAAAATGGAATAATTTTAATAGTTTTTGCAAAGAACTTTCTGCTTAATAATAATAATAATAATAATAATAATTTCATTTAAATAGATTTATGAAACATTTTTGTGTAATTTGTTTCATTTAGTCATCTCATCAAATCTATAAGGTGTCTATTACTCTTGCCATCACAATTTGTTAAGTACAAAATGAGATTAGTAAAATGAAGTGGCTTATTTGAAATTTACATAACTAGTATTTAAGAGAGAAAACTTATAACTTCAAAATTGATGCTGTTATTAGCACACTTTGACACCTTTCTGCTTAAAAAGCGGACACTAGTATGAGGCAAGCAAATTTTGAATAGTTTGTGAACCCAAAGAGCATTATGAAATACCCTTATCTGAGACTATATTGAAAAGCCAGCAACAATTATGTGGATGGGTTTTTCAGCTATTTGGATAATATGTAATCAATAATAAATGATGTGTCATGTTGGTGATTTAATAGATTGATATTGGAATAGATCTTTCTATATGCAAAATCTATAATTTAACTATGTATTTTTTATTATTTTATTTAATTTTTACAGACTGCATTTTGATTCATTGTACACAAATGGGGTACAACTTTTATTTTCTATGGTTGTATACAATGTAGGTTCATATCATTCATGTAATCATACATATACATAGGATAATACTATCTGTTTCATTCTACTATCTTTCTGTCCCTCACCTCCTCCCTCCCCATTTTCCTCTACACTGTAACTATGTATTATGTATTCAATTAAGAGAAAAAATAACAAGTGCTGAACTATATAAAATATATATTTTTTAAAATTATCTGCTCTGTAGTGATGTGTCATATACACCAGCTTCATACTCTTCTGCTTTAGGAACTAACCCATCTGGTGACACAGGCATTATGATTTGTTCTCTTTAGTCCAAGAATTACATGAGGCAGTAGGCTATGCTATTTCAGCATTACTTGTGATGTGGATTATGTGTTTGTGTTCCCTCAAAACAAGATATGGTGACGTCTTTACCTCAGGACCTCAGAATGCAACCTTTGGAAGCTGTCTTTCTAGAGACAGAACCAAGTTAAAATGAATTAATTACAGTGGCTATAATCCAATATGATGGGTACCTTCATGAAAGGGGAAAATCAAGCCAAGAGACAGACACATGCGGAGAGATGGTATGTATACATACAGGGAGAGTACCCTATGAAGATGAAGGATTAGAGTGAGGTTTCTACAAGCTAAGGATACCTGGGACTTCCAAAAGCTAGGTGAGGCATGAAACAGATTGTTTTCTAAAGTTTTCTGAGGGATTATGTTCCTTCCAAGACATCAGTTTCACACTTCTGGATGCCAAAACTATGAGATAACAAATTTCTATTGTTTTAACCAGTCTGTTTGTGGTACTTCGTTTTAGCAACCCTAGGGAACTAATATAATGAACAAGTATCCAGATGTGGGATTTAGCAACATGACAAGCACTTACTTTCAGACAAAAGGCAAGTTCTTTGCTATGTCGATAGGAAAAAAGCACCACAGATAGAATGTGATGACCTTTAATCAAATAGAGGGAAAACATCATCAGGGTGTTGTGGCTATATTTCATCATGTTCAGTGTAGACCGA
This sequence comes from Sciurus carolinensis, assembly GCF_902686445.1. Lineage (NCBI taxonomy): Eukaryota > Metazoa > Chordata > Mammalia > Rodentia > Sciuridae > Sciurus > Sciurus carolinensis. The sequence goes on from NC_062222.1 coordinate 87,946,820, forward strand.
CTACAATTTAGTCAGAGAGCAAAACAAGAGTGACCTTACCATCAATTTATTATTTTACTTGCTAGACCTATTTCAGAATCATCAAGAAAGTCCTTCAATTACAACTGAATAAAAGTAAAATATAGGATGACAAATTTATACTTTTTTAACTTAATATACAAGATTAGAAGATGTCATAGACCTTATTTACTTTGGACTTTAAGAAATTTGGACTTTGAAAACAAAGAAATTCGAGTTGTATTATTTCTGTGGGTCAAGTTTTTAATTTTTTGTATAACTTTTAAAATATTTTGTTTTGGTAAGAACACAGCATTAGATATATCCTTTTAATTTTTAAATGTATAATACATTATCCTTGATTATGCTAGTCTATAGTAATTAAAACGGTATAGTACTATCATAAAGACAAAAATACAGACCAATGAAACAGAAGAGAAATTACAGTCTCTTCAATACATAGTGCTGGGAAATTATATGTCTACATGCAAAAGAATTAAAATGGACCTTTATCTTATGTTGTATATAAAAGTCAAATAAACTGTGAAAAGATAAAATATTCAAATGTAAGACTTGATGTAATAAAGCTCCTAGAAGAAAACAGGGAAAATCTTTATGATGTTGATATTAGCAAGGATTTCATGGCTATGATACCAAAAGCACTGATAGCTACAACAACATAAAAAGTGAAAATACATCAAATTAAAAAGCTTTTGCACAGTAGAGGAAATAATAGAAAGCAAAGGAAACCTAGATAATGGGAAAAAAATATTTGCAGATCATATATCTCATAACAGGATAATCACCAAAATATACAAGGAACTCCAAAACTCAGCAGCAAAAAACAAATTTTAAATGGGATAGACACTAGAACAGACATTTCTCCCAAGAAAATATACAAATGGTTAACATGTATAGAAAAAAAAGTTCAACATCACTAATCCTTAGGGAAATGCAAATCCAAACCCAAATGAGATATTATATGTGTCAGGATAGCTGTTATCAAAAAACAAAACAAATCAAAACAAAGAAAACAAACAAAAACTCCAATGAAAAGAGCTGTTGATCAACTTATTTAATGCTTGGCCTAATATTTTTTCCTAAGAATTTCATATTAGAAGGGGTTTAAATTCATATGTGGGGAACTTATATATAGCATTTTATGATTAAAGTATCTGTGATTTTATTTTAAATCATTGAGAACATCTGATATGCTATATTGGGCAGCATGACTAGATATAAATTAGAATGTACATATAATATAGAGAACCATCTCTGAGCAACAGCTTCTTCCTTGGAAAGTTGCTAAGAGGATTTAAGCAAATGAAGAGCAGACATAGTATTGAGAAAGAGGTTTCATGAGGATGAAAGTAGACCTTCCTTACTGGACTGCTGATACTCTTTCCCAGGGGAGAGTTACATAGTAGATTGAGTGTGGGTATTCAGCTCAGTCTAAGTGGCATGTTATGAAGGTATTCTTCTTTCCCATGCCTGTGGCTTGAATGAGAAGAAATTTACTCCCAATAAAACAAACGATACAAGCAAAGAACACAAAATCATCCTGTTCTCTTGCCCTTGCTCTCATTCTTTCTCATGGAGGTGGAGTGAGTTATCGGGCAAAAGAATTTGGGATTGAAATACACATCATTTTTCTTTTTTCTCATTTTGAATTGTTCTCAGCACATATTGTGTTCTCTACATAAGAAGTTTTACGAGGTCATGCTAAAATTTGCAATGGTCCCACACTGTGTGTTTTTAGGTTAAGAGATTTGTGTGATTATGCGGGCAGTGTTAAGAAATACATTTACTAATATACATAAAGTAAGATCTCTGAACTTTAATTTTTCATATTTAATTTTGAATCAACTTAGTTGTTTGTTTAATCAAGTGAAAACCAGTATTGTTTTGGAGTTCATCAGATTCCATTAAATTAAAAAAAATTTTCTAGAAGAGACTATGATTTGGGCATTAGCATAGGAGATATTACATAAGATGGAATGATTGGACAATGCTCTGTTTTGGCTTCTTTGACTGCTTGTTTTCTCACTTGGATTTTTACATACCTATATATCTTGAAAGATCTGTAAAACTTATTTCAGTATGATCATGTATTACCTTGTGAGCAAACATTGCCACAATAATTTCTTCTATACAAGTGTCATCCTAGGACTTCACCAACAATCCATAAATTGTTTCCTCCTTGTAGAGTTCTCTGCTTTGGGGACTCTGTCTTCTTTTCTCTTAGTTCTCCCATTTGTTACTGGAGCATATTCTATAGTGGCTTTAAACGATATATAGTAGGTAATTATTTTGAGAATTTGTGAATTTGAAACTGTCTTTATATTCACATTTTACTCGTGCTTTGGCTATGGATATTATCGTTTGTAAAAAGTTCTATTCTCTTGCATGTAATTGATTTTTCTCTAAGTTTCTTTCATATTACTTAAAGAATGTTCATTTTCAAATCAAGGCTTTTATTCATATCTCATCCCTACTAATGAGGCTTCTGGAAAACTACAGAGCCTATATTAGTATGGTGTTTTTTAATTCTAAAATTAAAAAATGTATATTGATAAGTAAATTTATCACATATATCTATATAATATTATATATAATTATCACTGAGATGACTTTATGAATGAATGAAATACATATATATTATTCATGTATATGAAAACCACTAGCTCAAAATATTCTATGGAATGTAAATTATTTTGTTAATATGATTCATCCTTCCTCCATCATTGATTCCTCTTTTTCAATAAGATACTTTGGATAAAAAGGAATAAAATCAAGCTAAAGAAAATACTGGAAACATAAAATGAGTTTGGGTATTTTATGTAGTCATAAATGATACTGTTATCAATATCTTAGAGACTGATTCTAAACTAACAAACTAACAATAATATACATGCCTACATGAAAATGTTCCCTTTTCTTGAATGCTTACTATATACTAGATTTCTGATAGGAACATTGAATAGATTCAGTTTATCTTGCCTCTATTACATAAAATCTCAGTGATTATGATAGCTGAGTATTTTAATGTATGATGTTTCATGAGCCTTATTTCTATCTGGCACCAATTATGCCTTTCCTGGCTCATTAGCTCCTCAGAAATTTAAACAGATGCATACAACATTATAAAACTGACAAATTTTAATTTTTTATAAGATTCAGTATGAATACACATGGAAACTCATTGTTAACTTAGGATCTCCAGATTTTATCTGATATTTTACCTGGTGTTTTGAATTAGAGTTGGAACTGAGTTTTCTATTTTATTTATTTCTCCCATAATCATAGAAAAGTCTTGAATTGTTGGGGTTAAACTTTTTCATACTGATTAGTTCCTTAACTACCTATAAATCTTATTTATGCTTATCCCTACCCTGAAATAAAAGATATTATTTTCCTTTTCACATGTTAGCTCATAATTTGCCACATTTTGTTCATAAATGTAAAATAATATTTTCCTTTAAATTCTTGCAATTAATTTTGACATGAATAAAATAAGGTGAAAGATTATTTTTATTCTTAATATCATATACATGTAAATTTTAATTATTAAAGTCTTAAATTTTCTTTTTTCTTTTTAATCAATGAACATTCTGAAACTTGTTATATTTCTCATATCACTGTTGTATACAAAAAGCAAGACCACATTTTAATGCTTTATATAAGTAAATGTATTATATACTGCCTTTGTACCATACAAATGAAGAGGTTTAAATTCATGCTTCTCCTAGCATAAGAATGATGAAGGACTTTATTTTACTTAGCAGTCTATCCATGGGTTACATTAAGCATGCTTATGTTATGACTAATACACAATTTTCCATTACAAATATAGACAGGCAAACATTTGAACAAAGTAAGAAATTTTGATTATGCTTTGAGAACTATTCCCCCAGATTATTTCCAAGTTCAATTTACTTCACTCTTTTGTTCTCATCTAAAAGAGGCTTATAATTACAAACATGCAGAGAAAATTTAAAATTCAGTTTTCTATTGTTAGATCTATCATTATGATAATAGCATTTCTCAGAACTGGAAAGCATCTTACGACAGCCGTACTAGAATTTCAATAACAACCAAATTCATTTGTGTCCTACAATTACTTTAAATTTAGACTTTTTACACTAATGAATATTATGGTTATATTGAGCTTGCTGACAACAATGCAGGTGTCTTCACAATATTGTGTATAATTAGGAATAATCCTACAAGGACAGAACTAATACAATTTGGTAACAGCATCCTATTGTCAATCAAATTATTGATTGACACATTTGTATTTGTTGGTCAATTTATATATATATATATATATATATAAATATATATTTTTATATATATTAAATATATGTATTAGTTGGTCACTTAAACTCTTACTTTTATAATAATATTTATTATTCTAACTCCTGGATTTTGTTAATGTTTTGCTTTAACTGATAGAAAACATCAATCTTAACATGAACTGTTTAAGTTTCAAGCAATCAGAAGAGAAGAGATAATTGAAGTTATAAAAGAGAAGGACTTTTTTGAGAGAGCAAGTGAACAGAGGAAATAAGAAAATTGAAGTTTTTGGGAATAAGAGAAGGAAAAGGTAACTAGAAGAACCAAGGGAAGAATATAGAGAACCATAGTAGCATGGTGCCTTTAGTAAACTAAAAGAAGAAGAATATTTTAAATTTAATATGAAAATAAGAATTTTGATAAGGTAGTAGCTCACTGAGAGTAAATTTAACATGTTGAAAAATACTAGGAATGTTAACTAGTCTGAGGCAATACTTAATAATTTTGAATTAAACATAATAGAAGATTTGTTAGAATTAAGGTCTTTTTAAAAAATTTTTTTACAGAATGAACCTCATTTTCCATTGCAGTGATGTAATATCTACAGTAAAAAGAGTTACCTCATTATTCTAAGTACATTTTCAAGTATAAAAGTCAACACAAATATGTGTGAAATGGAAAGTACTAAACAAGTGCTACTAAGTTGAAAATATCAATCAGTCAGGATCATAACAAGTATGTAGAGAAGTTCTCACATTTTGCTGGGCCCAATGTAACTATCAATGTATATATGACATCATAGAGTACATGATTCTGTTTTAGTCAACGTTTTTGCCACTGTGACTAAAAGAGCTGACAAGAACAATTAAAAGAGAAAAGTTTTGGAGGCTAATGGTTTCAGAGGTCTCAGGTCATAGATGAATGACTCCATTCCTGGGGCCTGAGGTGAGGCAGAAGATCATGTGGAAGTGTATGGTGGAGGAAATAGGCTATGGACATGATAATCAAGAAGCAGAGAGAGGGAACTCTGTTCAACAGACAAAATATATCCCAAAGATATGTCCCAGGGACCCGCCTCCTCCAGCCACACTTTATCTATCTACATTTACCACTCAGTTAATCCTTACTAAGGGATTAATTAACCAAGTAGGTTAAGGTTTTCATAACCCAAACATTTCATCTCTAAACCTTCTAGCATTGTCTTACATGTGAGCTATTGAAAGACATAACTAAACCATAACAATCACCCACACTTTTAAAGCTGTTATTCTACATTTGTTAACATTTCAAGTAAAATACAAATGGAATTTTGTATATTCACACATTTTTTTTCAAGACTTAAGAAGTTTCAATCACCTCAAAGATGGCTTGGGGAAAAAGTATGTGAAATGAAATCTGATGTCATCCATTACTTAAAAAAGATAAATTTAATACATAAAACTTTATTTCCTGTTGGAGATTTGATCTATAGATATACTATTATTTTTTAAAAGATTGAATTAACCACAAGACAGTTATAATTTAATTTATGATAAATACAATGAAGACTTCTGAATTACACAATTTTTAAAACGTCTTCAATACTATTGAATTAGTTTCCATTACTTTGGACATTACGTTAAACTAATAAAATAATATTTTAAGTAAACTAGAATTTTCCATAAAACACAGAGCCTGATTAATATGTAAGGTTCTCCTTGTACTAGTTATATCTCTAACCAAGTTATAATAGGGAGTTCTTTTAGTACTGGTGATTTTCCTTGTGGAAACATCCGTTAACTGTCTCTGATAAATCTACTTAGAAGCAGTGAGATACTTTAAATCTCAAACTTCTTAAAGAGTTTGAGATGTGCCCATTAATCATTATCAGCTAGCAGATGTATTAAAATTTATCACTCTTCTAGAGCTCTTCTGTCAATTTGGACCCAGTCCAGGGGCAGGCCCTTTTCACATAAAATGGAATAAAACAGACATGCACATAGACCCATTTCAATTCTGTCTGTCTCACCACAATGACTTGAAAAATGTATTCAATAAATTATATTTACAGATTTATGACCACCGGATCTTTCCATTCTTGCCCAGACTTAAAACTAGCTATTTTGCCCACACAGTCTTTTCTGATACTTTCAGTGCTGTAACTTCAGCAATATTTTAGTGATGTGTTCACCAAAGAGAGAAAAAATAAGAAAGAATGCTAAGTAAGCTTGATGTTCCTATTTTTTTTTTTATAAAATGTTGGGAATACTGACTGCATTATAAATGACTTTAGAAATGTAGCTAAAAGGTGAATTGAATAAATAACTAAACTTTAAAAGGGCAAAAGTAACTCACCTCAGAAATGGTATTTTTAATGATTCTTTGTTATATTATAATTGATAGCACTTTGTTACCTGTGATCTACAGATCCAGATTGCCTTTTCTTAGTTTCTCTGGGAAAGAAACAAATATTGTCTTATTTCTATGCATAAGAAGCTTTATATCTCCTATCAACTTGTTTATGTTTTCCTTTATGCAACACATTCCATAGCTAAAATTGTAGTTGTGCTTGTGCACTTCCCCAAATGAGAAATGCTTGAGAAAGACAGTCTTATGTTGTTGAAATCTTTTACTTCTCTTATGATAGGTACCTATTTAATACCTTAGGAAATGAGTTTATTTAATAATAAGTTAGTATTGTCATCTTTTTTTATCTGTTACATTTACACTAGCCTAAGGCTAATTCATTGTAATTTAGGGTTAGATTATTATTTTTTTAGTTTACGGAATAAAACAAAACCTTGCATAAGGGAAAAGAGACATGATCAGTATAGGTAATAAAGATTTATATGAAAGCATTGGTAGAGAAAAATTTATAAGGGAGCAAACTAAACTTCCCAATAATCAACACACATGGATGACACCTGGAATATTGTTCGATTCGAGTAAATGTGTTTTAAAATAGATTTCTGTAACTAAAAGAGTAGTTTGAAACCCACTTAAGTGTTCATTTCAACTATGGTATCTTTTGTTGTGAGTAATATCAAGGATGTAAAAAATGGAAACTTAACTGAAGTTTTATATCAGAATATTTCTATATTTGAATGAAATATGCTCAGAAAAAAACATTTTTATGAAACAATTGAATACTAACAATCAAGATTTTTGATTTTCTTACTAAGACAGTTCAATAATTAAGGACTGGGTCAGCTTTCTGGTAGTTGCATTTATTTTCTACTTTTCTTCTCTTTTTCATCTAGAATTTGTTCTAAACCTTCACTGTTGATATTGTGTTAGATAGATGTTCAATAACAAAGCATATTCAAATATCCAGGGCACACTTTTATTAATTTTTTGGGGGGAGGGACTCCTATATCAGATGTTTAAGTTTGTTTCATTACCATGTCAACTAATCTTGTTCTGCATGGCCTGGACATACTGTAGAGGTTATGATAGTTATTTTATTATGATAGATACAGAAAAAGTTGTACTAACTTTATTATTTTAAAATGCATTTAAATTATTCTGAGTCTCATTTCATATGTGGATGGGAGTTTAAATTTCAATGTGTAATGAGTTGATTCTTTTTAACTCAAGTCCTCACAGTTCCCTGAAAAGCGAAGGAGGAGAATGCTTGTCTTGCTTATGTTTTTCTGTGTCAAGGTAATAAATCAGTGTTCTCCAGTGTTGTTATTTTTCTGTTTTCATGAATCTTGCCATCAGTCTCTTGATATTCTGTCCCTTACTCTGGGTTCTTTAGTAGACTAAATAATTCAGGGAACTGCAAACATCATCCCTTCCTTTAGTCCTTAAGAAATTTCCCATGCCAGGTTGTTTAAAATCCCAGATTCTAAAATTTCAGAGTTCCACCCCTTTCTCTTACACTTAAATTGTTCTTTCCTTTTAGGAAATAGTGTGACATATTCATTCTTTGAGCAGTGGGAACCCAGAAGTTTTATGAACCAAAGCTCTGCTTCTCTGCTTGATTCAGAAACCCACTTTCCCAGGGATGGAAAGTGGAGAAAAGAAAGAAATTGCCTCATTCTCTCTAACTTGTTTGTATTAAAGATATTTAAAAAGCACAAGTAAAACCCACAATTAATTAACCTGCCACACATGCAAGTTAACATTTGGGAGGTTAGTAGGATGCTTCCAAGGTTGTTCTTTTTTTTTTTCTTTTGCATCATCTTCTTCACATTTTCTGTTCTTGTAAAATATTGGACATATTTTTCCATGAATTGTAAGGTATTTGTTATTATTTGTCATTAATAGCAACTAATAACATGTAAGGAACTGAATCAAAATGTAATATGTTTTTATGTTTGGATGTCTCAAGAATGGAAACTTCACCCATGTTCCTGAGGAATCACTCTGGCTGCTGTGTTGAAAGTAGACTGTAGTGGTAGAAAATAGAAGTATGTATCCTTTCAGGAAGTTAAATCTGAAACTCCCTGAGGGACAATGGTAGCTAAGGCTAGATTTGTGTGAGAAATGTTTAGATACAATTTTGAAAATAGGTCCAAAAGTAGTTATTGAGGAATTAGATATAGTAAATGCGATTAAAAAATATTAAGCACAACATCCAGATTTTTAACTTGGTATTTAGAAAAATACAACTGATATCATTTTATATTAGTAGATTCTAGGGTTGGGACAGGTGTAGGGGCAAGAATAATAGTTCAGTTTTGAACATTTGGAGATTGTAATGCCCAATAGATGCAGTGAGATATATGAAAGAAAGAATTCATGAGAGAAAGGTGTGGTGGAGAAATAAAAAGAGCACCAACATGTAAATGGATTTTAAAGACTACTAACAATAGGTGAAGTGCCAAGAGAGTAAGTAGAAAAGAAAGGGAAACCCACAAAATGATGGTGTCATGGGACAATTCATCACTCACTTGGGTGTTCAGGGAGGAAGCAGCAAAGGAGACTGATTAGGAGCAACCCGCAATAGAGGAAAGGGAGAAGGAAACAGGAGAAAGTTGTGTCCTGGAGGCCAACTGAAGGAAGTCTACCTGGGAGAAAGGAGCAATCGCCAGTATCAGATGATGCTGAAAGGTAATTAAGACAAAGACTGAAAACAGAGCAAATGGGATATTAATATTATGGAAAATTAGACAAGATATGTTCAACAAATATTTTCTTGTTTTTATTTTAATTTCTTTTTTAGATTTTTTTTTCAGTGGTGAATTATAGCTTTACGTAAGTGTAGGGTTCATTCTGACATAGTCACATGTGTATGGAATTTAATTGTTCCATTTCGGTCCCCACTACTTGCTCTTTCCCTCCTTTCCTTCCTCTCCCTGTTTCCCTTATTCTACTCTAATGGCCTTCCTTCTATTTATCTATTTTTTAAAAATTTGTTCTTTATAGATATACATAAATGTGGAATTCACTGTGATATATTCATGTATGTACATAGCATAAATTTCCTTCTTTTCTCCATCCCTCCACCACACCTCAATTACCATCCTCTAATTCACTGATCTTCCTTCTATTTTCATGGGATACTCCCCTGATTTTTCTTCCTTCTGTTCTAGATTCTGCATGAAATCCTTGACCTTCTGAATCTGGCCTATTTCACTTACGAGGATGTTCTCCAGTTAAATCCATTTTCCAGCACAAGCCATAATTTCATTCTGCTTTATGACTGAGTAGAACCCCATTGTGTGTATATACCACATTGTCCATACATATCTGAACTGGTTCCAAAACTTAGCTATTATGATTTGTGCTGCTATCAACACTGATGTGCCTGAATCATTGCAGTATTTTGATTTTAGTTCTGCTGGGTAAATACCAAAGAGTGAAATAGCTGGATCATATGGTGGTTTCATTCCTAGTCTTTTGAGGAGTCTGCATACTGCTTTCCAGAGTGGTTGTACTAATTTTCAGTCCCACAAAGAATGTATGCATGGACCTTTCCCCCCAACATCCTCGCTAGCTTTTATTATTTCTATTCTTGATTGTCATTCAACCTGAATTGAGATAAAATCTCAAAGGTTTTTGTTTTGTTTTGTGTTTTGATACTGGAGATTTAACCCAGTAGTGTTTTACTACTGAACAACATCCTCAGTCCTTTTTATTTATTTGAGTATTTTTATTTTGAGAGAGGATCTCACTAATTTGTTTAGAGACTTGCTATATTGCTGAGATCAGCCTTAAACTTGCTACCCTCCTGTCTCAGCCTCTCAAGTCACTAGGATGACATGTGTACACCCCTGTGCTCCATTCAGTGTAACTTTAATTTGCATTTCCCAGATTGCTAGGGATGTTAAATATTTTTTTGTATAAATGTTAGCCATTTCTGTTTCTTAATGTCAGGAACATTTAGTCCTTTTGCCCATTTATTGATGAGGGTATTTGGGATTTTTGGTATGAAGTTTTTTGAGTTCTTTATATATTCTGGGTATTAATCCCCTGTCAGAAAAGTAGCTGGTAAAGATTTTCTACAGTTCTGTAGGCTCTTATTCATATTCTTAAATGTTACCTTTGCTATGCAAAACCTTTAATTTGATAAACACATACTGAAGTAACACCTTGTGTGATTTAAAAAGTTACCAATAAATGTTATCACTCTGTTAATCAAAAATAAAATATAAATCAATAAATATATCCTAAATAGAATTTTTCACATGATTTTTAGAATGCAGTTGACATGTCCTTTTGCAATAGTCTTGTCTTTACCTCCAATTGCCTATGCATCTATTTATAGTGCAGGGATAAATGTAAAGGTACAGGTAGTTTTATAAATTGTGATAAACTTCTCTCACTATTCAAGTTTTCTTTTCTTCTCTCTACTTCACAATAACTGTCATGGTTGATATATTGTCTTTGGGCTACCCGTGTCACATTCCTTTGAAGGTGGCAGATAGTTGTTCTGTGAAGATGAAATTGATTTTTAGAGAACTGACAATATGTTCTTGATGAATTCATTGCTAATCCAATTAGGGAACATTTTGAATTAAACAAGGTAGAGGAGAAAAGTTAGCTAAAAGGTTTAAGTTCCAAAAGTGATGATTTTATCGTTATATGAAACAATGCTCCTTAATAAATGACAGATTTTCTTGTACATTTTGTAACTGGTTGACTTTAATAAGCATATATTAAGAGAATACACTAGATACATTGCCAGATGCTTATTCTGAACTATAATTAAAAGGAATATTTCTGCAGATATTTGGTTGAATAAAATAACAATGATCATACTGAAAAATAATATTCTTTTACAGATATAAGTAAGAGTGTAATTTAGAAATTACATATTTGATTGAAAACTACTTATAACTAATGGTTTAGTGTTTTCACTATCTCTACTTATAGGCCATATATAACTTATGTCTTCATACTAATAATTTCTACATTCTGTTAATAAATATATCTATTATTATAGTATTTTGTTTCTATCTAGTGCTTCACTTCAGTACTGCTAATCAAATGAATTCTGTGATACGATTTCCCATGATTTTGCACAAAATGTAATTTTAAATAAGGGTCAGGGAAATTTTTACCTGGGATTGAACTCAGGGGCACTTGGCCACATCCCCAGCCCTATTTTGTATTTTATTTAGAGACAGGGTCTCACTGAGTTGCTGAGTGTCTCAAATTTGCTGAGGTTGGCTTTGAACTCTCAATTCTCCTGCATCAGCTCCTGAGCCACTAGGATTACATGCATGTGCCTGTGTGCACGACCCAGAAAAGTTTTCTTTGAGTCTAGCCCTTGCATTTAACTAGCTCTGTATCTTTGAATCACTTAATTTCTAAAAGTTATCCCAAATGTTAAATGGGATCAAAAGACCTATAAAACAGTAAATAATGATGTAATGAAAAAATCCATTTGCAAACCAGATTACAAGTACATATATTGAGAAACTATCATCTATTTAGTAATCAGAATATTGATTAATTCTTTCTCTGCCACACTGAGAGAGCTACCTGGCAGGTCAGTTTTCAACTGACATTGTTGTGAACCCTGTGAGTTGGAAAACAGAATACTAAGAGCACACTATGTCAGTTTATTCCATCACTGTTGTTACTTTTATTATACATTATATTTGTCTGTTATTTTTAATATATAAACTACTAAACTTTCATGATAAATTTGATTGTGTATATCATGAAGGTGGTTCAGAGAATCTGATTCATTTTTATCGCTGTAACAGTCTCTATTGTAATGTAACTCATAAGTTCCAGCAATTCAGATAAAAAAGTGAATGTTCCACTGAATCATTCTGATGTTTGCCCTTAACAAAAAAGCTTTGGGTAATTGACTGAATGTTTCATTTTGCATCCAGATGTTTGGCTATGAGCTGATGTAACCACTGTCATAATTACTTACAACCTCCCAAGATATCCATAGAATTAGCTACTTCTAGATCTTTACTGCTTTCAACATATTATTAGTGTTATCAATCACTTTTTCAATTACTTCTGCAGGATCTAAATTTATTAAACTCTTCAATTAAGCCCATTAAGATGCACAATAAGCATGCATATTTCAAGCAAATGTTTTGGTGGTCCCAAATGATATTTAAAGAGCACTTTTCATACCATAAACAACTCTTCTTAAGGGCTAAGTTTCTCCCACTTGGTATGATTGTACTCTGAATATTGTAGTAAAACTTATGTATACAGTAATTAGCATGTCCTTTCCAAATAATATCCTATTCACTCCATTCTCTTCTTAATTTCATTTCTAATTTAGCCATTCCCTGCACATGAATAGAGTCTACGAATGCTGAGTTTTATCCTCTTAAAAAAAAAAAAATGACTCAGTAGTATCCGGTGCTCATGTTATGAAATCAATGGATCAATAACCTGATATTAAACCAATTATGAACTGGAACATTTATTAATTCTTTATTTAAGAATAATGTGGATTAAACCCAGGGCCTGACCCATGGTAGCCAAGTGGGCAAGCTCTATCACTGAGCTACATGCCCAGCTTTTATTTTATTTTATTTTATTTTGAAACAGGCTCTTGTCTTGCTCCATTGCCAAGCTTGTCCTTGATCTTGCAATCCTCCTGTCTCAACTTCCTGAGTTGTTGGGATTACAAAAGTGCTCTACCATGCCTGTACCAAAGTGAAACCTTTTTAAAATTAAAATTTGTTTTTGATATTAAAGACCTATTCGGTCCTTTCATATCTGAAATCTTTATTTTAAAAAGAGGGTACTGAAATCACTTAAGACCAGAATACACCCAAACTTAAATTCCTTAAATATCAAAGTACTTAGTTGTTTTTCAGAAAAAGCACACAGAATCCATACAAGAATGGTTTGGAACTGGCTTTTCAAAATAGACATGTGCAAAATCTGCCATCTCTGCTGGTTAATGACTTATTTGATGTCACAAGCTCAAAACCTCTTTAATATGACATGGTAACACCCATCTCCTCAAATAAACATGAGACCTGTGCCAAACAATCCTACAACTTCCTCTTCTAGTCATTCAATCAAGGAACAACTTTTCCCTTCTCTCTTCCTACAAATTCCCCCACTACCAATTGATCAGGGAGGCAGATAGGAGCTTATAGCTACTGGCCTCCTTGTCGGGTTGGTACACAATTAAGATTTTTTCTATTGGCAAAATTCCAGTACCATAGTAGTGGCTCCAATTTGCATGGAGCAGTGAGACCTTGCTCAATAACATTACCAGCAAGCTACAGGCTTAATCCTGGTCCCAGGTTTTGTCTACTCTGTAAGTTAAGAATAATTTTTAAAACTTTCAGCTGTTTGAAAAAAAATCAAAAGAGGAATACCTCTTTGTGATGTGACACTTACATGAAGTTCAAAGTACAGTGATCAGAAAAAAGTTTTATTTGAATACAGTCATGCTCATTTGTTTATGCATTGTGACCGTTTTGTTTGATCTCTACAACAGAAATGTTGGGTAAATGTGGTAAAAACAAACAAAACAAAACAAACAAACAAGCAAAACACTTATAACCACTTAATGCTTACTCCCTGTTCAATTAAAGAAGTTTGCTGGCCACTGTTCTGATGGGGAGGACTTAAAACTTCTGCACATGATCTCAGTTCCATTCCAGGGTCACATTTGCCTTAGATTAGAAGTATTTAAAGTATAATGACCCAACTTTCCAACTAAATATGAAATTATCTTTCTGTCTAGTCTAATCTCCAGCTATGTGGGTCAATTATAGTGAGCTTCAGAAGAGACCCTTCTAAGCACGGTCCAGTGGTAGGTCTTCCTGTTGCTTTTTCACGTGCTCCATCCACAGTGCATAATCAAGCTTTGGGTCCCAGGAAATTTCTGTCCACTTCACAACATTCTTATTAACTGAACTGCATTTTATTATTTCCTAAAACATTAAATACAAGTTACAAATTTTCTTTGAGGATGTTTTCCAGCGTATGTTCCAGGGAATGTTAATTTGCCAGGGTTCAAATATGTTGCTAAATAGATCAACATTCAAATAAGTTTGAAAAACTCTTGGCTAAACAAATTTAAACAGTTTCTATTCTGAATGATTTCTTTGTCAACATCTTTAATATGCAGAATTCCTCAAATATATTTGACTGTCAAACCCTTCTTATATGGAGCATGTCATGGGACTTACTGCTCTCGAAGGTGCCATAATTATTCAGGAATGCCCAATTAATTATTAAGTTAATTAGACTCTACTATCAAAAACACAAGCTGCATTTGTACCTTTAGTCAATCTATAGGTAGTCTTCCACCTCTAATTTTATCTGATAAGTCCATTTAAATTTTTTTATTTAGAAGCTGACACATAAATAGCACTTTCTTTATGTCAAGCTTTATTCTATGGAACTTTCAAATATTAACTTATTTAACTTGCATGAAAATCCTATTACTTAGTTGAATTATTATGCCTACTTTTCAGATGAGAAATGCGATACACCAAGAAGAAAGGTGATTTCCCCAAGGTTATTTAGCTAAAAGGTGTTAGAGCTAGAATTGAAATCCAGATAATGCTTTCAAAGTCCCTGCTCTTAACCTATAAACTATCCTGACACTTCTGGCCCCAATTCAAAACTATATAATGAAAAATGTCTCTAAATACAAAAAGGCACTTGAATGTGAGGATTTTCTCTATTTAGGGGAAACATCTAATAAAAGAATATGGCCTATTCTATATCTGATTTCCAGTATAAAGGAGACTGTAAACTAAATCTGTAATTACAATGATAACAACAGTAATAACTGGGGGGAAAAAAAAAGAGAGAGAAAAACAGGAGATAGTCTACTAGGTATTTATTTTCCTCTTATATTGGTTTTCTCAAGCTACCATGACAAAAATAACAGAGACTGATTGCTTAAACAACAGAAATTTATTTCTCACAATTCTGTAGTGTGGGATGTCCTGGGCCAAGTTGACAACACTGTAGTTTCCACTCAAAAATCTTTTTATGTTGCATATAAACAAATGACTTTTCACAGATTTGTGACCCCTTTGTGTACTTGGATTGAGAGAGTATGAGTTCTTTGGTGTCTTTTTTTATAAAGACACAAATCCTATGGAATGAGTGCCCCAATCCTCATACACTGAAGCTCTGATGCTTTGGGTGGAGCAGAATTCAATCCATAGTGGCCCTTCACCTTCATTCCATTTCATAGAAACTTATAGTTAGGTTCAATTCCTTTGTTCTTGTCAACAAACAGCCAAAGTGATGTGTAGTCCAAGATATTAAGGGTCATGTTTTCTCTGTAATATTTCTCCTTTCCTGTTGTGATGATCTTGGAGAACACATAGTTTGAAGGATGTAACTCCAAGTGGGCAGAGGGTGGCCTGGACTTCAGTAGACTATAGTTTAATCAGATATATATGTTTCATGCATGAAGCCACTGAAATTTCTGGGCTTATCTTTGTAAGTATAATCTAATCACTGCTTTTTATAATTTGTCATTGTAAAGTAAAATCTGTAGCTCGAAGTAGGGGAATAGGTAAGTGCTATGCTACAGTACAGTGGATATACAGTGCAGAGAAAACAATATAACCACAATCAATATTTCCAAATTAGTTTTATAAAATCTTGGAAGTCATCCATTTTCCCCTTGATCTTTGTGAATGTATATAAAATTTAGCTCAGTTTTCTTAGTTCATTCATAAAACATATTCCATATGGAAGAAAGTAAGGAACAGTAGAAAGGATCATTAATTGAATAGAGTAGAAGAGCTGAAATCTCAGATTTGCCAGGACATAACTCTGATCTTTAACAAATCATTTAATGCCTCTGGACTTTGGTGTCCTCATATAAAAACATTGGCCAGACAGACTGGACATCTTTAATATAATTTTAAATCCATTACTATAAACTATGACTAAAAAATTAGAGAAAAGATACTTTTACCTGGATATGGCAGGATATTAAAATATAAGGATATTCTTTTATTCATTCTTTGTTTATTTGTAAGATGCAGTTCATAATTATGAGAAGCAAACTCAAGATATTAAAAGTTTTAATTGTTCCACTAAAATTCAAATTAACATTCATTCTAATTTAATAAAAATATCAAAATTGTGAAATATTGCAAGGTCACCTTATCATCTCTGTTAGACTGCTCACATTGCTATAACAGAATACCACAGACTGGGTGACTATAAAGCTACCTACTTATTTTCTCTCAGTTCTGAGTGCTAGAAAGTCAGGATCAGACACTCGCAGGTTTGTTTTCTGATGAGGTCTGTTTTCTTGGCTTGAAGATGGCTTCTCACCATATCCTTATGTGGTCTTTCCTTCATGTTCTCATTCTTCTGGTGTCTCTTCTTTTCTTCATGACACCAGTTTTGTTGAATTAGGTTTCTGTTCTTAATTCCACCTCAGTTATCCTTAATTATTTCCTTCAAGTACCTGTGTCCAAATACAGTTACATGGTGAGTTAGAGGTACAACATACAAATTTGGGGAGAAAAGAATTCAGTCCATAATATTGTCATACATTGCATTTCTTTTGGTGAAACATGCTGAGTTTGTTAATCACAGATATGGACATCTGGTCTTTGTTATAGGAGTATAACACAATTTTTAATTTCAGTATAATATACCTTATCCTTAAGTTAGTTTCAGATACATTATTATGAGATAAGCTAAAATTATTTCATTTTGAAGATATTATTTTTCTTTTTGAAGTATTTCTAAGCCCAATGTTTTCTTTACAAAATAGAAATTAAAAGTCCATTTAGTAAAGTGTTACAGGATTTAAATTGCAAATAGTTCTTAAGGTAATGTACATGCTAAACACCCAATAAAGATTGCTATTTTATTTATTTTGCCAATTAAATTAAACATTAACTTGCATTTAAACCAACACAGTCTGTACTAGACCATAATGCTTCCCCCAAACAACAGAATAGTAGGATGAGAGCTTAAATTTCTTGAAATATAAAAGTAATATGTCTAAATCATTCAATAGAGACATGTATGGATGGTACATTATCATATTTCTACAATATTAAATTTTCAACAGAAGTTTAACAACATAGTCACTCACGGTTGTCTGCATACCAAACAAATCACTTAATGTCTCTGGACATTGGTGTCTTCATAAAAAATATTGGCCAGACTGACTGGACATCCCTAATATAATTTCAAATCCATAATTATTATAGACTAAAAATGTAAAATTAGAGAAAAAACTTTTACCTGGATATGGCAAGATATTAAAACATAAGAATATTGTTTTATTCTGTTTTATTCATTCTTTTGAATAAGACTTCCACTTGTCACCATCAATGAGGCCCGGAAACAGCTCCTGTGGGAGTCAGTGGAAGCAAGTGTTCTTGGTAGGCACGATGGATGAAGTACTATCAGGAGTAGTGAAGTAACCAGTATAACATCCATGAAATTAGGGAATTTCAGAGGCAAGAAGATATATGTTATCTCATTATTATCAGGTTCCAGATAACCATACTACTATGAATAATAGAAGTATTGCTACCTTTTCCTTATGACAAGACATGTGAAATCATCCAGAAACAACATAACTGGCAAAGAGGAGTAGGAAGCCTACTAAAATCTTTTGCAAGAAACCTGTATATCCAGAGTACAGCCCTAGCTTCAGGCTTCCCACAGGCTAAGGAAACTGAAGTTATTTAGATCTTAATGCAAAGAATAGTCCCAATGATTTAGAAGTCTTGGCTACATGTGGTTTATACTAGTCATTTATTCTCACCCTTTTAATGTAAGCTTTCCTTCATGGATGTCCATTCTTTGCATCAAATTAATACCTGATAAATGTGCATACAATTTCCAGATAGCTAGGAAGCAGAAAAGACAGTTCTCAAAACTCAGGTATTTTTTTCTTGCTTCTGTACTTTTAACACTAAAACAAGTGATGTCGTGTTGAGAATTTAGCATTGTCAACAGCAACAAATAATCTTGCAAGCTGTACTTATTTTTTCTCTATCCCAAGCATGGATCATGTGGCCACTGGGTTATTTAACTTGTGCAATTCAACAAGATAGATACTTAAAAAGGGTAATAAAGATAAACTCTTCAACCTGCACTCCCATGCACTGTGCTTTCTAGTCACTCTCTAGGGTTATTTGCTACTCAATTTTGACAGAACTCAGGGCGATTTGTAGATCTTTTGTCTAATGCACTGCTCTAAAATTTAATAGCAGCTCTTCCTAAATCAACCTTGAATTAAATAAGGACACGAAAAGGTTTAATTAGCAGTTTTACTAGCTTCACAATAATCACGGAAATACTGGACCCAGAAGCCTACATCTAAAAATGTCTGAAATTTTTGAGTGCTAATCTCAGATACTCTACTTTTGTAAAGGTAACCTCACTTATCACCTTTGAAGCATATACTAATGGATTAATTAATAAATGCATACAAAGTACATAATGAATGTGCTGCATGCTGTGTGAGGCTCAAAATCTTCATTTTCAGAAAAAGTGCAAAATCAGGGGCTATTCTATAGAAAAAAGTTGGCAACATCTCTTGGTAATCAATAATAGTAGCTAAATCTGTATATGCCAGATATGATGTTTTATTTATTCAAAAGAACAACAGTAAATGTAGCTAAGTATAATGAAGAGACATATCATAATGCTGAATTGGTACTTTCCAAACTTTATATTTCCATTCTGATGTACCTTTTCCTTGGTATATATACAAGATTTTTTTAAAGCATGTGGTGTTTGGACTTAATGCCTTATTATTTTGAGTATAGGATTAGAAAGTCCTTATAGCAATGATCTTGCAATATAGAAAGAGTAAAGAGAATTAGGGTTACATGAAGAAAAATCCAAAAGGGAGTGTAGAATTATAAAGAAAAACCAGCAGGTTAAGAAATTCTTGGTAGATCAGCACAGAGATTATCAAAGAGTTAGGTGCTAATTAAATGGTGGAACAAACAAGAATATTAAATAAGTGATTCAGGTTAATAAGTGTGTGATACAGAGGACATAACTGGATAAAATAGGAAATTGGAGTGTTTTATTTTCTGAATGAGAAATAAAAATGTAAATGACTCTTCCCTTATGCATAAAATGATTCAAACTACATGCAATTCTGAAATCCTTAAAACTTGAACTTTAAAACTCACTAATATGTCTCCAAATTGAAAATTGTACATATCTTATATCTCTAATGAGAAATAATACAATTTTCAATAAAATGCTTGGGAACATTTAAAATTGTTTTTCTGTAGAAAACACCTCCCTTTGGATCATGGTGTTAGACCTCCTAACATCCATGCCACTCCAAAATGTTATTTGTAACCAGTGAAAGTGGATCTATTTGTTCCATTCAAGTTGGGTATTGTAGGAAAGAGCATGTAAATCATTTCTGCCAAGAAGGTATAAAGTATATTATGCACCTGTATAGATTTTCTTACAGAAATGAAAAAAAAATTGAAAATGCATAAAGTATAGCTGCTTTATCATTAGGTCATTCATTGTTTACAACCATTATCCCCTACAAAATGGCAGTCATTGGAAAACCATGAAGGAAACCAACCTTAGAATGAATGAAGCTGGTAGTTAGAAGAGGAAATAGGAAGATGGAAATAATTATGGTCTTTGATGACATTACTGATTTGCTGGTCAAATTAGTTCCAGGGATATATGCTACCTTTGAAAATACTGTGAAGAAAATACATTTTCTTAGTATTTTGCCTATTTGAAAGTGAGATTTGCTTATATTTTTCAGAATTTTCCAGATAAACAGAACCTAGGAAACTCCAAGTAGATTTATTATAAGGAATTGACTTATGAGTCAATTGCATAGAAGTACAATGATTCAGGAAAGTTGGTGGTATAAATTCCTGTCTGATGCAAAGCCTGAGAAACAAGATCGTCGGTGGTATAAGCCTCAGTCTACATGGAGGAAACTCACTCCTGCAGACAGAGGGAGCTCAGCCTCCTATTTTATTTGTGCCTTCAACAGGATGGATGACTCTCCCCAACACTGGGCATCTGTTTTATTCAGTCTATCAATTGACAATGCTAATTCCTTTGGAAACAGCCTCAGAGACACATCTAGAAATAGTGTCTAAAAATATATCTAGGCATCCTGTGGCCCAGCCAACTTGGGTCACATAAAATTAACTATCACAAGTTTAAAGCATAGTGAAATATAAAAAACATCTTATGTATAAATGTCTACTAACTAATCCAATATTTATAAACACAACTGGGAGAACTACATAAATCTTAAAAAATATTGATAGATTACAGTGGTTTTAATTTAAAAATACTAGTTAGCACATTTTTTTCTCTTGAACGAGCATTTCTTGCAGTCAAATTGTAACAAAGGGGATCCTACCTAAAACTGTCTCTTCTCCTTGAATGTCCTCTACCACCTGATATGTCAGGTTTTTGGGTTGGGGGAGGGTTGTTTGTCTGCCTGTTTTTAAATCTTTTTATTGACAGTGTCTATCTATTTCCACACTTGAGACTATTTCCCATCCATTTCAATAGGTGTCTGCTCCTTCTACCCTAGTGCTGTCCTTGCAGATCAATCAGCTTTCTGTAAAAGCACAAAAGCTTTCTTTAAATCCAGATAGATTATCATTAGTATATGATCCAAGTTACCACTTCATTAATGAGTAAAAAGTTCATAATAAGCATATTAAACTGAATTCTTCTTGATTATGTTTTAGTAGTCAAATATAAAAGCATGGTTCATCATCATGAAAGAACATGCTTCTTTAATTTAATCAATTTTAAGGAATTGATGACCTGTCTGAATATGGAAGAGGGGTGTCTATTACAATGGCACATTTTCCCAGGAGATCTCAGGATGATTCTGTGAAGCTGAGCACATTATTCTACTGTTTGCCTTTTCAGTTTCCTCATGGCACATAATAAAGATGGTATTGTTTGGGGAGATGTAAAACATGAGAAAGTACTTAAAAAGGTTTTTGTTGTTGTAAGATAATGGCCCTGTAACTTTAGATATGCCAGGGTTCTGATCCGAGCAATCAGAAGGTGGGGACAATTAGAGACTTTGTTAATATTATACTGTATATTCATAAGACTTTTTATTTTAATCTATTGTCTTTAATCAATTGTAGTTGAGAAACCAAGTACAGTCCACCTTCCATATTCTTGTGCTGTGTAACTGTGGCCCTACATCTTTGTACTGAACATGCACAGATATTTTCCTTGTCATAATTCCATAAAAAATACATTACAATATTTATATAGCATTCACATTATACTAGGCATTATGAATAATCTGAAGATGATTCAAAGTATACCAGAAGATGTTTGTAGGTGATATACAAATACTATGCCATTTTATATTAGGAACTTGAACATTCATGGATTAGGTGTTTGTGGGGTGATAGTTCTGAAAATGAATTCCCCATGGTTACAGAGCTACAGAGAAATAACTATGTCCCTCCATTCATCTAAAACTAAGAAAAAATGTGCATATTTCTTTGCCTAGATAATGTAGAAAATTTACAGATAAAATAATCTATCTTGAATTGACTAACCTTGGGTATTTCAGTCAATAATGAATAATGAGAAATGGAAACACTAAAAGTAATTTCTACATAGTAAAAGTAAATAAAGCCAAAGTACAAATATGAACAAAAACATGAATGAGAAAATTCTGATTAATTGTGTTTTTATCTATTTTTGCATTTAACTTAAAGATCTCATCTTATGGTGTTTACCTTTTTCCCACTATAATTTACAATCCAAATTATTTAAAAATATGTTAGACTATATCTTTTAAAAATTTTATTGTGTTAAAATATACATAAAAAATATAACATTTTGATGTATTTTAAAAGTGTACACTTTAGTGGTATTAACCACTTTCACATTTATTACCATCATCTATCTTCAGAAAGGTTTCATCTTTCCAAACTCAAAATCTGCCCCCTTTAGATAAAAATTAACTATATTTCTCTTGCTGGGCTCCTAGTAATTGCCACATTCTATTTTTTTTTTTCTATGAATTTCACTATGTAACCCATAAAGTTGGAATCTTTCAATATTTGTTTTTTCGTGTCTGGTTTATTTCACTTAGCATAATGTCTTCAGGGTTCATCCAAGATGTAGGATGCAGAAAATTTCATTTATTTTTAAGACTGAATAACAATCCATTGTGTAAAATCTGTCTTTTATGTAAATAACCTGTCCTCTAGGTTTTTCTTAGCGCTAGGGCAAAGCAATAACTTTTGCGATGGAGTTATTGCTGAACAGGTTTCTGCTCTCACAATCATACAAGTCAAAGACCGAAATTTATTATTGATCAGTATGATATCATTTGTCTTAATTAGGCTTTTCATTGCTGTGACCAAAACATTCAGCAAGAACAATTTGGAAGAGGAAAAGTTTATTTGAGGCTCACCATTTTAGAGGCTTCATTGATGGACAACTCCATTTCTCTGGGTCAAGGTGAGGAAGCACATCATGGCTGAAGGACCCTGTGGAGAAAAACTGCTCAGCACATGGAGAAGTAAGGAAGTGGGGGTGGGTGAGCAAAAGGGAAGATGCATCCTTGCAGAGCACACCCCCCAGTGACTCACCTACTCCAGTCATACCTCATCTGCCTGAACTCACCACCTTGTCAGTCCATTCAAACTAGGATGAATTGCTTAGGTTACAACTCATAGCATCCAATTATTTCACCTCTACATATTCATGCATTAAGAGGAAGTTTTCGGGGACACCTCATAACCAAACCATAATAATATTCAGCATAGATCAACACCAAAATGTAGAACAAAATTTTGAATTTCTTCAAAACATAAATGAAATTACCAAGAATCGGAAAGTCACCAAGAATGTAGCATGCACACACACACACACACAATTTGTAGGCTAGATGATAATAACTGGCCTGAACTAACAGGCAAGTGTATTAGCCAAATAATTTTAGAACAAATATTATTTGATATTATTTTTACAAATCTTACAGACTGAACTGCCAAAGTTCATATGTTGAAGCCCTAATCCCTGTTGTAACTGATTTAGAGAAAGGTGTTTAAGGAGGTAAACGATGTTAGATTAGGCCATATTAGTAGACCATATTCCAATAGTACTATTGTCCTTATAAGAGGAAGAGATCCTGGGGTGTTTGCACACAGAGTATATACCAGTGATATGTGAGGACATTGTGTAAAGGAAATCAGGAGAGAATCCTTACTAGAAACCAGTCCTGCAGGCACTTTGATCTTGGATTCCCAGGTTCTAGAATTGTGAGAAAGAAATTCTTGTCTAAGCCATTCAGTGTGCAGTATCGTGAGATGGCAGCCCAGTCAACTAACACAAGACATTTAAAACTTTCCTGATAATTTACTTTTTGTTTTATGGTCCTTTCTTTGTTGATGTGTGTGTGTACAGACATATTTAGTTTACTTCCAAGAAGGAAGTTGCTAAGTATATTAACTTGTATATCTTCATATTAATTTAATGAATTCTTACAAGTTTTCAACCAAATAAGAAGTAGATTTCATATTCCTCAGAGTTTATATTTTGTGAGAATATGGAAGCCAAGAAATATCAACATCAAGCAAATATTGATATTTCTTGATCAATTTCAACTGCTTTAGAACTTGCATCTTGAAATCTTCCTGTATCTGTTATATAATTTTATTCAGGAGACCTTTAATCATGTATTATAGATATTTTATTTATATACCCAAAGCAATCTTTTAAATGCTTCAGAGAACCAATTTTAAATTCCACTCTGAGCACCAACCTAAAGGGTTAAAGACTGGTGTGAACTCAGACTTGAAGTAATTAATTTAGTAATTGTCAGGGACAAATAAGTAGAGCATGAGAAAGAATATTCATTACATGCACAAAGACTCTGGATTTCTAATTAACATTAAAGCAATATCAGCATAAAATGAGCATTAATATTCCACAAGATAATTGGCAACCTTTGTAATATTATTTCTTTGTTTGTTTTTCCCCCACTCTATCTGTTCCCCAGAAGGTGCTATTATTCCTGGCTGACTGAGAGGGTTAGTGGTTTATGTTATATACCACTCCTATTTCCATTGGTAGTCACATGTATACTTTATACAAACCAAGCCAAAACCTTTAATGTTATTTCATATCATTCTCAGCACAGAACTATGGGGTCAACAACATTATTTTCATTTTGCAGAAAAGATATTTTATAGCTTTTGTAAGCTACTTGACAACTACCTACACATACTTGCTTAATTTCAATTTTTTAAGTTCACTTATAGCTCTTATTATGTATTACATTTGACTCTTTTCCACACATGTTATCAACATCAACAACCTAATCCTATATGATACTTATTCCAACTTCAGATAGGAGAACTCAGGCTTAGGAAAAATTAATTCAGTTGCCCACAATGACAAAATTAGGAAGAAATTGACATTCTGGATGATACCCCTTATACACTACTTAATATCTCAAATATTATTTTTCTTAGAGAAGACACAAAGTATAATAAACTATGTGTAGCCAAGTAGTTATTGGTAACATACCTTATTTTTCTAATTTTGAATTAATTATAATAGATATATGTATATAGATACAATTTGATTTAAACAAAAATCCTTATTTTAGGTTATTGTGAGAAAAAATAAATCCGATACTATGGCAGCAAACATAGGGTCTAAACAAGACCACCTCCCCAGAAGGGGCATGAGCTGTCTAGGTCTACGTTACAGTTCCGTTCTATGATTTTATTCATTTTATACTGGGCTACTCATTATTTTTGCCTGTATTCGAGTTTGAAACATTGTGTTGCTTAGCAATTGTGTCAGAAGAAATCTGTGCACTAGATTATGCACTATTTGTTCTACCCAGAAAATGAATATCTGTACCCCTTCATCTATGAAAAATCTTACTAATCCTTCAAAACACAGGTCAATCTTCTCCATAAAGATGTCTTCCCAGATAATTTTTAAGCATATTATTAAGTCTGCTTCCTCCAAATCCCCAGTCAAGCAGAAGTCTCAAGAGATAATGTTAATCAACCAAACAAGGCTTTATTCTTGGATACTGCTACAGGGAAGAGACCACTGACTAAGTTCCACCCTGCTGGATAAAAGGAGGAGGGGATTATAAGCACAGGATGAGGTGCAGTGGGAAAATAGTAGAGGAAATTAGGATGGAGGTTGGTCAATGTCATGTATAGAACACTTTGATTTATCCCTGAATTTGCAAATGTTTTCTCTGTGATTTAGCAGGTCAAGTTTGTTTATTCTTGCCCATCAAGGTTGTATGCCTATGCTCTCATACAGATTATGACTCAAAGTGATGGATCCTGGGTCTGTGGCAGAGACATTCTTGGTTATAAAACAGGTAAGAGGCTTTTTAAAGAGAGTTACATCTCAAAGGGTCAGAGAAATAATTTATAAATTATGAATTTTCTGAAGTAAATTCTCCAAGAAAAGGGAGGTTAGGGACTTAGAGACAGTAAGGGTTATGAAGACTTTCTGAAGATTAGTCAAGCCAAGGGGAAGGTTAAGGCTTTTTTGAAAACCCCACATAGCTACTAATGGCAGAGACTGCTAGTTATTGGCCAAGGTCTGTTGCTCATGTTTTTCTTTAGTAGTAGAATTCAAAGTTTGATACTAGTCTTATGGATGATCTGGCAAAGACACTATGTTCACTCATCTTCTGCCAGAACATACGCAGTTTGACTCAGTTCTAGTCAATGTGGAGTGAGTGGACATGAAGTTTGCTGCCTTGGGAAGGAAAGGTGCTTGACTTCATCTCTACTTTTCCCAAACCCTGGTTAATAGAAAGTGAAGAGAGTAGAAGGAGTTGTAACAGATTTCTTAGATAATGACATGGAAGTTACATGTTGGGCAAAACATTACAGGGACCATGAATTTGGCAAAAAAAAAAAAAAAAAAAGATAGAGAGAGAGAGAGAGAGAGAGAGAGAGAGAGAGAGAGAGAGAGAGGTTTTTGGTTTTTTTTTGTGTTTTTTTTTTTTTTGTACTGAGGATTGCCCTTAGGGGCACTCAACCACTGAAGCACATCCCCACATTCCCAGCCCTTTTTTGTAATTTCTTTAGAGACAGAATCTCACTGAGTTGCTTATGGCCTTGCTAAGTTGTTGAGGCTAGCTTTGAACTCGAAATCCTCCTTCCTCAGCCTCCTCCTTAATCCACTGGGATTATAGGCATGCATCACAGCACAGGGCAAGAGATCCTTCTTTTAAAAATAAAATCATGCATGACTTTTTGGCAGATATAATAATGAACACTATTAAAGATTTTATTTAACTCATGCCTGAGGAAACTTAAAAGGTTTTAAAACCAGTTAAAAGAAAATCCAGAAGAACAGAACATTTATAGATCATGTATATTGAAGCAAATATGTAAATATGGGGAAAAATGGGAACAATTGTTTCTCAACAAAAGTCAATTTGTATATTTATGGTGAAGGATAATTTTGCATCACCATCAGTTATATATAACAAACAGGGGTGAAAAATAGCTTTCAAAGATTTAGAATTAGATAACTTTGTGTGCTATAAACAATGAATACCTTTCCATTAAACACAGTAAACACATTAAGCAATAGTTTTCAATTTTCTATGTTTTTCTTACATGCAGAATATCATGTGAGAGAAAAAAAAATCAAGCAGTTGTTTGTTATGGTTGATTTTTAAAACGTTTGTCTTTTGCTGAAGGCATGAAATCTTAAGTTAAATAGTATTCAGTGGTTATTAGATATATATTGTCTTAAAGTATCACATTGAAATATTGAATTTTTAAAAAAATCATGTAATTTCATAAAATATCTTAACATCCTCTTGACTCCCTCTTATTTCAATTACTTTTCCTCATTCATGGTGATATTTTGCAAATTTTTGTAGACTGACTATTTATATGGAGCCTACATTGTCACCAATGAGAACAAAAGTCTGACCAGACATAAAAATATTTAACTTTGCATTCTGTGAATCATTTTTATAAAAGAAGTTATGCTTTCAAAGCATTCAAAAATGGAAGATGTCAGTATAATTTCTCACCATCCAGTGCAAACATGGATTGAACAATATATTGCTCTGAGCCTTGAAAAATTCTCACTAGAGAAGAAGTTTGAGGTATTTCTTCTCATTTAAGGCATTTGGGTACAGTGTTGAGAGATGACATGAACAATAAGCTACCAAAGCTTAATTTAAGTCTTGAAATCCAAGTCTGTGTATCATCTGGAAGTTTTGGTGTTTTTCAGAAAAAAAATGTAAGTTATAAGAATAATATATATTAACTGTACAATGTGCATGTAGGTAATTAAACTGTGCTTAAACCCAAAGCATTATTTTTATTGTTAAGTTCAATCCTCTATTTTACTAAGCCTTTTACTAGATAAACTAGAACTGAACATAATTCATTTGATTTTTCTCTCATTTGATCCACATAAAATAATCTTATGATTAGAATGGATATGCAAGAAATTTTGTCAAAGTATTATTCATTTTCCGGGGGTAAATATAATATCAGGAATTATTTAACTTGCAATAATGATAGTCCTTTGAGTTTGTGAAGGTAGATGTGGCAGTGGAGCCTGGCCTGCCACTGTTTCTTCCTGTACCATTCACACAGTATGTATGATGCTGCATGACCACAGAATTCTGGTGGACCACAGGTGCCTGGGAACTCAGTGGATCTCCATAACAAGATGAACAGGGTAAGTGATGTATGCAAGCTACCAACCACTTATGCAGAAAATGATGCCTCAGAAGGAAAAGTGCTGGTGTCTTCAGCCCCCTTGGTCTTCTCGACCAGTGACAAGGGAAGGGAGTACTCCCCAACAAGGCCAGACTGGGAAAGGTAGGTCCGACTGACTGCCCGTGCCCAGCCCTCCAGGCCGAGGACAATCAGATGCCAGGGAGACCAGTCACAGCAGGAACTCCTTTATTGAGAAAGTCACACAACTGTTATGTAGGGTGGAGGCTAGGCAGGAACCAATCAGCTTAAAGGTCAGCAAGGCAGGGGGGGGTTCACGCAGATGAGAGTCCCATAGGACTATATGGTAAGCACCAGCTGATCATGTTCGTGGAACTGTTGTTAACCAATCTCTGATGGTGGTCCGATTTATCGTCATTAACTTTTGAAACCACCTTTGAGGCCTTGATCTTGCTCACTCGCCAGGGAGTAAGGAGTCAGCCTGAGTTAGTAACATCAGAAAAGGAAAATTAGTGTGAACCCATAATTTCTTTTCCTTTCAGTCCTTCCTTACTCATCATTATACCTGAGGTAGAGAAGTGTAGAGTGTGCATATACCAAGAAGTCAAACAGGAAGAATGGAGTTAGTTTTGTGCAATCTTTTCTTCCTTCTGTTTAGAGAAAAATGCATTAATTGTTTAACTTCTGTGATTTCTATAAGTGTTTTAATGTCATGTTCATTGAAAGTGACATAGCATAATGAAAAGAGGAAAGGCAAAACTTTTGTCAATAATTTAAAGTTAAAATATTTATTTACTTAGAATTACATTAAATAGCCCACTTTTAAAAATCAGCCCCAAGGTGGGGAGAGAGGGAGGAGAATGGAGAAAACAGAAAAAAAGTATGAGCAAGAAGAAACTCACTTTATTTCCACTGGGTCCCATAAATTCTGAAGTATGCGCACTTGGAACTTCCATTATCATGTGGAAACACTGTAAACAAACATTTAGAGTGGTGGATATAGGGTCTTGTAACTTAGGAAGGGCGTAGGTAATGAAGAAGGAAAAGAGTATTTGGTCAGGGATTTCAGCAAAGGACTTTTTAGATGGAGATTTTCTAATAGAAATGTGAACAGGGAGGAGAAGCTAGCTAGTCCTGTAACACCTGGGGAATACCTAGGAGAGAAGGAATGACACAGAGAAAAATTCAGATATAGAAAACTGTTTCATAAGTTCCAGAGATGGCGGGGCGATGGGGGGAGTCATTCTGCCTGAATGAGCATCAAATGGGACAGGGAGGAGAGAGGGCAAGTCACAGGGTCAGAGAACCATAGAAATCAGTTTTGATTTTCAACTAAGTGGGATGGGAGTTCTCAGGTTTTGAATACCAAAGGGGTTGATATGAATGGATAAAAACACTTTACCTTTGGTTATTTTGAAATGGAGGTTTTAATCCTTCATCCAAAGTAATTTAACTAATAATTGAGAGAGTCAGAACTAACAATCAATGTATCTGACTTTGAGACCCACACATTCAACTACTCTGCTCTACTCTGAAAATAGGCACTGCCTGCTATGAAAGGCATTATGAACTGCACAATTAAGGAGGTGATATCCCTGCTATTGCAATAGGAGAGACTATTCAGTAATGAGGAAAATCTCAGAGTAAATGAAGACAGTTGGGAAGATGTTCGGAGAACCATAGGAACAGTAAATGGTAAGGTTATTTTGGAATGTGGGTGGTCCTTTGTCATTAGCCTGCTGCTTAGAACACAAAATGTGGCAGGAATTTCTCAATTACCACTATATTCAAGGAGCACAGTCTCAGGTGCAGTTCAACATCATCATCCTGTACACAACTGTGGTCATAGCTTTTCAACCCACCCTTATCTCAATTGAAATTGGACATTACTTGTAGTATATGTGTTGAAAATGACTTCATAAAAAATAACCTCTGATTTAATATTGCTATAGAAAGTTATGACTTGTAACTTCATACACAGAAAGGCACTGAAACAGAACAGTTTAAGTGAAACTAATATGCATCATCTGAAAAATGATGCAATTCCCTATTTCCCGTCCATCAAGTGCTTGTGCCATTTGTAGTGTAAGTGTAGTCTCAATCTGCCAGGAGCTTTTTAGAAATACAGAATTTTAGGCTCCACTTCAGGCCTCTTAAATTAAAATTTATTTTATAGCAAAATCCCCTAATGATTTGAGGATTACTGCTTTGAAACTGAGCAGGACTCTTTCCTGAAACACATGCAGTGGGATTGCCCATCATGCACATAGCAATGCCACTAAAGGAAGACAGATTGCCAAGTGACTTGAATATTTGATGGAAATTTCAAAGCAGTAAGAGGCTGGTGGGAAGGGTTAATATGTTACCAAGTCTAGATAAAAAGTCTAGTTACTGTTGATAATCACTCATTATTAGTCATTGTTGTTAAGAATTTAGTCAGTTTTTTCTTTTTCTGAGGTACACAATGTTGCACCTTATAGTAGTATTTGACACATTGAAACAGTATTTCAATTTATAGAAGAGAGAACAGACACTAAGACATTAAATAAATATATTGTCTACATTACAAAACATGTAGTTATAAGAGAAATAAGAAAAAGAAAATGGTACTCCTGAAGGAATACTTTATAGTTTTGTAGAGGTACAGTCAATCCTATCCCATTTCTGCCTAATAGGATAAGAAAATCCATTCTTGTATAGAGCCCTATTAGGGACATTTCTGTTTTGGTCAAACAAAGGACTGAAATAGACCTTTCTCATAGAAATATATGTATCAGTTGGACAGAACATTTGAATATAGAATGATGTACAGGACACAGAGCAATAGATGATAAAACTTGAAAGAGCTTTAGGACACAGGTTAGAAGAAAATCATTAATTTAACCACTGGATGGAAGAAAACTTTTGTATTTTTCAAATGATGATAGCACTGCACATGAAGTGAGTTTTAAACATGGCATGTGCCAATAGCAAATGGATCTGAAAAGTGATGAGCTTCTAACAAGGCAAGTATCTCAGCATACCTTAGGTGACAATGGAGTCAGGGACACTGTAATACAATTACCATGGTTCCTATGCCTACCTAAAACAGAAGTGTCTTTGATTTGGGTCCTTAGGTAGTCCTCAGTAGTGTTGAGAATAAATGAACCCCTTTTAATTATAACTTCACACAGTTTGCCATGCATAATCATCCAAAATGAGCTTTCATAGATATGCAGGGATCCTTACACATATTCTGACTTCCTTGCATTGCAGAAATTGGAAATCAATCTCAACCAGTCAGACTAATGGAGTATTTCTGTGTTCATCTTCTACCTGTTTCTGAAAACTTGAGAATTGCAGTCTTTTTGTATTTTTTTCAATTTTCTCTCTTTTTTTTTTTTGTAATTTAGCTTTTAATTTTTTACAGACTGCATTTAGATTCATTGTACACAAATGGGGTACACCATTTCGTTTCTATGGTTGTATACAAGGTAGATTCATACCATTCGTGTAATCATACATGTTCATAGGGTAATTATGTCTGTCTCATTCCACCATTTTAATACCCCACTCCCTCTCATTTCCTTCTACATATTCTAAAGTTCCCCCATTATTCTCTCATTCCCCACTCCCCACCCCCATTACATATCATTCTCCACTTATCAGGGAAAACATTTGGCCTTTGGTTTATTGGGCTTCGCTTATTTCACTTAGCTTGATATTCTCCAATTCCATCCATTTATTTGCAAATGCCGTAATATTATTCTTCTTTATGGCTGAACAGTATTCCATTGTGTATATATACCACAGTTTCTTTATCCATTCCTCTGTTGAAGGGCATCTAGGTTGGTTCCACAATCTAGCTATTGTGAACTGAACTGCTAGACATTCATGTGGTTGTGTAACTGTACTTTGCTGATTTTAGGTCCTTTGAATATAAACTGAGGAGTGGGTAACCGAGTCAAAAGGTGGGTCCATTCCAAGTTTTCTTAGGATTCTCTATACTGCTTTCCAGAGTGGCTGCACCAATTTGCAACTCCACCAGCAATGTAAAAGTATGCCTTTTTCCCCACATCCACGCCAACATCTATTATTGTTTGTGTTCTTTATAAAAGTCATTCTACTTGGAGTAAGATGAAATCTTAGAGTTGTTTTAATTTGCATTTCTTTAATTACTAGAGATGTTGAACACATTTTCATGTAGTTATTAATTGCCTGTATGTCTTCTGTGAAGTGTCTGTCCAGCTCCTTGACCCATTTATTGATTGGGTTCTTTGTGTTTTTGGTGTAAAGTTTTGTAAGTTCTTTATAAATTTTGGAGTTAAGTGCTCTATCTGAAGTGCGTGTGGAAAAGATTTTCTCCCACTCTGTAGGCTCTCTCTTCACATTCTTGATTGTATCCTTTGCTGAGAAAAGCTTTTTAGTTTGAGCCCATTCTATTTATTGATTTTTGCTTTGATTTCTTGTGCTTTGGGAGTCTCGTTGAGGAAGTCTGATCCTAAGGCAACATGATGAAGATTTGGGCCTACTTTTTCTTCTATTAGGTGCAGGGTCTCTGGTCTAATTCCTATGCCTTTGATCCATTTTGAGTTGAGTTTTGTGCAGGTTGAGAGATAGAGGTTTAATTTCATTTTACTGCATATGGATTTCCAATTTTCCCAGCACCATTTGTTGAACAGGCTATCTTTTCTTTCCTCCATTGTATGTTTTTGGCTCCTTTGTTGAGTATGAGGTGACTGTATTTATGTGGTTTTGCCTATCCAAGAACATGGGAGATTTTTCCATCTTCTAATGTTTTCTTTAATTTCTTTCTTTAGTGTCCCGTAGTTCTCATTGTAGAGGTCTTTCACCTCTTTTGTTAGATTGATTCTCAAGTAGTTTATTTGTTTGAGGCTATTGTGAATGGGGTAGTTTTCCTAAATTCTCTTTCAGAGGATTCATCACTTATGAATAAAAATGCATTAGATTTATGAGCATTGATTTTACATCTTGCTACTTTACTGAATTCATTTATGAGTTCTAGAAGTTTTCTGCTGGAAGTTTTCTGGCTCCTCTAAATATATACTCATGTCATCAGCAAATAGGGAGAGTTTGAGTTCTTTTCCTATTCATATCCCTTTAATTTCTTTGGTCGATCTAATTGCTCTGGCTAGAGTTTCAAGGATAATTTTGAATAGAAGTGGTGAAAGAGGGCATCCCTGCCTTGTTCTAGTTTTTAGGGGGAATGCTTTCAGTTTTTATCCCAGAATAGCTAAAACAATCCTTAGCAAAACTTCAACTATACTACAGAGCAATTGTAACAAAAACGGCATGGTATTGGCACCAAAATAGACAGGTATAGAGGACACAGACACAAACCCTAATAAATATAGTTTTCTCATACTAGACAAAGGTGCCAAAAGCATGCAATGGAGAAAAGATAGCCTCTTCAAATAATGGTGCTGGGAAAACTGGAAATCTATATGCAGCAGAATAAAACTAAACCCCTATCTCTTACCCTGCACAAAACTCAACTCACAGTGAATCAAGGACCTTGGAATCAGACCAGAGTCCCTGCACCTAATGGAAGAAAAAGTAGGTCCAAATCTTCATCATGTCGACTTAGGATCAGACTTCCTTAACATGACTCCCAAAGTACAAGAAATAAAAGCAGGAATCAATAAATTGGGATAGATTCAAATTTAAACACTTTTTCTCAGCAAAGGAAACTATCAGCAAAGTGAAAAGAGAGCCTACAGAGTGGGAGAATATCTTTGCCACACGTACTTCAGAAAGAGCACTAATTTCCAGAATATATAAAGAACTCAAAAAACTATACCGAGAATACAAATAATCCAATCAACAAATGGGCTAAGGAAATGAACAGACACTTCACAGAAGAAGATCTACAAGCAATCAACAGATATATGAAAAAATGTTCAACATCTCTAGTAATAAGAGAAATGCAAATCAAAACTACCCTAAGATTCCATGTCACCCCAATTAGAATGGTGATTATCAACAATACGAGCAATAAAAGGTGTTGGCAAGGATGTGAGGAAAAAGGTGCACTCATACATTCCTGGTGGGGATGCAAATTAGTGCAACCACTCTGGAAAGCAGTGTGGAGATTCCTTAGAAAACTTGGAATGGAACCACCACTTGACCCTTCTATCCCACTCCTTGGTCTATACCAAAGGACTTAAAATCAGCATATTACAGTGATGCAGTCACATCAATGTTCATAGCTGCTCCATTTACAAGAGATAGTCTGTGGAACCAACTTAGATGCCCTTCAATTGATGAATGGATGAAGAAACTGTTGTATATGTACACAATGGAATATTACTGAGTCATA
Source organism: Sciurus carolinensis (assembly GCF_902686445.1). NCBI lineage: Eukaryota > Metazoa > Chordata > Mammalia > Rodentia > Sciuridae > Sciurus > Sciurus carolinensis. The sequence continues at coordinate 87,981,500 of NC_062222.1, forward strand.
AAGAAGAATAAAATTGTGGCATTTGCAGACAAATGGATGAAGTTGGAGAATATCATGCTAAGTGAGATAAGCCAATCCCAAAAAACCAAAGGACAAATAATCTCTCTGATAAGCGGATGATGATACATAATGGGGGTTGAGAGGGAGGCAAGAATGGAGGAAGGATGGATTGTATAGACGAAAAAGAGGGGTGGGAGGAGTGGGGGGAAGGAAAAATAACAGAATGAGACAAACATCATTACCCTCTGTACATGTATGATTACACAAATGGTATGCCTCTACTTCATGTACAACCAGAGAAACAAGTTGTGTACCATTTGTTTACAATGAATCAAAATAAATAAATTTTTAAAAAATTAAAAAAAAAAACATTTTGAACAGGTATTGGACAAAACCAGACATGTAATGAGTGTCAATTTGTAGCACTTTACCTGCGTTATCTCATTTAGGCTGAACACCACCCTCTAACATATTGTATCTCTGGATATAGAAGCCCAGGAATTAATTCACTTCCTTAATCTCTTGTAGATGATAAGTAATGGAATAAGATTGAAAAAATTGATATTAGATGAAACTTTGGTCATTTTTTCTGTATATTGAAGATGGATAATTGAATATAAAGTGTTGATTACAGAACTAAATGATTATTATATAAAAAGTCATGTATACACACACATATATTCATATACATATATTTTCTTTTTGCATTTAATCAATGTTTTAGGGCATACTCTGTAAGAAAGAGTTTGTTAGTTATCTAAACTGGCAAAACAATAGTTAGTCTTATTAAGAACAGTACAAGACCATGTGGCCAAGATAGTTAAAGGGAATCTGTCTAAAGATTTTTACAAGAATAGCATTTATAGATTTTGGTTTTGCATTTTGGCTTTTATTATTCAGGGAAAGATCAACTTCCTTTTGCTTCAGTGTTTCTTGATTCCTCACATTCTTACTTGTTACTCAAATACCACCTGTAGGACAATTGATTAGTGAACTTGTAGTCTCAGTGTCTCAATGTCTCGGAACATGCTAGAAATTCAGACTCAAACCCCACCCTCTAGCTACCTAAATCAGAAGCTACATTTTTAGAAGATCCTGCAGTAACTCATGTGCACCTTGGTGTTTGAGAAAAGCTGCTCCACAGCACAAGACTTCCCAATGTATGAATATGTAAATCAGGCCACAGCTGAGCTAGATCACTTCCTTCTCTCTTCCTCTAGCCAAGGGATCTTTAAGGCAATATGTTGAGCAGACAATAGCTCAAATTGTTCTGTTGGGACAAGTAAGCTCACACTCCACGTTTAGGATCATATCCAGTTCATGTGGCTGCTGGAAGGTCTTGAAAAGCAAAGCCTACACCATCCTCCAGATGGATAAACCCTTCCAGGCTCATTTCCTGAAGGTCTTTGGAGTGTGCTGCCAAAGTCCCATTTGCAGTACTTCTGTGCAGCTGCAGTCCAATCATTATTGATTCTGACTGTAGTGATATGACTGAAATCAATGACTTAAATCCTTCAAAACCAGAGTGTATAATTTACCCCTCAAATTATTCATATGCCTTCTGAAAAGCAGTAGTTTAACACAAAGTGCCTATTTCCCATTTAAATATTTTTCCCTCTTTATATAAAGGAATTCTGATTATCTCAGACATTTTGGTTTAAGGGATATCATTTATATGAACTAAAATTAAATTTAAAGACCTTCAAATATTTTAAGTTTTGCACGTAGATTCAAAAAGTAGGTTTTCCTTTATATTCCTGAAGGGAATAAAAGTTTCACCCATAACAACTGTAACCATTAAATGGCTGTGTCTTCATCGCACATGTGATGAGATTTATTTAACTTTTCATTGATAATGGAAATAGGAAAATCTTGAAATGTATCTACCATAGATATCTCAGTCAATAATGTTATCATATGGCTTTGTTTCTGGGAGGAAATCTCTGAACTTAAATAGAAAAAACCAAAAGATTGTTATTTTGAAGGAAAACCCTGAGAAAAATGCAAAAAAAAAAAAAAAAAGAAGCCGTTTTGGGGGGGGGGGAGGACCATTCTATAATTCTGAACATGAAAAGCTGGTTTCATAAATGACTTAATCAAATTAGGAAAAAAAATAAGCAGAATCTAATAACCGAAAAGGGAAGTTAACTTGGAGAAAGTAAATGTTGAAATGCTTCAAAAACATATAACTTAAAATAGTTAAGATACAAGAGTTATTCATAGAGTGATAACAAGAAATATGTTTGATTAAAGACAATTGAACAAATGAGAAAATGATATAATTAAAGTATTACAATATTAAAAAATTTACTTTTATCTTTATAAGATGAAACCTGAAGGCATGACTCCTAAGCTGAATCTACTACATAAAAATAAAGTATTAATATAATGTTGATTGTGCACACAAAGTATTATCAAATTAGCATTTTAAATGAAATCAGAGTAACTCTTTGATCTGTTGTTAAATTAAAATTGCTTCAACTTTATTTTTCAAGAAACATGGAGAAGGAAAATTCATAAATGGACACTATACCCAATTATTTAAACGTGGTCTCAGATTAATTTAACTTTTTTATAGTGGATATCATAAAACTTTATAATAGAAAAGTAAACTGAAGCCTGAGAAAACAAATCATTTGGAAATCCTAGTTGGTGGAGAAGAAGTTTCAAATGAAAATGCAATTTAAAAATTTATCTTCTTTATCCTATAAAATGCTGCAATCAATCAATGCATAAATTCTATTCAAAACTCTGGAGGTAGGAGAGACTATGTGATAAGTTATAACAATAATAAATAATATACTATTCTAAACTTCAATTTATTGTCTAAATATGATACCATTACATGATTTATTTTCTTTAAAAATTTCTTTCCAGATTTCAAATTTGACCTTGACTACATTTTCTTCCAGTGTTCCTTTCCTGTCAGTCCATCTCATTGAACCTTTGGGGGTTTTGCCTGGTCCTCATGGAGTAGCTTCCCTCTTCATCTTCAGTCTAATTTGCATCCAAGATGAGACTTAGTCACTGTCTCACGTTCAGGCACTTTGTTCCGGCATTGCTCTTACAAGACAGACAGCAGGATGGTTACTTTAGTCAGGTACAGTCAGGGCTCAGAAGATTGCTTCAACCTTAGTCTCAGAATCAGGGGTATTCTTTCCCCTTTCTTATCAGTATTCAGTCTGGTCAGTTATCATTGTTTCTTTAATAATCCAAGTTTATGCTTTTTTGTAAGAATAAGCTTTGATTTTTAAGGTTCATGAAAGTTGCCTCTGTGCTGGGATGGTGGTGGCCTTGTATCTAGGGCAACCAAGGTATTTAGGCTCTGTTGTTATAGAAACATAGTAATCCCCAGACCAGGATTGGAAATCCCCAGGCCAGAGCTGGATCATACTGGTAAGTGACACATAGTGTCAGCTCTGAAAAATGTTATAGTAGGCTTTACTGCTATCATTAATCTTATTGCAGTGATATACCTCTTCATACCATACTATGTTCATTTATTGTAAGGAAAAAATATGTAGAAAAACTAGATATTTATTGTAGTTGCAAAACTGATATTATTGCTTATTGCCAAGATAGGAAATAATTCTGATGACTTTAAGCTAAAGAAAATATATTAAACATCTCTGAAATTGACAGAAAAACAGATTTATATTCTGTAAAGCCAGTAATAAACCCTCAAAGTCAAAGGAATACCTACAGTGTTTCTGGAAACATGAGAAGCAGCTGATACTCCTGCAATGGATTTCATGAGTTCTTTCTTTACTCAACTAGCCTAAGATTCAAAATTCAGGTTTATGTATCTGATTAGTGGAGCAAGAACCATTCCTATCAACCTATCAAGCAAAATAGGCCGGGAAAGTATCTGGCATTTGATGTGATTTCTGCATTCTACCAACATTCCTAAAATGAAAAAAACTCTCTACCAACATTCCTAAAATGAAAAAAAACTCAAATATAAAAATAGTCTTTAAAATGTTGTATAGTTAAACAATTGGCAACATTATGTCTTAAATCATAAAATTACATGGAACATAGTATTAAATATTAATTTTTATTCAAAAGATTTACAAATTAAATGCAATTAGAAAATCTACAAAGATATAAGAAAACCTGGCTTCAATCTTTTTCAATGGAATGCTTAATAACTATAGCGGATATTCAAATTTTTCTGACTACTGTCACCAGTTAAAAGATTATTTATATTCTCTACTGCTGGAATCCAAAAGGTTAGCATGAAATTTGTAATTTTTGTTGAAATACTTAAGAAAGCAAAATGAAGTACTTAATAATAAATAGGACAGTAGTCTCTATCCCAGGACTGTTCTGGATAGCTACTATGGGAGGTCATCCTCAGTGTGCATGGAATGGTCCAGTGGCTCATACTAGAAAGTCACAACAGACTAATCAAATTGAGAGCTACCAATTCTTTTGCCATAAAGTAAGAATGGAATTAGGAAGCATACTGAACTATGTAGTTCATAAATATCAACTGAGATATATGATTCTGAACAGAAATTTAGGAATCCGGGATGAGGAAACTCTCTCTGATATCCCTTAGCACACATGAGAGTTGGTTAACTGCATGCATTAGCACTTAGCCTCCATCTTTGCTGAAACTCTCAACCCCAGATGAAATGTATAATATTGCTTCTGAAAATCCCAATTCCACTGATAATTACTTACCATTAGAAAGCACACCATGATACCGGAAAAAAGCTCCCCAATTCTGCCAGGAATTCATAGACTTATTCTTTTGATTCTAATCTGCATCTCGAACTTAGATGCAAGATCTGAAAAAGGTAGTTTTTAACTTCTCAGCTTCATCAATGTCAGAAGGATCTCTGGATGGCGGTAAAAATAAACTTTACTCCAGTCCATGCACCAGGACCAACTCAAAGTTCATATATACATGTAATATATGTATTTATGAGAATTGACTCCCTGAAATATGTTACATATTTACAGTTTATTGGGTCATAAAATGGAAATGGTTAATAATGTAAAAGTTCCCTCCTGAGTGAGATGAACTGTGAACCTCATTTGAAATTTTATCAATTTCTGTAGGGGAAGAGTACTTGACTCAGCTGGGGAAATAGGTCCTAGAACCACCTTCAGTGTCCTCAATTTCTGTTCTAATGAGTTTCCCAATTTTCTATTATCCTTGAAATTATTGTGAAATTTGGTACTTGATTGTGTGAGTCTAAGTTGAGAAGTTAATCCTTGGCATAGCTAAGTGGCATAATTTTGTGAAGTATTTCGTGACCACTTTATTTAAAATTGCATCCTCTCTCCATGCTTTCCTCATTATCTGTTTCAGACTTCTGCATAGCACTCGTCACTCTCTCGCCTTTAGCACTTACCATCATTTAAGTAACTATTTTTAGTATTTTTGATGTCCCATCACTCGAATCAAGTCTAAATTGTGAGAGTAATTCTCTTTTCAGTTTGCTATTCTCTATGTGGTGCCTAGAATAGTGTTTTGCATGCAGTAAGTACTTGTATATTTTTCCATCTTCAATCATTGAATGTAGATGTATATTTAATTTTCCTCACACTCTAAAATTGCTACAGTAATTTAAACCATCATATCAATATCAATGTTCTAGTGTTAAAGAAGAACAAGAATGAATGACAGAAAGGTCTTTGCCCAAAGATGGCCCCCCACACCTTATTTGAAGGAACTTTCCCAAAACTTCCTGCAAAACCATCCATTTTCATAACATCGTTCACTTCCAATATCAATAAACAGTATTAGTATTCCCTCTTCTTGAATCTGGATGGACTTGCAAATTATAGCAGAAGTGAAGCCACATAAAATCCAAACCTGCTCACAAAAGGCAATGCATATCTATCTAGTCATCTTGCTGCATTTTCCCTTGTTACTCAGTTTCTATACTGTAAGGAAGCCCAAACTGCACAGAAAGGCCAGACGTAGGTTTCTAACAATAGCATTTGCTGACGTCTCACAGGAAAGCCATCACAAACACCACATGCATAAGTAAAACTCCTGTAGATAATGACAACTTTCCCCTCTGCTTCCTACCTGAAGCTCAGACGGCAAATTATTGAGATCAGTCTGCTTCATGGACCTTGTTTAAATTAGTGGCCCTCAGAATCCACTAACCCAATAAAATGATTGTTTTATGTTACTGAATTTTGGAGTTGTCAGTTATGGAGCAAGAGGCAACTTGAATATCTGTATTAGGTTAGTGCTTAGGCTCTCAAATATGATAAAGGATTTTATTAGTTGCTCAATTTACATTCTGTCACACCTTTCTTCATCTTGTTGCACTAAGGTATGGATACAGCTTTAGCTTTTGAATAATGGGTGTGTGAATACAATTAAGACCTTGCATATCAGAATTACAGTTATCTCACACCCATATTTTGTGTCTGGCCATGGAATGGCTTCTTGAAAAGTATCTCCTCACCATATCCTGTTACTCTCTTCCATCATAGCCCCCACTCCTAAGTCTGATGCTACCTAACTCTCAAAATTTAGGTGAAACCTGTTTTATTTTTCCTCTAGAAGATCTTTTAGAATCTCTTCACTACATTCAGTGCTACTCAATTTCATTGTACTTTGACTCAGCATGAGAATTCATTAAACAGAGTGCTTAGCAGACATTTTTAATCTTGAGAACATATTGTATTTCTCTTCTTTGAAATGATGTGCTTCTTTGGTAATTTCTCTCCTACTATTTTATTATTTGTTTTCTCTTTCAGGAACTCCTATTATTAAAATGTTGGGATGCTTAGATTAATTTTCTGGGTTTTGTTTATTTACTTACTTTTACTTTTTCTCCTCCCTTTACATCAGTGTTCTGAAATGTTTTCTCAAATTTAATTTCCCCAAATATTCTTTAACCTCTGTGCTCTTTATATTTTTCTTCCTTTATAAAAATGTTTTTATGTTTATTCTGTAGTTCTTTCTTTTCATGTTATATTTTTCTTTGAATGTCTCATGGTTTTGGTCATATGTTTATATGTAAGGTTTAAATAGTTAATGTAAAACGTATCTCATTTCACTGTGTAGAAGAGTCATCTAGGGCAGAATATTAGTTGCTGAGCAATTAGTAACAAAATCTGGATCATATTTTTAAATTTTCTGAAATTTCAAATAGGCATTTTGTTATTCATTTTTTTAATCATTTTATTTTAATAGATAATAATTATATATATTTGTGGGGGAAATTTTGATGTTTTCATATATGTATACACTGTGAAATGATCAAATCAGGCCAAGTAACATGTCTAACTTTTCTGATATTCTTAATAAGACAGGAAGCTTGTGCAAGCTTTATGGTATCTCTAAATTCGTTCACCTTATTAAATTTACTTAATTTTTTTTCTTTTTAAATTCCTCTCTGGATCATATAAAGATTACCATGAGGAAAGCATAACAGTTGCCAGTTTTTTACATGTAAGGAATGTGAAGAAGACTGAGGAGCTTAATTAGAAATCTCTTTTGGGCCATCTCTGTCATTCCTGTGGATTTTCCTCCACTTATCTCTTTGATACTACAAACCTGTAGCTTCTGCATTAGAACTCTTTCCAAAACTCTTTGTGGAAGAATTGCTCCCACTTTTACTATTGCTTTTTCCTCTGTGTATTTTCTCTTTTCAGATTATCCATAAAGGCATTCTGATATATTTTCTCTTTTCCCTGAATTTTCAAAATACATGATATGCTAACATTCACATTTCTTCACATTCTCTACCACCTCATGTATTGATGAAGTTCAGAAAGGAAAGGTTGAAACCTGCTTGTGATCAGTACTCCTTCTTAGGTCAGAAACTCCAGTGATTATAAGTTTATTTATTCCAATCATAAATGTGATCATTGCATGTTGAAAATACATATGCTGCAAAGCGACAAGATTTGTATTTCAGGAATATTATTTTAGGAACTCCAAGTAAGACTGACTGGGGAAAGAGGTTGTTTACGTAGTATAAGAGAAAGAAGTCATTGTCCAAGAGATTAATTACAGTTTTAACAGATACTGAAAAAAAGTCAAGTTGACAGAATTTATCAACTCACTGAAGGTAACAAGAGAAGAACAAATTAATATTTTTATCCACAAAGACTGGGAGTTTGGTAAAGTCACTTACAGATGTGTATGAGAAGGAAAGTAATAAATATAATTTTTGATAAATTAAGAATTTGGAATGAATGTGCGATAAGGTACAGGTGAAGTAAAGGTATAGAATGAAGAAAAGATGACTTGTCTATTAAGACATTATAATACATGTGCAAAGCATAGATTGTCAATGCTTTCAGAAGGAAAATTGTTCCTACTAAAATATTTAGAAAAGATACCAAAAGAAAAATATAAAGATGAGAAAGTGATCCTTTAAGTTTGCCTTTATTAAAGAGAATATAAGACATGGAGGCATTAGCGAAGACAGCAATTTCCTAAGAGGCAAGAGAAGGACTAGAAGGTAATAGGTTTCCGGACATCAAGGGAGGAGAAAGTTTCAAGAATCAAGGCCAAAAGTGATCAATACTGCAGGAGAAACCAAATAAGAATAAGTCTACAGACAAGGTCATTCAATTTGATTACCAAGAGTCAATTAGCCTCTGGCATTATGTGATAAGAAGACTGGGAAGCCTGGACAAAATTGTCTTTGACTGTTTAAACATCAATCATGTAAAATGGGGACTACATCACACATTGTGTGTCTCTAGGGAACAACAAGAAACACAACAAAAAATATTAGAAGTTATCGAGAAGCAACTTTTTAAAAAAGTTTTATTTAAAAATTCAGTAAAACCCAAACAGAATGCTATAGGGGAATAGAGTTTCAGGAAAGGCAGGGGGACTGCAAAGTTTGTGGGGTGGTTAAAGCATGAGCTGTTACTCCAGTCAGATAAACGACTTGATTTTTACGACTGAGTACTACCGTAGTGTGGCATTTGACCATTGCCTCCTTCAGCGCAGTAATCACCAAGGTCAGTGGAGGGTCTGGACCAGAACTCTCTGCTCTCTGTTGTCTGGCCTCCTCATTAGACCATCATCCTCATGTCAGAGGGGTTTCATTTCTGGCATCATTCTCTGCACTCATATTGTGCAATTTATGCAGCTGCTGCCCTTTTTTCCATTAAAATCATTGTTGTCCTAATCACAATCTATTCTGTTCAGCACTTTCTTAATGCCTATCACTTAGGAAATTAACACAGTCATAAAATTAGCATAGTCTGATGGCTAGAGACACATCAGAGAACTTTCCAAACCCTAAAGCTTGCAGACATCTCATGAGTTCTTGCTGATATGCTCATAAGTTTATGAGGACGGGGAGGAAAAATGAGCCTGATAATTTTAATACAGATATATTAATTTATTTTTAAGATTTATATTAATATCTGCAACTTATAATTTTAGCATAAAGATTGTCAAGTAATATGTATCTATTACTCAGTCTAGTTTCAGGATAAGATGAGAATATATATGTCCGTGTACAAAATGGGATTCAGTCACATGACAGGTTGCCCCTAAACATCACCTCTTAATTAATAAGGGCTCCAGACAATCAAAAAAATTTCATCAGTTTAGGCAAACTACAATATTGCCGTAACAAAATTTCTCTTTCAGTCTTTTATGAGTCTCTACTGTATCATTTGTGAAATGAAGATAATGATATTGCCTGCCATTTACTTCCAGAGGTTGTGAGAATCAAATGAAATGATTCTTGTGAAAGTATTTTGTAAACCTTAATGTATTACTTAACTGTAACTTAAAATAGAAAATTTGTGAATGTATATGGCCCTTGGAGACATATTTATCTATTAAGAGTCAACGTAAAATGGGTTCATGATTATGGTGTTTTAAGAAAAGCTGACTTGAAGAGACCAGGGTTAATAGAAAGAAGGAAAAGAAATTGGTTTGGATCCAGGCTGCTGCCTAGAAAGAGTGGTCTTTAGTTCCAAAGAGAATCTGGGTGACTCAGGCTCTGAGCCTAGAGGCCATAGCAAGAATGGGAGACGGAAAGTGGTCTTCCCAAATTAACAAAATTTGACACCAGAGCAGTTTTCCAGAAAACATGCTAGCGATTGTTAAATTTTCAAAGGTTCTTCTACGAAATTTTCAAAAATGATGATATTCTGAGTGTTCAGCAAAGCTAAGTTTATTTAAAATAGAGGAATGCTTTATTTAGATATTATGTATTTTCTGCTTTTTCTAGGGCTGATATTGCTTTTTTTTATTATTTTCTAACACTTCTTTTTGCTAGTTTTATGGTATTTAAATTATAATACACCCATTTTAGCTGTACAAGTTGATATGTTGTTACATTTCATACAGTAGTGTGACCACCACCATATGAAATATTCCTATCACACAGACATTTCCTTTGCACCTTTTTGTAGTCAATCCCCTTCTACCACACCTTGCCACAAGCAAATAGTGATTTATTTTCTGTCACCATCATTTTGTCCTTTTGAGAATGTAAAAAAAGGAACCATATGAAATCTAGTCAGTTGAGTCTGACTTCTATAGTGGAATGTTCTTGAAATCCATTCGTAATTTTTGCATCTACTACTGGTTTGTTCCTTTTTGTTGCTGAATACTATTTCATTTTATAAATATGCAAATTTTTTATCTGTTCCTTAGTTGAACATTTGCGTTGCTTTTAGATTTGAACTATATTGGATAAAGTGGGTATTAACTACTTTCCAATGCCTGTGTTTGGGCAGGAGTTTTCATTTATTTTGGGTAGGGGTGAAATTATTGTGTTACATTGTACATGAATGTTAAACATGATAAAAAAAATTGTTAAGCTGTTTTTCAAAGATGTTAACTATTTTGCATTATCATCACTAATATTCCGTAATTCCATTTGCTTCACAACCTTGCTGACACTTGATATCACCAGTTATTAATTTTAGTCATTTTCCTCAGAATGCAGTGGTATCTGTCTGGAATTTTAATTTGAATAGCTCTAATGGATAATGATATTGGGCATCTTTGAATGCACTGCTTTGGTAAAGGATCCGTTTAAGCCTTTTTACTATGTTTAAATTTGCCTGTTTACTACATTTAAGTTACAAAGTTCTTTATAAAGTTCTTTATATGGCATTTTTAACATATTCTCCATATAACTCTTGTATAAGGCAGGTACTTGCCAAAACTTTCTATAAATTTAGGTTTTGCATGTTCATTTTCTTAGTAATATTTTTGAAAAGTTTATAATCACAATGGAATGCAATTAATCCTTCTTTATTTTTCCATTTATGTATTTCCTGATCACAAAATCACCACTTTTAATAATTTTTTTAAGTTTTATCATTTAAGCACTTTAGGTTTATGATTCATTTCATGTTAATTTTTACATGTAGTTAAAGTAAGAATTTAAATACCTTTAAAAATATAAATAGCCAATGTTTAGAGTTTGTTGAAAATGATTATTAATATCAAAATGAGCTACCTTGACATATATGGCAAAAATAATTCTTATTCAATTCTCTCTTCTGTTGATCGACATGTTCATCTTATCATCAATACTTTCTTGATTTCTGTGACTGTATTTTAATTCTTGGACCTGGATAATGTAATTTCTTTATATTTGTTCAGTTCCAAAGTTCCATTAGCTATTTCACATTACATTTCCTTTCTACATATACTTTAAAAATTGTTTAAGATAATTCACTGGATTTTATTGAGATTCAATTATATCTATATTCTGGTTTGATGAGAACAGGCATTTAAGTGCTGTGTTCTTATCATGAACATAACATTTTCATATCTGTAGGTCTGTCTTAATGCTGCTTTTAACATACAAGTTTTATACATTCTTTGTGAAATTTATCAGTACTTCATTTTTATTCTATTGTGATATTTAAATTTTCAAATTTCCAATTGTTCACTGCTGTCATACAAAATAGTAATTAGCATTCTATAATGACCTTATATTCTATGAAGTTGTTCTACTCATGTTTTAGTTCCAATAAATATTTTTTGGGAATTCCTTATGATTTTCTACATAGATGATCATGTGGACTACAAATAAGGTCAACATTGCTTTTTGTTTTCCAGTCTGTAGTTATAGATTTTCCATGTGATATTACACTGACTTAAGTCTCCGATAAAATACTGAATGCCAATACTGAAGGCAGACATGCATACTTCATTTTAAACCTGAATAAGAAAGTATTTAGTGTTTGACCATGGAATAGCATGTTAAATATATGTATTTCTTATATTTCCTTCATTATATTGAGGAAGCCACTTCTATACCCAGTTTGGTGAGATATTTTATAATGAATGTATATTAAATTTTATAATATTCTTTATTTTTCCTGTGTTTGTTGAGATGATTATTGGTTTCCTCTCCTTTTTAATCTTTTTCTATGGTGAATTACCTAAATTAGTTATTGAATATTAAACTCAACCATCATTGCTGAAAATTAACCCTTCTTGGTATGACATATTATTTTTATATATTTATAATATTATTTTTATTTTTATATTATTATTTTTATTCTTGTAGATTTGATTTGGGTTTTCTGCTGTGTCACAGTATTATTGTTTTGAATTTTAGTTGGTAATAATTAGGTGATCATTGGTTCTTGCTAAATAATTTTAAAAAGTAAAGACAAAGCAGTATTTCATAAGTTTGTTTATTTAATACAAAGGCTTATTTAAAAAATTATACCTTTTGTATTTTCTGACTTCTCATATGTACATTTTCTTTAATATTCTACTTTTAAAAATTCATTTACACATAAAATTCAAAATTCTAGGAATCAGCATTTCACATTATCTTTTCTAGTATGCCTGGGTTATGAGAAATAATACTTAAGGAGCAATGTTCCTATTTTCTGAAACAAGTTTTTGTTTTTAAACAATTTCTGCATATAAAACAGAAACTTTTTAAAATTTGTTCTAATTAGTTATTCTTAACAGTTGAATGAACTTTGACATATCATACATGAATGGAGTATAACTTCTCCTTCTTCTGGTTCATGATGTAGAATCACACCAGCATAACCATATATGTACAAAGGGTAATAATGTTTGATTCATTCACCCCATCCTCCTCCTATACCCCCTCCCCTCCTTTCATTCCCCTCTGCCTAATCCAAAGTAAATCTATTCTTACCTAGCCTGCCCCTTTTATTGTAAATTAGCATCCACATATTGGAGAAAACATTTGGCCTTTGGATTTTGGGGATTGGCTTATGTCACTTGACATCATATTCTCTAGTTCCATTCATTTACCTGCAAATGCCATACTTTCATTCTTCTTTAAGACTGAGTAATATTCCATTGTGTATATATACATTTTCTTTATCCTTTCATCTATTGAAGGGCACCTATGTTGGTTCCATAGTTTAGTTATTGTGAGTTGAGCTGCCATAAACATTAATGTGGCTGCATCACTGTAGTATGCTGTTTTATGTCCTTTGTGTATTAAACTGAGGAATGGGATAGCTGGTGTAAGTTCATGGCCACGAATGAGAGAGGCAGGAGATGGGAAGCAAAGCTCAGATCAGCAACCTTTCCTTTATTCTGTAGTGAAGTCAATTGATCAGGAATAGGAGGGCTCATTTTCTGGGTATAGAGATGACCTCCAGATTACATAAGGAGACTGGGTTTTATAGTTTCATTGGAGTCTGTGGATGTGCAGTTTGGATAGTCAGGGACCTAGTCGTGCAGGTTAAATTTTTAACTCAGGCAGGTAGTTGTAAAAAGTTTGAAACTCATTGTCACTGTTTTAAAGTTCACAACTCAGTGTTCACTGCTTATTTTTCTTCCTCTGGAACATGTTGTTACCTTCAACTTCAGTATTTGCTTTTTCCTTTCAGGACTCATCTGCAATATGAAAGGGTCCAGCATTTTGGTATTTGTCTCCTTCCTTCAAGATGTGCTATAATTGGGAAGGGGTAAATGTTTGCTTTTGACAGAGATACTGGGGATGAATCTGAAGGGATGAAACTTTGCTTTTCCCCTGAGGGCCCATTGTTATTGGGAAAGGACATACTAGGAGAGGTTTAATGTTTGGCTAATTTCCTCTCTCTCCTCCCGAGTCACACTGTCCCTCTGTTTTTCTTGGGGAGCTATCTTGTAGGAATATTATTTTTCATAACCCTTCAGCTGGGTCAAAAGGTGGTTCCATTCCAAGCTTTCTGAGGAATCTCCACACCGATTTCCATAATGGTTGCACCAATTTGCAGTCCCACCAGCAATGTATGAGTGTACTTTTCTCCCCACACCCTAGTCAACATTTATTGATGCTTATTAAAATACAAATGACATTCTTTATAGAACTAAAACAAGCAATCATAAAATTTATTTGGGAAGATAACAGACCCAGAGTAGCTGAAGCAATCCTTAGCAAGAAGAGTGAAGCAGGAGGCATCACAATACCAGACTTTAAACTATACCACAGAGCCATAGTAACAAAAACGATGTTTTGGTCTTGGCACCAAAACAGACATGTAGACCAGTGGTACAGAATAGAAGACACAGAGACAAACACACATAAATTCATTTATTTCATACTAGACCATGGTGTAAAAGTTGTTCACTAGAGAAAAGATAGCCTCTTCAACAAATGGTGCCAGGAAAATTGAAAATTCATATGTAGTAGAATGAAATTGAACCCCTATCTCTAACCAAGCATGAAACTCAATTTAAAGTGGATCAAAGACTTAGGCACTAGAACAGAAACACTGCACCTAATAGAAGAAAAGGTAGGCACAGATCTTCACCATATTGGTTTGCATTCTGACTTCCTTAATAAGACTTCTAAAGCATAAGAAATAAAATCAAGAATCAATAAATACAATGGATTCAAACTACAGAGCTTCTTCTCAGCAAAGGAAACAATCAAGAACGTGAAGAAAGACCTTAAAGAATGGGCAGAAAATCCTTACCACATGCATCTCAGGTAGAGCATTAATTTCTAGGATATATAAAGAACTCAAAACAGTTAATACCAAAAATGAAAAACCCAATCAATAAATGAGTTAAGGAACTGAACAGACACCTCAGAGAGGAAGAAATACAATTGACCAAAATGTATGTAATAAATATTTTTGTAATGAATAGATCTAATCTATTTATGTAATAAGTAGATTCTATTTATGTAATGAATATATCTCTTTTTCAAACTGTCAGCAAATAATCTTCATAAGAAACTCAGGAATAAATATTTCCATTTATTTATCTTCCCATCTATCCAGTCATCCATCCACCCATCATTTACCTAAAAACAGATTATATCTTGAAATTAAAAAGCAATTAAATTTCACACATATTTACATTTCTGTGGAATTCCCTTTTCCTCTAAACATTGACTATTATGGTTTGAATACAAAGTGTCCCCCTAAATCTCCTGTGTTAATGAGGAACACTCTTCACTCTACAAACACATTAACTAACTAATACAGAGGACATCAAAAACTATTGAATAAGGTGCCATAGAATTGAAAGTACAATACCTATGATTTCTGTTCTAGATACTGAAGTGAGTGAATAGCTATTTTAATATTTAAGTTCTAAAATGAAGGTCAGTACATTGAATAAGATCATATTGATTAAGAGTCAATGTTAGTCGTTTTGAAGAGCATGATAGGCACTTCATAAAAAAAAAAAACCTTCAATGCTCTTTATTAAAGCTGCTTTTTTCTCAGTGACTATGAGTAATATAGTAATATATGCATTCTGGGCAATAGATACTCAAAATTTTTAAAGAAATTAATGAATTAGGTTGGACATTTATTTCCTGAAGCTTACATACAATAAGATCTAGATGAAGTAGCTTTCAATTTTTAATTTTACCTTAAGAAAATATTTTAGTTGTTATTGATTAACAACTTGGTTTAATAAAAATAACCACAAGTTATTTTTGTAGACAGAAAATCCAAGAGGTACAGTCATGATCAAATATAGCTCTTAAGTTTTAATTAGCCTATGATACCAGAAAATCTTAGAGTAACAAAAACTTCCAAGTGTTCTGAAAATGTTCAGATGTATTATTGGGTCTTCTTAGTGTAGCCTGAATACTGGACTCTTCCTCTTGAGTGTAAGTTCTTGTTTAATTTATGAAAGAATTTTAGGTTAATTTATCTGTTCCCCGGATATCCCAAAATTTTAGGTTAATTTATATGGTCCCCTGATACCCCCAAAGGTGTCAAATGAGGGAAGCAACCAAATCATTTATAAATTCAGCATCTCCAGCTCATCTATCATGACAATAACTAACAGGTGCCAAAAATTATTCGTGAGAGAAAATAAAAATTTAAATTTGTGTTGTAGTTTATTAAAGCTCAAAGTTTGAAACCATTATACTATAAAGAATGCTCCTACTTGAAGGCTAGAGGTTTTCCTTCTGTATTTCTATTGTAGACTATGTTCATATTTAAACTACAATCTAGATAAGACTGCTTTTGGGGAATATAATTAGGTAATTCCCATTCACCTGATTATTTTTTCTTGACATATTCCCATATGCCATACCTTTTAAGAACAATGTTAAGGAGCACACTGAGAAGTTACAAAGCAAAACAATGCAGTCTGAATCTTCAGAAACAGAGGAAGAAAAATGAGATGATTCTATCAAGCTTTTATAACAATACTAATAATTCTGCTTTCATTAATTCAAAAAGTGGTGTATTCATCGTGTTCTGAATTAAATCAATGCCTCAGACATGGATTGGCCTAATGGTCCATAATACAAATGCAGTTTCTCTTAAATGCATGAACTTCACTCCTTTTCAATTTTCTGCATTCCAGCTATTTTGAGCTCCTGTCCAACATTTTCAGTGACCTTAAGCATTCTAAGACTGAAAAGGATGCACATGAATCAACAGGCAGACAGAATTGGGGGGAAAGTGATCCAGTTACGTAGTAACTATTCTTCAATTATGGAAAGTTCATTTCAAAGCTCCCTTCTGTTCAAGAACACTGAAGGGAGAAAAAGATGTTAATGTGTTTGGATTACATTAAAGTTTTAAGATTAACTAAAAGAAAGGGAGGGAAAAAGTGCTAATGGCAAGAGCACACGGAAGAAGCATTATTATATTACTGTTAATGCACATAAAACATTGCTTATTAAAATAGGATGGCAGTTTTACATCCTATTAAATATATCAAAGCTGTACTTCAATTACAAATCCTTTTATATGCATGTTTTAACAAATATGTCTTTGATAATGGAATGTAGCTGCAAATTCTTAAATGCTAGACATGAGCTCTACTATATAATGCAATGACAAAAAAAATTACTACTAGCAGCTAGCCGTATTTGAGATATTCTTTTCTTTCTCTATTTTATATTCTATGAATTTTCAAGTGAGCAGCTGGGAAACACTCAATTTAAGGTCCAGAGCCTCTGGGCTTGTGATGGTTAACAGTGATGTGTTGTGCTATTATTTTCACATGGTTATTTGTGGAAATAAATTATGTCCTTGAGATGGTATATGAACATGAAGTGCTTGATCACGTTTGCCTATGATCTTGTTTGTTTGTGAAATAACTCCAACTTTTAGAAATATAATGGTGAATAGATTTCCTTAGAAAATAACAAACTTCACATCTTGAATGGCATAAGAATTATTTTTATGGGAATTTCAAACACATTAGTGTTAAAATTTAATCCATGACCTCTAGTTGTAAAGCTGATTTTCTTCCCTGATTAAAAATTGCTAGAAACAAACAGAAGCAGTATTTCTTAGATTAATGGGGGTACTGATAGAGGGTTAAAGTAGCATAAAAGCATAAAACATAATACACATTAAGATAATGTTAATTTTTATGTGATTATCTGACACAAATATGAGTCACCAATACTTTGCCCACTAAAACTACTATAGCAAAATCCAAACTTTGTTATATTTATGATTTATGAATAAAATTTTCTTGAAAAGATTATATATGCATACAAATGTACACTTTCTTTTAATAGTAATTGAAAACAATCTATTAAATCTAATTGCTTCAATTTCTCTTTAGTGTCACAAAATTCAGTCAAATGATTACTCAATTAGTTCATCTTTTGTGAACTATATTGAATTATTTTTTATTTAATTTTCTTTTATTCCTGCTTGTCTTTAGTTTCTGACCTTTCCATGGTTGGAGTTCAAAGGAGAAAGTGACAAATAAAGGGTGACATTTCTTTTTATTTTTATTTTTGGAGGCTGAAAATTTTCTGCCCTTAAAATTGAAATCTGATTGCTTAAAAGAAAATTAAAAGGGAGATTTTTGTAAATTCTTCTGGGATAGTTCCCTCAACACAGATGAGACAGAAGATGAACTTTCCTTCTTGTGTTCCTAATAATTCTCTTTTGGTCCCTGGTTTCAGGAATCAAATTCCCAATTTTCACTTTTAAAGTCCAGTGCTTTTAGATTTTTGTCTTCCTTGACTGTGAGAGAATAAGTCTCTACTGTTTTAATATCCCAAATTAATTGTGATATGTTGTAGTATTCATGAAAAACTGGTGCAACCAGAAAGCAATGTTTAAAACTCATCTGCACATGTGGTTTTGATGTGTGATGCTTGGTGGTATATCTAGTTTTGTTTTAGTCAGTTGTCACTGGATTCTTTCTACTTATTGAAGCCATGAAAGAAATTTTAACACTATAGAAGTTATTAATATTATTAGAAACAGGTCTGTGACTCATCATATTTTTTAACATATTTCAGGATATGGTACCAGAAAATGATACCCTTCCTGTAGCAAACAAAAATTGTTCATTTTCAAGAGGGAAGTCTGTGAATTCCTGTCAACTAAAGACAATCAACATTTTCCTTATATTCTGAGAAATAGAGGAAAATGTTTTGGGAATTTGGAAAGAGGAAGATTTTACTTATAGATTGGCATACCTGGGAGCATGTTCAATCATGAAAATGAAATAAATGCATTGAACATCTTGGAGCCTTATGGAAACTGGAGCAATCATAAGTTATGTTAGTCAGGACTTTCTGGAGAAACAGACCAGAACCAATAGGATATATATATAGAAAGATACACAGTATAAACATATTAATTTTGAGGGATTAGCTCATATGATATTGGAGGTTGAGTTACCCCTTGATTTGCCATCTCCAAGATGAAAATCTAGGAAAGCAAGTGATGTAGTTTAAGTCCAAATCCGAAGGTTTGAGATTCACAAGAGCCAATGGTGTCTAGTTTGAGTATGAAGGTCCGAGAACTAGAAGCATTGAAGTCTGAGATCAAGAGAAAATGATGTCTCAGCTCAAGCAAAGACCAATTTTAACCTTCTCCTTTTTGTTTTATTCAGGTCTTTAGGGACTAGAGAAGATGTATCTTTGTTTTACTAAGTTTACAAATAACAAGTGTTAATCTCTCCCAGAAATACCCTTACAGTCACATTCAAAATAATGTTCAACCAGGTATCTGGGCATCCCTTTGTCCAGGTAAGTTGACATATAAAATTAATCATCATGTTTCATTGTATTAATTTCTGATACTGAAAAGAGAGGAAGGTAGCTGTTCAAACTTTCAAAGCTAAAGAAAGTAGTTCACAAAATGGAATTAGAATACACAAATTTTCAACTTTTTAAGCACAAAAATTTACAAACAATTTTTAAGCACTTCCTAACCCTTTTAAGGTAATATTCAACTTTATGACCATGACTTGAACCTTATTTTCACCAATATTTTAGTTCTGATTTAAGAAAAGTTTCTGTCAGAAATGTTGATCACATCAAAAAAAAATTCCTCCATTAGAGGACCAAAAGCAATTCATACAAAATAGAAATTAACTAAAATACTTGAAAAATGCAGATGTGTACTTAGAGAACCCCAACTGAACCTGAATAAAAGTGAACTATAGAAATTTAAATGCCAGTATAAGAAGCATACCTTGGCAAGTAAGAATTTTCAACACTTACAAGTTTCTAAACAAAAAATAATCAAAATTATTTAGATCCTTCACCCAAAATGTATTTCTCTTGACAAAGATTATATCCTAATCTCATGGTCTTATTCTAAGTAAGCAAAGGTAGTCTTTCTAATAATATTTTGTAAAAACTAAAATGGGACCTGCCTATCTATTTGAAATATCATTTTAATGTTATTAGAAAAAAAATTAAAAAGTTTCACCATATGTAGGTGTAATTTGTTTACTTTTATATTCCATGTGTTTTATATTATTGAATTAAAAACATTTTCCTACAAAAGAGTCCATGAGTATTGTTAGAGTTCCAAGGGTACCATGACAAAAATGACAACAACCCAAAAGATTTAGCTACTGTGTTCAGAATAAAATGAAGAAAGGAAATA
This sequence comes from Sciurus carolinensis, assembly GCF_902686445.1. Lineage (NCBI taxonomy): Eukaryota > Metazoa > Chordata > Mammalia > Rodentia > Sciuridae > Sciurus > Sciurus carolinensis. The sequence continues at coordinate 88,001,753 of NC_062222.1, forward strand.
AAGGAAGAGGCAGTAATAATAGGATACTAACATCATAACCCAAGTGAATGATGTGATGTGGCCCATAGATAGACTATCATAGTAGGTTTCTTTTTATGAATATATTTTAATGATAGAGTGAATAAAATTTCTAGAAATATTTTTTCTTTGTTATTAAATTATCTGAGTTGACTTTTCCTTTGTATTTCCTATTTTCCTTAGCAATTCATTTTTTATTAACTCATCACACTTTTTTTATCAATTTACATTAGTATTTTATATTCTAGATATAAATTCTTTTATCTATACATATGAAAAACACCTTCTTCAATATTTTGATATCTTCAACACTTATTATATTGTCTTTTGTATAGGTTCATTTTCTTTTCTATGAGAGGCCAATTCCTTAACATTTAATCTATTTTTTAGTTTTATAACTTGTTGAACAAGATCCTATACATTTCTCCCTAGCACTACAAGGAATAATATACTAGATTTATCTTCAAATTTTTTTTCAATCTAGTTCTTCACTCTTGTCAAGAATTGAATATTATCAGGAATAATGTGATGATTTTATATCCTTTTAAAGTGAAATAATCGATTATCCTAATAACATGAATTGTATTTGTATTGTCATATAAAATACTAATCATTTGCAATTGCATAGATCTGTTTTCATTGATTGATTTATTTCTTTCTGTGTAATAATTTTATAACTTTACTAGGCATTGATATACAATAGGGGAATATTAACACATTTCATTTAGTTTTTCTTAAGTTTACTATGCCTTTAATGGGATGTATGAAATTTATAATCAGTAGTCAATTAAATTGTGTGGAAAATTTTGATAACATTGTCACTGACATGAAAAAATATAGATTTTTTTATATACTTATACTTTTTTTTGCATGTTTGAACATGGTTTTTTCAGTTTATTTTTAATAATTGTTCTTTGTTTAGAAACCATTTCTGTTTATAGGTACACAATTTTCATATATAAAATGCACAAAAATTATTGAAGCATACTTTATGAATGAAAATTTGAATTATTTCTAATCTTAGTTATATTGAATATTGTCTTAATCTTTTAACTTTTTTAAGTATATCATTTCATACTACTTCACCTGTACATGTGACTACAGAGTCCTAGAAGTTTGCTTATACTGTAAAATAGTGAATGTATGATTTTGCTAAAATTTTCCAATCTGTGCACAAAATGGATTATACCATAATGTATTCCAGTAAATTTATGGAGTTGATGGATCCCCAATGTCTCTCTGACATGTGTTTTCTCAAATTATTGTATTTTAACAAATCTAATGGATGAGGACTAGTATTTTACTGTATTTTAAATTTTTAGTTTCTCTTTCTATAAAGGCTTTTAGACACCTAATTGTATGTTTATGCTAATATAAAATTCCTCCCTGTCACTTGATTTTACCTATATTGGCCATTTTTATTTCATGTTGACTATATCCATCTCAAATTTTTATAGATATTTGTATTAGACATGTTATCCTATTTTACTTATTATCACTTGCATATAAATTTTCAATTTTGTCATGCTCTTTGAACCACTTATGGTATTTGTATTTTATTTTATTTTACTCCATTATTTGTTGTTATGCCATCCAAATTACTTGCTGCTGTGTCACCCACATTTTTACCAAAGATATGAGGTATGAATTTTACTAATAATAAGATTCTATAAATTTTGGACACATGTTTGGATTCATTGTTCTGTTTCATTTGTTTTTCATTCTATCTATTACACAAATGGTATGAATCTATATCGTGTACAATCATAGAAACAAAATGCTGTACCCCATTTGTGTACATTGAATCAAAATGCAGTCTGTAAAAAATAAATAAATAATTTTTAATAATTTCATCTAGTTGTAATAGTAGAGTAAAATGTTTCAATTTTAGGTATACCTACTCCCTCCTTCAGGTTTCTCATTAATGGTCATGGCTTCATTTCCATCAAAATTTTATAATCATCTTACTTTGCTTGAGGTAAAGAAAAAAATGTGATTTTTATAAAAATGATTATAGTACATGTTTAAAATAACTTCAGAGAATATGAAGTTTCTCATATATTGAAGTTTTCCAATATGATAGATCTTTATTGTGTTTATCTACTCTTTTGTGTGTTTTAGGAATATCTTGAAGTTTAAAATCACAGTCATAGAAGTTTGGCTGATTTTTTTAATTAACCTTATACCTAGATATTTGAACTATATATATATATATACACACATACACACATATATACATATATATACACATATATGTATATTTAGTATCATGAATGTGATATTCATTTAAATAGTTATTAAATTTGAACATGATCTACATTGATTTTATGTTAATTTTTCTAAATCTGAATATGTAAATTTAGGTTTTGTAAATCATTTTGTTTGTAATTGATTTTTAAATTGGTTATCCTTTGTTGTCACTGTTATTATTAAAATTTTTAACCCAGGGACACTTAACCACTGAGCTACATCCCCAACCCTTTTTATTTTTTGCGACAGCAACTCGTTGAGATGCTCAGGGCCTTACTAAGTTGCTGAGGCTGCCTTTTAACTTGGCCTTCTGTCTCAGCCTCCTAAATTGCTGGGATTACAGGTGTGCACCACCAAACACAGATTATCATTTTGTTTTCTAGTCATTTAATGCCCAAATATGTCTCCTGTGTGTATATCTTTCTATCAGTCTAGAAATGCACAAAAATATGGTCAAGTGTTTTAATGCTGAATGATTTTTTGTCAAATATATTTTGCCTTCTTTGGAAAACACTATACTTTTTTATAATGCTTAATCATTTAATACAATGTTAAATTAGTAATCTATCTCAAATTCGAGTTTGCAAAGTTTACTTTGCTAATACATAAAAATTTAATTTCCAAATAATTATCCAATATTACAATCCCTGCCATTCTATAATTTTCTTAGTTCTTTATATTGTTTCAACATATACCAAAATCTACTTCAATTTTTAAGTTTTACTCCATTCAACTATTTGTTTATATCTTTGCCAATACTCCTTGTTTTCAAGTATGCAGCTCTGCAATATATTTGATCAGATGGGGCAAATTCCTTGTTTAAATTATTCTCTTTATTTTTGAACACTATCTTGGCCATCTTTGCACATATATAATTCCCTAAATTTCCCTAACTTGCCCAAGTTGACCTAGAATTTATGATCTCCCTGCCTTAGCCTCCTGAGACTCTGGGACTATAGGCTTGCGCCACCACATCAGGCCTTCTCTGTCTTCTTGTAAAGTCACTAGTAATTCAATCATGGAAGCTCTACCTGATAATTTACAATCCTAATTATCTCTCAGAGTACTCAGCTCTAAACATCATGGTCAGATTAAGTTTTTACCCTTGAAGAAATTTATAGTATGAATTAGATTTTAACACATGCATTCCTGGGAAATACATTCTAACCATATCAAAACCATACCATTTATTTTTATTTTTATTTATTTTGTTCTAATTAGTTATACATGACGATAGAATGTATGTTGACACAGCATACATATATGGAGTATAACTTTTCATTCTTCTGCAGTTGTAGAGTTGCACTGGTCATGTAATTATATATGCACATAGGGTACTAATGTCCAATTCATTCTGCTGTCCTTCCTTCCCCCATTCCCCCTCTCCTCTTTTTCACTCTCCTCTTTTTTTTTAACAGTCTAATGAAGACAAGAAGAATAAATAAGAAATAGAATAGCATTATAGTATCATTAAATAATACAATGTGTAACAAATAAGGACATATGTTATTGATACAAAATGATTCATACTGATAAGTATCAGAATGTCACCTAAGAAAGTAAAGGAAAACATGATAGTTTGTATTAGGGATAGGGAGTGCCTTATGAGAATGTTCTATTTTGGATATGAGATATCCCCAAAAGCTCCTGTGTTAATGCAGGAATATTCAGTGGCGAAGTGATAGATTATGAGAGCTATAACCTAATCAGCTTCCCCTAGTTTGCACAGAATAACTGGGTGGTAAGTATAGGTAGGTGGGGCATGATTGGAGGAGGTGGGTCACTGGGAATGTGCCCTGGAAGAGTTCTTATTCCCTGTGGGTCCCTTCCCTTTTATCTTTATCTGCTCCCTTACCTTCATGGATGGAGTAGCACTTTGCCACCATGCCCTTCTGTCATGTTATTATACTTCATCTTGGACCTAGAACAATGGAACTGGTTCACAATGGACTAAACCTCTGAAACTGTGAGCCAAAGTAAACTTTTCTATCTCTAATTTATTTGTTTTGGTTATTTTGGTCACAACAAGAAAAGCTGAATAACACAGAAATTGGTATGTGAAGTGGGATCATTGCTATGACTATCCTGACCTCATGCTTCAGAAATCTTTGGAAGCAGTTTTTTGGAGATATAGTCTGGAGAAGACTTAATTTCCAAATAAGAGTTTAATGTAAATAGCAAGGCACATAGTAAGAACAGTGCTCAAGAGGTTTCAGAGAGAAATGAGTACTCTTTGGAATTGTATTATAGACCATTTATGTTATGTTCTGTCACAGAACTTATCAACATTTTGCCCATGTCCTGAAACTGTGCACAGCTGAATTTAAAAGTGATGGACTAATTAATCAGGTAGAAAAAATTTCAAGGTAGCATGGCATTCAGATAATGCCATGGATATCACTGACAGAATTTGGTCAGGCTTCCTATAACAATCAGAGTCAGAAAGCAGAGATGAAGGATTTAAAAAATTTTGCAGTTTGGCCAGAAATGTGATGTAAAATTGGGGCCAAGGAAGGGGTAGTTATTGAGGATATTACCAGTACTAAAGAAAAAATAAAGTACTGCGCACAGAGACAACAGGAAAGAAGATTTGAAGTTATCTTGAGAATTTGAAAGACCACATCCATTACAAGTTCAAAGGTGTAAAAGTGAAAACTCATTTAAGAAACCTTGGGAGCACCCTTTTCAAATAGGGTGGGTCTGGAAAGCTGTTTCCCCAGGACTGGTGTCACAATGCTCTGCCACCCAGGGACTCATAGGTCATTCCAACCTTGGTCCAAGGTGTCTTGCCTACTACTTGAGGTGGCAGCAGACCTTGGCATCATTCATATGGTGCTGGTTCTGTAGAAACATAGAATTTGTAGTTAGGGGTCCATGGAGGCTTCCACCAAGATTTTCGTTAAAGGACTGGGAGGCCAGGCAAAGTATGTCAGGGTCCAAATCCCTGCAGGTAGCCCTGAGAGGATGATGTATGAATGTGTGAAAATGAAGCTGGAGATGAAGTAGAGAATCCTCAGATTAAGTGATGCCAATTAGATCTATTTGTTGAGGAAAGTTGTTGGGTGCAAAGTGAACCAGCCTGAAAGATAGGCCATGAGCACTGCAACTGGCAAGGCCAAAGGGCCAGGGCATCCCATCCCATTTTGGAGAGCACATCTTGCTTCCATGTACCCTAGATGCTTTAGTAGTGTTATGAGACTGGTTTGTTTTGCTGGGTCTTTTATAGTTCCATCTTTTCTTTCTACATTCTTTTCCTGACTTTTAGAATAGAAATTTTTATTCTGTGCCATTATGTATTGGATATACGTAACTGGCTTTTGAAATTTATGAGTTCACAGACAAGAATTTTCCTTGAGTAACAAATAAAATGTTAGACTTCGACTTTAGGGCAATAATCAAACTTTTTAGATAATAGTGACTCATGGAAATGGATTAAATGTATTTTGCTTTATGAGATGGGCATGAGTTTTTGAGGGAAGGGCCAGAATGTGAAGGTTGCATATGAGTAGTCTCCCAAAACTCATTGTGGCAGGTATATTCAGAGGTGATACGATTAGATTATGAGAGTTCTAACCTATTCAGTTCATCTGAGTATGAATGAACTAACTGGGTGGTAACTCTGTGTAGGTGGGGAGTTGGTAGTAGAAGTGAGTCACTAGGGGCATGTCCTGAATGGGTTCATCTTCCCTCTAGTCTCTCCCCGCTTTACTCTCTCTGCTACCTGTCTATAGCACTCCTCTGCTCTGTCCTTCTGCCTTAATGTTCTGCCTCCTGTTGACCCAGAGAGAGTCAGTCCACCCTAGATTAAACCTCTGAAATCATTAGTCAAAATAAAATTTTCTGTCTCTGAGTTCTCTTTGTCAGGTATTTCTGTGACACAGAGGAAGTGTACTGATCTTATATTGTTATTTTCATGTTAATTACTTGTCTAGAAAGCAGATTATTTTAATGGTCATAATTATTTATGTTGATTATTTTCCTTTCCAGATGGCTCTTTGACATAATGATAAATGTTGTTCAAAGCAGCATGATGTTTATCTGCAAGTGTTGTTTTATAAAAACAGAATTTATAAGCTACTATGATTTTTCTGTTAATAAAATGTACTCCCAACATTTCATAGGTATTAATGATTAATGATAAGACATATTTCAGAGAAAAACTCTAAACAATCCAAAGAAAAGACTAAATACACTTAATTGTGACAATAGGAAGACTTAATGTAAGGAAGAAAATCAGTTTTGATATATGCTTGTCAGAAAATTAGAAAAGGAGCACAGTTTTGTCAAAATTCACCTATGAGTCATCACCCCCTTGTTAACAGTTACCTTTAGTTTACTTTGGTTATATTTATTATTCATTAAAGTTTGTTAAGTAAAATTTTCTTGAATAAATGCCTAAATGTTCTGCAATTTATTTCCATAAATTTGCTTGATATGGTAGGGAAGCAAAAATGATCAAATAGTAGATTTTTGTACTATTCTACTATAGTTAGAGCGTTATAGAACTCAACAAATACATGCATGCATACATACATACATACACACATACTAGACAAAGACCTGTATATAACTCTGAAGTCATACAATAACAGTAAAATTTAATCTTAAAAACTCCACTTGTGATCGGTGATCTAAGATGGCAGAGTAGAGGGTGACTGCATCTCCTGTCGCTCCAGAACCCAGGATTCAAGAAGGGGAGGCATTGAGAGACTTGGACTAAAATAGAGCCACAGGGTGAGTCTCCCCCACCAGGTGAAGCTCAGTCTGGGCAGCAGGCCCGGATAGGGTGGCTTCTCAGAGCAGGGTAGGGCAGCTAGAGTCTTCCTCAGGTAGCCCTGCTCCCTCCAGCAGTGGGCTCCTCCCACATGGCCAGCTTCTCGGAACAGGCCCCCCAGTGAGAGCATTTCTGCACAGAACCAACTCCAAGTCCCGGAGCCAGTGGTGAGCTCTGGCCCTCAGGCAGCTTCAGGGACCAGGACAGGGCATCCAGGGACTTCCCCAAGCAGCCCTGTTCCCTCTGGCAGTGGGCTCCTCCCACACAGCCAGTTTCTCAGAGCAGACAGCCCAGTGAGAGCCTTTCCGCACAGAGCCAGCTCCAAGTCCTGGTACCAGTAGCGGGCTAGGGGCAGCTTTCTTTGGAAGCACTGCATTATCAAGTTCCTCCAAGACTTCAGGCTACTGAAGGCTGGGAGGAGATACACTGGAAATCTACAGGGACACTATAAGCCAATAGAGGAAATCTGCAATACCTCAGAGTACCATTGACATCTGACCAAATTGAGAAAACGAGGGAAGAAAATGTCCCAAACAAACCTAGATACTATATCAATAAAACCCAATGACAGCACAGCAGAAGAAATGTCAGAAAGGTAGTTCAGAAAGTACATAGTTAAAACAATCAGGGAAGCAAATGAGGAGATGAAAGAGTAAATGCAGGCCTTGAAGGAGGAGATGAAAAAACAAATGCAGACATTAAATGATCGCACCAATCAACAGTTAAAAGAGCAAATACGGGAAGCAAGAGATCATTTCAATAAACAGAGATACTGAAAAAACAAACAAACAGATATCCTTGAAATGAAGGAAACAATAAACCAAGTTTAAGACTCCATAGAAAGTATAACCAATAGGATAGAACACCTGGAAGACAAAAACTCAGACATTGAAGACAAAATATGTATTCTTGAAAACAAAGTTGACCAAACAGAGAAGATGGTAAGAAATCATGAACAGAATGTACAAGAATTATGGGATATCATGAAAAGGCCAAATTTAAGAATTATTGGGATTGAGGAAGGCTTAGAGAAACAAACCAAAGGAATGAACAATCTATTCAATGAAATAATATCAGAAAATTTCCCAAATCTGAAGAATGAAATGGAAAATCAAGTATAAGAGACCTATAGGACTCCAAATATACAAAATTACAACAGACCCACACCAAGGTACATTATTATGAAAATACCTAACATACAAAATAAAGACAGAATTTTAAAGACTGCGAGAGAAAAGAATCAAATTACATTCAGGGGGAACCAATGAGAATATCAGCAGATTTTTTAATCCAGACCCTAAAAGCTAGAAGGGCCTGGAACAACATCTACCAAGCCCTGAAAGAAAATGGATGCCAACCAAGAATGTTATACCCAGCAAAACTTACTTTCAGATTTGACGATGAAATAAAATCCTTCCATGATAAACAAAAGCTAAAGGAATTTACAAAAAGAAAGCCGGCATTACAGAACATTCTCAGCAAAATATTCCATGAGGAAGAGCTGAAAAACAACGATGCAAATCAGCAATGGGAGGAACTAGCCTAAAGGAATAGCCAACTAAAGGAGAAACCAAATCAAAAATGAGTCAAATGACAGGGAATACAAATCATATCACAATAATAACCCTGAATGTTAATGGCCTGAACTCACAATCAAAAGACATAGGTTGGATTAAAAAGAAAAATCCAACAATATGCTGCCTGCAAGAGACTCATCTCATAGAAAGAGATACCCACAGACTAAAGGTGAAAGGATGGGAAAAAACATACCATGCACACGGACACAGCAAAAAAGCTGGAGTATCCTTCCTCATTTCAGATAATGTGGACTTCAAGCCAAAACTAATCAGAAGGGATAAAGAAGGACATTACATGCTGCTTAAGGGAAGCATAAATCAGCAAGACATAACAATCAAAAATATCTATGCCCCGAACATTGGCTCATCCATGTACGTCAAACAAATCCTTCTCAATTCCAGAAATCAAATAGACCACAACACAATCATTCTAGGCAATTTTAACACACCTCTCTCACCACTGGATAGATCGTCCAAACAAAAATTGAATAAAGAAACCATAGATCTCAATAACACAATCAATAATTTAGACTTAATGGACATATATAGAATATACCATCCAACAAAGAATGAATACGCTTTCTTCTCAACAGCACATGGATCCTTCTCTAAAATAGACCATATTTTATGCCACAAAGCTACTGTTAGCAAATACAAGAAGATACAGATACTACCTTGTATTCTATCAGATCATAATGGAGTGAAATTAGAAATAAATGACAGAATAAAAAACAGAAACTTCTCCAATACCTGGAGATTAAATAATAGGCTATTGTATGATGAATGGATAACAGAAGACATCAGAAGGGAAATAAAAAAATTCTTAGAAGTAAACGAGAACAAAGACACATCATATCAAAATCCCTGGGACACACTATGAAAGCAGTCCTTAGAGGAAGATTTATTTCATGTGGCACATTCAACAAAAGAAGTAGAAATCAACAAATAAACGACTTAACACTACAGCTCAAAGCCCTAGAAAAAGAAGAGCAAACCAACACAAAAAGTAGTAGAAGGCAGGAAATAGTTAAAATCAGAGCCGAAATCAATGAAATTGAAACAAAAGAAACAATCATAAAAATTAACAAAATAAATAGTTGGTTCTTTGAAAAATAAACAAAATTGATAAACCCTTAGCCACACTAACAAAGAGAAAGAGGGAGAAAACTCAAATTACTAAAATTCGGAATGAACAAGGAAATATCACAACAGACACGAGTGAAATACAAAACATAATTAGAAGCTATTTTGAAAATCTATACTCCAACAAAACAGAAAACCTCGAAGACAAGTTTCTAGAGACATATTAATTACCTAAACTGAATGATACACAACTTAAATAACATACACAACTTAAATAAATCAATTTCAAGCAATGAAATAGAAGAGGTCATCAAAAGCCTACAAAGAAAAGTCCGGGACCAGATGGGTTCTCAGCCAAGTTCTACAAAACCTTTAAAGAACAGTTCATTCCAATACTCCTCAAAGTATTCCATAAAACAGAAGAGGAGGGAACCCTCCCAAACTCATTCTACGAAGCCAATATCACTCTGATACCTAAAGCAGACAGAGACACATCAAGGAAAGAAAATTTCAGACCTATATCCTTAATGAACATCGACACAAAAATTCTCAACAAAATTTTAGCAAATCGCATACAAAAATATATTAAAAAGATAGTGCACCACGATCAAGTGGATTTTATCCCAGGGATGCAAGGTTGGTTCAACATCCGCAAATCAATAAATGTCACTCACCATATTAACAGACTTAAAGTTAAGAATCACATGATTATTTCAATAGATGCAGAAAAAGCATTTGATAAAATATAGCATCCCTTCGTGCTGAAAACACTAGAAAAAATAGGGATAGTGGGAACATTCCTTAACATTGTAAAGGCCATCTATGCTAAGCCCATGGCCAATATCATTCTAAATGGTGAAAAACTGAAAGCATTCTCCCTAAAAACTGGAACAAGGCAGGGATGCCCTCTTTCACCACTTCTATTCAACATCATCCTTGAAACTCTAGCCAGAGCAATTAGACAAACCAAAGAAATTAAAGGAATACAAATTGAAAAAGAAGAACTCAAACTATCCCTGTTCGCTGATGACATGATTATATATTTAGAGGAACCTGGAAATTCCACCAGAAAACTTTTAGAACTCAAGTGAATTCAGTAAAGTAGCAGGTTACAAGATCAATGCTCATAAATCCAATGCATTTTTATACATAAGTGACGAATCTCCAGAAAGAGAAATTAGGAAAACTACCCCATTCACAATAGCATAAAAAAATAAAATAAAATACGTGGGAATCAATCTCACAAAAGAGGCAACATATGTCTACAATGAGAACTACAGAACACTAAAGAAAGAAATTAAAGAAAACCTTAGAAGATGGAAAGATCTCCCAAGTTCTTGAATAGGCAGAATTAATATTGTCAAAATGGCCATACTACCTAAAGTGCTATACAGATTAAATGCAATTCCAATTAAAGTCCCAATGATGTACCTTACAGAAATAGAGCAAGCAATTATGAAATTCATCTGGAAGAATAAAACACCCAGAATCACTAAAGCAATCCTCAGTAGAAAGAGCAAAGCACGGCATATCGCAATACCAGATCTTCAACTCTATTACAAAGCAATAGTAACAAAAACGGCATGGTACTGGTACCAAAATAGACAGGTAGATCAATGGTACAGAATAGAGGGCACAGATACAAACCCAAATAAATACAATTTTCTCATACTAGACAAAGGGGCCAAAATATGCAATAGAGAAAAGATAGTCACTTCAACAAATGGTACTGGGAAAACTGGAAATCCATATGCAACAGAATGAAATTAAACCCCTATCTCTCACCCTGCACAAAACTCAACTCAAAATGGATCAAGGACCTCGGAATCAGACCAGAGACCCTGCATCTTATTGCAGGGTCTTCAACTTGTTGACTTAGGATCAGACTTCTTTAACAGGACTCAAATAGCACAAGAAATAAAAGCAAGAATTAACAACTGGGATAGATTCAAACTAAAAAACTTTCTCTCAGCAAAGGAAACTATCAGTAATGTGAAGAGAGAGCCTACAGAGTGGGAGAATATCTTTGCCACTCATACTTCAGATAGAGCGCTAATTTCCAGAATATATAAAGAACTCAAAAAACTCTACACAAGAATACAAATAACCCAATCAACAAATGGGCTAAGGAAATGAACAGACACTTCACAGAAGAAGATGTACAAGCAATCAACAGATATATGAAAAAATATTCAACATCTCTAGTAATAAGAGAAATGCAAATCAAAACTACCCTAAAATTCCATCTCACCCCAATTAGAAAGGCAATTATCAAGAACGCAAGCAACAATAGGTGTTGGAGAGGATGTGGGGAAAAAGGTACACTCATACATTGCTGGTGGGGTTGCAAATTAGTGCAGCCACTCTGGAAAGCAGTATGGAGATTTCTCAGAAAGCTTGGAATGGAACCACCATTTGACCCAGCTATCCCACTCCTTGGTCTATACCCAAAGGACTTAAAATCAGCATACTACAGAGATACAGCCACATCAATATTCATAGGTGCTCAATTCACCATAGCTAGATTGTGAAATCAACCTAGATGTCCTTCAATTGATGAATGGATAAAGAAACAGTGGCACATATATATACAATGGAATATTACTCTGCTATAAAGAATGATAAAATTATGTCATTTGCAGGCAAATGGATGAAATTGGAGAATATCATGCTAAGTGAGATAAGCCAATCTCAAAAAACTAAAGGATGAATGATCTTGCTGATAAGTGAATGAGGACATACAATGGAGAGTGGGAGGGGTTAGCGTTAGAGTTAGGGTTTTTTTTAGGGTTAAGGTTAAGGAGGGTGTTAAGAATAGAGGAAGGAAAGACTGTATAGAGGGAAAAGAGGGGTGGGAGGGGAGGGGGGAAGGGAAAAAATAACAGAATGAATCAAACAACATTACCCTATGTAAATTTATGATTACACAAATAGTATGCCTTGACTCCATGTACAAATAGAGAAACAACATGTATCCCATTTGTTTACAATTTGAAAAAAAAGAAAGATAAAAAAAAAAAGAACTCCACTTGTTGATCAAATTTTCCCAAGTATTATACTTCACAGATCAATTAGTACTAGGACTTTTTCTATGTTCTTTAAAGATATGCAGTTATACTAGTTTATTTTAGTATATTTAAGTCCCTTGACAATTCATATAGTTTGTATTTATATGACTTTTTCAAAACATTATAAGTATGATTAGCATTATTGACACTATGCACAATATATGATTGTATATGTGTATGTAGTATATATTTTTAAAATAGGTACTACATGAAGTTCATATGAGATGACGTCTATAGTTTTTTCAAGCAACCATGTTTTACTTCCAAGAATCTTATCTCCACCAATTAAAATCTGTGACAACATGGAAATATATCTATTAATGGAGCATATTGATATTTTTCTTTGTCCTATGAACATGGTACCATGAATGTCCTGCAAGCTGTACAAAAGAACAAAGAAAGCACAGGGAGTGGGAAAGGTTATCTTACCTTAATCCTCCTATTTCTGTTACCCTGCCTTCCTGTAGTATACTTATAAACTGCATTCTTGCTCAAAGAGAATGAGTTTCTTTGAATGAATGAGTTTGCATTTGATAATTGCAAATTACTTCTAATAGTCCTTTTTGACTGGCTGCTGATCTATGTGAGTCTGATTTTTGTATGAATAATACAGAAAGTCTCACTCAAAGTTGAAATGAAAAAGCTTAAATGTGGAAGTATAATGCAGAAAGGCCCAGCATCACTCCATAAAGCAGCAGGTTTTATTTTAAAATAATTTGGGAGGAGATGAAAACAATACTTAGTGTTCAAATAATAACTGCTTAGTGGAGGCATTTTTTATTCCTATTCTGTGCTAATTTCTTAATCTAATGATATTATGTTTAACTTTTCCTAAGTAAAGTTTTGCCTAATCATGTTTACTCTGTGCTGATATGTTGATTTTTTATTGGTATTATTACATAATGACATCTATTTTGCTCAGATAACTTACATTTGTTACATGTATGTGTACAGATGTGTACATGAAGAGACAAAATATCTTAACTAGGTCTGTTTCTTATTTTAAAATCCCAAACACCAATAGTCTTCTTTACTCATTCCTTTACAATATCTTTATTCAAGATGTTTGGTGTTTTGATTTCTTACCATAAACTGAATTCAATACCTTTAAAGGGTCCAGAGCCACCAATTCTCATTTCACTTGCCTAACCTGTAAGTTTTCTCAAATAGAAAAAATGTAGCATGGAGGCCTTTTAAATAGAGAAGTTCTTATTAATATTTACAGATTTGTATAAAAAAGAGTGACATATATTCCCTCAGCTGTGGCGCTCAGGAAAATAACTGTTTTTATTTGAAATACCTATAATTTTCTTGAAGGTCTAACAACTAAAGTAGCTAGAAATTTGAGCCAATCACCCTAGGTGTTCTTTCCAGTGCCAACTTTATTTAATGCTGCTCTGTGATTCTTCACTGGATATCTGCATTCCTGGGTTATCCTTGCTATATGAAATACAACCAATAACTAAGTAAATTCACAATTGAAAAGACAGAGAATAAAGAATATTCTAGTTTCCTCAATTTATTCATGGAGAATTTGAGTACATATAATTTAAGTAGATAAAAGTAAAGCTAATTCTGCATTCTGCAACCTAGATCTCTTAAGCCCACTCGTTTTTTCTTTTTTCTTTCTTTTTTTTTTTTTTTTTTTTTTTTTTTTTTGCCACTGATCATTTCCTCAGAAGTATACTTCTCAACTTGGGTATTCATAAACAACTAGAAAATAATAGAGTTGCCCATCTAAAAATTGGACAGAATTAAAATTTAATATTCTTCATACTGGTCATTGTTATTTCAAAGATTAAAATTATTTTATTTAACCTCTTTTTCCTAAAGCTAAAGATACACTTATCAAAAGAAAATCTAAACAACTGAAAAATGACCCTCAAAAGAATTGAAAATGAACATAAACAATGAATAAATCTTATTAAAATATTCTAAGGAGTTTACTCTCTCTTTAGCCCTTAATCTATCAATATTATATACCAATTTTGAAATTGAAACAAGAGGTATTTGTCAAGCTCCTTATTGGAGTGATGCACACTTTTGAACATCAAGTTTCATATTTTATTATATCTTAAAGTTAAAATATGCACAACAGATGTTACAGGAAGACTGGAAATCTTTATAAGTAATGACAGAATCCCCCATTCAGTTTCTTTTGTGGTTTATCTTTACAAATTTTAGAAGAATGACCACATGAAAACATTATTTTGGTAAATTTTTCATCTAATAAGCATGAAACCAGAAAATAAAAATCTACCTCACCATACCTAATTAAAAGAAAACAAAAACTTAATTCAGAAAAACAGAATTAATTCAGTACCTAGAATTATAGAAAAAATTTTACTTCTGTATTTTTGTCATTATTGTTGTTGCATTGTTGTTGTTGATGATTTTTAGGATTCTTGGTTCAAGGAGCTCTTCAAAGGAAAAATAACATCAACGGCAATGCATACATGACCAATTAATGATATTAATTAGGAAGCATATTTAGAAAATTGTGCTTTAATATTATGATATGCTGTGTCCTTCTGGAAAAGTTAGTGATTGGGAATGTTAGGTGATTCCTAATGTCCACAGTTAACAAGATCCACTGGCAGTACCTTGATTTTATATGTATTCCATAATATATTCTTTAGGAAATTGAGTTTTAAAAAAAACTTTTTTTTCATCCTCCCCAAATGTGGCCACTACCCACCCAAGAGATTTATGTATTTACTGTGGATCTAAAAAGAGGCCATTGGGTTCAAGATGGCGGACTAGAGGGCGGCTGCATTTCATGTTGCTCCAGGACTCAAGATTCAAAAGAGGAGATAGTGACTTGGGACCAACTCAAAGCCGCCGGGTGAGTTTCTCACATAGGGGAGGCGTCCCGGATGGGGCAGTAGCC
The DNA here is from genome assembly GCF_902686445.1 of Sciurus carolinensis. NCBI lineage: Eukaryota > Metazoa > Chordata > Mammalia > Rodentia > Sciuridae > Sciurus > Sciurus carolinensis. The sequence continues at coordinate 88,017,413 of NC_062222.1, forward strand.
CCGGAACGCAGAGAACTTTGTGAAGTAGAGTGACTCGGCGAGACGCCCCCCCACCCCCCCCACCCCCGGAGCGGTAAACACGGACAGCGAAGTGGAGCAAAAAAACGGAGCGAAAAAATGGTGGATTGAAATTTCCAGGACTGCGGGCAGCTTCTCTAACCTAAGGAGACTCGTCTGCGAAGGGTGAGGCTCCCAGGCCCAGGAGGGAGGTCCGGGCCCCTGGGAACGTTGCCTGGGAAGGCTGCCCTGCCCAGGCGGCAAGACACACCTCCCCTGCTGGAGCAGTGAACTCCGAAAGCGGGGAACTTTGCAAAGGAGGTTGTGCGACACACCGCTTGGTTTTAGAGCGATCTGCTGGGGCTCCAGCAGCTGCCAGAGAAAGAGTGGGGTGGCGAGTTGTTTGGATCCAGCAACCGCCTGAGCAAAGGGGAGGGGGCTGTCCAGAGGAGGTGGAGGTACACAGTGAGTGACTTGGTCTCCAAGTGCCCACACAGAGCACCGGGTGGCTGCCTGAAGGAAGAGACGAGCGACGGGTCACTGGGGCTTGGAGCATATGTACGAGACTCCAAGTGACTGCTCAGAGGATGGGTCGCATAGCCAGGCGATTAGGTGCATAGCACAGTCCGGTCCAGGGACCTAGGCACCTTTTCTTGAATGAACTACACAGAGACAAGCTGAGGGGTGGAGTGAAGATTCCAGGACTGCGGGCAGCTTTTCTAAGAAGGGACAACCTAAGGAGACTCGTCTACGAAGGGTGAGGCTCCCAGGCCCAGGAGGTAGGTCTGGGCCCCTGGGAAGGCTGCCCTGCCCAGGCAGCAAGACACACCTCCCCCCGCTGGAACAGTGAAATCGGAAAGTGGGGAACCTTGCAGTGGAGGCCGAGCAGCACACCGCTTGGTTTTTTGGTTTTTTGGAGCAATCTGCCGGGGCTCCGGGGGCTGCCAGAGAAAGAGTTAGGCAGCGAGCTATTTGGATTCAGCAACCACCTGAACAACGGGGAGGGGGCTGTCCTGAGGAGGTGGAGGTGCGCAGTGAGTGGCTTGGTCTCCAAGCGCCCACACAGAACACCGGGTGGCTGCCTGGAGGAAGAGACGAGTGACGGGTCACTGGGGCTTGGAGCATATGTACGAGGCTCCAAGTGACTGCTCAGAGGAGGGGTCGCATAGCCAGGCGATTAGGTGCAAAGCACGGTCCGAGCCGGGAATCTAAGCACCTTTTCTTGAAAGAGCTACACAGAGACCAGCTGAGGGGTGGAGCGAAGGTTCCAGGACTGCGGGCAGCTTCTCTGAGGAGGGGCCACCTAAGGAGACTCGTCTGCGAAGGGCAGGGCTCCCAGGCCCAGGAGGTAGTTCCAGGCCCCTGGAAACATTGCCTGGGAAGGCTGCCCTGCCCAGGCGGTAGTTGTGGACTGAGGGGAACCTCTAGGAGGGGAACGGACTAGCGAGACCTCCCCACCGGGTGGGTCTTCCCCGCCGAGTGAGGTTTTCCCACAAAGACAGTAAAACCAGAGACACAGGCCCAAACAGGCATTGCCTCAGCCCGCAGTCTAGTTCCCCTTTGGATGACCATTGGTCAACAAGTAGAGGCACCTCTGCCCTCTAGCAGGGAATATACCCCACCTGAAGACCACCACCCCTAGAGAGGCAGCTACCTAGGGGAACACCGAAGTATCAACTTCCTCTAAGACTTCAGGCTACTGAAGGATAAGAGGGGATACACTAGCAATCTTCAGGGACATTATAAGTCAATAGAGGAAATCTGCAACATCTCTGCAGTCCACTGATACCTGAACAACATGAGAAAACAAGGGAAGAAAATGCCTCAAACAAATCTGGACGTTATATCAATAAAATCCAATGACAGCATGGCAGAAGAAATGTGAGAAAGGGAGTTCAGAATGTACATAATCAACATGATAAGGGAAGCAAACGATGAAATGAAAGAGCAAATGCAGGCATTGAATGAACGCACCAATAGTTAAAAGAGCAAATACAGGAAGCAAAAGACCATTTCAATAAAGAGTTAGAGATACTGAAAAAAAAAACAAACTGAAATACTTGAAATGAAGGAAACAATAAACCAAATTAAGAACTCCATAGAAAGCACAACCAATACGATAGAACACCTGGAAGACAGAACCTCAGATATTGAAGACAAAATATTTAACATTGAAACAAAGTTGAACAGAGAAGATGGTAAGAAATCATGAACAAAATCTCCAAGAACTATGGGATATCATGAAAAGGCCAAATTTGAGAATTATTGGGATTGAGGAAGGCTCAGAGAAACAAACCAAAGGAATGAACAACCTATTCAATGAGATAATTTCAGAAAATTTTCCAAATCTGAAGAACGAAATGGAAAATCAAGTTCAAGAGGCTTATAGAACTCCAAATACACAAAATTACAACAGACCCACACCAAGGCACATTATAATGAAAATACCTAACATACAAAATAAAGACAGAATCTTAAAGGCTGTGAGAGAAAAGAACCAAATTACATTCAGGGGGAAACCAATACGGATATCAGCAGATTTTTCAATCCAGACCTTAAAAGCTAGAAGGACCTGGAATAACATTTTTCAAGCCCTAAAAGAAAATGGATGCCAACCAAGAATCTTATACCCAGCAAAACTTACCTTCAGATTTGACGACGAAATAAAATCCTTCCATGATAAACAAAAGCTATAAGAATATACAAAAAGAAAGCGAGCATTACAGAACATTCTCAGCAAAATATTCCATGAAGAAGATATGAAAAACAAAGAAGCAAATCAGCAAAGGGAGGAGATATCCTAAAGGAACTCTCAAATAAAGAGGAACCAAGTCATGTCAAAAATAAGCAAATAAATGAATAAAATGAGTCAAATGACCGGGAATACAAATCATATCTCAATAATAACCCTGAATATTAACGGCCTGAATTCATCAATCAAAAGACATAGACTGGCAGATTGGATAAAAAAAAAAATCCAACAATATGTTGCCTGCAAGAGACTCATCTCTTAGAAAGAGATACCCACAGACTAAAGGTGAAAGGATGGGAAAAAACTTACCATGCACATGGATCCAGCAAAAAAGCTGGAGTATCCATCCTCATTTCAGATAAAGTGGACTTCAAGCCAAAGTTAATCAGAAGGGATAAAGAAGGACATTTCATAATGCTTAAGGGAACCATAAATCAGCAAGACATAACAATCATAAATATCTATGCCCCAAACAGTGGCTCACCCATGTATGTCAAACAAATCCTTCTCAGTCTCAGAAACCAAATAGACCACAATACAATAATACTAGGTGATTTTAACACGCCTCTCTCACCACTGGACAGATCTTCCAAACAAAAATGGAACAAAGAAACCATAGATCTCAATAACACAATCAATAATTTAGACTTAACAGACATTTATAGAATATACCATCCAACGAAGAGTGAATACACTTTCTTCTCAGCAGCACATGGATCCTTCTCTAAAATAGACCATTATTATGCCACAAAGCTAATGTTAGCAAATACAAGAAGATAGAGACACTTCCTTGTATTTTATCAGATCATAATGGATTGAAACTAGAAATAAATGAAAGAGTAAAAAACAGAAATTACTCCAACACCTGGAGATTAAACAATATGCTATTATATAATGAATGCATAACAGAAGATATTAGGAAGGAAATTAAAAAATTCTTAGAGGTAAACGAAAACAAAGAAACATCATATCAAAATCTCTGGGACACTATGAAAGCGGTACTTAGAGGAAGATTTATTTCATGGAGAGCATTTAATAAAAGAAGTAAAACTCCAAAAATAAACGACCTAATACTACAGCTCAAAGCCCTAGAAAAAGAAGAACAGACCAACACCAAAAGTAGTAGAAGACAGGAAATAGTTGAACTCAGAGCTGAAATCAACGAAATTGAAACGAAAGAAACAATACAAAAAATTGACAAAATAAATAGTTGGTTCTTCGAAAAAATAAACAAAATTGATAAACCTTTAGCCACACTAACAAAGAGAAGACGAGAGAAAACCCAAATCACCAAAATTCACAATGAACAAGGAAATATCACAACAGACACAATTGAAATACTAAACATAATTAGAAGCTATTTTGAAAATCTATATTCCAACAAAATAGAAAATTTCAAAGATATAAACAAGTTTCTAGAGACCTATGAATTGCCTAAAGTAAACGAGGAGGACATACACAATTTAAATAGACCAATTTCAAGTAATGAAATAGAAGAAGTCATCAAAAGCCTACCAACAAAGAAAAGTCCAGGACCTGATGGTTTCTCAGCCGAGTTCTACAAAACCTTTAAAGAAGAGCTCATTCCAATACTTTTCAAAGTATTCCATGAAATAGAAGAGGAGGGAACCCTCCCAAACTCATTCTACGAAGCCAATATCACCCTGATACCTAAACCAGAGAGAGACACATCGAGGAAAGAAAATTTCAGACCAATATCCTTAATGAACATCGACGCAAAAATTCTCAACAAAATTTTAGCAAATCACATACAAAAACATATTAAAAAGATAGTGCATCATGATCAAGTGGGTTTCATCCCAGGGATGCAAGGTTGGTTCAACATCAGGAAATCAATAAATGTAATTCACCATATCAACAGACTTAAAGTCAAGAATCACATGATTATTTCAATAGATGCAGAAAAAGCATTTGATAAAATATAGCACCCCTTCATGCTCAAAACACTAGAAAAAATTGGGGTAGTGGGAACATTCCTTAACATTATAAAGGCCATCTACGCTAAGCCCATGGCTAATATCATTCTAAATGGTGAAAAACTGAAAGCGTTCCCCCTAAAAACTGGAACAAGGCAGGGATGCCCTCTTTCACCACTTCTATTCAACATCGTCCTTGAAACTCTAGCCAGAGCAATTAGACAGACCAAAGAAATTAAAGGGATACGAATTGGAAAAGAAGAATTCAAACTATCCCTATTTGCTTATGATATGATTATATACTTAGAGGAACCAGGAAATTCCACCAGAAAACTCTTAGAACTCATAAGTGAATTCAGTAAAGTAGCTGGATACACGATCAATGCTCATAAATCCAATGCATTTTTATACATAAGTGATGAATCTTCAGAAAGAGAAGTTAGGAAAACTACCCCATTCACAATAGCCCCGAAAAAAATAAAATACTTAGGAATCAATCTCACAAAAGAGGTGAAAGACCTCTACAATGAGAACTACAGAACACTAAAGAAAGAAATTAAAGAACACCTTAGAAGATGGAAAAATCTCCCATGTTCCTGGATAGGCCAGAATTAATATTGTCAAAATGGCCATACTACCAAAAGTGCTATACAGATTCAATGCAATTCCAATTAAAATCCCAACAATGTACGTTACAGAAGTAGAACAAGCAATCATGAAATTCATCTGGAAGACTAAGAAACCCAGAATTGCTAAAGCAATCCTTCGCAGGAAAAATGAAGCAGGGGGTATTGCAATACCTGAATTTCAACTGTACTACAAAGCAATAGTAACAAAAACGGCATGGTATTGGTACCAAAATAGACAGGTAGATCAATGGTACAGAATAGAGGACACAGACACAAACCCAAATAAATATAATTTCCTCATACTAGACAAAGGGGCCAAAAATATACAATGGAGAAAAGATAGCCTCTTCAATAAATGGTGCTGGGAAAATCGGAAATCCATATGCAACAAAATGAAAATAAACCCATATCTCTCACCATGCACAAAACTAAACTCAAAATGGATTAAGGACCTCGGAATCAGACCAGAGACCCTGCATCTTATAGAAGAAAAAGTAGGTCCAGATCTTCAACATGTCGCCTTAGGACCAGACTTTCTCAACAGGACTCCCATAGCACAAGAAATAAAAGCAAGAATCAACAAGTGGGATAGATTCAAACTAAAAAGCTTTCTCTCAGCAAAGGAAACTATCAGCAATGTGAAGAAAGAGCCTACAGAGTGGGAGAAAATCTTTGCCAATCATACTTCAGATAGAGCACTAATCTCCAGAATCTATAAAGAACTGAAAAAACTCAACACCAAGACTACAAATAACCCAATCGACAAATGGTCTAAGGAAATGAACAGACACTTCACAGAAGAAGACCTACAAACAATCAATAAACATATGGAAAAATGTTCAACATCTCTAGTAATAAGAGAAATGCAAATCAAAACCACCCTAAGATTCCATCTCACCCCAATCAGAATGGCGATTATCAAGAAGACAAGCAACAACAGGTGTTGGCGAGGATGTGGGGAAAAAGGTACACTCATACATTGCTGGTGGGGTTGCAAATTAGTGCAACCACTCTGGAAGGCAGTATGGAGATTCCTTAGAAAACTTGGAATGGAACTACCATTTGACCCAGCTATTCCACTCCTTGGCCTATACCCAAAGGACTTAAAATCAGCATACTACAGAGATACAGCCACATCAATGTTCATTGCTGCTCAATTCACCATAGCCAGATTGTGGAACCAACCTAGATGCCCTTCAGTTGATGAATGGATAAAGAAACTGTGGCATATATATACAATGGAATATTACTCAGCCATAAATAATGATAAAATTATGGCATTTGCAAGCAAATGGATGAAACTGGAGAATATCATGCTAAGTGAGATAAGCCAATCTCAAAAAACCAAAGGAAGAATGATCTCGCTGATAAGTGGATGATGATACATAATGGGGCGTGGGAGGGGTTAGTTTTAGGGTTAGAGTGAGGGTTAGGGAGGGGGGCAAGAATGGGGGAAGGAAGGACTGTATAGAGGGAAAAGAGGGATGGGAGGGTTGGGGGGAAGGGGAAAAAATAACAGAATGAATCAACCAACATCACCCTGTGTAAACGTATGATTACACAAATGGTATGCCTTTACTCTATGTACAAACAGAGAAAGAAAATGTATCCCATTTGTTCACAATAAAAATAAATAAATAAATAAAAAGAGGCCATCATTTCCAAGGAAGTACATCAAAATTCTTCAGAACATTAATTAATATGATTTCTCTTAAATATTTCTAAGAGTGCTGATAATTTAAAGAACATAGTTGTTTTGAAGGAACAAAGGATGCTCAAAGAAATGGTTGTGCATTTTCACTTGAAACTTTATCATAAAACGTTACTCCCAAAGAATCTGTGCTGTATATGAGCTCTGTTGCTATAGCATTCCGTTGAATAGTACAATTAGGCAAAAGGATACCAACAAGTAACTCAGAAATCCCCTTGCATTGCAGGCTTAATCAGTTTGTAGTAGCAGCCTTGCTTTCTCTTGGTAATTAGGATCAGTTGGGTCAGATGTTATGATATGGCTCTATTTAATCTTCTCTAATAAAACTTTCCTCAAGTGAATTTAGGTTGAGTTACAGGAGAAACGACTAATATAGAAGGAATAGAAACCCATCAGAGAGAGTCAATTATCCATTCTTTTGTGTATTGAAGGCCTACTCAAACCTAGTTCACTCTTCACGGTGAACAAGGATTGTATCAGTCTTTCAAGTTTATTCCTTAGTGAGTCACACAATACTCTGCTTATGATAAGAAGATCGCATTACCCGAAAACTAAGTGGATCATGTTCAAATCTCTATTCGAGCCCATTAGTAAACCAGAAACTTATTTTCAATGGAGACTATTTTCAATAGATGGTATAACCTGGCTCCAAAATCTTCAGTATTCAACTTGTCCTTCACCTTTAGAGATCTTTCAGAGTTTACATGTAGCATCCTTATCTGCTACAAATACTGCAAAAAGCAAGCAAACAAACACACAAACAAAAATCCCAGTGGACTGTGCTAAGTCATAAGGTCAAATGTCAGACTAAATCATACAGCAGTCTAAAACAGTTTTAGAGATCATGAATATAGCTTCAAAACTCTTTATCAATATGTTAGCAATTAAAAGCCAGAAATATACATAAAAATGATATATTATGACCAAGAGGAATCTATTCCAGGAATACAAGGTTAGTTCAACTTTTGAAAATGAATTAATGTAATTAATTTGTTGATAATAATATTATGCTATTTTTTGTTCTGTGATTTTGATACTTCCAAACATTAAATTTATATTTATAAGAAAAATCTCTGGGCTGTGGTTGTGACTCAGTGGTAGAGCACTTGCCTAGCACATGTGAGACACTGGGTTCTATCCTCACCATCACAATAAAATAAAAAAATAAAATAAAGGTCCATCCAGAGCTAAGAAAAATTTTTAAAAAAGAAAAGAAAATCTCTTTTTAATCATTTATAAAATATATTTGGGTAATCAGTGGGAATGCTTCCAATGATTTATGTTGTTTGATTATATATTGCATTTTCTTATTATATTCACAACCCTAATCTTCTATTACTTTATATATGTATGTATACATATCATGCAATATACATACCATATATATTATGCACATATATGTGTATGAACAGAATTATATATGTGTGTATATATAAAATGTATATATTATATATAAATATTCTAAAATAATTTATAAAATCTTAGTGGAAAGCAAACTTTTTTATTTTGCTTTGCCTAAATTTCTTTATTGTTTATTCCAGTGAATAAGGAAAGCATCAATCTTCTCTTTTGTGTGGAAGTTCTGGGTGAGGGTGTTACAGAGCAAGGGCCCACTATGGAGCTGAGACAACTATGACAGTCCTTGGTTACTTCTTGTTGGGATCACACTAGAAAGATTTCAGATGTTGTTCAAAATAGCAGGACTGAGTTTATTAAAAGGGACAGAAAAAGGGAAAAGGGGAATGCTCATGAGGGAGAGAGTGGGTCATCTCAGAGAGGAGAAAGATCACAGGACCCTCCTTCCTTCCAGTTTTATTGGAAGTCTCAGAGAAGATTCCAGAGAATTCCACCCAGGTTCACCTCTTGCCTTTTAACTGACAGAAGGATTACATCAGACTTCCAAGTCCCCACTGCACATGGTCTTTATCCATGGTGGGGAGATTTTACTATTATAATGACATGCTAAATATACAAGGCAATTTAGGGTCACTTTGGCCCATGTTCTGATTGAAACTTGTTCTTGCTATTTTATGGTTAGGGTAAATTATCCTAACCCCCTGAGTTCTGGAATTTGGTCTGTTTGACAATCATAAAATTTCCTCCCCTTCAGGGTAAAATGAATTTTTCATAATTTTCAAGGAGAAGCCTGTGGGCCTGCATTTTCCCTACAGATTAACAGGACTTTTGCTGAGGAATGTAGCATACCCTCTTGATAAATGTCAGATAGAGCCACAGGTAAATTTCCTTTTAAAAGAAATAATGTGGGGGTCAGCAGAATTGACCCTATTTATAGAATTATCCTCTTATCCTCATGTTCCCACCACTTACATCTGTCTGTTACTTATTATCAAGTGAATTATGGGTTAAATAGTTTGAGATCACTTTTGGAGAGTTCTGTCCCTAATTGTTGCACCATTGGGTTTATCATGGTTCTCCAGGAACATAGACCAATATGTATGGTCATTCTAAGCATCACGTTGCATAATCATCAGAATCCAATCACTTTCAGATATTCAGTATTTCATTATTTCATGAATTGTATTTTTTTGTTGTTGTTGTTTTGTTTGTTCTGGTTTTGTTTTTTGGTTTTGGTCTATTGGTTTAAAAAAAGTCTTTTGAGGAAGGGATGTGAATTATCGAACCAAGTAATTTAGTCTTGTGTTTTGGACTGTTTCGGATTCTGGCCCTGTCTACTTAAACTGTTCTCAAATTATTTTTGGATTTTTTTCCTGATCCTGTAAACTTTGTCAGACCTTCCCCTCTGCTATTTCAGCCAGATCAGGACTCACTTCCCTATGGATATTACTTTGGCTCTGTGCTCAATTCCAAAGTGCTTCTCTGACTAGGATTTGGATCTTTAATATTTCTTTGCATATGTTGTTTTGAAACAAATCTTGATTTTCTGATTATTGAAAAATCCACATCCAAGCTATCGATAAGTGCCCATTTTTCTACTTTCTCTATGTAACTCACATTCGCTGTATTTATACCTCCATCACCCTAGAAAAATATCTTTCATCTGTATATGAGCAACTATAGTAGATAACTGACAACTATCCCTATATTAATAATTTCTACCCTCTCATTTTCTATTTTTGATAAGTAAATATTGGATTGCATCATGCCCTTATCAAAATGCTCCAGTAGCTTCTATTGTCTTAAAAAAACAAAGCACAGTAGACCTGAAGTAATAATTATGGTGTATCTAAATGGTCTGGCTCCTGACCTCTACCTACTTTTTCAAATTTATTACTGTCCTCAGTTATCTTTGTTGTTTCTCAAAAATAGATAAAATAAATTCAGTAAGAATGGATAGATGTACCTTCCTTCCCTGATCCCCAGGGTGTCTGTATTTACATTGCTGTATGTTAGAAAGTCCTTTCCTCCAACAAGACTCATGTCTCACTTCATTTATGTATTTTGTTGGGACTGCCTCAATATAAAATAGAACCATATCATTAGCTAACAATTGATCCACTTTTTAATAATATTTTTCTTCACTGCACTTTTTATTATCTACCTGACATTTTATTTTCAATTTCTCTACTCATTTGTGCTCTAACTATGACATTTTCATACTGTCTTGTACTACTTCATATTTTACATTTCTTTAAATAGAGTTTATACTCCTTGCATGCTTGGGCAATATCTCCTTTTTTCTTTTTTTCTTTCTTGTCCTGTTTTTGCAACTTTTATGGCATAGCAGCCTCCATGCTGCCAAAATTGCTTATAAAGAAAAACTTTGTTTTTTTTCCTGACTTAAGTTCTGATAACTTTTCACTTAGTAGGAAATAAATGATTAATTAATTAATTCTTTATACCTATCAAACTTGATACAATTCTTGCTGCACATAACTACTGAATTTTTCCAATATTAATCATACCGTTGAGAATTGCTTTTCAAAATCATAGTATATTGCTTCAAAGGACAATCCCACTATTTTCTGGCAATACCATAAATAAATAAAATTCTTATTATTTTGAAATGAAGTTACAAAATATTGAAATGTAGCATTTACTCTAGTTCATTAATATAACAGTTGTTTGTTTTGTTTTGTTTTGTTTTCCAGAGGTTGGAGGTGTAAGAAAAATCTCTGAGGAAACCAAGTAATGATAGACTATCAAATATTTAGCTACTGGACACAGTGGATATTGAACACTTGAAATGTGACCAGTCATAATAAAGATGCCCAGTAAGCGTAAAATGCACACTGGATTTTGAAAACTTTGTAAGAACAGAATAATGTAAATTATTTTGTTAATTTTATATGGATTACATGTTGAATGACAATGTACTAAAGAAATTGAATTAAATAAAAATATAGAGTTCTATTTATTTCTTTACAGTTTTGGAATGATAGTTCCTATAAAGTTTAAGTTATTTTTGAAGCTGACATTTGTGACTGCATAATATTTTCTTCGGGTTACACTGAACTAGTGATGAAACAGGACAGCACAGGGAGGATTGTTCAACCTTCTTATGGGGAAATTCTTTTGCTTGCTTGCTAATCGTCAAATACTACTAAAGTTCCTTAAAAATAATATAAGCACTGCAAAAAAATCTTCACAGTATATTTTGCATTAAGAGTAGGAAAGAGAAAAAATGAAGAGCAAGATGGAAATTGATGTATTCCTGAGAGGTGATTGAATTGAATACAGTAAAAGAAATAACTAACTTGAATTCTTTGATGTTTCAGGATCTAAAAATCAGAGACTCACACATGTGGATTAAAACTAAAAGATTTTCTAATGTCTCTTCTTAAATATACTGAGTAAAGAAAAAATGGTAGTAAGTCATCTGGGCCTTTGCAAAATCCATGTTTATGGACTTCTTTTCCCCCAGATATTTTATTTGAATTTGGGTCTAAGTGTTTCAATCTCTCATGGGTCTCTATTTTTGTCTGATTTCTCACACACACTACGTAGCACTTTCTTGATAGTAGTTGTGGGGTAGTCAGCACCTATGAAGTTGATGTGAGTTAGGGAGTTTCCCATTTTTTTCACTGCATTTTCCTACAGTGGGTTTTAACCTTGATTATGGATACTCTTCTGAAGAATAATGTAAACCTGACATTTCCTGGACTGGGTTTTATTTTGTTAGAGTACCAGATGACATTTCTTTGCTTCTATATCATTTCTGGCACACTACAACGTACACTACCATCTACTATTTGTATGGTTATTGTCTCTTTTAGATTGAACATTTTGCCACATTCTTGGCTATCTGGAATGATTTTGCTTCAGGTAGGACTTAAATTCTATCAAAATCTCTGATAAGAAAATTGCATATTCAGCATAAAAAACTCCTCAATAAATTTTTAAATATGACCCATCAACAAACATTAAATCCAGATTGTCAGGTGCTGAAACTAAAACATTAGTTAGTGACATAGGTAATTACTGAGAAACATGAAGCTTTCTACTTAGAGTAATAGGCTAGTGTGATGGTAAGATTTATAGCTGTAGATAATTATACATGAGATGCAAAATTTGATGATGATTAGATGAGTAGAGAAATGGTAGATGAGTTACTCTCAATATTGTAACATAATGAGGCACCATCAAATGTTACATCATATGAGGCAACCAAAAATCACATTCAAAGATATTATTGTGATTTAGGGTACATATTTCAAAAAGGGAAACTGTGGTGAAATGGCAAAGATCCAAGGAAAAGCTTAGGAGGCTGTAGGTCTATGCTGTGTCCATGTTGTTGTTTAAATACTACCAACACACTGATCACAGAGATTAGACAATTTATGATTGTCACTGATGTTAAACTGAATTTAAAGGACAGCAGGACTCCTTTCATGGTTACGTATAGGAGCAATCAACTTGATGCCATCATAAAGGAACTTAGAAAGGGCTGAAAATTCTCAGACCCATTTCTTACCATATCCAGGTGATTCTAGAAAATCTGTAAATTGACGGCTCTGGGAAAGTTTAATTTTTTTTTTAATTTGAAATCTTTCATCAAAGAAGTACTGAACTTGTTCTAATAAATTGTGTTCCCAGTAGTGTATTGAAGTTTGATAAAATAAAATTTTCCATAGAAGATTAAAAAAAAAAAAAAGGTAGATTAAACTAGTTGACCTAAGATCCATTCACTGTTTTTGCTTTTAGGATATCCGCATCCAGGGGGAATGGACGAAGACAAGTTATCTAGTTCAATTTCCTTGTCAACTGGATCTTGGTGTTAAATAAACTAATGATATTCCCTAAGAAGTTGAGCTTTTGTCTGCATTTTAAGACTAGTGATTAAATACTTGGTTAAGAACTATTCAGAGTAAATAGAATTCTACAGGCTTAGTTGTTTGAAGAATATCATGTAAGGTATAAAATTTATTGTTATACTAAACAGAAATGTTTAAGTGTTCTTCTGTGAATAATGCTGCAAATCTTACTTGCAGACCTTATCTATGTCAGGGCTCGGAGATTCATCTTCAATGTAGAATGTGAGGAGATTGTTCTCTTAGTGCCACAAAACGTCCTGTTTCATCTGAACCTTTTCAAAAAGGTTATTTTATTGATGCACTGGGGATTGAATCCAGGGCCTGGTGAAGGCTACACAAGTGCTTCACTGTTGGGACTAATGACATGTTAACTAACTCAGGCTGACTCCTTATTCCCTGGCGAGTGAGCAAAATCAAGGCTCAAAGGCGGTTTCAAAGCTTAATGACGATAAATCGGACCACCATCAGGGATTGGTTAACAACAGTTCCGTGAACTGATCAGCTTGTGCTTGCCATATAGTCCTATGGGACTCTCACCTGCGTGAAACCCCCCTGCCTTGCTGACCTTTAAGCTGATTGTTCCCGCCTAGCCCCCACCCTACATAAAAGCTGTGTGACTTCCTCAATAAACGAGTTCCTGCTGTGCCTTGTACACTGACAGACCTCGCGGCTCTGGTGTGTTTCCTTTGCCGCCGCCATTCATCATCCTGCTCGGCCTGTATTCCTCCTCAGGAGGGACCTGAGGAGGTACATTGGACCTTGTTGCCCGACAGGGAGCAACACTTCACTATTCAGCTATATTCCCAGCTCCATCTGAACCCCTTGATTTTATATTTGAAATAATTGTTCTAGCTGGATCCTGAGTAAGATGCTTGATTCATCTAAGTCTGATTGCTAACATGACCCTGTGTGTTAGGCCAAATTTTTATGAAACTATTTGGCTAAATTTTACAATTAACAAGACAAATATGCTTACAAAATCTTTTTGGGTAGGAAGAAGAGTTTTGCATCTCTTAACAAAGTGCACAAGTGTGGGAAATTTATGGAAAGTTTGTTACATTAATTTGCATAAAAATAAATATTTAGTTTCAGTAAATCTCTGAAACATTATACCACAAGTATACTGTTGACTTTTTGAAGTAAACTCAAATGGTTATTGACTAGATAAAAAGGTAAGCAGAATTCTACCTTTATTTTATTTATTTATTTTTATGTGGTGCTGAGGATCAAACCCAGTGCCTCACATGTGATAGGCAAGTGCTCTACCACAGAGCTACAATCACAGTCATAAGCAGAGTTCTATAACAGCATGAAATTTACTGTCAGGTAATATGATGGATAGAATTATATTTGTGATGGTACTCCCAAAAGTTTTATGAATATTTTTAAATGCCCTAAAGTCCCATTCAAATTGATGTACTCTATTTTTGGGACTTTTTAAAACCTAGATGAACAGGGGTGTTCTAGAAGGTGGTGAAAGATGTTTATAAGCCTTTGTTGATTAATGTTTGATTACCTGTGAAAGACTAGTCTTGGCTTCTAGATTTAATATGCATTATAAACAGAAGTGAAAATACTACAATTTTGATTTCAAATGATTTGACCTTTTTTTAGTTGTTCTATAATACAATGAATTTTTAATCCAGAGAGTATTTGAGGCTTTTAAATGCTCAGGCCTTATTCCCTTTAAGGATATTAAAAGTTAGACAGCTTTGCCAAGATCAACTCTAATTTAGTTACGTACAGTAAGTCAATAAATACTTACAAAGATAATATGTTTTCTTAACATTTAGTCTGGCAATGCCTTTTGTGTAATAAATTTCTTCAGTTGAATTTGCGAGTGGTATCACATATAAAAATATATATTTTCAGTAAATAGTGCAAAGTGAAATATATTGATTGAAACAGAATGATTGGTATATGTTAGTTCTTACAACTATATTGCTGATTTTGTATGTCAAAGGATAAGTTCTGGAAAACTATAGTTTTTATATAGTGATGCCTGTGTCAAATGATATATTTATATAAATAAGTATTATAAATAATATAATAAATATCAAGTAAGCAATAAACATTATAAATAATAAATATAAATAATACAATAAATAAATAATAACATAAAACCTAATTCTCCTGTGTCTATATTCAACTCTATTGTGCTGGATCAAAGATAATAAAATGAGGAGCTCTGGGGATCCCTATAGTTACTCAGCACCATCACTACACGTGTTTGACCTACATGTCTTTACTTTGAAATTTTTTTGGTAGGTATTTGTCTGCAAAAAATTTGCAGTCTATTGACTTTAAGACAAATAAAGGATTGCCATTTTTGTAATAATTTAGTTCTTTTGAACATTTGGGAGGTTGTATTTTGTGTGTGCATGTGTGTGTGAGAGAGAGAGAGAGAGAGAGAGAGAGATACTAGAGCTTGAACTCCCGGGACAGTTAACCACTGAGCCACATCCCCAAGCCCCTTTTTATATTTTATTTAAAGATAGTTCTCTTTGAGTTGCTCAGGGTCTCACTATAATGCTGAGGCTGGCTTCCAACTTGTGATTCTTCTGCCTCAGGCTCCAGAACTACTGGGATTAAAGGCATGTGGCAACACATTGTGTGGTTTTTAAGGTGAGGAAATTCTTTTGAATTTTGGTTTGTTTACTTATTAAATCTCTATTGATGTAAATATCTTCTATGTCGGATCACTTTTTTCATGTTTAGCCAGTGACAAATGAAATAGAAAGTGTTTTCAACAGTACAGCAAGATAAATATGGATAGTAGATAAGAGAAGTATTTAGAGATCATCCAGAAATATTCTCTCTTTTGCTCTAATGAAAAGATCCTTTATTACTCCTAATTATGTTCAGAGTTTACTCTGAGTTTTATTTGGAGGCATTAGCCTACCAATCCTTCCTTTTTTTTTTTTTTTTTGAGCTCTCTTTAAATATACCAATTTAGTCAAATCGGAAGTTCCACAGAAAAGTATTGCAATACAAAGTTAAGATTTATGAGATTATTTCATTCAGAAAAATAGGTTCAAGAACTGCCATTACAATGAGAAAAGATTTAAAAGGTAAAGGTGCTCCTAGGAGAAAATTGAGGTTTAGAAGTAGACAAGCCCAACAGAGAGGCAAAAGTTGCTTTTAGATTGTGTGTAGAAACCAAGCAAAGGTTTCCATAGATTTCAAATGACTTTTAGGAGTCACTTAAAAAGCTTTGGGAATAATTGAATGGTGGCCATAGTAGCTTATTTGAAGTCAATTTGGTACATCCATTTTATCTCCAACTGAACTCAGAATTCCACATGGAGGTTTGCAGCTGTATTGGCAGGTAGGCGACATGCATATTTCTGTTTAGCAGCATCAGTGTGAGTCATGGTAAAGAGAAACATTCATCTCTTATAAAACCTTTCACAGATGCTCATCTCCCTGGGCTTTGTGAGTCTAACTCTCGTGCCAGAGACAGAGCCTGTTATTGTTTGCTATGACATTGTTTTTAACATAAGAAATCAATCTCCATGCAAAACTGCCAGAATATTTATAGTGTTTATTACATTCAATCCAAGAACAAATAACAAGATTCTGGGGGGAAAATGGAACAAACCTTAACCTAACCCTTATTCCTTATAAGAATGGAGTGATCATTATGTAAGAGGGCATACACTGTAGCTCTTTCCACATGGTAACTTCAATTTTAAATAGATATGAGAAGGACAAATAGTTATAGGTATTTCCTGATGCCCCAGTGAACAGAGATTACTATGATCTCTCATTACTTTCCTCCAGAGTGTCTCAGAGGATAGAAACAATGCTTCATAACAGACAATATGATAGTAAAAACAAAACAGAGGACTATAAGACTATCATCTCCACATATTTGTTCCATGGGGAACTAAAATGTTTACAAAGCAGTATGTACTATCCATGGATTCAGAATAGAACTCATAGTAGTGCTTTCCAATTCAACATCATTTTTATCATAACACACGCAAATAATAATCAAATTTAAAGCCAGAAACAACTTTATTTTTTTTACTATTCCTGACATCCTTTCCCCTTTTTCCTATTAGTGCTATCATACATAATTCTGTGCTTTACACTAGCCCATTTGTTTCCAATCACACACAGTAAGTAACTTTGCTTTCATTTTATTCCAAATGTTATCTCCAATCAAATGTCCACTAATACGTTTTGAAGCTAACCATGTCCCTTTCCCCTGAAATACTGCTCTTAGCAAAGAGGAAAAAAATAGTAAGAGAGAAAAGAAACTCAACAAATCAAAATAACCCAGTGCAAAATTCTGAAAAGTATGTTTTGTGTCTCCTTTGAATATAAGAATCTGAAGGAACAGGTCTTTGTTAGCATGGATTCTTATCACACTATTCCCACACTATCTTTTGAATGCCAAACTTTCTATGTATTAAATAAACATGAAACAGCAATGTGCTTGTAGAATTTAAATTTCTGTTCAGTTTCAATGCAAAGCTATTGTCACTCTTGGCTTCATCCTGGGTTTTAATCTAGCAAACAGAGGAATTCTTCAGAGATCACCAGCGATCACCACAGGTCCCAAAAAGAGTGAAAGAGAGAGGTGAGGAAGATAGCCGACTTTGCTTTGCATTCTTCAAAGCATAAAATACAGTTTGAATCAATGGCTTATCTTTATGGTTTCAACTTATAATAGAATTAAACTTAAGGAAGTGAGAAGAAAAACAGGCTGCATTTTTCAGAGTTCCCTGAAAACATTCATTATAGGTTGAAACAGAAAGCCCAGTGCTGGAGGGTAGTCAACCCCCACCCATCCATGGCAATGAGGGGGTGCTCAAGTGGAGTTGCTCCCTTCTAACATAAAAAATTTATCTTCTGCAGACACCTTCTCCTCAAGACTTCCAAGGGCTGGAGAGCTTAATGGGTCTGGCTTACTATTAATATGCTCTCTGGAACTTTGCAAAAAAAAAACAAAAGGTTGAAGAATCTTTCCCAAGTCTGACGAATTCATTTTCTTTTCTTTTTTCAATCCTAGAGTGTAGCAATGATACATGATATAGTTGGTTCCTCCTTTTCCTTTCACTGTCTCAAAGTTGCACGCTCTCTCTCTTTCTCTCTCTCTCTCTCAACCTGCTGACAATGTATGGGATGTCTGAGTACCACCTTTTTTTTAATTTGTATATTTTAATCTATTTTTATTTACTTTTCTTAGAAAGATTTGAAAAGTTCAAAAAGGAGAAGAGAATAGAAAAAAAAAGGAAACATCTTGTTCCAAACACATTATCCATAGGAAAGGTCTAAATGTAAATCTAATACACACTAAGTGAAGAGTGAATGGCTTATGGTAGGACACCAAAGACTTGCATCTTTTTGTCAGGAAGAAGAGTGAGAATGACCACTAGAAACCAGAGCTGGGATAGCTCTTAGGATATCTGATATTTATAGACCTCTCTCTCTCTCAGCAACTATCACTTTAGCTATTGAGCTAGGAGAGACTTGTAAAGCAATAATTATTTTTGAGGGGAGTGGCATAAAGACAATGGGCACTGAAGGTACTAAAAAATAAAATGTGAACAAACAAGTTGCAGATTAGGAGGCCCTAACTATCAACTTAATCATGTAAATTCTGTAAGACTTGTACCTTATCCAACCTGATACCCAATTTCTTATGAAAATTAGAAAACACATGCAAATGTAAACTAGATTAGAATTGCAGTTGCAATCATAGTTATGCAAACTGGGCAAGTGCATTGACTGATATCAATATTTCAGAAATGATGATCTTGCTAGGCATGATGACACACACCTATAATCCCAACTACTCAGGAGCCTAAGGCAAGAGGACTATAAATTCATGGACAGTTTCAGCAACTTAGGGGGACCTTGTCTCAAAGTTTAAAAAAATAAAATAAAAACATGGCAGTGGATTAGTTCAGTGGTAAAGTACCCCTGGGTTCAATCCCTAATACCTCAAGGAAAGGGGAATCTTTAATAATGTATCCATTACTTTCAGTAACATAATCTGCGTCAATCACAGAATGAAAAACATTTTACACCCATGATATTTTGTTTATATGTCAAATTAGAAGGCAACTATCTATGTCCCCATTTTATGTTCCAGGAACTGAAACTCAAAATAACCAGTGCAAGTTTCATATCACTAGATAGTAACAAAGACAGGATACCTCCTCTGGGGAGTAGAACTCTGAAGTCTGTATTCTCACATGTTCAATGCTGTATTAATCTGAAGAATATCTTTAAAAACTAAATGGATAAAGAAAACAAGCAGGGCAGATATCAAATATGATATAAGAAAGGTTCAGTAATGCTGGATATTTACCTTATGCTCTTTGTATCATGGAGTAATCCGAGATTAGTGTTTAAATTGGAAAAAAATATTTGAGAGAAGTATATGCATAAGTTGTTTAGCAGATGCTAGACTCGGAGTGTACACTTTTTTTTTTAAGTAGTAGTTAAGACTCGATTTTTGTGCTGGAGTTCATTCTTTTACTAGTTATCTGATCTTGGTTTACTCACTTATTAAGGGCAATAAAGCTACCAGATGAGAACAACGATGTTGTCTACCTCACTGGGTAATGTAAAGATCGAGTACCACAATATATAGGAAGCGATTTTCACTGTGCCTGATATAATATAGACATCAATGAATGTTAATTGTTATATCATTGGAATCATTACTTTACACACACCACAAATAACTTTTATTGTGTAGAGGTAAGGAAAAAGTTGGAAGCAATTTACTTCTCTGTCCTGGATTGGTGGGAAATTTTGTGTTTATTCTGTCTAATTTCACTTAGGCAATTTTAGAAATTAAGGTATTTTCTTTCATATCACCAAGTACTGCAGAAGCATCCTCCATCTTTTGTTTAGGGATTTTGAGTAACTTGCGCCTTTGAGAGCCTGGAGTCAGTAAGAAGTTGAATAGGATCTCAAATTAAATAAATCTTCCTTCCTCCTTCCTTCCTTCCTTCCTTCCTTCCTTCCTTCCTTCCTTCCTTCCTTCCTTCCTTCCTTCCTTTCTTTCCTTCTTTCTATCCTTATTCCAATTCTCACTGCATTCTTTCTTCTTCCTTCCCTAGATAAGAAATCATTTTTTAATCTGCGGATATGGGTGGAAAGAAGGAAGAAGAACTTGATCATTATTCCTCCAAATGAACCTTATGTTGCTCTAGGTCTGACTCTTTGAAACTTCGAAAATGGTCAAAAAATAAGATTGAGAAAGAGTGATCCTAAGTCAAACATTCTGGTTTATGTTATTTTTTAAAGGCTGCTTAGAAATAAATAAAAAAAATACTGGTTATGGTTCCATGTTTAGGGAGGAAAAAAGAGAAAAAGAAAGATGGAGACAGGAGGAGAGAGAAAGAAATACATGAAAAATAAGCACAATTTTAGTTAATTTTCCAAATGGTACTGTGCAGTGAAATTAATTGGGAAGACAGGTTGAAGTCTGGAAAATATTTTTATAAATAGAAAAATAAACATTTGAAATTAGATTATGAGAAACTCTTCCAAATTCCTTCTTCAAGGGCAATATTATTCTGATATCAAAAGAAGATAAAAACCCAACAAAAAATTTAAAACACAAAACTAATGTCTTGAACAGAGGTGCAAAAATTCTGAACAAAATACTATAAAATTGAATAGAAAAAGCACGTCAAAAGGACTGTAGACCACAATCAAGTGTGATTTATCCCAGGGATGAAAGGCTATTCAATATGTGTAAATCAATAAAAATATATGTAAATCAATAATCATCTCATAAACAAAATAAAAAAAACAAAAATTCTGTGATTAAAGAATGTAATTTTTCTTAATAGATGCATTCAATAAGTTTAACACTCCTTCATGATAATAAATTGTAACAAATTACATATATTAAGAACATACCCATAACTAACATTATACAGCTGGAGAAAAGTTCAAAGTATCATCTTTGATATCTGAAACAGGACAAGGACATCCACTTTTATCACTTATATTCAACATAGCATTGAAGTGTTAGTCAGAAAAATTTGGCAAGAGAAAGGAATAAATAACATCTAAATTGGAAAGAAGGGCATTAAATTATCTTTGTTTGCAGATGACCTGACTGTATATATAGACCATCCTGTAAGTTCCATGAAAATCTGTTAGAATGTATAAACTTAGTAATATTGCCACATACACAATCAATAAAATGTTAACATTTTTATATCCCAAACTTAAAAAGAAATCCCATTTATAGTACTTACTAGAATAAAATATCTGTGAATAATTTACTGTGAAAATGAATGATAGCTACATCAAAATTATCAAACACAGAAAGACATTGAAGAGCACACACAAAATACAAAAGGGTATGCTAAATTCATGGATTGGAAAAATTAATATTGTTGAAATGGCCATACTACCCAAAGCAATCTACAGATTCAATGAAATCTCACCAAAATATCAATGAAATTATTCAGAGAAATAGAAAAGAAACCCACAAAATTCATACAGAACCACAAAAGTACCCAGAGAGCCAAATAGTCCTAAGTCAGAAGAATAAAGCTGGAGGCATCACAATATTGACTTCAAAACAAAATATGAAATTATAGAAAGCAGAATGAAACTTAAAATCCAATGGAATAGAACAGAGAAATGAGAAATTAATCCATGAACTTATACCAATGATTTTTGACCAGAGGGTCAACAACATACATTGGAGGAGGAAAGTTTATCCAATAATTTGTACTGGAAAAATAGGATATTCATATGCAGAAATGTAGAATATACCTCTCCCTCTCATCATATACAAAAACCAAGAAATAATGAAGTTACTAGAAATTACTAGAAGAAAGGAGGGGAAACAGTTCAAGCATTGGTATAGGCAAAAAATTTATGAAAAATTCACCCAAAGAACAGTGGCAAAAATAGTATATATAGACAAATGGGATGATATAGCATTAAGGTTCTTCTTCATGCAAAGGAATAAGACAACTTGATTATGTGGAAAAATATTTGTGATCTGTTAATATCCATAATATATAAGGAACTCAAACATTCAATGGTAGAACAACAATTGGATTTTTAATGAGCAGTTGATATGAATAAACATTTCTCAAAAGAAGATTTAGTAATGGGCAAAGACTAAAGATGTAGATAGTAGAGCATTTTCCTAGGAAATGTGAGATCCTGAATTTGATTTCCACCACTGCAAATAAAATAAAATAAGACAGTTAAAAAAATGTTCAACAAGTATATGAAAGATTCTCATCACTGCTCATCAGGGAAATGCAACTTAAAATTTCCGTAAACTATCATCTCACCTCAGTTAGAATGGTCAAAATAATCACAAATTATGGTGAATATTTAGAGAATGGAGAACTCTTATACATTTGTAGGGGAAAATGTGAATTAATAGAGCCATTAAGCAAACTGATGGAGGGTTGACAAAGCACTAAAAATAGAACTGCCTTGAGTTATTATACTGCTGGGGATACACTGAAAGAAAATGAAATAATTATATCATAAATATATTAGAACTTTCACATTTATTACAGCACTATTCACTATTGTCAACCAACTTTTCCATCAGAAGGTTAATAGATGAAGAAAATGTGTACATACACAGTGGAATACTATTCAACCATAAAGAACATGAAATCCTGTCATTTTCATAAAAATGAATAGAACAGTATGAAGTTGGGTTAATTGAAATAAGCCAGGAACAGAAGAAAAAATTACTATATGTTCTTACTTGGGGAAGCTAGAATAATTGAACTTGTAGAAGAGAGAATTGTCCTCACTAGGGGATAGACAGCATAGAAGGGAGGGTGGGTAGAGAGAGGCTTGATAATGGACAACAAAATACAGTTGAATAGGCAGAATTCAAGGAAACTTCTAGTGTTCTATAATACAGAAGGGTAACTTCAGTCCACAATACTTCCTATATATTTCAAAATAATTAGAAGAAAGGAATCCTAAGTATCTTAACACAGAAAAATGACAAATGTTCGAGGAGACAGAGATACAAATTATCTTGATTTGATATTTACACATGTATACATTACTGAATCATACTGTACCCCATAAATATGCTAAAGTATTGTAATTTAAAAATCATTTGATAATATTATTTATGTTATGCATTCACTGACACTTAAAATATTCAACACATTTTATAGGTTTAAAATAATCAAATAAACATATTCATTGAATAAGTATCTCTCTAAGCCTACGTTGATATTTTTTCTTTTTTCTATGTTGCTTACTTCAAAATTAGAAGAATAGTGAATAAAATGACATGGCATAACATTTAATATTTGAGTCTAGCCTATTCAATCTCATATTTAGAAAAGTTTAGTTATAAATTCTAACAACTTATTTTCAGCTGTTTAATTTCATTAGGATATATGTTACAGCAACATTTCAACTAGTTAATTCAGGACTTACAAGATTCTTTGTATATGCCTCACCTTTCCTAAAACATTGAGAAATAGGGAACACTGTGTGTGTCACAAGCTTTTTTTTCTGCATTATTTTTCTTTAAAGATCAGTGAAAATATGTGCCACTCATATATGCACATACATGCACATGCACAAATAATAAGCTCATAAAACATCACCAAATCAAAAGAAGCAAAATGAAGTGACATTTAGGCTGTGAAGTCTTAATTTAGGCACCATAATGATTAGAGTGTTTTAATATCATAATAACTGATAAATAGACTATGTGTCAGGCATTTCATTCCTTTTTAATCAAAACTTCTACTCTGCTAAATTAATCACCCCCTTGGGGTATACTAGCATATTTCTAATTCTGTCATAGAACATTAATAATGAAAAATTCCAGGGTGCATTCCTTTATTTATGTTCTTCTTTTTAGTTAATTATCATAAAGTTTTAAAGTGATAATGCAAGAAAGAGGATGTTACCTCCACAGTTGCAAGCAATACAGATAAATGCATTGTCTTCCAAATCAGAATTCAAAATTAAAAGACACTGAAGAATCAGTTAATTTAAATTCTCTCCCAAATCAGAAACTCCTTCAATAATGTCTTTGTCATATGCTCAGTCAGAGTCATCCTGGACGTTTCCAATTTAATCTGTGAGCACTTACTATGCATCAGGCACTTCCAAAGCACACAAAAACAAGAGAAAGATCAGAAGCAGGACGTGTGACCTATATAAAACAAGTAAAATGAAGTACTTTGAGGTAGCCAGGTGGACTGATCTCCTCAACACTGCCACTCCTTGAAGAATGTGAAGTAGCAGAAACATTTACCCAAAGATTATAGTTCGTGACCAAGAATGCATGGCTGAGATGAAGGGCAGACATGGCAGACTCCAAGGGAAATAGGACAAGCACTTTGCCCGGAGCCTGTCCCTCTCGCTTTTACCATCTGCATTGAAATCAAGCATCCTCAATTAGGTACATGGGAAACACCCATGTGATATTGAACGCAAAATCACAAATCACCAAATATTTAGGGAAAACAATCACAATGAATGAACAATAAAAACGAACAAACAGGACCAAATTTTCCATGGTAGAATCTAACATAGTAGGAAAAGGACAAGATAGCTTTGGAAGAAAGAGAACTTAAAACAGATATAATTAATACAGTCAAAAGGATAACCACAATACTGCATTCACAAATCAAAAACAGGATTCTAGCTGGGTACCTGGACACAAACCTGTAATCCCAGCAAGCCGGGGACTGAGACAAGACTAAGGCAGTTTCAAGGTCAGCTTCAGCATCTTAGGAAGACTCTCAGCAATTTAGTGAGACTCTGGAACAAAATGAAAAATAAAAAGAGCTGTGGGGCTGGGGATATAGCTCAGTTGGTAAAGTGCTTGCCTTGCAAGCATAAGGCCCTGGGTTCAATCCCCAGCACCGCAAAGAAAAAAAAAAAAAAAAAGAGCTGGGGATATTGCTCAGTGGTAAAGTGCCTCTGGGTTAGATCCCCAGTAACAAAAAAAATAATAAAAAAAAAACACCTCACAGCAAACAAACAGGATTCTACTGTTTTAAAAAAGCAATTTGAGCTCTTTGAAAATAAATAACTAGTTAAAATGAATATAAATAATTTTTAAAAACTAGAATTCTAATTCATCTTTAGTATAACATAAAAGTAATTACATTAAAGATGTCAATTATAAGAGAAACAATTCTAGAAAAGTTACATAAAATTCATTTAAATATAATTGATATGCATATTTTATATATATGCACATCTATTTGTATTTATGTTAGGCATTTTACTATTTGGAAACTGGTTAATCAAGTTATATTATGCAAATCTGCTTTTTCTACCTATGATGTTTTGACTTGAAGTAGAATAGGCAGTCAGTAAGGAAAGATAGAGGCTAATTGGGAAATAGATATTAATTAGGAATTGAGAAAATGATCTGTAACCACTAAGGCTAGACAGAAACTCCTACTGGTTTCCCATCATCTTTGAGTACCCAAGTCCTGTGATATAACTGACATGAAGGAAATAATGGTACCCTTCACTATGTAGCCAAACATACTCCTGACCCAGGAGCTGAAGTGGTTAACACAGAAGATCTGACAGGAGTTGGAGGAATCATAGGCCTGGCAGCTGTTCTAGACAAGTGACAATGTTCATGACTGCATTATTATTTGATAGTCTGAAATGATATTTTAAACATATGAAGAAAATAGCTCCTGCCTCTCCTCATAAAAAATGTTTCTTTTAGTTCATGCCTACCTGGGGCCATACAAGTATATTAGTATATTAATTAGGGTAGGAGAGAGAGATGGGGAAAGAGAGAGAGAGAAAGAGAATCTAATACATCCCCTAATAAATTGGCTCATGTGATTATGGAAGCTGAGAGACCCACAATGGGTTGTCTATGAATTGAAGATTAGCAGTATTGTGCCTCAGTCCGAGTCTGTAGGTTTGAGAACCTGGGGACAATCAAAGGCCTGAAAGCCTGAAGTTCTGGTGTCCATGGGCATGAGAAGAGGAGTGTATTCTAGCCCCAGGAGAAAGAAAAAAATTTGCCTTTTCCTGTTTTTCTTCTATCTGGGCACCAAGCAAAACGAAGGGTGCCCACTCACATTGAAAGCAGTCCACCAAGTGCACCCAAGTTAAAAATACCCCAGTATCCTCTGGAAACAGTCTCACCCCAAAATAATCATTACTTGATCTCTAGGTATTCCTTGAGCAAGTCAAGCTGACCTCTGAAATTAACCATCATCACAGAAAAGTGAGGCGATCCACCAATTTGAGAATAAGGAGGATATAATTGATCTGTAAGAATAATGTCACTTGGGTAGAAAATAGAGTGTATCATGATATTGACACACTTTGAATATTACGTGATTTTGAAAAATCTTGTCTCATAAAAATAACATTAAATAAGCATTACCAATCCTATATTTTTATATCACTTAAATTTTATATAAATTATACTTTTTATATTTATATAAATTACATTTTTTTGTTGTCACAAACAGTTCCAGACTAGCTAATCCCCCCATCTTAAGTCTTTAAACCAATACAAAGAAATTTTATTAAATACATATAACTATTTGGCTCACTTTATTCATTGGAATGGACTTTTGCTCTTAGAATGTTAATTAACTTATATTGTGAAACCATTATATACATAGATTATGTCAATTTCTCTACAGAAAGATATTTTAGCTGTAATCTAATTTGTACATATTCTATTCTTTCTAGTTTTCTGTGTCTTGCATATTATAATTTTGGCAAAATGTTTTTATAAAATCATAAAATAGTATATTTGCACAGTTTTCTAATTTAATGGTTTAGCTCTTACAAACTTAACTGAATTGGTGGTGATCCTAAATATTCAGCTGTCTTTTTTCTTAAATGAATGCCATGTCATCAATAAGTCATCATAAAAATGGCTTGTATTAATATATCATCTATTGTTTCTTATTTCCTAAAACTTATTTGTCCCCCTTTTTGAGTTTATTTCCATCTAAAGACAACTTCCCATGCTCTCACTTGTCTCCTTGTTTTTTAATCTATGTAATTGTTTTAGGCCTGGAGACAAAATCATTTAATAGTGTAAGATTCATCTGTTTATCACGAACAATAACAACAAATTACAACCCTAATAAACTGGTTTTATTATTGAGTCACAGATGTTACATCTAAACATGAGAGTTAGCAGTGTTCTAAAACTTTAAGCAGACTTATTTAATCACCAAAGGTATTGTAACCGAAGACATTTGTCAGTTGCATAATTCTGCAATATTTAAGAAGTACCTTTTGTATGGACTACTTTATTTTTTAAAAATGCAGTTGTTTCAGTTGTTTGTAGTCTGACAATTGAAAATACAAAACTTTGATGTTGTGGAGTATAAGTTCCTGGCAGTGATGACAGTACTAGGGCAGCTTTCAGACCTCTCTAATTTTTTACTTTTCTTATCTGGAGAAGATTCTAGTAGTGGCAATATTAGGAGTGGTTTAATAAGCATATTAAATGAGAAAATACTGCTTATAAACATAACCTGATATCTTGGTACAATAAGGCTATGGTCAATAGAATATCTACATTGTTCTGTATTTTCTCTTAGCTTTACCCTTCTTCCTCAAATAGCATACTCCCAATAACTGTGAATAGGTTAAATTACTGTAACAGATGTCTCATAATATGTCTAGAGCAGTTAAACACAGTGTGCTATTTAATCTGTCCACTTGCCTTAATTGATTTGAACTCTTCTCTCCAGGCACTTAAACATTTACAACCAAAATGATAAATTTCTTGGGTGTGACATGAAACAAACTTTATAAATAAGATGTATCAGTGTCCTGAAATCCAATTTTTCCATAAAATGGTCCTTCCAGTATCCATAGGAGATTGTTCCAGAACCATCACAAATAACAAAATCTGCAATGACATAGTATTCCCATGTAACCTATATACTCACATCCTCCCGTATACCTTGATTAATTTTCCAAATACTTTTAATCCACAGTTGGCTGAGTCCATGGATGAGTACCTCTGGATGTGGAGGTGCCAGTGCCAGTCAAAGGTATTACAGTCTTCATTTACTTTTGCTCACTCAGGAAAGAAGTAGCTGAAGGTGGCTTCCCTGTGTGTGACTAAACTTGACTGATTTCACTGCTTTAAATATTTACTGTGGTTACTATTATAAGTGCATATCAGGTAGGTTGTGTTTAGCTTCTATTAAAAGAATATCTGGCTAATGATGGTTTACTTATATCACTTCAGAATCTGGAGGTGATTACCCTAGTACAGTATTTCAAAAGCAGTAGTGTGGCAAGTTGGCATTTCCATGATTCTCTGGTCTTTCCATTCAGAGACTCAATATGGCTGTAGTCGCTTTTAATAAGACATTTTTGAAGGACATAAAGGAATCCTAAGCAGTAAAGAAGTACTCAAGGGTTGTTTTAAGAAGCTTTTTTTTTTTTTTAACATGTTTTTATCTGGAAGAGAAACCTTTACAAGAAGTCTCAAGCACATTGGTCACAGAAACAGTTTGGACTTCAGGGTTTTATCATTTCAAACAGAGCATATATCAATTTCAGAAGTCTCATTCCTGGATCAAGATGAAGCTTTCGATTGAGATTCTTCCCTTTGTTCCTTTCTGTTAGGAAAAGTACTGTGTCGCCGCCCATGGCAATTTGTCACCGCCTGCAGCAACATTTTGCGCGGGTATAGAGGATAGAGGAACTGAGGTTTGCTTGCTTTAAGAGGAGAGAGAGAGAGAGGCTTTGCATAAGAGAGAAAGACTTTGCTTAAGAGAGAGAGAGAGAGACTACACTTTCAGAAATCCATGTCTTCTCAGTTTTGCTGCTGTTTCTTAAAGGTGCGTCCTGCATCCTGTGAACTAAGGGTCCGTCTGCCTAAGGTGCTTTACTGATGTGTCCCGCGTACTGCAATCTGTGATCTGCAACCTAAAGATGTGTTCTCAGTTCTCCGCTCTGCGATCTGCCTTCCACCACTGCCCCTACTCGCTGTTTCTATCTACTTGCCGCTTCTTCTTCTTCCTTTCTGCTAATGGCTTCTCTGTTTCTTTCTGCTAGCTGCTCCTCTTACTGTCGCTCTGTACTCCTTGTCACTTTTCTCTGCCTGCTGCTGCTCCTTGTCTACTACCTACTGTCTGCTTATATTCCCTCCAAGAGGCGGAGGGTGGAGCCACGCCAGTTGAGATCAGGGGAGGAGCCAGCTGCCCAATCACAAGCAGCACAAGTAGGAGCACTTGAGAACACCTGTGCACGCATACCTTCAATGTGATCAAAACAGCTTCTGGCTGGCTGCCAGGCGCCATCTGCGGCGAGTTCGCATGGCATAGCCCCCAACAGTACTGTTGCCCCGCTAGTCCATGTTTGACTAGAAACACTGTTTACATAACCATTGACTTATTTAGTCCATGATCTATGCAAAGAAGCAAAATTGCTGGTTTAATAGCTTTATCTTGTATAAAATAATGAGAATTTATAAAGTTATAAATTGAAAAGTTTGCACAACCAATGAGTGCTAAAAAATTAAAAGTTAAATCTATATACATTACATAATAAAATACACTAAGCATCAAAATTAGAATGTTAGCATAACTTTTCTTTTTTTCAGGAGAAAAAAACACAACAATTCTCTAACTATTCATAAAATTTCAAATATTGATTATCTACATCTCTCATTTGTTAATAAAATAAGTATTTATGAATATATATTCAAAATTAAAAATAAGCATTAGATTTTCCTAATAAGGGTCACCAGATGAATATGTTTTTACTGTCCCTTCTGTGGTATCTTATTGTGCATATTTTGTTATTTAAAAGGAAGAGAAGAAAAACAGAATGTAATTTTCTATTATTTTCAGGTGATATAATTTATACCCATAAAATAAAACTTATTAAATGAAAAACTATTGAAACTATTAACATATATTTTGATTGAATAACTGTTGGGGGCTGTGCCAGCCAGAACGGCGCCCGATCACATTGGCGGTGAGGAGGTTAATTGACATAAGCACACTCAGATGATTTATCACTGGCCGTATTCAGTTAAGTCCACGTGCACAACGCGTGCACAGGTGTTCCCGAGCGCGCCTGCTCGTGCCTGCTTGTTTTGACCCTTGCCATGATGGGGCAACTGGCGTGACCCCGCCCTCCGCCTCCTGGAGGGAATATAAGCAGGCAGTGGAGGCGGGGAGAGGGTGCGACAGTAAGGAGCAGCAGCAGGCAGAGAAAAGTGGCAAGAAGAAAAGAAGCAGCGAGTAAGGGGCAGCGGCAAGCAGAGAGAAGCAGTGCACCTTTAGCACATACTCCTAGCACGCACCTTTAAGAAGAAGCAGCAGAACTAAGAAGAAATAGATCTCTGATAAGCTAGAAGTCTCTCTTTCTCTAAAACTTTCTCTCTAAGCAAAGTTTCTCTTCGTGATAAGCAAAGTTTCTCTTCCTCTAAGCAAAGCCTATCTTTCTCTCAAAGTCTCTCTTCCTCTATAAATTAGTGAATATAGGAAAAATAGTTTATTTCCAGGACCCTCTGATAAATACCTGCGCAATTGTTGCCGTGGATGGCGACAAATAACTATATAAAGAAAATATGTAAATTTTCTTTACATTGAAATAGCTCCTGGTGAAAGAAAAATTGTTTTTAAGATGCAACAACTAAAAACCACTAGAAAATAACTTTATAAAGTGTGAACAAGAGTTCTTCTTAGCAAATAATAAAACCTTACTGAGTGACAAAGAAATATTTAAAATCAACAGCAATAGAGGCAATAAGTAGACTTTTTCCACATTTGAAGAATCAATATTGCAAAGATGTTATCTTTTACTAAAGGAATAAAATTTCCAACAAAGTTTTCATAACCTTGTATTTTGATTTAATTTAAAACCACAAAAAAGATGCAAAGGTAGAACATAGAACTTTTATAAACCTTTTTTTTTTGCAAATTTGAATGATTTTAGACTGCCCTATTTGCTTTATTCTCTTTCTCTCTGCAGGTGTTTGCTTCTATCAACCATTAATCATTTGAAAATAATTTTCAGACATGATGCCATTTATCTTAAATACTTCAGCATGTGTTTCCTAAGGACAATAACATTTTTGTGTCACCACAGTATAATTCTTAGAATCAGGAAGTACAGTGTTGCATATACTTACTAGGTTACTTTACAATTCCTTTAATGAATAGCATTTCCTTGGTCTTAGTCCTTCAAGGTCTTGACCTTCTGATCACTGACTTATGATGGTAACTGTTAGGTTTATCCAACCTAAAGTTATGATTTTTCTTCTTTGAATTTAGTGAGTAATTGGTAGGGAAATACTGTGAGACTATATGGCCATCCTCTTCCTCATCTAGTATTTCACTTATTATGTTTAGCTGACATTGTTGGTTGTTGAGTGAATCAATTATAACTGAGGGTAGCCAAATGGTGATTAATTAGCTTCATCCTCTCCTCTACATTTACAGGTTAGTTAGTTGGAAATCTACTTTTCTACCATAAATTGGTTAAGCACATATTTGTATTATTGTGAACTAATGGATTCTTATTTTATTCTATGTATTATAATACATGACTATTATTATTTATTCTACTGTCAGATTGATTGTCAAGAAGAGCCTCAACAAATTGGTCCCTGTGTCCTTTTGATATATTTTTTCCAGATATTCTATACTTTCTATTTTATTTCCCAGTCCAGTAATCATTTCTCCACAGAGGTATGGTTTTAGTAGCAAGTACATTTAAATATCAACATCTGGACACCAGGTGTACTCATTGTTACTAATATGTTTCTGTTTTCCTGTCCTTTTAGAGGGGGAAATTTTCAGGAACTACATGTGTTTATATACATACATGTGTTTATATACATATTTTATTATAGTTTATGCTGATACATCCCATTTCCACCTAGTATATTTTATTTCTGCCAACTCCTTTTGTATTTGTAATTACCTTCCTCAAAACAGAAGTATGACTCATATTTTCTTTAATTTATTTACGTATTTCCCATTATTAGAATGTGCTGAATGTGAACTAATGAGCATGCTATAAAATTCCTAGTTTAAAGGTTATGTTGGTTAGTAGTTTCTTTCTTTTTATGTTTTTTATTTTCCTTATTCCATGTGGTCATGTTACTCATTTGAATTAGCTTTGGTTTTCTTTTTTTCTTTTTTCTATTTTAGATTTCCCAGTTTCTTGAATTCCACTATTACCATTGTATCACAGGATATGATTCTACCTCCCCTGAATTAATGCAATCATTCCTGACTGTTCTTCATTCTAACAGATGATCTTCTTCAAATATCCCTGACCATGTCACTCTGCCTGGCTCTAAACTTCCCAATGACTTTCTCCTCTGAAACCAAGCAAAAAGCTTGAAATCACATACAAGCCTTTACAAGAGGGGCTGCCTCTTCCCATTAACACTCTGACTTCCTCTTTCAACCTCTAACTCAGTTTGTATATACTCACTCATATCAAGGGTATTTCTCCAATATTTGAGACACTTCCCTGCCTATTTTCTTTGTATTACTCTGTGCTTAAAAAGCCCTTATTTCACATAGTGATTGGCTTGTCCCTTGCTTCCTTCAGGACCTTTCAAAGGACTTCTCAGTGAGGAGATCTTTGCTCAACATATTTGTAATAGAAATAGAAATCTGTACATCACTCTTTCAATCCCCTTGTCTGTTTTATTCCTCTGTGTAATACCGAAATACTACATAGTTTGCTTATTCACCTTGTTGTAATTAGAATATAAAGTTTGTTAAAGCAGAGGTGTTTGTTACTTTGCTTGTGAGTATACTCAGTGCTGAGGTGTGTGGCACAGACTAGTTTTTACTACATAAGTATTTAATGATATTTAATAGCTGGGAGTGGTGGAACATGCCTGTAATCCCATAACTCTGGAGACTGAGATAGGAAGATCCTAAATTCAAGGTCAGCCTCAGCAACCTAGTGAGGCCCTAAGCAAGTTAGTTGGATCCTGTCTCAAAATAAGTTTATAATGTAATAATTATAATAATAATAACAACAACAACAAAAGAGCTGTGTTTGTGGCTCAGTGGTTAAATAGCTCTAGATTCAATCTCCAGTTTTTTTTCATTAATTGCTTAGTGAATGAAGGAGTAAACTATTTCAACATAGGCTCCTCTAACACATTGGAAAAAACTTAAATAGTTTTCAACACACTTGTTCTCAAAGTGTTTTGGATAACTTGTTTTCTATGGAGTGTGCATCTGGGATGGGATGTGTGTGTGTGTGTGTGTGTGTAAGGATATGTTGTGTTAATATTGCACCCATTTACTTCACTGGAAGTATATTTGTGGTAAAAAAATAAAATAAGTCTTTCAAGTTCTTCATTTTCCCAAAACCCCCAAAGAATCTTCTCTCTTGCTTTCTCTGATAAACTGCAAGTTTTGCTTAAGCTATGAACTTTCTATCCTCTGCAGTTGAATGATATTTTAGAGAAAATAACACAGCAATGATTGCAAAGGAGGGCTTGTATTCTTTTGCACTGGGTGGGCAAGGATTTTTCATTTCATACATCATTACAGCTTTCTCCAATGATTGGGCACCAATTTCATCTCGCTCCATCACAGCAAGCTACCTGCTCACAAGCTCAGCATCAAGGCCAAGTTGTAACAATCTCCACAACACACTCTCTGTGAAACCTTGTAATTTCCATTGTTCATGCTAAAAATGTTATGCTATGCATCTCAGTGCAATTCCATTGTACTAGCACGTAGCAGTAGGCTAATGGACCGTATCAAAACTGTTTCAAAAATATCAAGCATAATAAAAAAGGGGAAAAACAACAAAAATATATAAGTTTTCAAGTGAAGACATATACATGTATATATGTGTGAGTATATATATATATATATAAATGTTAGTAAGTTTTGTAAACATGGAAGCCTGAAGTATATATATGTGTGTGTGTGTGTGTGTGTGTGTGTGTGTGAATGTGTTTCTTTGTTTGGACTTACCTGTTTCAAAAACTTTACTTCCTTATTTCAAAGTTTACTGTTTGAGTGTTATTCAGCAGACCTAAGTCAATACTATGAAACATCATCAAAATGCACTGGCTCAGTTGGATATTCATTCTCAAGTTTGTCATTTTTTTTTACTATTTTTTGAAATTTTAAAATGTATACTTTTTATTGTAAACAAATGGGGAACAACTTGTTTCCCTGGTTGTACATAAAGTAGAGGCATACCATTTGTGTAATCATACGTTTACATAGGATAATGGTGTCTGATTCATTCTGTTATTTTTTCCTTCCCCCCACCCCTCCCACTCCTCTTTTCCCTCTATACAGTCCCTTCTTCCTCCATTCTTGCCTCCCTTCCACCCCCAATTATGTATCATCATCTGCTTATCAGAGAGATCATTCATCCTTTGGTTTTTTGAGATTGACTTATCTCACGTAGCATGATATTCTCCAACTTCATCCATTTGCCTGCAAATGCCATAATTTTAGTCTTCTTTATGACTGAGTAATATTCTATTCTGTACATATACAACAGTTTCTTTATCCATTCATCAATTGAAGGGCATCTAGGTTGGTTCCACAATCTAGCTATTGTGAACTGAGCAGCTATGAACATTGATGTAGCTGCATCACTGTAGTATGCTGATTTTCAGTTCTTTGGGTATAGGCCAAGGAGTGGGGATAGCTGGGTCAAATGGTGATTCCATTCCAAGTCTTCTAAGGAATCTCCATACTGCTTTCCAGAGTGGCTGCACTAATTTTCATCCCCACCAGCAATATATGCGTGTACCCTTTTTCCCCACATCCTTTCCAACACCTATTGTTGCTTGTATTCTTGATAATTGCCATTCTAATTGGGGTGAGATGGAATCCTAGGGTATATTTTATTTCATTTCTCTTATTACTAGAGATGTTGTACATTTTTTCATGTATCTGTTGATTGCTTGTAGATCTTCTTCTGTGAAGTGTCTGTTCATTTCCTTAGCCCATTTGTTGATTGGGTTATTTGTATTCTTGGTGTAGAGTTTATGATATCTTTATACATTCTGGAAATCAGTGCTCTATCTGAATTATCAGTGGCAAAGATTTTCTCCCACTCTGTAGGCTCCCTCTTCACATTGCTGATAGTGTCCTTTGCTTTTTAGTTTGAATCTATCCCAGTAATTGATTATTGCTTTTACTTCTTGTGCTATGGGAGTCCTGTTAAGGAAGTCTGATCCTAAACCATCGTGTTGAAGATTTGGACCGACTTTTTCTTCTATAAGATGCAGGGTATCTGGTCTGATACCAAGGTCTATGATCCATTTTGAGTTGAGTTTTGTGCAGGGTGAGAAGTAGGGGTTAGTTTCATTCTGTTGTATATAGATTTCCAGTTTTCCCAGCACCAAAAGAGGCTATCTTTTCTCCATTGCATGTTTTTGGCACCTTTGTCTACTAAGAAAAAATATATTTATTTGGGATTGTGTCTGTGTCCTCTATTCTGTATCAATGATCTACCTGTCTATTTTGGTGCCAATACCATGCCATTTTTGTTACTATTGCTTTGTAGTATAGTTGAAGTTCTGGTATTGCGATACCCCTGCTTTCACTCTTCCTGCTAAGGATTGCTTTAGCTATTCTGGGTTTCTTACTCTTCCAGATGAATATCATGATTGCTTGCTCTATTTCTGTGAGGTACATCATTGAGATTTTAATTGGAATTGCATTGAATCTGTACAGCACTTTTGGTAGTATGGCCATTTTGACAATATTAATTCTGCCTATCCAAGAACATGGGAGATTTTTCCATCTTCTAAAGTTTTCTTTAATTTCTTTCTTTAGTGTTCTGTAGTTCTCATTGTAGAGGTCTTTCACCTCTTTTGTGAGATTGATTCCCAAGTATTTTGTTTTTTTCGAGGCTATTGTGAATGGGGTAGTTTTCCTAACTTCACTTTCTGAAGATTCATCACTTATGTATAAAAATGCATTAGATTTATCAGCATTGATCTTATATCCTGCTACTTTAATGAATTCACTTATGAGTTCTAAAAGTTTTCTGGTGGAATTTCCGGGTTACTCTAAATATATAATCATGTCGTCAGCGAACAGGGATAGTTTGAGTTCTTCCTTTCCTATTCCTATTCGTATCCCTTTAATTTTTTTGGTCTGTCTAATTGCTCTGGCTAGAGTTTCAAGGACAATGTTGAATAGAAGTGGTGAAAGAGGGCATTCCTGCCTTGTTCCAGTTTTTAGGGGGAATGTTTTCAGTTTTTCACCATTTAGAATGATATTAGCCATGGGCTTAGGATAGATAACCTTTACAATGTTAAGGAATGTTCCCACTATCCCTATTTTTTCTAGTATTTTGAGTATGAAGGGGTGCTGCATTTTATCGAATGCTTTTCCTGCATCTATCGAAATAATCATGTGATTCTTGACTTTAAGTCTGTCAATATGGTGAATGACATTTATTGATTTCCAGATGTTGAACCAACCTTTCATCCCTGGGATAAAACCCACTTGATCGTGTGCACTATCTTTTTAATATAATTTGTATGTGATTTGCTAAAATTCTGTTGAGAATTTTTGCATCGATGTTCATTAAGGATATTGGCTGAAATTTTCTTTCCTCGATGTGTCTCTGTCTGGTTTACGTATGAGGGTAATATTGGCTTTATAGAATGAGTTTGGAAGGGTTCCCTCCTCTTCTACTTCATGGAATACTTTGAGGAGTATTGGAATGAGCTCTTCTTTAAAGACTGTAGAACTTGGCTGGGAAACCATCTGGTCCCTGATTTTTCTTTGTAGGCTTTTGATGACTTCTTGTATTTTATTACTGAAATTGATCTATTTAAATTGTGTATGTCCTCCTGATTCAGTTTAAGTAATTCATATGTGTCTAGAAACCTGCTGATGCCTTCAAGATTTTCTATTTTGTTGGAGTATGGATTTTCAAAATAGCTTCTAATTATGTTTTGTATATCAGTCATGTGTGTTGTGATATTTCCTTGTTCATTCCAAGTTTTAGTAATTTGAGTTTTCTCTCTCCTTCTCTTTGTTACTGTGGCTAAGGGTTTATCAATTTTGTTTATTTTTTCAAAGAATCAACTTTTTATTTTGTCAATTTTTTTGATTGTTTCTTTTGTTTCAATTTCTGTGAAGTGTCTGTTCATTTCTTTAGCCCATTTGTTGATTGGATTATTTGTATTCTTGGTGTAGAGTTTTTTGAGTTCTTTATATATTCTGGAAATTAGCGCTCTATCTGAAGTATGGTTGGCAAAGATATTCTCCCACTCTGTAGGCTCTCTCTTCACATTACTGATAGTTTCCTTTGCTGAGAGAAAGCTTTTTAGTTTGAATCTATCCCAGTTTTTGATTCTTGCTTTTATTTCTTATGTTATGGGAGTCCTGTTAAGGAAGTCTGATCCTAAGTCAACAAGCTGAAGATTTGGACCTACTTTTTCTTCTATAAGATGCAGGGTCTCTGGTCTGATTCCGAGGTCCTTGATCCATTTTGAGTTGAGTTTTGTGCAGGGTGAGAGATAGGGGTTTAATTTCATTCTGTTGCATATGGTTTTCCAGTTTTCCCTGCATCATTTGTTGAAGAGGCTATCTTTTCTCCATTGCATATTTTGGCCCCTTTGTCTAGTATGAGAAAATTGTACTTATTTGGGTTTGTGTCCATGTCCTCTATTCTGTACCATTGATATACCTGTCTATTTTGGTACCAATACCATGCGGTTTTTGTTACTATTGCTTTGTAGTAGAGTTGAAGATCTGGTATTGCAATACACCCTGCTTCGTTCTTGCTACTTAGAATTGCTTTAGCTATTCTGGGTTTTTTATTCTTCCAGATGAATTTCATTATTGCTTGCTCTATTTCTGCAAGGTACATCATTGGGATTTTAATTGGAATTGCATTGAATCTGTATAGCACTTTAGGTAGTATGGCATTTTGACAATATTAATTCTGCCTATCCAGGAACATGGGAGATCTTTCCATCTTCTAAGGTTTTCTTTAATTTCTTTCTTTAGTGTTCTGTAGTTCTCATTGTAGACATCTTTCACCTCTTTTGTGAGATTGATTCCCACGTATTTTATTTTTTTTGATGCTATTGTGAATGGGGTAGTTTTCCTAAATTCTCTTTCTGAGGATTCATCACTTATGTACAAAAATGCACTGGAGTTAGAACATTGATCTTGTAACCTGCTACTTTACAGAATTCACTTATGAGTTCTAAAAGTTTTCTGGTGGAGTTTCCAGGTTCCTCTAAATATATAATCATGTCGTCAGCAAATAGGGATAGTTTGAGTTCTTCTTTTCCAATTCGTATCCCTTTAATTTTTTTGGTTTGTCTAATTGCTCTGGCTAGAGTCTCAAGGACGATTTTGAATAGAAGTGGTGAAAGAGGGCATCCCTTCCTTGTTCCAGTTTTTAGGGGGAACGCTTTCAGTTTTTCACCATTTAGAATGATATTGGCCATGGGCTTAGTGTAGATGGCCTTTATAATGTTAAGGAATGTTCCCACTATCCCTATTTTTTCTAGTGTTTTGAGCATGAAGGGGTGCTGTATTTTATCGAATGCTTTTTCTGCATCTATTGAAATAATCATGTGATTCTTAACTTTAAGTCTGTTGATATGGTGAATGACATTTATTGATTTCCGAATGTTGAACCAACCTGGCATCCCTGCGATAAAACGCACTTGATCGTGGTGCACTATCTTTTTAATATATATTTGTATGCGATTTGCTAAAATTTTGTTGAGAATTTTTGCGTCGATGTTCATTAAGGATATTGGTCTGAAATTTTCTTTCCTCGATGTGTCTCTGTCTGGTTTAGGTATCAGGGTGATATTGGCTTCATAGAACGAGTTTGGGAGGGTTCCCTCCTCTTCTATTTCATGGAATACTTTGAGGAGTATTGGAATGAGCTCTTATTTAAAGGTTTTATAGAACTCGGCTGAGAACCCATCTGGTCCCGGACTTTTCTTTGTTGTTAGACTTTTGATGACCTCTTCTATTTCATTGCTTGAGATTGGTTTATTTAAGTTGTGTATGTCCTCCCCGTTCAGTTTAGGTAATTCATATGTCTCTAGAAATTTGTTGATGTCTTCGAGGTTTTCTGTTTTGTTGGAGTATAGATTTTCAAAATAGCTTCTAATTATGTTTTGTATTTCGGTCGTGTCTGTTGTGATGTTTCCTTGTTCATTCCGAATTTTAGTAATTTGAGTTTTCTCCCTCTTTCTCTTTGTTAGTGTGGCTAAGGGTTTATCAATTTTGTTTATTTTTTCAAAGAACCAACTGTTTATTTTGTTCATTTTTCCAATTGTTTCTTTTGTTTCGATTTCGTTGATTTCGGCTCTGATTTTAACTATTTCCTGTCTTCTACTAATTTTGGTATTGGTCTGCTCTTCTTTTCCTAGGGCTTTGAGCTGTAGTGTTAAGACGTTTATTTGTTGATTTCTACTTCTTTTTTTGAATGTGTCCCATGAAATAAATCTTCCTCTAAGTACTGCTTTCGTAGTGTCCCAGAGATTTTGATATGATGTGTCTTTGTTCTCGTTTACTTCTAAGAATATTTTCATTTCCCTCCTGATGTCTTCTGTTATCCAATCATCATATAATAGTGTATTATTTAATCTCCAGGTATTGGAGAAGTTTCTGTTTTTTATTCTATCATTTATTTCTAATTTCAATGCATTATGATCTGATAGAGGACAAGGTAGTATCTCTATCTTCTTGTATTTGCTAACAGTAGCTTTGTGGCATAAAATATGGTCTATTTTAGAGAAGGATCCATGTGCTGCTGAGAAGAAAGTGTATTCATTCTTTGTTGGATGGTATATTCTATATATGTCGGTTAAGTCTAAATTGTTGATTGTGTTATTGAGATCTATGGTTTCTTTATTCAATTTCTGTTTGGACGATCTATCCAGTGGTGAGAGAGGTGTGTTAAAATCGCCTAGTATTATTGTGTTGTGGTCTATTTGATTTCTGGAATTAAGAAGGATTTGTTTGATGTACGTGGATGAGCCAATGTTTGGGGCATAGATATTTATGATTGTTATGTCTTGCTGATTTATGCTTCCCTTAAGCAGCATGTAATGTCCTTCTTTATCCCTTCTGACTAGTTTTGGCTTGAAGTCCACATTATCTGAAATGAGAATGGATACTCCAGCTTTTTTGCTGTGTCCGTGTGCATGGTATGTTTTTCCCCATCCTTTCACCTTTAGTCTTTGGGTTTCTCTTTCTATAAGATGAGTCTCTTGCAGGCAGCATATTGTTGGATTTTTCTTTTTAATCCACTCTGCCAGTCTATGTCTTTTGATTGACGAGTTCAGGCTATTAACATTCAGGGTTATTATTGTGATATGATTTGTATTCCCAGTCATTTGACTCATATTTGTTTTTTGACATGATTTGGTTTCTCCTTTATTTGGCTATTCCTTTAGGCTAGCGCCTCCTGTTGCTGATTTACATTGTTGTTTTTCATCTCTTCCTCATGGAATATTTTGCTGAGACTGTTCTGTAATGCCGGCTTTCTTTTTGTAAATTCCTTTAGGTTTTGTTTATCATGGAAGCATTTTATTTCATCGTCAAATTTGAAGGTAAGTTTTGCTGGGTATAAGATTCTTGGTTGGCATCCATTTTCTTTCAGGGCTTGGTATATGTTGTTCC
Organism: Sciurus carolinensis; assembly: GCF_902686445.1. Taxonomy (NCBI): domain Eukaryota; kingdom Metazoa; phylum Chordata; class Mammalia; order Rodentia; family Sciuridae; genus Sciurus; species Sciurus carolinensis. The sequence goes on from NC_062222.1 coordinate 88,058,274, forward strand.
AGGCCCTTCTACCTTTTAGGGTCTGGATTGAAAAATCTGCTGATATTCTTATTGGTTTCCCTCTGAATGTAATTTGATTCTTTTCTCTCGCAGCCTTTAAAATTCTGTCTTTATTTTGTATGTTAGGTATCTTCATAATAATGTGCCTTGATGTGGATCTGTTATAATTTTGTATATTTGGAGTTCTATAAGCCTCTTGTACTTGGTTTTCCATTTCATTCTTCAGATTTGGGAAATTTTCTGATATTATTTCATTGAATAGATTGTTCATTCCTTTGGTTTGTTTCTCTAAGCCTTCCTCAATCCCAATAATTCTCAAATTTGGCCTTTTCATGATATCCCATAATTCCTATAGATTCTGTTCATGATTTCTTACCATCTTCTCTGTTTGGCCAACTTTGTTTTCAAGATTAAATATTTTGTCTTGAATGTCTGAGGTTCTGTCTTCCAGGTGTTCTACCCTATTGGTTATGCTTTCTATGGAGTTTTTAACTTGGTTTATTGTTTCCTTCATCTCAAGTATTTCAGTTTCTTTGTTTTTTTTCAGTATCTCTAACTCTTTATTGAAATGATCTCTTGCTTCCCATATTTGGTCTTTTAACTGTTGATTGGTGCGATCATTTAATGCCTGCATTTGCTCTTTCATCTCCTCCTTCAATGCCTGCATTTGCTCTTTCATCTCCTCATTTGCTTCTCTGATTGTTTTAATTATGTACATTCTGAACTCCCTTTCTGACATTTCTTCTGCTGTGCTGTCATTGGGTTTTATTGATGTAGTATCTAGGTTTGTTTGGGACATTTTCTTCCCTTGTTTTCTCATTTTGGTCAGATGCCAGTGGGAATCTGAGATATTGCAGATTTCCTCTATTGGCTTATAGTGTCCCGGTAGATTTCCAGTGTATCACCTCCCAGCCTTCAGTAGCCTGAAGTCTTGGAGGAACTTGATAATGCAGTGCTTCTGAAGAAAGCTGCCCCTAGCCCCTACTGGTACCAGGGCTTGGAGCTGGCTCTGTGCGGAAAGGCTCTCACTGGGTGCCTGCACTCTGCAGTTGGCCGTGTGGGGGGAGCCCACCACCGGAGTGTGGAAGGCTACCTTGGGAAGACTCTAGCTGCCCTACCCTGCTATGATAACCCCACCCCTATCTGTGCCTGGCGCCCAGGCCAAGTTTCTCCCAGTGGGGGAGACTCACCCCGTGACTCTATTTTTGTCCAAGTCTCTCGATGACTCTCCTTCTTGAGTCCTGGGGTCTGGAGTGACTGGAGATGCAGTCACCCTCTAGGTCGCCATCTTGGATCGCCCCGTGGAAAGAGCCTGTGGCCGGAGTGGTCAGAGCCACCTGAAGAAGTCTCTGGCTGCCCTGCCCTGATCCCAGATGCTGCTTGGGGATCGAAGCTCTCCGTTGGCTCGGGGACTTGTGGCTGTCTCTTTGTAGAAAAGCTCTCACTGGGTTGTCTGTTCCAAGAAGCTAGCCTTGAAAGGCACCTCCTACCGCAGGGGTCCAGGCTGCTTGGGGAGGTCGCTGGCTGCCCTGTCCTGGTCCCTGAAGCCGCTTGCGGGCCAGAGTATGCCGCGCTGGCTCTGGGACTTGGAACTTGTTTTGATCAGAAAGGCTCTCAGTTGGGGGCCTGCTCGGAGAACCTGGAGAAGCTGGCTGTGTGGGAGGGGCCCAGCACTGGAGTGTGCAGGGCTGCCTGTGGAAGACTCTAGCTGCCCTGCCCTGCTCCAATAAGCCACCTCTATCTGGGTCTGCCACCCGGGCGTAACTTTACCCAGTGGGCAGACTCACTCATGGCTCTATTTTGGTCCGAGTCTCTCAATGCCTCCCCTTCTTAACTCCTGGGTTCTGGAGCGACTGGGGATGCAGTCCCCCTCTAGTCCGCCATCTTGGCTCGCGCCCCCGTTTTCTTTCAGAGCTTGAAAAATGCTGTTCCAGGCCCTTCTAGCTTTTAGGGTCTGGATTGAAAAATCTGCTGATATCTGTGTTGGTTTTCCCCTGAATGTTATTTGATTCTTTTCTCTCACAGCCTTTAAAATTCTATCTTTATTGTGTATTTTAGGTATTTTTATTATAATGGGCCTTGGTGTGGGTCTGTTGTAATTTTGTACATTTGGTGTCGTAAATTCCTCTTGTACTTGATTTTCCATTTCATTCTTCAGATTTGGGAAATTTTCTGATATTATTTCATTGAATAGATTATTCATTCCTTTGGTTTGTTTCTCTAAGCCTTCCTCAATCCCAATAATTCTTAAATTTGGCCTCTTCATGATATCCCATAATTCTCGAAGATTCTGTTTATGATTTCTTAGCATCTTCTTTGTTTGATCAACTTTATTTTCAAGATTAAAAATTTTGTCTTCAATGTTTTAGGTTCTGTCCTCCAGGTGTTCTACCCTATTGGGTATGCTTTCTATGGAGTTTTTAATTTGGTTTATTGTTTCCTTCATTTCAAGGATTTCTGTTTTTTTTTTTTTTTTTTTTTTTTAAGTATCTCTAACTCTTTATTGAAATGATCTTTTGCTTCCCGTATTTGCTCTTTTAACTGTTGAGTGGTGCAATCATTCTATACCTGCATTTGCTCTTTCATCTCATCGTTTGCTTCTCTGATCATTTTAATTATGAACTCCCTTTCTGACATTTCTTCTTCCATGCTGTCATTGGATTTTATTGATGTAGCATCTAGGTTTGTTTGGGACATTTTCTTCCCTTGTCTTCTCATATTGCTCATGTTTATACCCCTTTAGTAGTGAAACTCTGAGATATTGCAGATTTCCTCTATTGGCTTATAGTGTCCCTATAGATTTCTAATAACTCACCTCCTAGCCTGCAGTAGCCTGAAGTCTTGGAGGAACTTGATAATGCAGTGATTCACAAGGAAGCTGCCCCTCTAGTGGTAGTGACCTTCTGTTGGTTTGTATTCCCTGCTAGTGGGCTGAGGTACCTCCACTTGTTGACGATGGTCAGTCAAGGGGGAATAGCCTGTGGACTGGGGCGTGGTTGGTTTCGGCTTGGGTCTCTGGTTCTTCAGTCCTGGTGGGAAAGCCTTGCCTGATGGGGAAGACTCACTTGGTGAGGAAGTCTCACTGGGCAGCTCTCCTCCAAGAAGTTCCCTTCAGTCCAGAACTACCGCCTGGGCTGGGCAGCCCCCTTCTGCGACATTCCCTGGGGTCCAGACCTACCGCCTAGGCCAGGGAGCCTCGCTGTGCGTGAAGACTCTCACTGGGTGGCCCTCCTTCAAGAAGCTGCCTGTGGCCCTGTCCTGCTGCCTGGGCGCCTCACTTTGCACCAAAGCCTCTTGCAGGGTGGCCCTCCTTTACAACTCTCCCTGCTGTCTGGGTTCACCGCTACAGCAGGAGTGTCTCTTTGGGCAACTGTACTCCACGATGTTTCCTGCATTCCGGAAATACTGCCCCAGCCAGGAAGCCTTGCCCAGTGAGGGAGACTCACCGGGTGGCTCTGAGTTGGTTTCAAGTTTGTCAGTTTTAATTGGATCAAGTTTTCCTCTTAATGTCAATCACTTTATTTGGGAAGAACCCAACATAATTAGCCTTTTTTTCTTGTTGTTTGTTTTTCTGTTTTTATTTTTGAGCATCTATTTCATACATGATACCAGGGACAAAACGGTGAACATAGTAGAAATGGTTTTCATTCTCATTGGGCTGTAACAACCCAGTGTAGAAGACAAAAATTAATAAATCAATCCCTAAAATATGTACTTATAATCTGAGGCATGGTTATGAATTTAAAGTTCAGGAATCTGTGTAATGTTGCAAACAAAATTTCTAGGTATTTGAGATATCTTCTCTGTGTTAATGAATTGACCAAAACTTGAAGGGGAGTGATTATTGAGAATATATTCCAGGACTGGGTTTTTTTTTTTTTATGTGAAAATTTAGGCAAAAAAGGAGATAATCATTGGGAGTTTTCTAAAATGAAAAATCACTTTGAGATCACATATCAGGCAAGAATAGGAAATGGGAAATCATTAGGTTAGTACATTATGCTGGAATTGGGGAGTCAATATGAGAACCACGATTTTATTGAGGAATTTTTTTTTAAAATGGAATGAGTAAATCAGATGTGTATTTTAACAAGTAGCTTCCAAATAAAGTGAAGAGAAGAAATTTATAAAGGCAAAGGTAGAGAGAGTTTGGGAAAAATATAGTAGTTATAATAATCAAGACAGGAGAGGATGTTTCTGATGTCAGAAGAAATGGATATGTAAGTACAGATTAAAGAGATATTTAGAAGGAAAAAAAGATTTAATAGTTCACTGGATATAAAATGTGAAGGAAATGGAAGTGTTGAGCATGATAACTTGATTAATTAAATGTATACTCAATAAATATTTGTTGAGTGCCTATTAAGTCTAAGTGCCACTTAGGGATAGCACTATAGCAATTGGGAATAAATGGAAATTTCTCCCTTCATAGAATTTATAATCAAGTTGGGGAATACAGACAATAAACTAATTAAGAAGTAAAATACAGTCAAAACACATCCATAGACACAAATGCAGATTGAAAATATTTGGAAAAAATTCTCTCTGTGCTGAATATGTACAGACAATTTTTGTTATTTTTTAAATATTACAGTATAACAACTGCTGTTTTATCCTGTTTAACTTATGTTAGATGTGATAAATATTCTAGAGATGATTTAGTATACAGGAAGATGTGTGTAGGGTCTATACAATGGTATAAAATTTTATATAAGGTACTTGAGCATCATAGATTTTGAAAATCCTATATTATCAAATCTCAGATCTTGGACTGGATATTGATTTGATTTCAGTATCCTATTACTAGTGCCACATGGGTACTGAGAAAATTATAATTCATTATATGTTCAATTTTCTTATTATAGCCCATTATCAAATATTTCAGCATGATAAAGAAATTTCTAGTCATTGATGATTTTCCTATACAACAGAAAACTGCAGAAATGTTAGTTTTTGGATTGAAAACTGAAAAATCTTTTTACTTTAACTTATGAATACATGCATCAGGTATATATTTATATATGCATATACATAAACTTTTAGAATTTATTTCTTAATTTTCCATGTAATCCAAGTATTTGGTAAACTTTAGATGTTTAAGCTATATAGAAAATATGAGTAGGTAAACATATATGAGCAATCACTTTGCTTTATCTATCAATGTTATAAAAGAGTAAGACAGAAAGCAAATATTTATTTTGAGCTGAATGTTTTAGGTAAATAAATTAACTAAAAATGCCGAAGATTTGAAATATGCTGAAATATACTTAGTCTGCCTTGCTAAAGGGAAAAATAACAAATGACTATGCTTTTTATGTCAGTATAGTTGCAGCACTTCCTGTAAAGCAAATAATGCATTACTGATAGTCATTGCCAAAACGGTAGTAGAGCACTGCCATTTTGCCAATTTTTCTTCCTAACTAATGAAATCCTATTTTCTACAAGAACTCATTTGTAAAGCACATCAAGTAGGTTTTAAGATATTCCTTACTGAAAAGTTTCTCTTTGGACTTGAATATATATCTACTTGATACATCATTTGTTTAGACATAAAAAAATACCCCAGGACTAAGACTAACAAGAAGATGAAAACATATGCTTTGATAATAGTGTGAAGATAGTACAGAGTTATCTTTCTGTCAGTTTGGCATTTTTATAGATCTCATATGCAATAACCTGTCTCATTATGCTTTATCATAAGTAAAAGTAAAGTTACAGAAATTAATACTAAAACATACTCCCTTACTGATCCTAAGAGGTCCATTAACTTGCAAGCATTCAAGGAGATAGATTTCTGACAAATGAAGTTACTTGGGGAAGCCAGGGTATGTCCTGCATTTTGGAAATAAAAATGTGTTCATGTCATTTGTTAGGGGCAAAATTTTGAGGTTTTTTTGTTGTTGTTCTTGTTATTTGGTACAGAAACCTTCTGCCTGCATCTATGGACATCTTTCATGCCTACCTTTAATGTTGTGGACTAGCTCAGTTTTTTAATATTTGTTAGAAACATGAAATGAAAATAAAGAAATTTTAAAATGACAGAGCCTACTTTTTCTCTAAAATGTATACTTCACTCAATTTCAAGTTTAAACAGTGAAAAACTCAATGTGCTAAATAAATAATTTATAACCTTTATTAAATAACATCACATAAATACAAAGCAGACTTTAATACTTATTTATGTATATTTAATACATTTTAATCCATACCATTAGGGTCAATGAGAAATCTAACTCAATGGACATTATTATAATTATTATTATATCATTATTATTATTATTTTATAGTGCATGAATCAAACCCAGTCTTGAGTAATTGCTCTATCATTGAGTTTTATCCCCAAATCAAATGTCACAATTCTTGTTATTTAAAATATTCTCATGCGTTGTTCAGGCTTTTTCTGGTTACAGTTCATATAAATTTCTACAAACATTGTAATACAAGCTTTAATATAGGAAATTAATGAATTATGCCACTATTTCAAAAAGAGGATACTTTGAAAATTAAATATTAATAGTTGCTGTGAACTTTATGATTTGAAGATTCCTGTCTTTCAACTTAATGATGTTAGTTCTCAAAATTTACTTGCTTATTTGCTAGCACCTTTGCTCTTCTTTCTTTTATTGTACCTGGCTTGTCTTTAGATCCTCTAGGCTTATAAATCTTAGGTCTCTTATTTTGACAATATGCTCAACATTCCACAAACTTCCATATTTTTTAATCTTCAGAGTTCTCTATTGAATTTCTCATTTGCATTTAAAATTGTAAAGCTATCTTTCTAGTTCTCTCAACTTAATTTTTGTATAGCAGTCTAAATTGATTTATCAAAGTAATCTTTCACATATTCTCTAAAGTTACTATTTAGGTTGTTTTCAAAATGCCTTTATTGTCTTAAAATTATCTCTTTGTTCTGGTATAATTTATTTATTTTTGGTGTGATGCTTCACTCCTGTGATTTTTTTCCTTAAATGTTCGATGTCATCTATCAGTATCCTGATTTTATTAATATTTATGTATAAAGAACTAGTTTGATCACTATGTCACTGGCATGGGATTGACTTGTCATATGTAAACATTCTTTTAAAAGAATGTTTTAATTGCAAGCTTGAAGTATGTGAGCATACCTACTGGCACTTTTCATTTTAGAATTAGTGGTCAAATGTTGGCAAACAAACTGAACTACTTACCATATGTGACAGAAAACAGAGGGCTTTCATCTGGTGTGCCAAGGCTGATGCCCAGGCTTTAGCTATTTAGCAGCAGATTATGTGTGTTCTTTATAGATACAGTGGATTTGCTCTCAGTTTCAGATAAAATGGGACATATCTCCACTTTATATGAAGAGTAGGACTTTATATGGGTAGGACTGAGAGACCACTGATTATCATTGAATTAGAAACCTAGAATATTTCTCTAAATTCCATTCCTGCTTTTTGTAGATTGTGACTGAATTTGGAATCCCCACAGAGTCCCATCTGGTAGAAAACTTCAAATTTCATTACAACTTTGCCTTGTACCTGTTTTTGTCTGTGTTCTCTACTCTAGTTCATCAATCATTTGAATGTCGTGTGCTCTCTGTGCTCCAAAATTATGTCAAAAGTTTTAATGGGTAAACTTTTGTTTTTTTGTGTCTTGGCCTGCTTTCTGGCTTTGATATATTTATTTACATTTAAATGGGGTTGGAAAAGCAAGGGGATAGAAATGTATAATACATTTGCAATTTTATTCTACAAATAATTGCTTAAATTTATTTTAATTTTTTTTGTTTTATTCCACTCTTTTCATAATTTAATGCTTGAATTTTTAAGTTTCATTCTTTCCTGACTTGAGATATAATAATAATCTCATAAAAATATTAAAGCATGCTGCTTCATTATGGACAATATGGTTCAGTATAAAACTGAAGGCAGTTAAGTAGAACTGGCCAAATTCCTACCTCAGTGCTAACACTTCTAGAAGTGTTACCTTAAGCTCTTGAGTTAGCATTTTTTTATATCTGTTACCTCAATTATAAAACAGATATAAAATTGTATCCTTCTCATTGTTTTTCAGGAAGTTTGAATGAGTTAATAGATGTAAAGCACTTAGAGTAGTTCTGAGTAAAAAGTAAGCATGAAAGAATGCTAAGCTAATAATAATAATAAGAATTATTATTATTATCCTATTAATCTTTTAAATCAGAGCTTCCTTTTTCCATCTAAGTCATAACTTTGTTTTTACTTCACACACCAATCTTATTTCTCACTTATTCTAGTCAACAACAGAATACTTTTTCAGACTTAGCTTATAGTAAAAATCAGTGGAATTCGAAATTTAAAACCTGAACAACAAACAGTTTTTAACATTATTTTTAAAATCATTACATCAATTTTATTTTTATAGAACAGCTAAATAACAGTCTGACAAATCTATCAAGTTTCTACTAATTCCAGAATCCTCTAAGGCATCATCATTTAATTTTAGGAGAATTCGAATACATTTCAAGACTGTTCAGCTCTTTCAAACATTTAGAGATCTGCTTTGCAATTATAGAATATGTATGAAGAAAATACCACTCAAATATAATGTAAAAGAAATTGGTTGCAGATTACATATTTATAATGAGGAATAGTGAAATGAAAATAGTCCCCAATAGTTTTCTTGGCATTTACTTTGATTTTAACTTGACAAACTATATCTTCAACTTTTGAAAGAGCAATTTATTTTGACTATTTTCTTGATGCTTAGATACAATAAAGATACAGTTTATCATCTTGCGCATATATAGGTGGCTGCTTCTATTTTAATTGTGTTTTCATGCAAAGAATATATGTGTTAAAAAATTCATTTCAGAATACCTGATAATAGGAGCAGAAGGTAAGAATGAAACCATAATATAGACAATACTGAGTACCAGATTTGATATAATTTATATAATGTGATATATATTTATACATAAATTGTGTGTGTTGAAAGGAAGATTATTTTTCCCCAGTTATTCAAGGAAATAAAAGTGCTATTACAAACTAAATTATACAATACATTTGAACTGTAGATTTTTAAATAGTTGATGTTTGTCATTAAAGAGAAAAGTCTTCCATAAATTCAATAAAAAATATCTTCTTTGGTTGTTAATCTGTATCAAATTTCTGTCAAAATAATCATGGCTTTCAAAATTCTAAGCTCAGTAGACACAAAATGTTAAGAGGCTCTTGCTGATTTTATACTACTGAAATTAGAGGATGATACATATTTCCTGGGAGATAAATTACCTTAGCAAATACATAACCCTTACATATTACACAGGAAGGACACTCAGTCAAAATTAGGAAGGAAAGAAGTTCACCTTTTCTGAACATATTGTATTTTCAACACTCAAAGATTTAAGTAACATAGGATAAATTCTGAAAAGTAAGCATATACTGTAAAGGAACTTTCAAATCAAAGAGGACAATGAAAATGTTATCTTATATTTGTATGGAAATATAATAGGAATGATTCTTTATAAACTCTGAATTACCTTATTATACTTAATTTTACTCATGATGAGTATCCTTATGTCATAGAATGAACAATAGTAAGAAATGATACAATTTATGAAACATTTAGTGGTTTGTTTCAAATTTTTTTATAATACCAACTCTATTCTAATGGTACAATTGGGTTCATCAAATATAATTTGTTAAAATCATGCAACCATTTCAAAGTTGCAATTTTTAAATTTGTTTTTAACTTTTTTCTTTTAAGTAAGTAATTAGCACAGAGGCTGTTTGAGTATAATTTCTCAAACTATACTATAACATACCTAAAAAAGAATCAAACTTGCATATTTTAAAAATAACTAAGTATTTCTAAGAAAACAAAACCATCAGAGTTATGTGGTACCAGCATTCAAAGAACTAGCTTTCTTACATGTCAGAAGATTTGTAAAATAATTTATTTTCTGTGTAATCTAAACAAAATGGGTAATAAATGCTCTTTCAAAAATCTTGAAAAATAATATTGTTTTACTCAAGAAGGGAACACGTATCAGGAAATCAGCATTAATTTAAACTAATTGATCTGGAGTTAAATTTGAAGATTATTGTCACAATATTGACTCAAAATAATGACTCTCTGAACCCATAGACAAGGCCCGTCTTTCTGGGAAATTACAGTTGACTAAACAACTTTGAGAAGTTATATGAAGATTTTAATGTGATTTTGTGCATAATGAATAAAAAAGGTAAAGCAAGTTATTTTAACCATTCTAATGAATAGAGAAAATTTTTTAGGGTTTTTTTGAGCTGGTGCCTAGGAAGATAAGAACAAGCCATGGCTGTGCTTATTTTAGTCCTCTTTTGGGTCTACTTCTCTGTGTAGAGGCATTTCTAAGACTCATGTTTAGATTGCAGCAAAGGGAAACAGTAACAAACACTAAAGTCAAATTTCAATAGTCTATGTTTGGTATGATCACTCTGATATTTACAGTGTTTACATGCCAATACATTCACAAGTGCACTTAGCCATTTATGTATATTCTGATAATTCACATGTGTCTTAAAATAGATTAATTTGTAAGGCATAGGCTCTTACATCTCAGGCAGCAGATTAAACAAACAAAAACATCAATAAAACCAAATCTGGCAGAGTGTTGTTATTTTTTAATCAATTTGCTAATTCATCTATATAAACTCTATTATTTTTATTCCAAATAGGTGAAAAGTTCATAACCCATATATATATATGTACACATATATATTTTATGTTGTATATTAAATAATTATATAAAATATTTTGTAGTTTTGAACCTATATGTATAGGCCCAATAATGGTTAAATCTTTTTATGATATAAACTGTCAATTCATTTTTTGCCTGTGTGTATCAATAGGAAAATAAAACAAATATTTAATTCAGTTAGAAATGTCATTTTATTCCTGTCTTTTTCTCATATTATTATGATATTTTTGCCTAATTTTATGTGATTGTTTAACATTTAAGGCCATTAGTCATGTATAATATGCCTTGTTCTCAATCACAAATAATTTTGGGGAAAAGAAAGAGCATGAAAAAATATGAAAGAGGATTTAACTTTATTATTTTTAACCAGAAAAAAAATTGATATCTACAGAGTAAATACATAGCTAGTTTATGGCTAAGTACTTTGTGGATTACTGTTTAATTCAAGCCAGAAAATGATTTCCAAGTATCATAAAGTTCAAGTGACTTCCTATTGGGTGATTATTCTCTCAATACAGAGTCTTATATCTCCCTTCAATATTAATTAAACAAGGACATATGAAAAAGTACACAGACATACGAGGCCAAGTTTACATATACATGTGTCTCAGACATGTACCTCTTTTCTTAGGTCAATGCTTAGCACTGCTCATAAGTCCATGCTGTAGACTCTAAGTGGTAGTAAAGTGCTGGACATTTTCTAGCCCTAACACAATGACTCTTCTTTCACAAATTAATTTTAATATCTATGAATAGTTTGTCATGAATTGAAAAGTTTTGCATGAATACACACAATTAGATTTATATGTAAATCTTGGGGTTCTTCTGGAATACTAAAAGCTATATTTTGAGATAACAGAAAATAGTAGAATAAGCAAAAAAAACCCCAAAATCTCCCAAAATTTTAGTTATTCTTTAACTTGGAAATGTACTGAATCTTTTTTCTTCTTGTTCTTCTGTTATTACCATGAATATATTGGATTAGTATTTAATGTTAAAAAACTTAATTTGAAAGATATTAAATGGAAAAAACACAGGAAAACTGAAAATATAAATTTTAGGGGTGTTTCAAAAACTTGTTAACAAGTTTTAAAATTAAGAGTCTAAAATAGTTAAGATCATTTTGCTTTCTGGGCAAGGCTTCAAGGGTAAACACACACACACACACATTCCTAGACCGTTATTTGCTTACGTAGGTCTTTTCTTCTGTTTCTTTCCAAACGTTTCCTCCACTATTGGAGAAAAAGCTTAGAGGAAAAGTTTAAGAGGATTTGTGCAAACTCATGACCTTCTCATCTTTATGACTGTCCATCATTTTATGAACTGGGTATGTCTGAAAATTAAGAATAAATTTTTTGAGTCCCCTTCTCTATCTCTGTGCTGATGTTTCTACTTTATGGTCTCAAAATCATCTTGGATTATAATAGATCCTAGAAAGGCAATATTTTCTGCAGCATTGGATAATCTTAAGCCTCTGCAGTACCTTTATATATCTGTTTGTATATACGGCAGAAACAAGAAAGAGCAGGAGAAGCTGCATTTCTTTGAAGCCTTTGTATTCTGTCTTATGAGGAGCAGCTATGAGCACCTAAGAAGAGAACTTCAAGGGCACTAGGACTTTCCTTTACTTATTAAATAATGCTCCTCTTGCTGTATTCTTGAAAATTTCTTTTTGTGAAAACAAAAATCAAGACCCTCACATACATATCAATGCAGGACTTCATAAATAAATCCAATAACACTGTAAGGTGGGTAAAAAGACAAAGAAAATCTAGTACATCATAATTTGTTGCAAGAAAATAAAATGAAAAAAGTATGCTTTGCCTTGTCTTCAGTCTTGGGAAAGCAAAGATAAATTAATCACAAATACCAATCAATAGAATGTCCATGAATAGTACTGTTAAATCCTCTATAAATGACTAACTGGAGGGTTTGAAATGCAATTAATTGCCTGTTGTTGCTATTTCCTCAAAGGAGTAATAGACACCTGATCATCTGAGATTATATTTGCTTAATGCATACAAACTACAGGAGCCAATGAATGAGCTGAGGAGGTTCATTACTCACATTCAAAACAAACAGGAGCAGCAGGAAAGGGGGCAGGAAATTAACTAGTGCACTTTTAAATTGTGATTTTAAAAGGATACCTGAAATTATTACCTACATTAATAATAATTTGCTGTAGAAATAGGAAAGAGAAACTCCTAAGGAAAGGTAAAAAGCTAAATATTTACTTATTTTTATGGTCTGTTGAAATGTTTGATATCTCTTAGGTGTCATCTGTATCAGTTCCCACCTCAAATACTTTTTGTTTCTCCATTCTTTTAATCCTGTTGTCTCCTTTTCAAAATGTACAGTCTACCTTTACCTGATGAAACTCAGACTAAAAGTTAATGATATGAAATTATGTTTTGAGGTTTACTTTCAATATGTATCATAAAACTGAACTATGTTTCTGAATTCATTATTAAAGAACATTTATCTTTTCCATATAAACCTAAATAATTTTCACAGTTTTTCTTTATAAATAAAAATTTATTGGGACCCTAACTTCAAAGTAATTTTCTTAGGTGCCATGAATATACACAGGTGGATTAGTCAGGAATTTTGCTTTTAAGGTATTCCCAGTTTAGTAGAATATAGTGACTCATAAAATTTATAAAAAAAGTTTAGATTTTGATGCATGGGTATCATGATTCATATATATATATCATGATTATTAATGATTATTCTTAGTAATTATTAGCTAAAAATAGTGTAGGTTAAAATGTTGACTAAAAACAAATTAGCAAGTCTAGACTAAAAAACCCATACCTTTTAATGAATTTGCATAAATTCAAACCCCAGATTTTTATAGAGATGCATCTTCAAGTCAAATCTGAGAGCATTAGTGACAATTTTTTTGAAGTTTTTCATCTTGAAGAAAAGAAAATTGAAAACTATGGTAGGTGACTGACTTATTCATAAATTGATGACTATGTCACAACTACCAATTCAAAATCACAGACTAGACCAGTGTTCTAGACATTTTGGATATCTAATTTTTATTAACCCCAAACTATATTTTCTACATGAGGAACTAAGACAAATAGGTGGAAAGTGAGGAAAACTAAAGAAAAATTTATTGCTCTATTTCAAAACATTTTATAAAACAAACATTAATATTTCTTAAAATAGGAATTACTACAAGGTGATATGGTTCATGAATTAACAGAAAGGAAAATAAAATAGATTTTAATTTCATACTTATATATATGATAAAGATGAGAGTAATTATATGTTAGTAGAGAATAGTGAGAAAAATAGTTTTGAAATGTGTTCTAAAACCTGTGAATTAGGTTAGCTGAAATAGAAAAGATATATTACCTTGCATTCTATCAGATCATTATGGATTAAAATTAAAAATCAACAGTATAATAAAGAACAGAAACCACTCTAACAATTAGAGATTAAGTAATACTTTTGAATGATGAATGGGTTAGCAGAAGACACCAGGAGAGAAATTAAAACTTCTTAGAAGTAAATGAGACTAGTGATACAGGACATCAAAATCTCTGGAATTATAAAGGCAGTTGTAAGGGGAGAGTTTATAGCACTGACTCATAAAAGAATAGAAAGATATCAAATAAATAATCTAACTTTATATCTCAAAGCCCTAGAAAAAGAAAAATGAAACAACACCAAAATCAGTAGAAGACTAATTAAAATCAGAGCTGAAATCAATGATATTGCAAATAAAATTTAAATAATACAAATGATCAATGAAACAAAGTCTTTTTTGAGAGGATGAAGAAAGTTGGTAAGCCTATAGAAAAAGGGGGAAAACTCAAATTTAACAAAATTTGAAATGAAAAAGGAAACATCACTGCATATGCTATTGAAATCCAGAGGATCATCAGAGACTATTTTGAAAATTTGTTCTCCAATGAGTTAGAAAATCTTGAAGCTATTGACAAATTCCTGAGACATATGTCCTACCCAAAATGAACCATGATGATATAGAAAACTTAAATAGATTAATATCAAGTAATGAAATGGAAGCAGCTATCAAAAGCCTTCCAACAAAGTAAAGTCTAGGACCAGATGGATTCTCAGCTATGTTCTACCAGATCTTTAATAAAGAACTAATACCAATACTCCTCAAATTATTCCACAAAAGAGAAAAGGCAGGAACACTGCCAAACTCATTTTATAAAGTCAATCTTACCCTGATACCAAAACCAGATAAAGACACATCAAAAAAAGAAAATTTCAGAGCACTATCTTTCATGAACATAGATTCAAATATTCTTAATAAAATATTGGCAAACCAAATAGAAAAACACATTAAAAAGGTAGTGTCCTATGATCTAGTGGGTTCATCCCCAGGATGCAAGTTTGATTAAACATAGGGAAATCAATAAATGTAATTTACTACATAAATAGACTTAAGAACAAGAATTACATGATGATCTCAATCAATGCAGAAAATGTATTTGACAAATACAGCACCCGTTCATGTTTAAAATGGTAGGAAAACTAGGGATAAAAGGAACTTTCCTCAACATTGTACAAGTTACATGACAAGCCTCAAGATCAGTGTTATTCTGAATGAAGAAAAACTGACAGCATTTCTCTAAAGCACTCCTATTCAACATAGTCCTTGAAACATTAGCCAGAGGAATCATGCAAGAGAAGGAAAATAAAGGGATACAAATAGGAAGAGTTGATATTATCTCTATTTGCTGATGGCATGATCCTATTTAGAAGACCCAATCTCCACCAAAAGACTTCTAGAGCTCATGAATGAATTCATCAAAGTAGCAAGATACAAGTTTAACACTCATAAATCAATCACATTCCTATACTCTAATGATGAATTGAATCCTCTGAAAAACTTATTTTGAATGAAAATAGCCTGAAAAAAATACTTGGTAATCAATTTATCAAAAGGGGGAAGAACTACAATTATGAAAACTATAGAACACTGAAGAAAGAAATTGAAGAAGACCTTAGAAGATGGGAAGATCTCCAATGTTGTTGGGAAGGCAGAATTAATATCATCAAAATTACCATACCACCAAAATTGCAATACATATTCAATTAAATTCCCATCAAAATTCCAATGATATTCTTCACAGAAATAGATGAAGTAATCATGAAATTTACTTGGAAGAATAAAAGACGCAGAATAGTCAAAATAATCCTTAGCAAGAAAAGTGAAGAAGGAGGCATCACAATACCTGACCTCAAATTATACTACAAAGCAATTGTAACAAAGACAGCATAATAATGGCACTGAAACAGGCATGAAGACCAATGAAATAGAATAGAAGACACTAAGAAAAATCCACATAAATACAGTTATGTGATACTAGACAAAGGGGCCAAAGAATTGGTGAAAGATGGATTAAAAAAAAAAAAACATGATGCTGAGAATTATGAAATCTATATTTACTAGAATGAAATTTAACCTTATCTCTCAACTTATCTGCACAAAACTCAACTCAAGGTGGATCAAAGGCCTAAGAATTAAGCCAGAAACCTTGCATCTGCTAGAAGAAAATGAATACTCAATGCTCCAATATGTTGGCTCAAGAATGGAGCCACTATATGACCAAATACCCAAATCCTAGATATCCATTTAGAAGGACTAAAATAGCATACTACATCAATACAGTCACTTCAGTGTTTACAGCAGTACAATTCAAAATAGCTAAATTATGGGAGCAGCCCCAATGTTCGTCAATAGATGAATGGATCAATAAAAAGTGTCATATATGCACAAGGGAGTTTTACTCAGTCATAAAAGAAGAATGAAATTATGGCATTCACTGCTAAATGAATGGAAATGAGTAACATAATGCTAAGTGAAATAAGTCAGATTAAAAAAGCAAGGGTTGAATGTTTTCTTTCACATGTGGAAGTTAGAGTAAAATAAAGGAAAGACGGTGAGGGGCACTGGATAACATAATGGTATAGGGAAGAACAGTGAAATAGAAAAAGGATATGGGGGAGGGTCAGGAAAGGGAAGGAAATATGAAATGAATTTAAAAAGAACATGTTATATACATTTGTAAATACATCACAGGGAATTTCACCTTTTATGTAAAAATTACCAATCAAAAATAAATAAATGGCCAAGCATGGTGGTGCACGTCTGTAATCCCAGCAGTTGGGGAGAAGGAGGTAGAAGGATCAAGAATTCAAAGTCAGCCTCAGCAAAAGAGAGGAGCTAAGCAGCTCAATGAGACCCTGTCTCTAAATAAAATATGAAAATAAATAAATAGCAAAAAGAAGATCAGTAGAGAAAGTGAATAGCAGGAGGGAAGTGGGAAGGGAAATGGAGATTGAAATCAAAGTCCATGCGTGTATGATTTCATCAAAATGAAACCAAGTACTGTGTATAACTATAACATTCTAATTAAAACAGAACATACAGCTTACACAGTAAAATGAATGTTAAAGAAATCACATATAATAAGTATTTGCTATTCTAGCACCAATACTATTTGAATGTGTCTGTTCTTAGAAAGCAAAACATCATAACCTACCTCTGACAGACTTGTTTACTGATATTTAAATCTATACAAAAATTTGTAACTTGTATTTAAAAGAATTGAAGGAATAATGTAATTAAATTTTAAAAACATGTTTTTTACCCCATATACATGAAGTAACATACCTGAACAATTTCAGGAACCATTTAAGAAAAGAAATAATTTTTATAAACAGCCATTATCTGGTTTGTAAAAATACTTTCAAAAAATTTACTAATGACTTGTAGGTGCTTCTCTGCAATATTTTCATTATTTTTCAAAGAACACTAAAGAAGAGTCTATAGTCAGGTTTTCATACAAGGACAATTTTAACAATTGTTTAGTTGGAATAAATGAGTTTCTTCTAGGCTTTAGTTATATTTTGACCCAGAACAGAATGTATTTTGATCATTTAGTCAAATATATTTTGTTCATCTAATGCCAGAAACACTTAAATCTTATAACAATGCTAGAAATTTTATTTTTGGTGGTGGTGGTATTTTTTGCTTTTGCGTTTGTACTAGGGGTTAAACCCAGAGGCACTTAACCACTGAGATATACCCTCAACCTGTTTTATATATATATATTTTTTTAATTTTAAGATAGGATTTCACTAACTTGTTGAGGCTACTCTTGAATTGCTCTTACCTCATGAGTTGCTGGGATTATAGGCATGCAACACTGTGTCCAACACAATGCTACAACTTTTAGATGATTCCTATCCCCTTTAAAGCTGAGGAAATAGAAGTTCAAAAATGGAGACTTTGTGATATGAAATATTTTATCTTGAGCTTACCTTTGGGGTCTCAATAAGGGGCTGCTTTGGAACCAGAACTTTCAATTCTGCTTTTGTGATCACAAAATATTGGACTGGGCTCCCCTCAAGGGTCCTCGACCTCCACGTGACTATTCTTGCCTCCTCCCTTAGGATATTGGCTTCTGTTAGTTCAGTCTTGCTCTGGAAACATCACCTAATAACTTTTGTACCAGCATGGCCTTACGGAGGACATGGATTGAGTGGTTAGAAGTGGAAAGAAGAAGTTGTGGACACCAGCTAAGTCTCAAAGATAAAATTAAATCTTGAGTTCACTAGCCTAGCCTTCCTGACCCTCTCATTTTTCTTACTTTCACCTCTCGGCACTCCTCTCTTCTTTCCTGCACTCCTTCTCTTCTTCCTTCCTCCCAACCTTTCTTTTATGTGATCCCTCATGCACACACACTGAACAGGCTTTTCAAATACTCATCTATATTCAACACTCATCCCATTAGCCATGTATATAAAACCATAGAAATAGTGCCATTATGAATTTATCTTTAGGAAGGCAGTGTGAATTACTAAAATCAAACAAATTCTGGCTTCTACATTTTCTGTCCCTATCAACTTGAGAATGATAAATGCTCACTTAACATTTTTGCACCTCACATATGATTGTTGTGAGGATTAAGTTCATTAAATGCTTAGTGGAATTATTCATGACTGTAAGATTATTGTAGTCTCATCACAAATATAGATATATATTAAAGTACTACTAGGTGACAGATACAGTTGTTGTCTCTTATACATGGTAGCCACTGAAATAGATTGGATTTCTGTGCTAGTCAGTTTTTTTGTTGCTGTGACCACAATATCTTCAATTTAGAAGAGTAAAAGTTAATTTTGAGCTCACAGTTTCAGAGGTGCAGTCTGTGGTTGACTGAGTCAATTGCTCTGAGCCTGAGGTGAATCAGAACATCATGGGTAAAGGATGTTGCAGAGGAAAGCTGTTCAGCTCATGGCAGCGAGGAAACAGAGAGAGGAAGCATAAACTCCAAAGGTGTGCCCTCAGTTACCAACTTTCTCCAGCCATACCCTATTTGCAGAAACCTCTTGGTAAATCAGTCCTTTTGAATTATAATCCATCAAGTGAATTAATCAACTGATTTTATAGCTAACTTAATCTAATAATCTCACCTCTGAATATTCCTGCATTAAAACATGAGTTTTTTAGGGGGACATGGCCCTTCTAAACCCCAACAACTTCTAAGAGCATTACTGTATTTTCATCTCTCTAATCTGATTAATAAACATTATGTTTTGCCTGTGGGAAATCAATGAGACATGAGAATTAATTTTAAAAGATTATGAAATGAACAAATTGTCTATTCTAGTGGAAAGACTGCATTCTGTTATGGTAGTCACTTCTCAGCAATTGTACTCCATTTATTTTGTAATGCATTTACTATCCAAAATTATCTTAAGGTCTAATTTATTCACTAACCACAATTGTCTTAATATCTTGTTCCTCCATTCATGTAAATGTAATGACTCTTCTTTGGTGGTAAACACATAAATGAAACTAAACAAAACTATGAAATAAATATTTCATGAAAAATATCACTAGCATAAACCATTCAGGATTGTTTATAATCTTATATAGGTTGATAGAACACATAAATGTACATAAAATGGAAAGAATCTTATTTTCATTTTCAGAAAGCAAGTTATAATGTGATCCTACTTACTGTTGTTGGAGATCTCTTTGCCCTTTCACTTTTTCAAATTTCTCTCATTCCACCCCTTTTTCATGTAATTTTGCTCTTCAGTCAGTGCTAATTCACTTATCAAATATTTCTTAAGAACTGTTACTAAACATTCCTATAAACTATATTCAGGCTACTAATGAAGAAAACATAGATTAATAAAACATACATGTTTCCTTAAGGAACTTCCATACTAGAAGATGGATTAACATATAGGAGTAAGTAAGTGAAACAAAAACTTGAACTTTAAGATAAAATTATGTAGAAGAAAATAATAAGTAAGTTAGCTGATACTGCTACATTCTTCTAAATTATTCAGTATTTGAAAAGGTAGATTGCCATTCTGAAAAGCAGTATGGACATTCCTCAAAAAACTAAGAATGGAACCACAATTTGACCCAGTCATCCCATTCCTCAGCATATAATAACAGGAGTTAAATGATGTCACTGATGTGACACAGGCACATCAGTGTTTATAGCAGCACAATTCACAATAGCTAAACTATGAAACCAAATTAGATACCCATGAGATGAAGAAAAAGTGGTTTATATGCACTATGGAATATTATTCAGCCATAAAGGAGAATGAGTTTATGACATTCATCTCTAAATGGATGGATCTGGAGACTACCATGCTAAGTGAAATAACCTGATCTCCAAAAAACCAAAGGTCAAATATTCTCTCTGATATGTGGATTCCAACCCACAACAAGGTGGGTGGCAGTAGAAGTTCAGTGGAATAGACAAAAGGGAATGAAGGAAAGCAAGGGGGATAGGAATAGGAAAGACAGTGGAATGAATCTGACATAATTTTCCTACATACATATATGAATGCACCACAGTGAATCTCATCATTGTGTGCATCCATAAGACTGGGATCCTACTTAGAATAATATATATTCTATGTTTGTACAGATATATCAACATAGATTCTACTGTAATTTATAACTAAAAATAATTAAATTAAATTAAAAAAAATAAAAAGTTAGGTTGTAGTAACAAATAGTTCCCAGATCTCAATAATTTCCAATAACACAGGTAATATTTTTCTCTCCTAACCATTCTTTGTAAAGTGCTAGAGATCTTTATTAAAGGGAAAAGATGAAAATGAAGGATGTATCTGGGCCATGCTGGCCTCTTGTTTGAGGAGAATCTGTGGTAGAACCACACAATGGTTTTAAAGCTTTGACAAAGAGCTAGTACGTACCACTTCCACTCACATTCTCTGGACCAAAGCAAATCAAGGACCTTATATTATTATAGAAAAATCACAAATTCTTGTACAGGGAAGGAATTACTAGAAATGTGACATTTCAAATGCAGTTTAGGAAGGAAGTAATAATAATATCAGTAAGAATTACAAAGAACTGGCACCAAAGGTCAAAAGAAATATCTAAAACCTATGGTAAAACTGTCTTATTTTTATTTATTAAGTTAATATTTATTTTATTCAGGGAATATTGATTTTTTAAAACAGTGATGTTTATTCAGACACTGAGGCCAGAGATGTTTATTTATGGTTTAATCTGTTTTTATGTGACAACTGTTGAAATGTTTCATGAAAAAAAAAATTTGATGTTTTCACCTGCAACCCACTTTGAAAATAAATTCTTCCAATTAAAAATTGATGAGAAGTAGAGCTACTTCATTGGATCATAATACAACTGGTAAGAATATTTCTAGGTTTATTCTGAGAGTTTTAACCATAATATACTTTAGGAACAATTTTAGTTGAGAAATTATTATCTAAGTGAGTTTATTAATTCTGTTCCTTATGTAAATTATTTTAAAAAAACTATCACTGTTCCTACTTGTTAGATCACTGTGAATGGAAAATATGAATTTATTTCCTTAAATGAAGAATATTTCTACTCTTTAATGTAAGTTATTAATTTTAATTTGAAATGATTTTATGGAATTTGTGGAGCTTTTATTTTATTTAGTAAGTGATTCACATTACTCTACACTTTAAAATAAGAATATTTGATCCTCAAATAGACACAAACAGAAAATTATCTTTATTTTTAAAATATAAATGGTAAAATATTTGAATATTGAAATTATAGGCACATTCTTTACTGTCAAAGTGCCTTGCATATCCTTGATTTTAGATGCTTTTTTCCTCTAACTTGAACTGGTGGAATGATTCAAATGAAAATAAAACCATTCTTTCACCTCATTTCATACAATATTCTACTTCTGGAAGTGAGTTCATGGAGTTTATACCTTCAGGATTTCTAGACAGAGATCTTGCCTAGGTGTTTGCTGTGCTTTGGATATAGGGTGTCTCTCAAACTTCCTATGTTAATATAGGTATATTTAGAAGCAAAATGATTAGATTATGAGAGCTATAACCTAATCAGTTCATCCTAGTTTGAATGGACTATCTGGGTGGTAACTGTAGGCAGGTGGGACATGACTGGAGGATATTGGTCATTGGGGGCATTCTCTGGAAGGGTTTATCTTCCCTGTGGCCTCTTTTTTCCTGCTTCCTGGCTACTATGAGCAAAGCAGCTTTCTTCCATCATTCCTTTCTCTCATGATCACAATCTTCAGCTTCACCTCAGGCCCAGAAGGATGGAGACTACCTACCATGGAATGAATTCCTGAATTCATGAGCCAAAAAATACTTTTCCTCCTCTAAATAGTTCTTGTCAGGTATTGTAGTTACAACAATAAAAACCTGATATAGTGTTCTTGTCAATACTATAAACTTATTTTAAAATTTGATCAATGAACTGTTAAGTATGCATCTGGAAGTATAAATGTAGCTAAATGAAATTGACAACAGAAAGCATGACCATCAGGTATATAAGAGAAGGTGATAGCATTGAGGAAAGAAATTGGAAATTATAAGTTGGGTGGAAAAATAACATCTCCAGCAGAAGCAACTGCAAGTGCAAATGTGATAATTTGGGGCATGTGTGATGGTGCAGATTGGTCACAATTGACTGAGGTGAGCAGAATCCCACTGAGAGGGAACTTCATTACAAGGGAAGGATTTGAGATTTTATTTTAAGAATGAAGGAAACTCATTGAAGAGTTTATATGTGGGGTCAGCTTCGGTAGTGCACGCCTGTAATCCCAATGCCTTGGGAGGCGGAGGCAGGAGTATCTCAGAGTTCAAAGCCAGACTAAACAAAAGCTAGGTGCTAAGCAACTCAGTGAGAGCCTGTCTCTAAATAAAATACAAAATACGCCTAGTAATGTGGGTCAGGGTTTAAGTGCCCCTGAGTTCATTCCCCAGTACCTTCCCCCAACAAAAAGAGAGTTTATGTGTGGGAGTCATTTTCAGAAATATTCTGGTAGCAACATTGACATGCTTGCAATAATCTGAGCACAATACCTAATAAATCTAAGGCATTAATTGTGATAGGACAAGACAGAAAAAATAAATTAATGTAAATCTCCAGAGGTAGCTAAAATAGAAACTTAGGTAACCAAACTTATTTAAGAAAAAGCTTATGTCTTTGAACACAGACTGTGCAAAATATGCCAATAATTATAAGAACTCATGAAAGAATTCACATACAGAAGAAACTAGACCTGTATTTCTGGCTAGTTACAAAAATCAACTCAAATGAATTAAAGAGACAAATATAAGACCTAAAACTATGAAATTATTGGAAGATAACATAAGGCAAATGCTTTGGATCACTGAGATGGATAAAGATTTGGTTTTCTTTGGACAAGAATTCAAAAGTAAAGGAAACAGCCAGGTGAGGTGGCCCATGCCTGTAATCCCAGCAGTTTGGGAGCTTTAGGCAGGAGGATCACAAGTCCAAAGCCAGTCTCAGCAATGATGAGGCACTAAGCAATTCAGTGAGACCCTGTCTCTAGAGTACAAAATGGGCTGGGGATATGGCTCAGTGGTTGAGTGCACCTGAGTTCAATCCGCAGTACCATTAAAAAAAAAAAAAAAAAAAAAAAGGAAACAAAAGCAAAAACAGGCAACGGGATTTCATCAGCCTAACATGCTTCTAAACAGCAAAGAAGACAACCATCAGAGTGAAGAGACAACCTACAAAATGGGAGAAAATATTGCAAATTATACATCTGATAATATAGAGAATGTATGGGAAACTAAATGACTAAAAAAAAAATCTGAGTTCAAAATGATAGTAGACTTAAATAGACATTTTCTTAAAAGAAGGAATACAAATTGTCAACAGGTAAGTGAAAAAATGCTCAATGTCATTAATTATGAAGGAAATGCAAATCAAAACCACAATTATATAACACCTTAATTCATTTAGAATGACCATTAACAGACAAATGATAACAAGTGTTTGTTAAGAATGTGGAGAAAAAGATAATCTTTATACTCTCTTGATAAGAATGTAAGTTAATATAACCATTATGGAAAACTATATGTAAAGTTTTCAAAAAATTAAAAAAAGAATTATCACATGACTCAAAAATTCCATCACTGGATCTAAAGAAATTGAAATCAAAGATATATCAGCACTCCCATGATTATGATAGCACTATTCACAAAAACTAAGGAATGAAAACAACCTAAGTGTCCATCAAATGATAAATGTATATAAAATGTTGTAGATATACACAATTAAATATTTTTCAGTCATAAAAAAGATGAAAATCCTCATTACAACAACATAGACAGAAATAAAGGATACCATGCTAAGGGAATTAAGCCAGGTACAGAAAGACAAATACCACATTATCTCACTGGTGTGTGGAAGTTGAAATAGTTGATCTTGTAGAAATATGAGAATAGAATCATGGTGATCAGAGTCTGGGAATAGTGGTGAGAACTGAGGGAAGGGGAAAAGTTGATCAATGGCTAACTATATTTAGGAGCAAGCAGTTGTGGTGTGCTATTGCATAGTAGGGTGACAATTACTTATTGTATACATGAAAATGCTGGAAGGAAGAATTTTCAATGAAGAAATGATGAATGTTTGAATAGATATGTTTAATCCAGTTTAAATATAGTAAAATCCATTAGAAGTGACCTTCAATAGAAATTGGTTTTCCAATGAGTACTTAGGATATCAAAAGGGAAATAGTCAATAAAACAATAAATGAAGTTTTAAAAATATTGTTAACAAAGAATTAAATAGATATTATTTATGCAAGGAATTTCTTACATGTTAATTTCTGTAATGTGCCAATATTTTGGCTTATGCACTCAATTAGTAAAAAAAAGGTTAATTTTGTATCCCACTATGTGTTTATTGACTTCAGTAAGTTATATGCATATTTCACCAGACTAGTAGAAAATTTATTTTCTATAATGTATTAAACATTAGAAGTTAGATGTGAGATTTATATTAGAAAATATTTAATTATATTTTGTTATTATTGTTTATTAGTTTCACTACAATATATAATCTTGTTGAGAAAAAGTGATTTCTTCATGATTTTTGGAAATTTGAGTTTCCTAATTTGTGATATGTCAATTTAAGGATCTTTTGCAAAGTTCAGGGTTTCTTTTTTTATAATATTTGTTTATGATTACTCTTATAGATAAAGATAATTTTTTTACCATAATGCATATTTTTAAATGGAAAGAAGTCATGTACTGCAGGTATGAAGCTAGTATGTTTTCAGTCTCATACTCTAATTATATATAGATTTCATGTTGAAATAAAAATAGCAAACTTCCATTTTCCCCAATCCTGGAAAGTTCTTCCAAATTAAGACTTTTGCAGTCTTAAAAATTTTACAAGATATGTTAAAACCCACTGAAGTTTTAATTTAGAAACTTTTTAACCCCTAAATATAGTTTCATTGCTTTAAACTGTCAGATACAAATGACAAATATAATTTTGGCAATGAGATTATGTAAAGATGAAATAATTTTCAAGCATCTCATTTTAAATCTCTCCTAAAAGGAGCACTTTCCTTAGAAAAGCAATTACTGTTTTCCTTAACATTGAATTGCCATCTCTATATTGAGATGACATATTACATGTCTTTATTTTGACTGTATTTTCTTGGTAGCAAACTACTGACTTAACATAGAAAAAAGTCAGCAAACCCAAGTTATTTAATTAGTTCTGCAAGCAAAAATGAGTGACTCTCATTTCAATCCCATTGTATTGCAAATTATTGTCAAATACAATTTAATATTTCCAAGATATTTAAACATAGTAGAGGCATCTTTTAGCTAAGAAACTGAAAATGTTTTCATGTTAAACTAGTAAAAGAATAACGAATTCACCATTATTAATCCTAAAAATTTTATGTGACATTCATTTCACATTATAAATAACAAGTGATTGTCAGATATTAATTGACATGGTGAAAGTGCCAGCATCACTCTATCCATTAAATATTAGTAAAGTTTAATTTAGTTCTTGTTTGCATTAAAACAAATATTAACAAAAATTACATTGCTGCATTTTATTTACTCATATTTCTATACTAGGAAATTTAAAATCAAGTGTCTAAAAACTTCAATTCAATAACTAAGACCAGTGCCCCAAAATGTTAGTATAGCACACATAATTCTATGCTGCTGGTGATGTGGTTGATATAGATATATCTGGCTCTATCAGAAGCTGTAATCATATGTGGTACTTATCACATTTGTGTGTGCGTTATGTTACATTTGGTCAGTCATCTGGTAAAGATTATATACTCTGTCTTCAAATAATATTTTAAATGAAAATAATAAAGTGAATGCTAATTCAAAGGAAATCATTTACACTAAAATATAATTATAAAATATTAAAGCCAAAGTTGAGAGTAGTATATATGCTTCTTTACTAATGGATCAAATAGCAATATCTAGTCATGAGTCTACAAAAACTGAAATTTCATAATAAACATAAAGGTAAATATATTTTAGGGTTTTGCATGAACTAATATTATGTGAATATATCTGTAATTGGTTATAAAAAATCACAGATATTAATGCCATTGTAGTCTGTTACTAATGTTCATAATTTAAGAAAATACTAATTTTCAATTAATATTTGTGAGAATATAGATGTAGGTAATATTTTTTTCCACTGTAAATTATGAACAGCCTGAATTCTGTTCATAGATACCAAGTTAACTCCTCTAAATGAATGTTGGTGAAATGAGAATATCAAAGAAATAATATTAGGAGTTCAGTGAAAACTAGTCAGGTCACAAAAAATAGAATATAATAAGGAGGGTGAGTAGGCAAAATCTTTCAATTTTCCTAATAAACAGACATTATGATATTTTACTCATTTACTGTTAATAACTTTTTTATCATTCAGTAGTTTGACTATTGCTTATATTACAGGTAGACATATGAACAAGCAGAACCTGGAAAGCAATTTTAAAATATCTACTATTTTCCTTCTCTCTTACTTCTCCCCCACTCCCCTTTTTTCCCTCTCCAGTAATCCCATTTTTGATTAAAGTAATTATACTCTCTATATGAATTATCTTCAGAGAATGATTGTATGTTTACATTCACCTAAGCATTTAGGGAATCAAAAGAAAATAAGATATAACCAAAATATATGGAAGAAATATCATTTTGTAAGTGAGAGACTCTTCTATTCCAGACTAGCACATGATGTTCTTGGTGTGGAACAGGTGGTGACCTGGAAGGAGAGTATGAGATCAGAGACTTATCTCAAAGTTGCTCTGCAGGTTGCTTCTTGGGTGACTAGAGGCAGACAAAGCCTTAAGAGGTCTTGAAGGTTCTCATGCTTCAATATGTCATGAAATTAACTCATGTGGAGAAAATAAGTATCTAGTAGACTTATTAGACAAGTAAGAGCTGCTCAAGTAAGGCCAATGGCAATATATAGACAGAAGTATAGGACTCTAGACATCTCAACAGATATCTAAGGACCAGATGGTTCCTCCATTCTCTCCATCAAAGTACCTTGGTGTTATAAAACATAAACCATTTTCCGATATACTACATATGCAAGGTAACATTCACATTGACAAGAACAGAATTTCCTCAACTGTAATAGTAAGGGGATTCTAAACTAAGTAAAGTTAGTTGTGGGTTTAATTACACATTATTTTGCATACCTGAGTTTATAAACATCGTTTTATGCTTTAAAAGTCAGTTTTCCAAAATATAAGTTAATCTAGGATGTGCATATGGTCTTTTATGATCTGTGGCCAGTGGACAAAAACATACTTGGATTGTGCTCCATATCACTGCTACTATTCTACACAGATATATATTGGCCAAATTATATTGTTAAATTAGGTGTTTATACAAATATGTAACAACTAATCCTACTACTACATATAATAATAGTGAACCAAAAACCAAATACTTCAGTGTGCTAAACACTAGTTGGGTATTTCAAAGCGTGTGAACTATTTTTCCCCACCAAGTAAGATGCTAAGTCTTATCAGAGTCCACACAAATGTGTGGAAAGACAAGAATCTATGGGAGCTGGTCATGTGGCTCAGTGGTAAAGTGCTTTCCCAGAATGCTTGGGATTCTGGGTATATCCCCAGCATAGCAACAAAACTAAAACAAAACAAAAAACTTAAAGTCTGTGGAGAGTGGGAATTGGCTGGGTCACAAAGTCTAAACTTGGGGACAAGGATCTGTCAGAGTCTAGAATGCTACACAATTAATTATTGTTTTCTTAATAATTGATGTGAAGAGAGAAGAACAATTCAGAAACATTAAAGAAAAGTAGAAAATATGAACACGTTTTCTTATACACATAGAGAATGAAGTTTAAAATCGATATTTCCATCAATACTTATTAAGAATTTGTGAAATATTGTGTTAACTTTATCTGTGTATAGCTTTACAGAATATAGTAGGTTTGAATTTCTAAACCCCTAACAGATTATCACCATCCGTTAAAAAAAAAATCTTTAAAGTAATAAGCACTTGGAAAGGAGTAAATCCAGGCAACAATGTTCAAGAATTCAATATTCAAGAATAATGAATCTTTATTTGAAGTTTTCTATTACGATTATGGATTTAACAGAAATAGTTATTGGAGTAGAAAGGGAGAAAGCAGTTAAAATAGTATTTGGTGATATAATAAGAAGGGTAAAATACTAAAGGAGAAATGAAAAGCTACTAACAGAGGTCTTAAAACAAGTTTTACTTCTGTCCTATTCACGTTTTTGTTGCTATTTCATTTTTTTCTTTTTAAGAGACTTTTCCTTGTTGAAAATATGTTGTGCTCTTCTTTGGATTCCTAACCATCGCTGAAGTTGGATGACAACACATTTTCAGTTCCTGGCACCCCAATACCCTGCTGTCAGGATAGTAAATGATGCCACTTTTCAACAAAGCAGCGATCCAGTAAGGGGATTAGAAGCATGAATTTTAACTGACAAAATATGAATTTGAAGTTAACATGACACTTTTTCAGTGAATATGTTCTGAGAATACTAGTGCTAGCAAGATTAGAGGAGCAGCTGTTTCTTTTATTTGCCACTGTAAGTGCAAATCAACAAATACTTCATGAGCAGGGTTTTAAGACCAGTGCGAATGAGTTTGTTCCCTCGGTATTGGCTTCCAATGTATCATAGCGTGCCTCTACTCTCTCAAGAAGAATTGAATAATTGCTGGGGGGATCAGCAAGGACTCAGTGATGACTAATTAATACAGAGGCTCTATTTCATCTAAATTGGATCTGCTGTGACATTCCATTACTCACTACAGAATATTTTGAGTTTAAGCACAAAGTTAATGTATGATTGCAAACAGCAAGCTCTTTTCCTCTCCTGTTTTACATCTGGCAGATTTCAGATGTTTCATTAAGATTCTGAAGAAGTTAAATATATATTTTTATATTTCTTAACAAATCATGTATTTCTTAAAATTTTGTTATTGAGATTTAATGTGATTTCTCTATGTAGTCCCTGTTTCAAGAAGGGAGTCTGCTACTGCCAAAAGCCACATTGGTCTCCTCACTCTAGGAACTGTGCACGCCAAGATGACAAGCCAGAGAAAGGACATGGCTATATATCAACATGAGAAATGTTTCTATCTGAGCTTTGCCTGTGGCTTGGAGATGATCAAAGAAGAATCAGGGGTAAATCAGAATTGGGCGGGGGGATTGTTCAGGGTTTCAGCTTTATTTAGCTCTCTTTATTTTGGCTAAAATAATTGTACTTCTTTAAAAATATGCTATAAGTTTTCTTCAGAAATTTGTTTACTTTTGATTAAATTATTTGTTATTAGTGTTGTGATTATTTTCTAAATATTCAGTATTAGAGTTTGAATATGAGTATTCAATGGAAAATGAATTTATTAATTTATATAAAGCATCATTTAGTGGTATAGTTTCTATAATATCTTTGGTGTTACCACTAAGACCAGAGAATTATAGAATTATCTATGATTTCCCTTTTGTAACAGAAAATTTAACAAATACTCTCATAGTAGCCATGAGTGCCTCTTATAATCTATTATATATGTCTAATTAAGTTCTAGTAATTGTTAAAATCTCAGCTCAAATATCACTTTGGTGTGATATTTTCCACCTTCCAGGATTTATCATATCTTTCCAATATTATCTTTTGTTTTTGTCAGTTTTCTCAGGCTACTCTAATAAAATACCATAGATTTGGTGTTTTATCAACAATAGAAATTTAGTTCTAGAGGCTGCTAAGTCTAAGATCAAAGCACCAGTAGATTCAATGTCTGCTGAGGACCCATTTCCTGGCTCATGGTGATGATTATCTCTGGGCCCTGATATGGTAAAAGGAGACAAGGCAGCTCCCTGGAGTCTCTTATTTTGGAAGGTTATTGATCTCATTCACAATGACTCCACCCTCATTATTTAATGACCTACAAATGGTCCCACCTGTTAATGTTATCATATTGATGATTAGATTTCAACATAGGAACTTTGGGGATCTACAATATTCAGACCACATCATCTCTCAATCTTATGTACTTTTGTTCATTTCCTTTACATGGCCTAAACTGGTAATTTTACATAAAGCTATTAACTAACTTGTCTCTACTTATTTCCTGTGGAATAAACAGGTCATTTGTTTTCTTTCTCCCCATCAAATCTTAGTTTTCTGGTAGCGTGCATGATATCTGGTAAGACTTCAATAAATATATAAATGTATCTAAATAAAGTAATGAATCTATGAACATAAGGATTAACTTTTAGGGAAATTGCAACAATGAAGGATAAATACCACTATTATAATATAAATATAATTACCTATATGAACAAGCAAGCATAGGATGCTATGAGAATAATGAAAAAAAAAAAAGATATTTCTGACTTATAGTGGTTGCCAGGACAATCTTTTACGAGGAGAACTTCATGATCATATTCCATCTTCCCCAGTTTCCTCTTGCACCCTTGCTTTGTGAATCATATTATCTCTTTTTGGGGAACAAATATAGTGAACTATTTTTCCATGTTAAAACAAATATTCCAATCCCTATCTAGAAACAACTTTTGATGTAAATAAGATGTCTTCCACTGTGTTGAATGGATAGATGAAAAGGATGACTTTAGATAAAAATAAATTATGTGGAAGGCAAATTTGTATATAATTATCTTTTCTTCTGTATTATAGGAAATTTTATTCTGGAATGTGATCACAGTGGGAATTGAAGAAAGACACTAAAGATTTGTAGTATCTACTGAGAGGAATGTGACAAAAAAGTATTGTGTTATGTGAAAAGATGTACAAGATGAAATGAAGACCAAGTTGGATGTAGATGTAACGGGTCTTTTCCATGCTAGCAATGATAAAATGTGGCAATAATACAAATTCTTAGTTATTTTTCTCCAGATCTGCCATTCTGGTTTTCCATTTTTGTCCTCTCATATTTGTCAAAATCTGCAAAAGAACTTAAATAGTTGGAACATTTGTTTCATTTTTGGCTTCACTGAGAATTGTGTGTAATTTTTTAGTACAGGGTTTGCTGTTTTTGTATGAATTGTACATTTAGTTGTGATATGAATAATCTATTGTAGTCATCATTTAAGATGTTTAGCCTTTTCTCAAAACAGAAAAGTTCTAACAGATAATACAAACTATTTAACACATTGTGGTATTTACTGATGTCATTATGCTTTTTTAGCATAGTGCATTAATGAACTGAGATATAGGTGAGCAAAATAATACCAAATCATGTCTCTATTCCTAGGCTGAAACTTAATTGGCCATTGTCTATTGAATATTCTATTTGATTTGGTTAAATATTATCTTTAGGATTTCTTATATTTGTAATATTAATCTATGGTTTTTTTCTCTTAGTTGAGAGTTTTGATCAATTTGATTATATACTAGTTTATCTCTAATCTTGTGAGTTGCACACTTACCTCATGGATTGTATTTAGAATTTCATTTTCTTTAGACTGGAAAACATCTTCAAATATTCTTTTTTAGAGAAGGTGCATGGATGACATACATTCTGAGTCTTTGAAAGTTTGGGAATGTCTTTATTTAATCTTTACTTGTAAAATATATATCTGTTTTGGTCCTCTGCCCAAGATAAAAACCTTAATTTAGAAAGGTAGTATTGCAGGAAAAAAATGGCAGCTTTTCTTTCTTAGCTATTTTATTCTGCTTATAAGTTGCTAAAGTTTGGATATGGTTTAGGTGTGTTTCCTAAAGCTTCATGGGGTGAAATTTTGGTCCACAGTATTGTGGTGTTGATGTGGTGACTTTTAAGAAATGAGACCTAGTGGAAGGTCATTGGGGGGAGGGCGCCATCTTTGGAAGGGATTAATATAGTTCTCCAGGGACCCTGGCAAGTTTCTGAGAGAGCAAGTTTTTATAAAAAGATAAAGCCTGAGTCAGGTGAAGTGGGGTATGACTGTAATCCCAGTGACTCAGTAGGCTGAGGCAGGAGGATCACAAATTCAAGGTCAGCCTCCGCAGCTTAGCAAGGCCCTAAGCAACTTGATGAAACCTGTCTCAAAATAAAAAATGAAAAGGACTGAGGATACAGTCAGTGGTAAACCATCCTTAGGTTCAATCCCCAGTATCAAACAAACAATCCCTTCTCCCAAAATACAAAAGATCAAGCCGGGCCTCAGAATATCTCAGGCTTCCTACTTCACCTTGTGACCACTTCCACACGCATTCCACCACCAACAGATGGGGCCACCTGATCTTGGTCTTTGAGTTTTTAAAATTGTGAACTAAATTTGCTTATTTCCTTTATGAAGTACTCAGCCTCAGGCATCTCAGGCAATCCTTTACCCACATGCTGTGTCCAACCCAGGGCCTCCTATACTCTAGGCATGCGCTCTACCACTGAGCTACAAACCCTGCCAGAGGCACTTTGCTATGATGCTATGGTTTGAATAAGGGTAGTGTCCTCAAAGGTCTGTGTTAAAGGCTTGGTCCCTAGAGTGGCGCCATTGGGAACTGTTGTAAATCTTGAAGAAGTGGGTGAAGAGGGAGGTCCTAAGTCATTGAAATTGTATCTCAGAAGGAAATTGGAAGATCCTGGCCCATATTCATTCCCCAGAGACCCAAAACATTGAAATAGTCTGATCTTGAACTGTGAACCTCCAGAACTATGAGCTAAATCAAACTTTTCTTTTTTATAAGTTAATAGCCTCAAGTATTTTACTGTAGTGACCTGAAGTTTATTATATATAATATGTATGTGTATATATATATATATATATATATATATATATATATATATAACATTTATAGACATGTTACAACAGAAAACTGGCAAACATACAAACTTACAAAAATGTTCATCTTATTCTTCATCTTATTCTTAAATCCAGAAATTTCATATATTCCAGCAGAAATTATCTAAGTAGAGATTTTTTGAATAAAGTTCATCTTGGCCTAAGTGAGCTCCTCTGGTTGCCAATGAGCTTCTATAAACTCCTTCCTACTGTGGGAAGAAGAAATTCTCTGGATGAGCTAGAGAATCACAAGAGATGATTAATAATTTCCCCACAGTATGTGTACAAGAGTGGACAATAATCAGTTACGAGTGAAATTCTTAACTCTTATTTGTTTCTGATAAGATTCTGACAACTCTGTGGAAGTCAGGCCTTTTGCTGATTTTCAAAAGTAGAATTAGTTTGTTTCTAATGTGAAAATTATGGTCTTACAAAACATTTAGTCTTCAAATATGTTTCACTTCAAGTACTTTGGATGTCTTCTTTCTTCTAAATTTAGAATGAAATATTCTTTTAAACTTAAACACAGAGTGAAGAGTTCTATTAAAAAACAGATAACCTTTGTGTTAATGCATTTGGAATTACTTTGAGATAGGTGTCACCAGAATCGGAGGTTGTGTAAAATATGATGTAAGAACAACATGTGTAGATCAAGTAAGTTAAGTTTAATTAGAAAAAAAAAAAAAAGTACAAACACAATCACAAAACACATTTTAAAAATGACTATTTTAAAAGAAAATTATTTAATATATGAAACTGATATACAGGTAGAGAATAGTCCAAATAACATATGGGGATGCTGTCATTAGTAACTGTACCAAGAATTAACATCAAAGAGTGGAAACCAAATGGGAGAGTGGGTTTACCAGAAGCTAGTTTCTTAGAGCATTGATCTGCTAGGTCCAGTGCTCTAGCCTATTGAGATAGGCCCTGTGGAAAGGTTATCATGAGTTTGACTTTTGAGCAGAGGCCACCCACAGCTATGACTGTAACAGCCAAGGAGAAGACAATCTCAAAGAATCTGGAGTCTGGAGCTGAAATAATCTATTCTCCTTTGATGACAGATGCTGTCAAAAGTGAAATATTGGAAGGGAGGCTTTTGTTTCTTTGCCCTGACTTCCAGTTTCCTCTTCTGACTTCCAGTGACTCAAATTAATACTAATCTAGTTAACTAAGCTATCTAGGAAATACACATTCTAGACCAAGGAACTGTGCAAAGTATAGAAGTGTGGATTCAGAAATAAAACCTAATGATGAGTTCCACAAATTTAGTCAAATCAGTGAGAAGAAAGTAAAGCAAATTCAGAGGTCCTTAAAGCAAAATTGAAGAAAAATAGAAGATATTTGTATGTCATACCATCATAATCAACAACTAGAAATCTATCCATTGATGCCTCCCAAGGTTACTGCTTCATTTAAACAAAATTCCCTTATTTTGTTAGCTCTAACATATAAGAATATTATGAGCCAGCCTACATAGAACTTCTTATTTTAAATAAGAAAGCAAGTTGAGTCATAATTTATAACGAACATATGAGGCTAGAACAAACTGAAGGGAATTCTTCTTACAGGTAATGTTGCACATTTTTTAAAAGGAACTTTAACTCTGAAGGTCCATCTTCTAACATTGCTATTGGCAGCCTACATAGTTATAATGAACACATTTACAAAATTCCTCTTATTAAATAAAAAATCTTATTAAATCTTGTAGAAATAAAAAAGATAAACTTGGAGTGAGCTGGGGAGATTCAGGAACTGGTTCAAAATTCTCTGTCTTAAAATTCCATGTCTGAGAAAAGCATTTAGTATACTGAACTTCCAAATAAACACTTATGAAAGAATAGAATCCTCATCTTTTAATATTTCAAAAACAAAGGAATTATGATTTAACACATAATCAGAGATATACCAATACAACTGAGTGGGCAACATTATAAAATAATCATAAATATGTGTAGAGTTTTAATCAAAGATTCACAAGCAAAGAACAATTATGTATATTTAAAACTTTGGTTATAAAAGTACACTTAGAAGTTATTTACAAAAAAACACATCAGAGAATGTGGCAGTTATGGGATTATAATTAAAAATCTATCAATTAGTTTATAAAATAGGTTTTTCTCAATATAAAAAAATTTCTTATTAATGTGGGGAACAGATGTCATAAAATGAGCATCTAAAAATAAAATGCAGTGAATTAACCTGTTGAAAGTAATTCACTTGAACTCCAATAAATTTAAAACTCTGAAAGATCATCAGTATCAAACATTCAGAGAAGGAGCTATGTGTGCATGGTTGAGTTAAATAATCAATAGTCATTTGTTTTAGTTTCTGCTGCTTATTAGTGCAGACCTATGTATTAGAAACAACAAAAAAAGTTTATAACTTGCAGTTATTAGAAAAACAAAATCTGGAGCTCACTGGAAGTTCCAATCAATTTGGATATCAATATTGCTTCCATAATAGGTAAAGGACTCGATAGAAATCATGTAGAAATTTTTGAAACTGTGTTAGCTCCTTCAGGCCACTCCAATATGGTTTAAGTTTTCCAATGTTAGTGAAGCTCAGTTCACTTAGTGTAGTGAGGAAGTTCATTTCATAAAATACACCTTGTGGTCAGGCATTCTTTGGTGAAAGCAAATATGTACAACCACATTTTTATTATTTGCTCCAAAATATTCTGTTGTTCTAAAAAAATATTGTGTTTCTAAAGACCACACATACTATTCTTTTAAACAGGAAAAAACTAGTTTAAAGATATTGATGCAGCAGAAGTACTGTAGACTATAGTGTCAAACACATTGTGATTACACCAATAGCCAGCTGTGTAAAATATTGTGCATTGCTTACTCTTTCTGAATTTCAGTCTGTTTGTTAAATTTTTGGACAATGGTATCTCTCAGGCATTTTCACTGAGGGAATGAGACAAAACCCATATACAGTGGCTAACACATGGTAGGTACTTCATAAATGGAAGCTATGTGGAGAAAATTTTACATAAGTTTTAAAATTTGTCCTTAATATTTAGTTCTTGTTTTTACATTAAGTCGGTGTTTTTACAGTTTGATAATGAATCATTGATTGCTCAGAAATAAAGAAATGTACTAAAATGCAGAGGCAACTTGATTAGCTATTGCTTACTGATGAGCTGCATTGGAGATTACTAAAATACAGAAATTTGTACTTATGGAAATGAAACATGATGGAAATGTTACTTTCAAATTTTAACATTTCACTGCTATACCTAAAAGAGAAATTGAGTTTTTACAAAGCTCAGAAGCAGTAAGCTCAAGTTCCCCCAGGACAGTAACCAAAGTTTATTTATTTTAATATCCTATAGTGACTATTATGGTATCCAAAGCACAATATTTAATGGTATAAGAAAACTAAAGATTAGTTAATGTCTCTTTTTCAAACACTATCTACTAATGGGCATTATACAAATGCTGAATATAATTTTTAAACAAAATACCTACATATGGTTTGAAAATTCCAAGTGGAATTAGATGCCATGACTGAAAACATGTAAGTTCAATAAAAGCAACATGTCCAAGAAGTTCTTGATGGTCAGTTCCAGACTGGGAGGTCATAGAAATGTTATATAGTTACCATGTGTCTTTTAGCATAAGCATTTTATATATCTTACATGACAGTCTTTGGTTTTTTTTTGAATTGCATTTTAATTCATTGAACACGAATGAGGTACATCATTTCATTTCTATGGTTGTGCATGATGTAGACTAATACCAGTCTTATAAACAAAGGAAACACAAAAACAGGCTATGTATTTCTACAATTAAGTTAATTTGAAACTTCATGCATAACTCTGTTTAGATAATGTCAGTATACAGATCAATCTCAATCTGCAAAATTTCTAGCCATGTCTTCAATTAATAACACCCAACATCTACTCTGAACTCTTGGTTTACCCGAAACTGGTAGGACAGCAGAATTAATTGAATTAAAAATCTGTGATTTATCTGTTATTTATACTGTGTTAGATTCAATCCCAATCAAAAAACTTAGTGGGTGTTAAGTTACATCCTTTGAAAATCTTTCAATAATTATCAGACCAGGTGAGGTCACCTTGTTCCACATATTCATGGTACACTGTATATCCCCTTTGAAGCTATGATTTACAATGCTTAATTATTTGTTGTAGGGTTTCTTCCATGTCCAGGCTGTGTGAGAAAAAGGGTTTCTGTTCGAGGGATGAGCCAGCTATAGATTAATCACTAAGAAACTTATTTAATAAAATAACCTCAGGAGACAACTTTCTTTTTAAGTCAAAGGGGGCGTGATGGATTGAGCCATGCTAAGATCTGGATTCTAACAATCATGGAGGAGCTCACCTTCCCTTTACTTATAGTCGTACAGGTAAAGAGGGACCAGGAGGAGCTGCTTCTGTGAGGAATAGGATGGGGTAAAGTTAAGGAAGTCATTTGCTCTAGTGGGTCATCCCAGCAGGATCAGCATTTTCTCAGGTGGTGAGTCACATTACACATAAGTCACATATCCCAGGCTATCTGAAACAGTCTCTCATGAATACCAGTTCCTGGAAGTCAGATTTCCGTGTCCCATGGCTCAGCCAAGACTCATTCTTGCTAGTCATGAATGGAGAGCCACAATTTGTAAGGAATTTTAGAGTTTTCTTTGCCTTTAGACTTCTTGAAAATGAGAGTTATTTTATTTTTATTTAATTCTTGATCTTTCTGTCTAAAAAAATGACCAGGGTAAAAGGTATTCAATAGATGTTTGCTGATTAACTTACTACAATTCAGGATGTAACACTTTGCATTTTATTAAGCATTATTCTAACATTTACCACTTGTTTGTATTAAAACCTATCATCAGTGCTGAACACAGTGGCACATACCTGTAATCCCAGCTACTTGGGAGGCTGACGCTGGAGGATAGCAAATTTGAGGCAAATCTGGGCAATTTAGCAAGACCCCATCTCAAAACAAAAACATAAGAAAACACTGGAGATGAAGACCAGTGGAAGAGCTCTCCTGGGTTCAATCCCTAGTACCAGATTTATTTATGACATGAAAAGTATGTGTGTGTTTGTTTTTGAGACAGGGTTTTGCTAAGTTGTCAAGTTGACCTCAACTTGTGATACTTCAACCTCAGCTTCCAGAGTAGTTGGGTTTATAGCCATGTATCACCATGTCTGGTTTTGGTTATGTCTTCACTTACTTGTGCTGATCATACAGAGGTCTGTCCTAAAGATCAAATTCCAATTCTGTATAAATATGTGACATTCAAGTTCCTATTTTTCTAGTTCATCCTCTTCTAAATAACCATACTTATTGACAGAAATACATATAGCAACTAGTCTTACATAAGATACAAGTGTAAACAATTAGCTAACTACATTTTGTTAGTCATTGACCATATATTTGAGAGTAAAAAGAAAGGCTTATTTTTTATTTGTTCTAATTAGTTATACATGAAAGTAGAATACATTTTGACACATCATACATAGATGGAATATAACTTATTCTTCTGACTGTACAAGAGGTAGAATCACACCAGTTGTGTAATCATATGTAATAATGTCTGATTCATTCTACTATCCTTCAAACCCCCATACCCTCTCCCTTTGTTGGACTCTCCTCTGACTAATGCAAAGTACTTCTATTTTTACCTAGTCCTCCTCTTATTGTGAATTAGCATCCATATATCAGGAAAAACATTCATCCTTTGGTTTTAGGGGATTGGCTTATTTCAATTAGCATGGTATTCTCCAGCTCCATCTATTTACCTGAAAATGTTAAAGGCATATTAATGATAAAAAAGATGAGTTACTTTGTTTCAGCACATTGCTGTAAATAAGTCACATATTTGAAATTTCTAATTCTATGGTGACTTAAATGTTAAATCATTAGCTTTTGACACATTAGAAATGAAAGTTTCTGATATAAGCCTAGTTCTTTGCATTTAGTAAATTATTTTCTCCATCACTGGTTTATTTTTACTGACATATTTATTTTATTTCTTATTTTTGTCATATATTTTTGACAAGTTTCACCCTATCAGATGGATTGTTCAAGATACCCTGCCAGTTGTATTTAAATATCCTCTTAGCAAACTATTGTATGAGTTTCTATTAAGAGGTTGAGATGGAATAGAGAGCTCCAAAGCAATTTGGTATAGAAATATGGGATGTCGTTGGGGAGTTATTCTAATCCATTCCTGTGCCACTTAACATGGGGATTTGTTCTTAAAATTGTGCCCATGGGCAATTTCATAATTTTGTGAACATTATAGAGTATACTTATGTAAACAATGAAGGTTATTACTTCACTAGATGATGTAATCCTATGGAACCTCCATCATATCTGAGATTCACTGTTGAATGCATGTAGGAAATAAATGTATTCTACATTATAAAAAAAAACCTAATTTTCAGTTTACCTTTATTTATTAGTGCATTATTGTTATACATAATATTAGGGTTCATTTTTACATAATCCTAAAAGCATGAAATATAATTTTTCCAGTTTAGTTAATTTCCAAGTGGAAATCATCCCAGGAATGCAAGAATGGCCTAACAAGCAATAATCATGATATGCCACATCAACAGAATGAAGTACAAAAACCATATGACAATCTCATCAGCTGTAGGAAAACACTCAGTGCAATTCAGAAATGTTCATGTTAAAAACTCTCCACAAATTAGTTATAGAAGGAACACACCTCAACATAATAAAGGCCATATATATTAAGACAATAGCTAACATTCTACTGAATGGGGAAAAAGCTGACAACTGTCCTTAATACTTTTTCAAACCCTGTTCTGTCCTGAAAGACATCCATTCTACTCTTTCCAGAAAATCTTTATTAAGCACAAAACATGCATTTGATAGCTTCTTCATGTATGTGTATGTACATGTATGGCAGGATCAGCCTAATCATATGGAGCAGATTTAGGGAGGATGTTTATGCTACTCTTTAGGTAGCTAAAACATATATCTATAAACTAGAGAATAACCATTATTTTGTAAAAAACACAGAAACTAAAACTACCAAAATCTTTTAATATATCCACAGTCATGAATCTGTATTATGACCAAGAATACTATGCTTATTATCAACAAAAAGTTTTTTTAGAACCAATTTCTCTATATTTGCAGTTCACATTTTTCTTGCTAGTATTCCCTTTTAAAAAAAAGTAAACTTCCTGAGCAACATTGCTTTCTGTGGCAAACTTTCACTTATAAGTTTTGAAACAAATTGTAATTATAAACAAAAATTCCATTCTACTCAACCAATGTAAAACCTAATCATTTCTGATGAATTAGGTTCCAGCTAGAATTTTACATATTATCAGTCCTTTTTAAATATATTTTATCAAAATCTATTTACTTTATTTTGTACCATTAAATTTAACTTGGTTATTGATTTTGTCTGACATGCAGTGAATGAGAAAACTGAATGTTTAAAAAATTGGCAGTAAAAAAGCTGTTAACATGATTTTTATATGCTTCTGGAGGTATGTTTTATAGTAATCTACATAATTATTACATAATTTTATATGACAAAATGTTTATTTGTTGTTATATTCTAGGCATAATATGTAAAAACAGATATTGTCATGAACCTCCACAACTACTTTCCCAGAAATTTGAACTATGACATTTCTTTTGTGTACGAGTTGAAAATTACACATCTATAAAAAAATCCTTGCTCTACAGTTTTTTCCAAGAAACCTGAGATCAAAGTAAGGATTAACAAATAAAAAAACCTATAACCTTGAATATTTATTTTATTTTAAATTCTTAACTATGATTATAACATAGTATCTCAGCTATAAATCTGCCTGGATAAGTATCTGTTTAACTGCACCAAATTGAAATCTCTCTCTCTCTCTCTCTCTCTCTCTCTCTCACACACACACACACACACATACACACACACAGAATGATGATAAAGTTTGGTCAAATATTTAGTGTAAATACGGTAGACTGAGTAGGTTTATCACATAGAATATATTAAGACATTTTGTTAGAAATGTGTCTCAAATAGCCCCAAATCCTGTCAACATCGGTCCATATGTTGTTACTGGTCCCATGACTAATGATCTACTTAAATGGGCAATATAGGAGTCACTTACTATTTTTGATACATGATTTTTATTTTCTTAGCACAAAAGGAAGACTTTGGATGATGCTATTTCCACTGTTGTTTCTATTATACTATCCATAAATTGGGCCTTGGAGAACAAATTTAAGTAGGTAGAGTGGAAAAAAAATAATTGACTGGAGAAATGACTGGAATCTAACATGAGCCTATAACATCAACTTAACATTGTTTTTGTTGTTTTGTGAAAAAGAGGTGTAAAAAAGTGGAAGTACTGGGAATAGAAAGTCAGAAATATATCAAGCAATTGACAATCAGGGGAGACCTAGAGTATCCAGTATGCACCAATGTGTTGAAGGTCTGATGGAATAGGAAACACTGGTCAAAAATTCAAGCAAAAAGAATGAATAATCTTAAGGACACAGACGTGCAACAAGAGGTATATGTGAAACCAGAGTTCAGCAAACCATGACCACTAGTCAAAAGTGAATCACTTCTCATCTTTGTAAGGCCTGTTAAGTTGGAATAAGTTTTATATTTTTGTATGCATGAAAAAAATTTAAAAAGAAGAGAACTTCATGATGCATGAACATTATATGAGATTGAAATATCAGTGTCTGTAAGTAATATTTTATTGGAAAATAGCCACGTTCTTTGTTTTTTATATCTACCTCTGCTTTCATACTATGACTAGAGTTGAATAGCTGGTGTAAAAAACAAATGATTCATAAAGGCTAAAGTATTTACTCTCTGTCTCTTTAAGAAAACGTTGACTGTCATTTGTCTAAATGAAGGTTTGTATGTTCACTTCTACCAGTAAAAGGTCCTAGACTTAGCAAGGTATCTGTCTTCATACAATGTGATTTCTGGCTAGAGTGAGAGAATAGAGAGCAATTTCAGATACATAAATTCTGTTGTTCATAAGATATTACAACTCTACATCCTATTTTTTTTTCCAAAAAGCTGTTTCCTCATTAAAAGACTACCAAATATGAAAAGGAATATTTTATTGATTCCATTACATAAAATCATAGGTATCCAAACATAAATTGGGAAACTAATGAATTCATTAAAACCTATGTCCTATTGAAATCATATTTTCTATTTTAAAGAAATATATTTAAAAATTACATAACTCATATATATCTAGAAAAGTCAGAGGAAACATACTCAAGAAACTTTCATGAATGTAGTTGATGTAAGAATATAGGACAGATTAAATGTCTCCTCCAAGATGTATAAGACATCCAGTTTCCAAAAACAAAGAAAATGGTTACTCTTTTAAAGTACTTTAAATCTCAAAGAGCAATAAAGAAAAAAAAAAGTAATAAAGTAATAGAAGTTCCAAAAAGTTTTTGTTTAGCAGTCTTCCATGCTCTGCAGTTTGGCTTTGCCTGATTTCCCCACAGCATTTGCAGAAATATTATTAACTTCAGAAAATTGTTTCTCCTCCTGCATGTTGAGAGAAAAATCAATTTTAAATGTTTATGTTTGAAGTTTCTATTCATAAAAGAAAAGGTGAAAATATGATTGTTGACTTCAATTTGTGACATAAACCACAAAAGCATACATATATGCAATGATTTACAATAGTTTGGGTCTGATGAATAAACATAATTTCACATTTTCTTTGATCATTAATACAAACTGGTAAAAAACAAACTTTGCATATCCATGAAGAGAACCAGGCACTGCCATTTTTATTTTACCCTGGTGGTGGGTGATACCTGGTTCCTAAGTGAAGGTCAAGAGAGCTGTTACATGCTAATAGAATGCAGTAGAGTTGAGAGCTTTCTCATTTACATTAAATGAAGTGAGACCTATTGCTAATTACTAAATTTTGTGTACTGATCCATAAACAGGAAAACTTTACATTAAAGAAGTGGATACACTATCCTGCAAACACTCTTAAATAAAGTTCAATGGATGACAGACTTGAATGGGTGACTATCTAGTAAAATTGTTATCATGCACCTTAGAATGGTTTATGAGCTAAACAAGTTACACCCAACTTATAAACTCATTGGCCATTGTATATCTTAGTGAACTACAAACCCAAACACTCTTAATAAGATACTAAGTGTGAATCTTGACATAAGCTTTCTGTTACCTCAGGAACTGTACTTACTGTGTAATGGTTCACACCCCACTGACCTGATTAAAATTCTAATTGCATTGCATTGAGTGCTTTTATGTAATTCTTACACACAAATAAAATCACACCCTTTTACAACTGCAGTTATTAGAGTTAGAAAAAATCTTGAACAACTCACATTTTTATTCAGAAATCACATAGCATTTACTTGTATGAATACAATTCTAAGTGCTTCACTATGAAATCAATGAAAAAAATACAATATAAGTTTTTTTAAAGTATATGTACCAAGGAAATGGAAAATTTTCTTTGACTATTAATATAAAATTTCCACAAAACCACAGAGAAGATTGCAGTGTCTCATAATACACAACAATTAAATAAGTGAATAAAGGAGCCACTGCATGAAAGATCTTTTCTATATCAGTCATATTTCTTTTGTTGTTTGTGCTTCAGATTCCTTATTTTTCTTAGTTATTTTGTTAGTGTCCTATATATATATTCTGACAAATGCCAAAATATTACAAACACCAAATAACTGTGCAAAATAAATTTTAAAAAATTTAATATTTAAAATTATCTGAATAACTATAATTTTTTAAAAACATTAATATTTTACTACTTTTATAGTTAGTAGCATATAGTCCTCAATATTGTTTAACAAATTTTTGGATAACATAGTCCCTACATTCAATATTTAATATTTAACACTGATTATTATTGTTCAAACACACACAAAATAATCACCAAAGATTCCATCCCTGCTGTCCTAGCATCTATCACGCAATTAAAGGGATAATTTTTCTAAATCTCATCTGAAAATATTAGAAAATGAATTAACTATGTCAAATTCTTTATAAAAGTTCAAATACTATATTTGTAGATAAATATCGAGATGTCAATATAAAACACATAGGATAAATGATACATAAATTCTTATAAGGTGGGACATATACTGTGCACATATAAGTATATTACTAAATGCTTTTTAATATTTTTAACTGATCCTCAGTTTTCTAACGGATCCTCATTATTACTCCATGTTACAGAA
Source organism: Sciurus carolinensis (assembly GCF_902686445.1). Lineage (NCBI taxonomy): Eukaryota > Metazoa > Chordata > Mammalia > Rodentia > Sciuridae > Sciurus > Sciurus carolinensis. The sequence goes on from NC_062222.1 coordinate 88,102,822, forward strand.
TTCACTGCCCATTTCTAATACATGGAATTTGTAAAAGACAGTCAATAAATCTAGTAGTGTGATGATACATTTGAAATATTTGTATATGAATCACAAATTCCACATTTTTTCATTTGACATTTTATTTTATTTTAATAAATAATTGATATCAAATAATCATTATAATTTTAATGAATCAAAATTAATTATTGCCAAATAGAATTATATTCCATGAATCATTTTGATTCTTCTTTTTTCCTTTTTAAATTATTTAGGAGATTTGTTTGCTTTTACGATGTCTGCGGTCATTTTATATGACTTTTCTGTTAGGTAAAATATATTTCTATGACCTATGTTCAGTTTACCTTATGTATTATGATCAAACTATGGATATAGAAATTATTGCTTGGTTAAAACCATATTTTATAAAGTATAATTTTATTGTCCCAAGTTAATATCTTATATTAAACCTTTTTCATTTTGAAATTTTAAAAAAATGTTTTAAAATATCTTAAAAAGCTTATCCAAATCATTGATCTTAAACTAAATTACTTTTGTCATTTCCCCCTTTTCATTGTTTACTTAACCTATGTAAATTGAGAATATAACATTTGAATACTACATAACATGTCAAACAGCAGGAAAAAATGATACATTATTACTCATTTCAGAAACAACCACAGATAACATCTTTGATGCATTATTTTCCATTATTTTTCTAGTAATATACATCTTCTTTTCCAAAATAAACTTAAAATGATTGTTTCTAAATAGGAATTGTGTTTACTATCAAGAAATACATAAAAATCATGAAACAAATGTTATAATTATAGAATATAGGCACTACTAAACCAGGTATATAAAGCAGGAGCAACTACAAGAAAATAGTAAAGTATTTTTCATGAAAACATCTGCAACTATTTAAACACTAACATCAGTTCACTTGAGAACAGTTGCTTACAGTCAACAATTGCAATGATCAATCGCCCCAACAATGTCTGCACTCCTTGATGGATCAGCAGACATGATCTGAACTCATTATCATCCTCAGTCTCTTCAAAACTGATTATTCCACATTTGACACAGGGACCTGCTTAATATTATACATAAAGCAGTCCCAGGAAGGAGCCTGAGTTCTCAATCTGCAAGAATTACTTTTCCTTTTGCTGGTCTTGAAGTATTCACATGATTTCAATAACTATTAAAAAAGAGCTTATTTATTATTTCCATTCTGGAAAAAGCACTTACAAATACTCCCTGAAAAGAAATGACATTAATGTCAGCTAGATTACTGGAACTCTGTTTGGAATAATTGTTGGATCTGGGTGCATTACAACAAATATGCTATTTGTATAAATAGTGGCCAGATGCACACCACAATTATTTCAAAAATAGAAAAAACAAAAACCAAAAAACAGAGCTACTTTAGGAAGGATAATTCAAACCAAATCCTCTTCTGGGACTAGAAGAGTAAATCCAGGCACTAAAGCTAAACATTTGCAAAATCCTACCGTGGCCACAAGTTGACAAGGCAGTTATTATCATTTACTACTGTTTGGTGGAGGGTAGGCTGTTTGTACTGAATCCTCCAGTTTTGTGTTAGGTTGCAGTATTTGAGTTTTTGATTTTTCATTTAGTAGATCTTTCTAAATCTGACTTTGAAGATATTACAGAACTCCCAGCATTTTTAGCATCTCTGCGAGTGTGTGTGTGTGTGTGCGCGCGCGCGCGCATATGTGCTTGTGTTGTGTTAAAGGTGTCCCTCTTCAGATTTTTATTAGGCTATTTTGGGCTCTGACAGTTGGCAGTCACTGAGTATCTTAATATCATCGGTCTAAATATGAACTAAAATCTGTCCTAGACTGTATACTTGAAGCCAATTTTCCTGGCATATGTATTAAAAAATCTTATTTTGCTGTTAAAAGTGTCCCATGTAAAAATAAATTATATAGCATCGAGCTCTAGGCAATTACTGATTAGTTAAGCTTCCCTAGAAGTTCTTCATTCACTAAAACAGCAAGAAAATATTGAAATATAAGTAGTTATCAGAAAACATAAACCACATGAAGCCTAACATGTATCTGATATTTAAATATCTTTACAGCTTGATGACTTCTGATTTAATAAAGAAAAAAAAACATATTTCCCCAAGCCAAACATAACCAATATGCAATAATTAAATTAATATGCAATAAATACATAATTTTTGGCAATCAGAAAAAGCTTTGAAGTAAAAATTCCTTAATTTTTAGATATTTTCATTATATCTTGAACATTTAGCAAACATGGAAAGCTTCTTCCTTTTTCAATATGAACGTTCTACAGCTTATTGGTTTGGTGTAATATTTGAACCATATAATTGTCAGAAAAATAATAACAACATACCTAATAAAATTACTTGTGTCAAAATGGGTCTAGACATTGGCAATAGAAGAGTGAACAATGCAGACTAATTTGGCACTTTTGAAGCTTGAATTTTGCATCATGCAAAAGAGCATAAAATGACTAAGTAAATGAACAAAAACTGAATATGCCTTAACATTTTAAAAAGGATCCCCCCAAAAGGATTCTCATTACTTAAATATTATAGCATATATGATGTCTTTTTTCAGAAATTGGAGAAAATAGTGAGAAAATGAAAGCGATAGGGAGTAAAGGAAAAAAGATGATTATACTAATATTCTACTTTTGTAATTCTTGCCATATTGAGTTAAATAAACGAAAGAAGATTTCCTGTTCAGAATCAAAGTGTCCTACGAGTTAGCAGCAATCAGAGGAACCATTAGATGGCAATCCAGAGATTCCTATTTACTACTTTTGTATTTTTTTAATTTTATTTTCATTTGGGAATCTTTAAAACTAAGGTCCTGTATAAAGAAAAATAAATAAATATGAGAATGATAGAGAGATACAATTTTCTCTTACTTAATTTTTTTTTCTTTTCTTTTATACTGAATCCATTCTTGGAGAAGAATATTCTAGGCTTGCTTTTGTCAGACACAAATGTCTCTACCCACATGGCTGGGCATTGTCCCAGGGGCTTCATACTCAACTGCACATTGGGGTCAATTTATTTCACAGTTTCTACTGTCATGTGTATTTGAGAGAGAGTGAAAATATTTACTGAATAGCTTAATGGTTGTGTTTAGCAAATTTGTTTGTCAGCGTGCTATTTTATCCCATGCTCCAATCAAGAAGTCCCTTTACAATCTGAAGTGTCTTATCTTTATCCTGAAAATATACCTGGGCCAAGTTCCAGATTTTTTCTATAGCCTGAGGGGATTTTTTCTCCTTTAAATGATTTCACTCTTTTCCTAGATGAGGCAGTAGTTGCTGTTTGTGAGTAAATGAGAATTTGTAACTAATTCAATGTTCTCTGAGGTATCTCATGTTTGGATTTAATTGTGATACTCCTGTAGGCTATTGAATAATTAGTTGAATGTAATTTTAGTAACTCTGGACTCCTCTACTCTGTTATGTTAATAACTACCGGAGTTTCAACAGCAAGATTTCCAAAAGATGGTGGGGATTTTTCAGTAATACGGGACATTGGATATTCACCTGTGGTATACTTTCTGCCAGACCTTAAAATTTAAGTAATATGGGCCAAATTATATTGCTATATTGTATGCATATACAAATAGATAACAAGAAATTCCATCACTATGCATGAGTATAATGCAAAAATTAAAAAATGTGGGAAAAAGAGTTCAGAGGTGAAATGATTGAGTTATAAAAGTCTTAACAGAATCAGTGCATTAACCCACTGATATGAATTAACTGGGTGATAACTGTAGGTAGGTCGGGAGTGGCTGGAAGGAGATCAGTAGGAGCAAGCCTTTGAGATTTCTATTTTGTCCTGGTGAGCCCAGTTCTCTCTCTCTCTGCTTCCTGGTTGCCAGGTCCTGAGCTGTTTCCTCTACCATGCCTGCCCTTCTGCCATGATGTTCTGCCTCACTTTGGGCCAAAATGAACTTTCTCCTCTATAATTTTTTTTTTTTTTTGATCAAGTCTTTTGGTCACAGCAGTAAAAAACAGACTAAAACCATAAGAGTAAAACTTAAATTGTATCTCGGTATCTTTATTAACAAACAATTCAAATAGTATACTTTCTGTCTCTATGGTTTTACTATCTTTTTTTACATTTCCTATAAATGGAACTGTACAACATGTAGCTTCTAAAAATATTTTGAAAAGTAAATTATTAGATTTAGAGAAAGCAAACATGCCTATCAAGTGTCATAATGTGGTAAAATATAATTAAAATGTGTGCACTTGTGATAAGGAGAGAAAAATGCAATACTAGAGCATATTATGAGGCAAAAGGACAAATAAATAGTAAAATAGCATTCAGTACAGTTGAAATTAAATCAACTATGTATGACAATTAGCTAAACATATACATAACAAAAGATTACAGCTTAACTTTGAAACCAGACATGCTCAATCTCATGCAAATTGTTAGTGGATATTATATACACACACTTTAAAAACCTATGTGTGATCAGAAGAAAAGGTGGAGAATTTAAAAAATAATGTTCTGAATAAAGTCACTAAGCATATTGCAACCCATGATTTACAAAGGCAAATATTGCTGTATTTCACTAAAGAAATATTTAAAATATTGTAGAGCAAAGACATCAGAAACAGAATTTCAAAAGAAAGGAAGAAAACAGGAAGAAGAAGAAAGAACAGCTATACATGCTTTTTGTTCTAAAAGAACTCACAAAAGAATAGAGGAGTAAATAGTTGGAATTTTTTGCACACTGAGAGAGTGTCAAGCATTATAAGAGATTCTTATACCTCCTCTTCAATTCTAAACATAGAAAAAAATACTACTTGGCATTATTACCTGAATTTGGGGGAGGAAGAACTCCAAATTTGAGAAAACAGTATTATGTAAATGCAGGTATACTGCATGAAAGTGAATCTTCTCAAGGTAGAAATATGCATGGTTAGTCAAAGGCATGATTTTCTAAAAATATACACATTTTATACATATAGATAAATGAACCATTCTTTTTGATAGCTACTATCCATTGCCTTACACACTCATGTCACCAAATACTCACCAATGGATAATGAATTAGTAGGTTGGTGACTTTAGACAAATTTCAATTTCTTGGATCTGTTTTCTGAATACATTCCTACTATTCATAGATTCCTACTATTATTACTCCTATTACTTAGTTTTGTACTAATTTGTAGGGCATTATTTATTCTGTTTTTTTTTTCAATCAAATTGTACAAATAATTTTTACAGTAAGTTTCAAGAAGTTTCAGCAATCCTGCCTTCTGTAAGTGCTCATGTGTACACATGTGACAATAGCACACACAAATACACAGATGTTCTTTATTCTAACAGCTTATGTTATCTTTCTTTATTTTGCAAATGTCCTTAGTTAAAGTTAATAAATGAAAGAGCAGTTTAAAAAAAATACAAAGGATTTTCAGATATACAGATGTGGATAATTATTTCTCTGGTGTCCTAAAAGAGATTATGATCTCTTGGGGTCTAACTTTTGAGTAGCAACTTCTCATACTGACTATGGATATAACTGTGTGACTTGTTTGGTTAATGAGACATTAACAAATGAAAGGCAAATAGAAACATGCCCGTCTTTTCATGCTGGTGGCTAAAAACAACCCTCAGAAAGACATGCTATTCTGCAGTCCTGAACAAAAAATGGAGAAGAAAAGTCCTTCCATCTCAACTGCTCTTTGCTTCACATCCAACCAGGGAAACACAGTTGCCAAGTGACCCCAACTGAGATTAACAGACTGACCTGTTCAAGCAAGAGTGTTATAAAATATAATAAATTATAATTGTTTAAAGTAACTGAAGTCAAAATGATAGGTGACAGGGTCAAATCGAGGAAATGGAGGTCATCTGAGTCTGAGAAGCTGGGAGAATGGAATGTCAATGTCTCCACAGCCCTTTACCTGCCTCCTCCAAAAAGGCTGCAGGCAGGGAATTGCTAATTAATGCCCCCTAGGCTGTTATCTGCTTGAATCACTCCATTTGGTCCTTCCCGATGCCCATCTGCTTCTCACCTTTTTGCCATCTCACTGGCATCTCCTGGGGCTAGGCAGGAAGGAAAGAGATAAAGGGAAAGAGAACAGGAGAACAAAGAAAACGTTAAATCTACTAAAAAGGCAAGACTTGTTCATTCCTTTGGGTCTCCTTCTTTTACCCAGAAGAAGTCTGTTCTACTTTCCTTTAATAAAGCTTCTTATTTTCTACTGTACATTGGCGTCGGTGTGTTTCTCTGGTGTTATACTTCAACATCTGAGGAAGCAGGACTCATCAAGGTAACCAGCAGTATCATTAAATTTTGGGTGTTTTGTTAAGTAACATCAGACAATGGAGTCACTGTTTTCTGCCTTTTACATTGCTACTCACTAGCAGTGTGGGTAAATCTCTCAACTCCCAGAAATGTGTCCTCATTAATAAAATCAGGAATATAACAACAAATGTGTAGAGTCTTATATTGAATCCTCATTGCAACTCTATTGGCAGTACTATTATAGTTTGCATATTTTAGAAAAGGAAATGGAGGAGAAATAAATGGTTCCAAGGTCACATGTCTACAGAGAAGTAACTTTCCAATCTGTGCTTTCAATTATCATTCAATACTTTCCAATTCACACCTGTCTTTAAACAAAAGATTTTGACTCCCTCTCTCCCTTCCACCCTACCCCCATCCCATAAGTGTCCAGTTTGTCAGGTTTTATATATAGCAAATGGAGTTTAAATGTGGCCAGTAGTTCTTTCTGGTCAATAGTACAATTTGTTTCTCTAGCTGCCTGTATTTCTGTGGTTTTGCTAGAGGAAACTTCTCCCAGGTAACATCTTACATTGTTCTATTGTCCTCTGGAGGGCAGTCCATCTGCTTCTGCTGGTTTACTACATAACAAGCTCTGCTTAGGAACCTAAAAGAACATAAATCTGAAACTACAGATCCATGCTTGTCAGTGCCATATAATATAGCTCCTGTTCAGTAATTATGTATGATAAACATCCTGATTATAATACATCTCATCTACTGAGGTGGTCTACTAACACACACATAATGCTGGTTTACTGACATAACTAGGCTATACACAGCTTTTTAATGTGCTATTTCTTGAACAGAGAGTCTTCTTTTTATCTCTTTCAAGATTGTTCAAATGATGGTGTGTTGCATACGGAATGCACCATTTACATTCAATTAAAATGTGAGTCCTCAACCTCTCCAAACTAATTTGCTACAAATAAGTATGCTTCCCTTTCAGTGGTTGATTAAAAATCAATATTTTTAGACTCTACAAATTTATTTTTGACAAATTATGAAAATTTTATTTCTTAATAATTTTATTTCTAGATTTTCTCTAAGTAGTCTTTCTCCACATCTTTTAGTAAGCAATATTTTTTCATCAGAGTATCCCGAGTCAGCCCTCTCAAAAGTGAACAGAATGAACTGCATCCAATGCAACACAATATAACACATATTGTCATAGAAACAAGACTTGTAATAGTCAAATAAAAAACCTACCCATGATGGATAATTGACAAATTAGTAAACCTTTCTTTCTTTCTCTCTCTTTCTTCCTTTCTTTTTCTTTCTTTCTTTTTTTGGAAGAGGGTTTGAGCCCAGAGGTTCTTAACCATTGAGTCACATTCCTACATTTATTCTTTAAATTTTAAGATGGGGTCTCCCTAAATTGCTTAGGATCATGCTAAGTTGCTGAGGCTGACTTTGACCTTGTGATCCTCCTACCTCAGCCTCCAAAACCACCGAGATTATAAACACATGTCACTGCACCCAGCTAGTAAACATTTATTTAAAGAATGATGTCAAAGAAAACTGATAAATCATAAGGCTACATGGTTGTATGACATTTATGAAAGAGGAATGAAGAACTTTCTTTTGTGGTAATACTCAAGAATATGCTAAATCCATAAAAATAATCAGTTGTGTGTCCTTTTATGAGTATTTGGCATTCCAAAATTACACAGTCATTCAGATCCTGCAATACCTGGTTATGATGGCTAGAAACATGGGTTTCAATAAAAAGTGACAGAAAATCTTGTAATTTTGAGTACCATATTTGAATTTAAGGGAAATGGATAATACCTTCTTCAGGGAAAACTCAGTCTATGTAATGAGATTTTAGCAAATATTATATGCAAGATCTCGTCCTTCTTCCTCATGTTCTTTTGCTCTGTAGGAGGTAATTCCATTTGGCATGCATAAGAAACCTTACTTGTATCCTCAGAGGATTCTGGAAATTTTGCATTCTGACTTCTTCTTGCTTTGCTAAGAACAGCACACCACATCCATTTGTGGTTTACATGAGATCTCTAATGCCAAAGGAAAAGCAGGAAAATAAACATTAGGAAAATAATCACGGGTTCTTAAAATAATGCTTTCATGACCTGGTTTCCTTCTCTACCCTTAAACTTTTCTACTTATAAGCATGGCTTATTTAATATATGTCTATTGTGTGTTCTTATTTAAGAATAATTATTCTACCTATCTTTTAGAATCTCCAAGCTAATATCAAATTAGTTCACCTTTTAGTTCCCAATAAAAGTCATTCTCTAGACAATATGTTTATTAATAATATAATATAAAAACATACTTTCAAGAATGGTTTTCAATATTTTTCAAAAAATTGTTTTCCAATAAGTGATTCCTATGTCTTTGTTAAGCAATATTCACTTACCAACAGATACTACAAACAGTTTAAGTGAACACAAGTATAAATACATAAAATAAATATACAAAATATAAAAATATGTAAAATATATGTATATAATAAATGTGTACAATGCTTATGCACATACAGTGCACCTTCTAATATGATTTCATTTCAGGTCTCTTATGACATTTGTGGAGTTGGTGAAGATAAATGCATTTTTGTCTATTACTCAAAAAAGAAAGAAAAGAATGATCTCCAAATATCTTTAAAATCATTTCGCATTCCCCTTGAAAAATTAGTGTTAGAAAAATGAACATATTCATATATACTTCTCTTTCCATTGAACTTTTTCCTTTAATTCTTTTTTTCTTTTTCTTTCTTTTTTTTTTTTTTTTTTTTGGCCATTCTTTTGTGGATATCAGAGTGTATGACAGGTTTTCCTCTGCAGTTCCTCTACAAGATGATCCTTACCATGCATTATTTCTTGTCTATTTGTTTATTCACTCATCTTTTAAATAGACATTCAAGATATATCATGCACTCTTCTGTCCAATTGCTCCATATAGAGATACTATATAGTTTATCATTGTCAAACCCTCATTATTGCTCCTCCCAGGAGATTGTAGGTTGAGTGAAATTCATTGTTGGCCAAGATGAAGAGACTGGCAGTGAGATTATTGTAAGAAATCTCCAGGTACCTCCAGGTGAAGAATGGAAGTTAAACAACTTCTGAATCTCTGCCATCTTATACCTGGCTTCTCACCACAAATCTATAAATGGTCTATAAATGGGCTCTGTCTTACATGCATAAAACATTTATATCTATGAGACAAGCAGGTGAAAATAATACTGAAATATTTTATCTGAGTAATCTATGAATCACAGGTATCATTATAAGTATTCTACTTGTATATAGTTAACATGTATTATTGAAATATGCATTATTTTAAATAATGATTGACGATTTTAAACTTCTGCAAAAATATCAAAACACACTTGGACGTTCAAAATATGAAATTGTTTTAATTATCCGAGGAGATAATATGGATTACAAAAGACATTTAATTGGCCTTAGAGGCTCCGGTTTTACTCTGGGTTCTTCCTCTAACTAGACAAATTGACTTCCTTTTCATAATAAAGGAGAGAATTAAAATGAAGGAATGTTCACATTTGGTGTTTTTATGAAAATCATTACTATTATGTACAATTAAATATTTCCTCATAGTAATTGATATTCACCACATGTATAAAAACTATAATTTACCACTTAAACCAAGATAATTTTAAGTGGCAAAAGGATCACTGCAGTGGCAGGAACTTGTAATTTTAGTTAGTCAAAAGACTGAGGCAAGAGGATCATAAATTTGAGGCCAGCCTCAGCAATTTAGCCCTATCTCAAAATAAAATAAGAAAGGACTAAGGATTTAGTCAGTGGTCAGAAAACCCCTGGGATCAATTCTCAGTACTGGAAAAAAATTAAGAGTAAATCAAGAATGTTCCATGAAACCTGGGAAGCATAACAGCCCTGCTCATTTAGTTTCAAAGCTTTGTGTCCTTTGTGTTCTCTTCCTCTTCTTCTTCCTCTTCCTCCCCTTCCTCCTCTTCCTCTTCCTCTTCCCTACCCCTCCTCCTCCTTTTCTCTTCTCTTCCCCTTTCCCTTCTTCTTCTTCTTTGGTACTGGGAAATTGAATGCAGGTGTTTAGCACTGAGCTACATCTCTAGTCCTTCTTATTTTTTATTTTGAGACTAGGTTTTGCAGTTGTGCTAAGCTGCTTAGAGTCTCACTAAATTGCTGAGGCAGGCCTTGGATTTACAATCCTCCTGTTTAAGTCTCTGGAGTTGTTGGGATTTCAAGCATGTGCAACTGTTCCCGGTTTAAACTATATCTTTCTCAAGTTTTAAACTGATGTTCACATTTTTATTTGATCTATCAGAAGATAAATCAAATTTCTATATTTAGTTATCTGTAATCATCTGGGCCACATGATTATTGGTCACAAAAAATATTCTAATAATACACCACTGAAAATTCCCGATGACTTCTATTAATCACATTCTGTTAATGTTGTCCATTTTATTTTCTCAATTGTGATCTAATATTTTTTTCAATACTTCTGCTTCTCATTATTATTGCTTTTCTTTCTAGTAGAAACTCCCAGGCCTTTCACTTATCCTATTTTTCTTTCTTAATACCTCTAACCCCCATAGGCTTATCAACATTTAAATTCAATTTCATTTATATACATAAAATTCCATGATGAATCTCTAATTAATCTCTTAACATTTTTAGTATCTCCCTCCTTGTCAACCTACTTTATTGATTCCTAATTTAAATAACAATATTAAAATTGATGATATATCAGATAAAACTTTGCTTCCTTTCTGACATGGCATGGCACTTAAAAGAAAGTCATGTAACCCTGAAATTTAGTGCAATTCATGTTATTTAGGTTCAGTTTTGTCCCACTTGGCCTACCATTTATTCTTTTCTAGTTGATTATCATATTTGGATCAATAATGTCTAACTTCTTAAATTTTTCAAATCTGATTAGTATGTCACATATTGGTGATGCTCTATTTTAAAAAAATTCAACCACTCAAATTTTCTTCCATCCACCTAAATAAAGCTCATCGAATGTTAATAGCCATTTACTGTCCTTCATACCAGCTCTGAGTTCTATGTATGGCCAGAAATATATCTTTATTTTCCTGTGAGGTATTTAGTTTCGTCATTCATTCCAAGAATCCTCTATTTCTGAGGATGAGCTTCTTAGTGTTTGGGGATTATTGATATATTTTATGTTGCAAAGCTAAAACTCAGAGATAGCCCATACTCATAGATGTTTGGTCTTAAGGTATACTCCTTTCGATAGAGAAGACTATTGGAGATAAATAACACTTTATGCATGATGAAAATTTTCTTTTCAGAAGTTGAGATTGCAAAATATAACTGTTGTATATAAATGTCTGGGAGAATGGACAGTAAGAACTGTAAATTTGACAGTCCTATTGGACAAACTGAATGAAATAATGAACATTTCATGAAGACAATGTTGTACAAGATCCTGTTTCTTGCAATCCTCTAACAAGGAGAAAAGCTCCAAAATATAACTGATATAGTTATACTACTATATACTATATATATATACTATAGATATACTACTATATATAGTATAGTATATATAGTATAGTTATATACTATATATAGTACATAACTATATATAGTATAGTTATATACTATAGATATACTACTCATTTTCAAAGTATATCAGAATGATTTGAACTGACTCTCATTTCTCCTCGTATCCTCCTCATTCTCCTATTTCTCTTCAGATTCTTGTCATATGATCTGGAGAAAATATTTCCACTCTGGAAACCAGAGAAGCAGGCATAGATTACTAATTTCTGAAAATGTGTCACTGAGACAATAGTGATTGAAGTCATCCCCATTTTTATACTTTTGTTTGCAGATCTAACACATAATGGAAACAGACTTGGGGACAGGTTATACATCTTCAAGGATGGCACCCCAATTTTTGGAGGTTTTTATCTCTAAGCACTCCAAAAGCATTTTTTTCATTTTATGGCACTGATCTTTTTCTGGATGGTTTAGTATGTGATAAAATGAGTTGATCCTATGGTTTCTTGTCAACTGTGAAAGTTATTTTGCTGTAAAATAAGACCCTAGGTCAAATATTCTGTAGTATTAAAAACACACTAAAGTTCTTAGATGATAGTGTTAATGGAAGCCATGAAGTCAAGAAATATAAATCCATGCTCAGAATGTGTAGATTTCAGTTAAGACAAATCACTGTCACATCTAGGATAATAGGTCCTCAACTTAACAATAGCTGTAGTAACTTGATCATCCTTGATAAATGTAAGTATGTGTCCTTTCTTCTGTTAGTCCCAGACTACAATGGATATCTAATATCATCTCAGTGATGTTGCTGCACCTTCTCCAAATATGTGGAAAGTTATTGATGGCTGTTTGGAGTACAGATTTATTAGGGTTTACACTATTCTATAATAAAACTTCTTTGACTTGTCCCTTTTAGTGACTAGCTTGACTTGACTGCAGCCATCTTAACTCATAATCAACATGAGTTGATTACCTTAAACAATCCTGAACTGTTCTTCCCCAAAACAGTTTCCCAGAATACTATTAACCATTATAGCAGTTTATGAAGGTTTACAACTAGGGTTGGATGCTGTCAACACCAGGAATATGCCTGATATCTTTGATATTAGGTTGAGATAAACTTTGTACATTCTGGCTTTTATAAAGTTAGTTTCTTCCTGGACCATCAAATAACCTTCTTTACAATGACCCAAATCATAGGCATAGTCTTGCTGCCATGCATAACCACATTTCTGTCAGTAAGTCTCCATTAAATTGCAGTCCTCATTTCTGGATCTGTCTCTCTTTTTTGGACCTCATGACATCTTGTATTACATTTTATGGTTGTTTCTCATGTACTAGGTCTAGGTTTTTCCAGAGAGTTACTTCTTTAATTCTTTGATTGCATTTTTCAACATCAGTGATGGTAGCTCTATCATTTATACTTGACTTATTTTGGACCATCTCTTTCTTCAAGCTTCCGAACTCTACACCAGCACCAAGTACCTTACCAGAAAGATACTGCCATGTTAATACATTTTCCCTTTCCCCATACAGAGTGTGAAATGGATGAAATGATATCCTAACTTAGAATATTTCCATTTTATATTACTACTGCCTGGATCTAGAACCTCAAGAAAGAGTTTAATGCATGTTATATGGATTCTAACTAAGTCACACAGCTTATTAAATAGATCCAGGAGTTATCTGGGTCAATTGTATTAAGATTTAACCATAGTTATTTTTCTCATGTTTAATAGAGAAAAGGAGGATGGTCTTTAAGAATAGAGTGAGTTGTCTCCCAAGAGAAGGACATTTGGCCTGGGTATATAGCTCAGTTGGTAGAGTGCTTATCTTGGAAGCACAAGGCCCTGGGTTCAATCCCTAACACCATCACAAAAAAACAACAACAACAACAAAAAGTCAAAGACATTTTGATATCTTCAGTTAAGTGGGAAGCATTAGCCTTTAACAAGGAAATGTGGTCAATTTCTGCAGACTTAGAGTTCAAATGATATGGATATTCAAAAGTATTTTAGACAATGGTCTAGATACTACCATATACATATTTTAAGATCCTACTTCTTCCCAGTTTGGGCCTTGACCTTGCTCAGCATACTTAACATTTAAAATTCAGCACACTCTAGAACACTGAATGGAACAAAAAGACAGACTTCAAGATCTACATGTAAGAAATGTCTTTATGAGTGCTTCACTCTCAAGGTAACTCAGTTCCTACAGTGAATTAAAGAATATGAGTAAGCATTCAAATCATAAGGTCTCAATAGACCTCACAAGGAACCCTGGATCTGACAGGGCCTGGCCTCACAGCTTTGTTATATTAAACCAACAGGGCCAGGCTTTAATATTCTGATTAAATGACAATTCTATATGCACCATCTTTGGAAAGGGAGACCTGGGTGAAATAGCTGTTTTCCATTTGAGTGCAATTGCTCCACAGAGATTCAGCTGAGAACATCCAGCTGCCAACACTTAACAGCAAGTAAAAAAATTGAGTGTTTCCATCTTGAGGAAGGTGAGGGCAGAATCTTGACAGCATACATTATCTCCAATGACTTTTACGAGCCTTATTAATTTGTTTTAGGATGTAAGACCTATGATTGTTTTACCATAAAGCATACAAATAGAGAATCATATACTAGAAGAGTTATACATCACTAATAAATTTTGTTGCTTAACTTTTGTAAAATTCACAAAAATGGAAAATTGTTTATATCTTCCAACTGACTAGCATATGAACCTAACTTCAGTGATTAAATGGAACAAAATTTATATATCATCTAACTCATGGGAACAGAAAAGAAAAATAACTCAAAGAAAAACAAGGTTTTACTCTAATAATTTAAATAATAGTCTAAATATTTCTATTCTAGTAAACAGTATTATTCAACTTGTAATTGCTTTCTCATGGTCTGTCTTTAGAGATTAAGGGTGACACGTTGAAGTGTCATCCCAACTTTAAATAGTTCCAGCTATTCTCAAGGCACATACACAATTATTTTCTTTTAAAGTTCTTTCCTTGATCTTGTTAGCACTTTTGAGCTGTGGCATTTTGATGTTGGCAGAAAAATAAACTTGTAGATAAAGCCATCTGCTAACTATTTTTCCAGAGGACCTTCTCACTATTTATATAAAACAAAATTTAGAAAAAGAATTCACAGTGACTAATATCATTTGAATTGACACCTTCACCATGATTTTTCTTTCATGGTCATAGCAGTAATTGCAAACACAGTCAAACAAACTCTCAGAGGTAGAGTCTACATGACTCAGATTTTGAAGGTACACAGCAAGGCAAAAGATAGATCAGAACTTTCTCTGAAGTAACATCAAACCTATGGTATTCTGTTTACTCATAATTGACAATTGAGTTTACTCCCGATTCTTGAACAACTGTCTCATTTAAACTCTGGAAAATGTATGGCATTCTTTGCTACTATGAGTTATGAGATATTAAATGACTTGGCCTTCTTATTTGTTTAGGTAGTGGAGTAAGTGTGAGGACTACTTGTGTCATTTTAGCAATTCAAATATATAATTAAGTATAAAGGGAGATAAATTATGTATATGTTGAAACTTTAAAATTCTATTATTTTCTTACCCTATATAAAGTCATATATATATAAAACCTTATATACTATATAACTGGGAAGTATTATTGATAAAAATAACAGTGCCTAATTAGTTAAAAATGAGTAGTATATCTATCCCCTTTGAATAATAGAGAAATATAAATAAATGATCTCCTAGAAAGTATAGACTGAATTTAAAAAGAAAAATATAACCTAATTTTTTCATATTTTATAATTTATTTGTTAAGGACAGTTATATGTAGGGTCTATAATAACATAATAATAAAAAATATATTTGCTGTTCGGAGGAAGAAAATTAAGTAACTTTGGTGTGGATCTGGAATGCCCTCCTCAAAGTCCATGTTTTGAAGACTTGGTCCTAAATGCAGCAATGTCCAGAGGTGAAGCTTTTGGGAAGTGATTGAATCAGGGTTCTTGCTGCATCATTAGATTAATTCATTGATAGCTGAATGGAATACTGTAGATGGTAGAAATTTAAACAGACTGGGCATGGTTGGAAAATGGCAGGTCACCATGAATATGTCCTTGGAGAATATCTTCTTTTGGGCCCCTTTCATCTCTTTGATTCCCAACTGCAAAGAGCTGAGAAGCTTTCCTCCGTCGAGCCCGTCTGCTATGATCTCTTGCCTTACTTCAGGCACAGAGCAATGACACCAGCCAACCATGGACTGAAACCATGAGCCAAAATGAACTTCCTCCTTTAAGATGTTTATGTAAGGTATTTTTATCACAGTAATGAAAAGCTGACTCATACAGATGGACACTAGTTCTATCTTCATAATTTCATAAATGAAAAATGGTGGGTAGGTGAATTCTGACAAAGATGGAGTAGCCCATTCCTCTCAGGTTCTCTCTCTTACAACTAAAACATCCTGGATATAAAACAAGAAGTAAGCACAAGAATACTCTAAAATATAAAAAGAAGAAGGTAGACTACCTCAATCATTAGGGGAGTACTCAGTACCCTGAGTTTCCAATTGTTTCCCTAATATGGATAGGAAGTTCCAGAAGCCTCATCTGAGACCACCAACAGGCATCTCAAATTTTACATACTAAATGATAACACTTTAATAAAAACTATAGAAAAGAAGATCAGATTATGAATTGTCAAGGGTTAAGGATGTTTGCAGGTGGAAAGAATGTAGATATGGTTATATAAGATAAACAGAAAGCCACATTGGTGATGGAATTGTTTTTTATCTTGCTTTGTTTTTTAATACAGCTACAGAGATATTTTGTTTTGTTTTTGTTTTTTGTTTTTTGTGGTGCTTGGATCAAACTTTGGATCTCATGCATGCTAGGCAAGTACCCTATCACTGAGCTATACTCCCAACTGTGAATATGGCTACACATGTGATAAAATAGTACAGAAGAGAATATACACATGTACACATGTACAAGTGAGTACAGGTAAAATTGGAGACATCTGAATATGACTTGTGGGTTGTTTCAACACCAATATCTTGGTTGTAATAGTTCACCATGATGTTTTGTTAGACCTTTGAGGAAGATTAGGCAAAACATGTACAATACTTTTTATTTCATTTGTTATAATTACATCTGAAATTGTAATTATCTCAATTTTTAAAATTGGGTTTATTTCATAGGAATAAAAGTAGAGACTTAAAGTATAGACCATAAAGTGAAAATCAGTGTAATATGCATTTGCACCATATAGACATTTGAGCAGACCGAGCTTAAAATTTTTTTAATTATGGAAAACATAATGCCTTATAAAATATTTCATTCTATATTGAATTTTCTCTGAGTCAAAAGTGTCCTTTTTGCAATATTTTCCCATATATTTCATATCTAAAAATATACAAAATATTCTGAATTCTTTTTCTTTTATAGTCATTCTAATATGAAGTTTTCCAGTTCCTTAATTTTTTCTTAATATAGCTTGCTGATCCTCAAATTAACTGGTTGTTCTTCCTTGTATGTGCTTATGTTTACTTCTGTTTTTGAGAATCTGAATTTCTTTTTTTAAAAATATTTTTTAGTTGTCGTTGGACCTTTATTTTTTAAAATGTATTTATATGCAGTGCTGAGAATCAAACCCAGTGCCTCACACATGCTAGGCAAGTGATCTACCACTGAACCACAACCCCAACCCCTGAATTTCAAAATTCAACATGACATGCTAGATGACATTAATAATAAATTAGACATTTCAGAAGAGAACATTAGTGGACATTAATTAATAGAAATAGAAACTATCTTATCCTAAGAAGAGATTGAAAAACATAAATTTAAAAAGACAAAATAATAAACTATGGGGCAACTTCATACCATTTTACAATTAAGAGTTCCTGAAGAAACAGAGGCAGGAAAATATTGAAGAGAAAATTACTGAATATTTTCAAATTTAATAAAATTATAGATACAAGAACACAAACACAAGAAACATAAAATTCAATCACAAAAAAACCTTAAAACAAAACTAAAGCTTATAGTCAAATTGCTCAAAATAATCGATTATGAGCAAATCCTTAATAAAACCAGAGAAAAGACACTTATCTTAGAGAAGAACAAAAAGAAGTATGTTAGTAGATTTACCTGAAATCATGCAAATGAAATTGTGGAGTAACTTGTCAATGCTTGAATGTCTTTCAACATTTATTCAAAGAAGAATTTTGCTACCTAGAATTCTATCCCTGTGAAACTTCATTCCCAAAAATAAAGATATTTTCTTATGTATTAATGCTAAAATAATTCACAAATTATAGACCTACAGTACAAAATATATTAGATTTATTCAGGCAGTTAGATAATTATATCAGATTAAAATAATGTCAGCTATCAGCACAAAATAATGCATAGCAAGTGAAATATAAACTGAAAGTATGAATTTGCTAAAATATTATATTTCTTTCTTTCTTTTTATTTTGGTACTGGGGTTTTAACCCAGGGGTACTCTCCCACTGAGTCACATTCCCAGTCCTTTTTATATATTTTACTTTGAGACAGGGTCTTACTAATCTGCTTAGGGCATCTCTAAGTTGCTGAGGCTGACTTTGAACTTGTGATCCTCCCGCCTCATCCTCCCAAGCCAGTGAGATTACTAGCATGCATCACCAGGCCTGGTTAAGACATATTTATCATAACATAAATCTATTTTAAAATAATTTAGCATTCAATAAATAATAAAAATGCAGTATGTGGTTCCTAATGATATGTATGTCAAATATATGACAACAGTAACAAAAAAGCTTGGAGTGAAGAAATTGAAATATATTAGAGTAAATTATTGTGGGGAATCATCATTATCTAGCAGAATCAGACTAGGTTGAGCTATTGGACATAGAGGTCTGACTTCTAGGAACTGGCTATCATGGCAATCTCTCCCAGATTGCCCGGAAGTATGTGGTGCTGTGTGGGAGAGGTTCCCTGTCTGGTTCTGTGATAGTTCCCCTGAGAAAATGGCTACCCTAACTCCACCTTATCCTGTTCATCACAGAAAAGCCCGTCCCATTCCGGTCCCTTTACCTGTGCCTATAAATAAAAAGTGTTGGGTTACTCCATGTTATTAGAGGCTAGATCTGGTATGGCCCAATCCATCACGCCCCCTCTCATTTAAAAGGAGTATTGGCTCTTGTGTGTGTTTATTGATTATATAAGTTTATGGGTAATTGATTGATTTATATCCAACATCCTCCTCCAACAGTTGACCCTTTTCTCATCCATGTGGAACATGGCTGAGAGACCCCCACAACATATTATTATATAGAAAAAGTTGATAACCTCAATAAGTCTTCTATTTAAAATAAATATAATAACTTAACTATTACTGCAAACTCAAAGTCCAAATAAGTTCAACCAAGAATTTAAGGAAGACATAGTACCAATTCTACAAAATCCCTTTCTTATAATAAAATCTGCAAGAAACCATATTTAATAAAGTTTTAATAAGTATGTATTTTTACCCTAATCAAACTATATCAGTAATGAAATATATATTATTTTTTACAAAACAAAATTCTAGAGATGAGAGTACCATAACTAAGGAAATAATCATTTTTTAAAGAGGAATGAGGACATAAAACTTACATTACATGCCTCAATTGTGGAACTATTAGTCTTTAAAAATAATCATCCTGAAAATAGATAAATTAATATTGTACAGACAAAGAATAATTAATATACTTTTGAGATTTAAAATATATGAAAACAAGAGGATAATTAAATGCAAATATGGAAGTGATAAATAGTGCTGAAGTATTCATAGGTTCTACCATTATAACGAAAGTGGAAAAATGAATGATTCTGAAGATTATTAGTAAAGGGGTTTCATGTATAATACCAATAAATCTAGAATCCTACTTTTAGTTTCTAATAAGACAACCTAAAAATTAAATGTATTCCAAATAACCTAGTATATGGTAATTTTTAATAAGGAAAAGTAGTAATCTCAAATAAGGCAAATATAGAAAACAAAAAGATATAGTATACAAACAATAAGCAAAATAAGTAATATAGCTATACTAAATCAATTTAAGGTTATAAACATCAGAAATAAGAACAAAATATTATCACAATTATAAAGTCAATCCAATAGGAAAATGTTAATCCTTTATGTTTGTTTTGAATAATTTAACTTCTCAATGTGTGCAGTCAGTATACATCCCCACAGACACAAAGTTTTAAAGAAATAATTGACACTGTATCACGTTATAGAGCAATTGAATTCCTTTGTACTTACCAGATGAGTTGTAAACTTATGTCTACAAAAAAAAAAAACAAACAAACTGCACACCGGTGTTTTTTGATGACTTTTTGCATAATTGTAGAAACTTAGAAGCATCCAAGATTCCCTGTAGTACCTGAATGGGTAAATAAAATATGACACATTGAGACAAGGGAGTATTATTCAGCACTAAAAGAAATGAGTTATTGTGCCCTGAGAAAACATGGAGGAACACTAAATGAATATTTACTAAGTAAGAGAAATCAGTTTGAAAGGATATGTACTATACAATTCCAACAAGATGATGTTCTGGAATAGGCAAAACTATGGAGTAAAATGATGGCTGGTTGTTAGGATTTAGGGATTTGAAGAGATTAAGAGGCAGAGCATAGGGGATTTTTATGACAATGAAATTATTGTGTGGTAATGTAATAGTGAACTCATTTGTCCAGACTGTCAGAATGTACAACACCAAAAGTGAACCCTAATGCAAACTATGAGCTTTGGGTGATGATGATGTCTCAATATATGTTCATCAATTGTAATTCATGTACTACTCAGGTGAAGGATGTTAATAGTGGAAGAGGCTGTACATGTGGAGTTTGGAGCAGAGACTATATAAAAACTCTGTTCTATTTGTTCAATTTTTATGTGAACTTAAAACTACTCCAAAACTATTAGTCTATTTAACAAAAAATAAAATATCTACAAATCAATTTAACTTAATTTATGTAAAAAACCCTACAAAAAACTATAATATTGTTAAGAAATTAAAAATTTCAAAATGACACTATTATATTAATTATTTAGACATATCAATAGTATTATGATGACAATTATAGTAAATGCAATACAATCAACTCCCAGAAAATTATATTCTTATGGAAATTAGCAGTCTGACTATCAAATTTATCTAGAAACAAATGGAGTAAGGCAGTATGGAGTAGGGATTAAGCTAAGATCTTGTAAGGCCAATAGAGATTTACTATAAAGCCAAAGTATTCTTTTTTGTAATTATAGACAAATAGAACAGTATACCAAAATAGTCTAGAAAAACATGTATTTGTACACAAGCAACAATTTTAAGGTTAATTATGTATGTATAGGAAAATATACTAATGAATCTGGATGTCCTGCCTCACATCATACAGAAAATGAACACATGAATTGTGAAACTAAACTGGGATTTAAAAATATCTATTATCTTTATGACATTGAGCGACACAGGTCTTTTAAGCAGAAAAGCAAACCAATCAAAAGCATTAATTTCTCTTTCAATGGATTCATCACTGATGTATAGGAATGCGTTTGATTGAGGGGTGTTGAATTTACTTCCACTACTTTGCTGAATTCATTTACTAGTTCTAGAAGTTTTCCAGTGAAATTTTTTAGATCTTCTAAATATAGAATCATGTCATTGGGCAAATAGTGATAGTTTGAGTTTCTGTTTTCCTATTCATAACCCTTAAATTTTGTTCAATTGTCTAATAGCTCTGGCTAGAGTTTCCAGGACTATGTTGATAGAAGTGGTGAAAGAGGGGATCATTGCTGTGTTCCATTTGTTAGAGGAAATGCTTTCAATTTTTCTCCATTTAGAATGATTTTGGCCTTGGTTTTACCATACATAGCTTTTACAGTGCTGAGATATGCTCATACTACTCCTAATTTTTCGAGAGTTTTGAACATGAAGAGATGATATATTTTGTGAAATGCATTTTCTGTATCTATTGAGATGATAATATGATTCTCATCTTTAAGTCTATTGATGAGATGAATTACGTTTATTGATTTTAGTATGTTGAACCACCTTGCATCTCTGGGATGAAACTCACTTGATTGTGGTGCACTATCTTTTTGATATTTTTATATGTAATTTATCAGAATTTTTGAATCTATGTCCCCCAGGGATATTGGTCTGAAGTTTTCTTTCTTTAATGTGTCTTTGGTTTTGTATCATGATGATAATAGTCTCATAGAATGAGTTTGGAAAGATTTCCTCCTTTTCTATTTCATGGAATAATTTGAGGAGTATTGGTGTCAATGTATTTTAAGTTCTTATAAAACTCAACTGAGAATCCCTCTGGTTCTGTGCTTTTCTTGTTTGTCTGACTTTTGATGGCATCTTCTATTTCATTGCTTGAAATTTATTTAAGTTATGTATGTCCTCCAGCTTCAGTTTGGGTAGGTCATATGTCTCTAGAAATTTGTCAATTTCTTCAAAATTTTCTAGTTTGTTGGAGTATAAATTTTCAAAATACGTTCTAAATATCTTCTGTATTAGAAAACAACCCTACTCACAAGAGCCTCAAAAATAGAATAAAATTAAAAATTTGGGAATCAATCTAACAAAAGAAGTGAAAGACCTCTACAATGAAAAGTACAGAACACTAAAGAAAGAAACTGAAGAAAACCTTAGAAGATGGAAAGATCTCCCATGGTCTTGGATAGGCAGAATTAATATTGTCAAATGGCCATTCTACCAATGGCACTATACAGATTCAATGCAATTCCAATTAAAATCCCAATGACATTCCTCATAGAAATAGAGAAAGCAATCATGAAATTCATTTGGAAGAATAAGAGACCCAGAACAGTCAAAGGAAGTCTTAGCAAGAAGAAAGAAGCAGGAGGCATCACAATACCAGACCTTAGACTATTACAGAGCCACAGTAATAAAAATGGCATGATACTGGCACCAAAACAGACTTGTAGACCAATAGTACATAATTGAAGACACAGAGACAAACCCACATAAATATAGTTATCTCATACTAGATAAAGTTGTCAAAAACTTTCCTTGGAGAAAAGATAGGCTCTTCAATCAATGGTGCTGGGAAAACTGGAATCCATATGTGACAAAATGAAATTAAACCCCTATCTCTCACCCTGAATGAAACTCAACTCAAAGTGCATCAAAACAGAGACCCTGTGCCTAAAAGAAGAAAAAGTAGGCACAAATCTTCACCATGTGGGCTTAGGAATTGACTTCCCTAACAAGACCCCTAGAGTGCAAGAAGTAATGTCAAGAATCAATAAACAGGATGGATTCAAACTAAAAATCTTCTTCTTAGCAAAGGAAACAATCAATCATGTGAAGAGAGAGCCTACAGAATGGGAGAAAATCTTTTCCACATGCACCTCAGAGCATTAATCTCTAAGATATGCAAAGAACTCAAAAAACTCAACATCAAAAAAACAAATAACCCAATCATAAATGGACGAAGGAACTGAGAAGACACTTCACAGAAGAATGCAATTGATCAACAAATATATAAAAAAATGTTCATCTTCTCTAGCAATTAGAGAAATGCAAATCAAAACTACTCTAAGATGTCTTCTCACTCCAGTCAGAATGGCAATTCTCAAGAATACAAGCAACAATAAATGTTGGTGAGAATGTGGGGAAAAGGTACATTCATACATTGCAGATAGGACAGCAAATTGGTGGAACCACTATGGAAAGCAGTATGGAGATTCCTCAGAAAATTTGGAATAATACCTCCATTTGACCCACTTATCCCACTCCTCAGTTTATACCAAAGGACTTAAAATCAGTGACACAACCACATCAATGTTTATAGAAGCTAAATTCATAATAGTTAAATTCTGGAACAAACCTAGGCATCCTTCAACAGATGAATGGATAAAGAAAATATGGTACATATACACAATGTAATATTCAGCCTTAAATAAGGATTTGCCAATAAATGGATCGAGTTGGAGAATATCATGCTAAGTAAAATAAGCCAATCCCCAAAATAATTACCCTAAGTATATTTATGATTACACAAATGGTGTGAATCTACATTGTGTACAATCATAGAATTGAAAAGTTGTACCCCATTTGTGTACAAAGAAGCAAAATTCAGTCTGTAAAAATAAAAAAAAAATTTAATAAAAAAAATCCAAAGGCTGAATGTTTTCTCTGGTATGCAGATGCTAACTCACAATAAATGGTGGGGGGAGTTTTGGGGAAGAATACAGTTACTTTGGATTTGGCAGAGGGGAGGGAACAGAGGGAAGGGGGTGAAGGGGGAGGAAGGATAATAGAATGAATAGTACATTATTACCTTATGTGTCCATATGTCAGCATAACCACTGTGATTCAACATCATGTCATGTACAACCAGAAGAATGAGTAGAATGAGTACTCCATTTATGTATGATGTGTAAAAGTGCTTTCTACTGTCATGTATAACTAATTAGAACAAATGAAAAAAGCACTGAAAGGAAAAGGGTGTCACAGGAACTTAATGAAATGTAAGAGTCTATTTTTAAAATCCAAGGAAAAGATTGAAAAGACATGACTTAAAATAGGAATAAATGTTTGCAATACATTATTAAATCAAATACTTAAATGTACTCTATGCAAGTAATGTCTAAAAATCAGTAAGAAAAGTCAGAAAACCAGTAAAAATCTGGCAAGACAGTATAAAAAGACACTTTAAAGGATACAGTGAATGGTGAATAAACATTATGAAGTGATCTTCAACATGTTAACACACAAATGAAAAGTTAATTAAAACAATAATGAATGATAGATGACAAGTGTACCCCCACACGCCCCCACACTGACTAGAATGATTAAAATGAAAATGCAGTATTGAATGTTGGGATGTATATTGCATAAACAGAATTCTCATACTCTTTGGTAAGAGTAAAATTTAATAAAACTATTACAATCAGAGTAAACAATGATAAAGTTTTGTTTAATAAATGGACTTACATACTTTTTTCCTAGAAATTTTACTGGTATAATTGCACAAACTTGTGATTAGGTATAAATATAAATATGATTATGGATATTATATGCCAAGAGAGAATTGCATATATGTACACAGATATATAGTTATAATGTATGTATATATTTGATAACTTTCAAATTTGATAACTTATTTGATAATAAGACATTTTATTAAAGCACTATTCATAATAGCTTCAATGGATATTCAGTCCAAATGCTAATTCCTTGTAGAGTAGAGGAATATGTTGTAAATAAGTATTTTATAGTCTATACTATGGAACATTGAGAATGAATGTAAAAACACTTGTGTGAATGCATTGATAATAAGAAGGCAAAACATTCACATATTCTTTTTAAATACATAAAGCTCAAAAACACATATCACTAATTTCTGGTTTTACAAGTCAGGATAGCTGGTACAAATTTGCACTGACTAATGCTTTGAAGGGTGAATAGAAGTCAACCCATTGGTGTTTTCTGGGTTGCTAGTAATGTTAGGTTCTATTTAGTTACTGTTTCTAAAGGGTTACCCACTGTGAAAATTTAAATATACTCATGACTTATGTATTTTTCAATAGAAAGATTACACTTTTAAATTGATAGATAACAAAAACATTTAAAATCTGCATCTCCAGAGATAGTTGTTTTTAAATCTATTCATTTTGCAGCATGTCCTATATTCTGTATGATTACAATTTTTTCAAAAAATAAAAGTGAAATCATGAAATACAGAATATATGTAAACTGATACTATTATTAAGCAAATTTTTGTGTAAAATTTTTGAATCAGTCATTGTCTGCAAAATCATGGCATATCCCTAAAATAGAATATTCTTTGCATGGGTATGTACATTATTCTAGTCAGAGTAAAACAGAATGTATGAATTCTACTTTAGAAATATGCCATACTTTCAGTTTGATTTCTAAAAAGATGATTACAGTAGGGTGAAAATTATTGCAGTAAACTTTTGCATAAGTTCATTTTTTAGGATAAATTCCTGAAAATGAAATTGCTGAGTGACCATATCAGTATCAGAAAATTCTCCAACAGCTGGTACTAATTTTCCCATGACCAGCAATGCATGAAAAATAACTATTTCCTTGTAACAGTAAACATTACATGTTATCTTCGTAACAGCTCTGCCAATATGAAATGTAAAAATATCATAACAATTCTATTGAGTTTTCACCTTTTTGTAGAAAACCAATTTTATTACATTCATCGTAATTTTTACTCACAGAAGTTTTCATAATTCACATAGCTGCATCTATAATTGCATCATGGTTTGTGCCCATTGCCCCTTTTAGAGGGGTTGATCTGCTTAGAAAACATATACATGTTGAGTGATAGAATTATCATGTGTGAGAAATTTTCATAGATATTCTTAATTATAATTTTTTCAAATACACATCAGAATTATTTTGTCCTCCTTGCACAACTGCAATAAGAATTGCAAAAAATTTATAACTACATTCAATGTGTACAATGATTTTAGGAAAATTGATTTATATTTATCTGTAGATCTTCTTATTATAAACATGAAAAATTATTTGATTATTCAACATATAATATCTAGTAAAGATTTATTCTTTTATCCTGTGACATTTTATAGTTTTAGCAATAAAGGCATGAAAACTCCTCACATTTATCCTAGTTGATTTATATATTTCTGTAAATCAGAAATTACATAAAAATTTTGCAATTTCACACCTAGCAGACTGAGTGTTGAATCTTAACATTTTTAGAGTATCTTTAATTGATTATTGCAAGAATTCATACATTTAAAAAACTAAATTTTCTATGTGCATTTTATTATTTTCTGAATATTAATAAAATATTCAATAAAATCATAAGAAACTGAAATAAAGATCCATGACCAGGTGTCATATTAAATAAACAGGATAAATTTTGATGATCAATGATATTTCACTCTCATGTATTCAAATTTTTAAGTAGATCTTATTATTTTTCTCTTTGAATTATATCAAAATACTTTTTTACCCTATGTTACCCAGTTCCACACTGTTCATGTTTATAAGGCTTTAACATTTGATGGTTTTTATATGCATGCATTATTCTTTATTTTAAAATTAAGAATTTCTTTAGACTTGGTGTTGGGAAAGTGTTACTTGATGGGAATTCATAACCTCTAGCAGCAATATGGTGATGTCTAGCTTAAAACACTTGTTGGTTAGAACAATAATTATAGTAAATTTGCATAACTACACAAGAGTGATGGAGACAAACTGTCTTCACATAGAATCATCATACAAGTGAATTAAATTGGATAATAAATGCTAGAAAATTTACTTAACCTTTCTGAGAATCAGGGGTACAATGAGATATTGTTTTTAACTCATCAGTCTACTACAGTTTCAGAATGATAATCTTTGTGATACATAAGAAAGTAGAAATATTAAGCAATGCTTTTCTGGATAGGAACCCCAAAAGCAGAGGAAACAAAAGTAAAATAGACATATGTGACTACTTGAAACAGAAACTTCTACACAGCAAAAAAAAAAAAAAAAAAAAAAAAAAAAAAAAAAGAACAGAGGGAAGGGACAACTTACAGAATGGAAAAAATTTTACCAACTGTTTTATCTGACAGAGGTTTAATATTCAGAATATATAAAAACTAATGAAAACTTAAATATAAATAATACAGTAATTTAATTTAAAAATGGGCAAATGATCTGAATAGATGCTTCTCAAAAGAAGTACAAAAACCAATAAATATATGAAAAAATGTTCATTATCATTATCCATCACAACCAATCAAAATTACAAGGAGATACCAAATCCCAGTTAGAATGGCTATTATAAATAAAAATAATAAATTCTGGTGAGACTGTTCAGAAAAGAGAATACTTATACTCTATGGGAATGTAAAGTAGTAAAACCACTATGGACTATATTATGGATATTTCTTCAAAAACTAAAAATAGAACTACGGTATGACCCAACTCTTGGATAAATATCAAGAGGAAAATGAAGCATGAAAACCTGTATGCCCGTAATTATTGTGGAACTATTCAAAGTAGGTAAGATAAGGGATCAGTCTCAGTGCTGATTAACAGATGTAGAGATAAGGAAAATGTTATCCACATGGAAGCCATCCATGATTCCTGTGAGAACTGAGAGAAGTTCGAGTCATTAACCAGAAATATCTGACCTCAGGAACTCACAGTAGATGTCCACCATTGGAGAACCCCTGAGTCATGTGGAATCCTGTGTTAGCTCACTACTCAGGTTCTAGTACGGGCACCTAGAGATGGTTGTGACCTTATAGGGCCAAGTGGCCTGTTTACTTCCACCCGCATCCTGCTTTTTGAGAAGTTCCTACCAGTACCCTTTGATTTGTACCATTATAAATAAAACAAGCATTAGCTTCTTCCTTTGTTGAAGTCAGACCCTTCTGGACAGTTCAACTGGTCACACCCCTGCTTCAAAAATATTCTTCCTTTTTGTCTATGTTTCTGATATATAAACTTTTTAGCTTTTATTTCACAGCCAGGCCATCTCTCCAACGGGAATCCTCTCCCTCATCCACATGGGACATGAGTGAGGCACATAAAGAAAAACAAAACCCTGAGATTTTGAAAAAATGAATGAAAATGGAGGACATCATATCAAGAGAAATAAACCAGAGAAAAACAAATTGCATGTTCTCTCTCATACATGAGAAACATTTAAAAAATGTGGACTGAATAGTTGTTATGATTTGAAAATGAAGTGTCTCCCAAAGCTCCTATTAATGCAGGATTATGTAGAGGTGCAATGATTGGACTATGAAAGCTGTAACCTAGTTTGAATGGACTTAAGAAGTTACAACTGTAAACAGTTGGGGCATGGCTAGAAGAAATTGGTCACTGGGGGAGTGCCCTGGAAGAGTCTGTCTTCTCTGTGGCCTCTTCCCTCTCTCTCCCTCTCTGTTTCCTGATGGTCCCATGAGCTGAGCATATTTTTTCTCCTGGAACCTATTGATATGGTCACCATAAGCCCAGAGCTATGGATTCAGCTATAAATCTGAAATTGTAAGCACCAAATAATCTTTTCTTCCTCTAAGTTGTTTTGTCAGGTATTTTTGTCACAGAAACCCAAAATTTAACTAAAACAGAATTTAGTGCTGAGAAATGGGCTTGTTGCTGCCACTAACCTGACCACATGATTCAGAAATCTTTGGTGCTTCTTTGCCGGAGGAATTTTGAAAAGTTTAGAAAGTCAAGCTGGAAAAGCTTTAGAATGTTGTAAGCAAAGATCAGTGTGAGATTCTGGTGAGAAATCAGAATACCAGAATGCCAATAGGAGTGTGAACTATGCTCATGAGGTTTTAGAAGGAAATTAAGACTCCACTGGGAATTGGAATAGAGACCACTTGGGGTATAGTCTGGCAAAAATATTGGCTACATTTACCCATGTTCTGACATTATGTCAGGATATGAACTTAAAAGTGATTTAGTAATTACTTTGATGGAGGAAATTTCAAGGCAGAAAATCATTCATTCAGAAACATGAATATTGCTGACAGCATTTAATCAGGTTTACTGTGAGAATTAGGAACATAAAGCAAAGCTAAAAGATTTGAAAAACTTTCAATTTGACCTGAAAATTTTGTGCAAAACCTGGGTCAGGAAGGTGTGGTTGTTGAAGAGATCATAGTCACTAAAGAGATTCTAAGTACTGCAGATGGAAAAAGATGGTTTGAGACCATCTTAGAAATTAGCAAAACTATATGAATCTCAGTCTCAAGGGTGTAAACATAGAAATTCCTTTGAAAAAAGACCACAGTTACCCCATGCTTGCACAAGGAGGCCTAGGAAGTTGTTTCACCATGCTCAGTCACCCAGGCACTCAGAGGTCACTGCAGACATACTACAAGGAAGCCTGGCTACTGTTCAAGATTATGGCAGAACTTGGTATCAACCATGTGATGCTCGTTCTGCAGGAATGCAGAATGCTGCAGTTAGGAGGTCATGGATGCTTCTACTGAGATTTCAGAGGAAGGCCTGGAGCATGAAGAATAGTATAGCAGGGTTGGAGTCCTTTTGAGATGCCTGTGAGAAAGCAATGTGTGAAGCTATGAATGTGAATCTAAAACCAGAGCTGCAATGGAGTTGTCCCAAAATTAATGTATGTCAGCCACAAGCACCATCTGCTAAGGAAAATTTAGAAATCAAGTAGACATAAGAAAGAGGCCCCATGAGCTGCAAATAACATGACTATAGGGATGGAACTACATAAGCCCTCTGCAAAGAAAACCTCTCAGGCATGTGTCCTAGATGCCGTATGCAAAGTTACCAGAGGTGTTTGCCTGAATGGGTTTCAGCCTTCCTGTGGCTACATCCCTTCTTCTTAGGCCTATAATCCTCACTTTCCCAATGGGAATGTTTAATGTGTATCACTGTATGTTGGAGATATATATAAACTTGCTTTTCATTTTTTAAGGGTTCACACTGAGAGTTTTCCTTGAATCTTAGAGGAGACTTTGAACTTGGACTTTTGAGCAATAATAAACAATAAAGACCATAGAACTCTTGAAGATTAACTAAATGTGTTTTGCACTGTTGAGCTTCCATGAGTTTCAAGAGGTCAAGGGGGAGAATGTTATGGTTTGAATATGAGGTGACCCCAAAATCTCCTGTTAATGCAGGAGTATTCAGAGGTTAAATGATTGGATTATTAGAACTATGATGTAATCAGTTCATTCTACTTTGAATGGACTAACTATGCAGTAACTGTAAGCAGGTGGGGCCTAACTAGAGGAGGTGGGTCACTAGTGGAGTATCTGGAAGGATGTACTTTCCCTGCTTCCATTTCCCTTCTCTTCCACTGTGCTTCCTGACTCAACTTTGAGGTGAACAACATTTCTCTGTTGGCTCCTTCCCCATGATGTGCTGCTTCACCTTGGGTCCAGAGCTACAGAGTCATTTATGACTGAGCCCTCTGAAACCATGAACACTGAAATTTTCTTTCACTTAAAAGCAGTTCTTGTCAGGTATTTTTGCCACAGCAATGCAAAAAACTAGCTAAAACAATAGTAATTATTGGGAACCAGGAACAGTGCTGGGGTAAGTGGAGGAGATGATGGAAGAAGGGTATTTGGATATAATCAATTCACACTGTATGCATATATGGAAATACTATACTGAATCCTATTAATGCAAATTACTAATATGTATTGGTAAAAAGTTTGATTTACTACAAAAATAAGCTTAAGCCATCTACTTGCTAACTTAATGATTTGCTGTAAAATTAAAAGTTCAACATATATTAGAGTGCATTGAGTTTACATGTAGGCAATCAAAAACAGTCAATGACAGATTAATACAGAAGTTGAAAATGTGACAGAAAAAGTGTGAGAGAAAAAAGAGAGAACCATTCAAAAACATAAGAAAAAATTTAAAAGCAAGTGACATAATTCATAATTGTAATGAAAATGGACCTCCTTTCAAAGTCATTTATGACTTTGACAGACTTTAAAATGACATGAATTATCTCAAAATAAATATTTTTATCAAACACCTGAAGGATAATTCCAAAAAGAATAAATTATGAAAATAAAATGTCTATAAAATTGAACTGTATAAAATTAAAAAATAAACATTGAAATAAATAAGAAAACAAAGAAATGCAAATGAATTGTATGGTAGTAAAAGAATCAAACATGAATTAGAATAGAAAGAAAATGAAATAAAAATATGAGGCACCATTTAGAAATATGAAGGTTTCATCAAAATGTAGTAAAAATAATCTATTAGCAGTTCCACATGGATAGAAGAGAGGAATTTACTGTGGATCAATATTTACACAGAATTTTGCTGATGAATTTCAATAATTAGAAAAACAGGAGACCTTAGACAACATGCTTTTGAAAGTAAATGAAAATTAATCTGCATCTAGACATGACAGAGAAATTTCAAAACATAAAATATAAATCATCTCAAAACTAACAAAATAAATTTTACAAGTGAAGTGTTACTAATTGCTTACATTAGCCACAGTAGCAGAATGAAGATCAAAATATAATGCTATCAAAATATTAAATAAGTACTCAACCTATAATTTAATGTGTAAGCCATTGTTTTCAATTGAGCATAAAAGAAAGATGTTTTGGTGTGTACAATAGCTATTAGTGTACAGTAAACCACTTTCAATATAAAAAAAGCTGTAAGTGTATTTCAGCCAGAAAAAAAAAAAAAAGAAAATGAACGATGTGTGATGAACTGACAGGTCTGGCTCCATGAGAATGTTTTAGGCCAGACTATAAGGGAAATGATTAAACAGACACCATTTTGCTCTGAGACTCCATGTTATATAAGAAATAAGTTTCTCCCATGGGAACACCCTACTTCTGTACCCATCATCAGTTATTTAGTGTGACATGTTTAACAATACAAAATGATAAGTCCTATGTAAAGAAAAATTGCTCTCTTTTGATTCCTATTGCTCCTAAACAATGTACCATGTGAACAGTGATTGTGTGGATGTTAGTAACCGTTCTTTAGTTTGTACCTAGGTAAGGGTTATTTTGACCCACTTCCCCTTCTGTTGATGATCTCATGATGTTAATGTGTAATTTCAAATCATAGCAACAGACACTTATGATTAATGTAATTTTTGGTTTAAGAACCCCTACAACCCTGTGTTCAGGGCTGTTCTCCCAATAGCCATATTTTGGGGCATTGTGTGAGGCAGTCAGCCATCGGCTTAACAAAGACTCAAATTTGAACTTCTCAGTGGTGATTGGTCTGTTCTTAAGTTGCGCCCCATAACATTTGGAGGCCCCAGCGAGATCCTTGCTGCCTGGTGGGTAACCACTGCTCACCACTGACCTGGAAACTCCTGAGGAGGGGAGAGGCGACAGCTTTGCTCCTAGGGGAAGGCCTCTGAGAGACGTTCCTCAGCCCCAGGCTGCAAGGTCTGTGGAGCCCTGCCCCAGGATTGAACTAAATTCTCCGAGAGTCACCTGTTTCTGCACCCCTGGGGGACCGGTAAGTCTGTTTCTGGCGGATCTGTACCTGGGGACTTTGAGGAAGGCTGGATGCAGCATTACTTCCCAAGTCCGGGCCTGACAAGACATTACCCAGGCCCTCAGGTCAGGAATCAGGAGTGGCCACTTGTCCTTGTCTTTGGTGTCTTGTCTGTTCTGTGTTTGTTCGTCTTTTTCAGTTTTTTGTTGCCTTGAGTGTGTTCGTGGGTCAGTCTCCCTCATATTCGTCATAAACACCCTTCAATGCATATCGACAAATTTCCAGGAATTCAAGGGCCACTGATGACAGGACCTGCTATGACATCTTTTCTCTCTCTAAATTCTGTGAGAGAGAATGACCAACTTTCGAGGTCAGATGGCCTCCTCAGGGGACCACCAAATTGTCTTTGGGCAGTCTGAACATCCTGATCAAATGTTTTATAGTCAAATTTGGGTAAAAAAGTGGTTAAAAAGGTTTTTAGCCATGTTCACTAGAGCTTACATTAAAATGTAAACTGCTGCCAATAGGAACTTCCAACTATTGGAGTTGGTTCACCAAAATTCCAGGCTAAAATTTTGATGGCTGCTATCCAAGAGACCAGAAAAACTGATTTAGAACAAGGCCCCAACCTGAGGGGGCTCTCTCGAGGAGACCAATGGAATCAGCTTCCTTGCCGTCTCTTCGGGAAATTCCTTCTGGGAGAGATAGGGCATAACCTTTGTCTAGATTCTCTTAATTATTTTTCATCTCTGATTTGAGGGACCACATCAGGATGGAGGCCAAAAAGACCTTTAAAATTCTATCTTTTTGAGTTCATAATTTCAATCTGGTAAGCCTAGGTTATTTTTTTTTTATCAGACCTATTTTATCCAACTATAAAGTTTTCTTAATGCTCTGTTTCATTCAGAGGCCAGTTTACAAGGGTTAACTCTCAGTCTAATAGGTTTTAAAAAATAAGCTATAAGGTCTTTGTCCATCTGTTTATTTTATGTATATATACCCTGGTGTATTGTCATGTCTACATATATTTGGTACCAAAATTAACATGTGAGCTCAAAAACTAAAATTTTAAAAAATGGATCCAAATGCTTTTGATTTGCATGATTTAAAAGATCTTTAAATTGAGTAAACAAAAGTATGGCTTTCCAGTTACTAACACAGTTTTGTTTCTAGGTGATCAAAAATAAAATGTTAATTTAATAAAATGTCTAATATCCATTATTTCTAGATTTTTCTTCAAAGGGGAAGAAATGACTGATACAGCCCAATACACTTCTCTGATATCTTGGTTTTTAAAAAATAACTAAATTAGATTTAACATATATGGGATTGATCATGGATGTATTTGTTAGAGACATCTGATTGGTTTAGAGAGTTAAAATGTTAATTGTTAAATATAACATCAAGTACTCTTAACTCCTTAAATTCCACAGGGTAACATACTTAAAACATTTTTGGTGTTTTCATAAATTGGTAAATAAAAAGAAGGCTTAAAATTACTTTATGTTTTCATTGAAAACAAGATTAGTAAAAGTCTCGACAGGTGTAATTTTATATAAAGGGTCCAAAAATTTCAACTGTATTTAAATAGAGTTCTGTAAGTAACAAAGTATTTCATCAGATTAAAATGGAGTAATTTATTTAAATTCAGAAATTTATAAGGATTGTTTCAGAATATAAATTTTAAAAAAGGGGAATCAGCAGATTAAAACATTACAAGGTTTTAGATATAAAATATATTTAGTAAAAATGTTTCTAGATAAAAATGTCTTTATGTGATAAAATAAAGCTGTAATACAGCTAGGTAAACAACAAGAAGGTCTAATTAAGAAATTTTTAAAAGTGTATATTAAGGAGAAATTTTAAAAGGTTTATGTTTATATATAAGTAAACATAATAGTTAAAACTATTCAAAGGTTTTCCTAAGGTCAAATATTAATGTTGCTATAAACCAAATTTCAGTCTATATGCTAAAATGACCAATAATTCTTAAAACATTAATTTACTCTTAACATTGTATTTGTTAAGTTTTATTCTCTAGAGCAACTAGTCTTAAAAAGGGGATTTATATAACTCGGTTAGACAGCAGCTGTTAGAGTATTGTACTACATGATAAACTCTAAATTTTCTTTAAAAGCTAAACAAGGTTAATATAAAAACATCCATTCTATTACTCTTATTTATGTGTACTTCCATTTCCCTTCTCTTTCACTGTGCTTCCTGACTCAACTTTGAGGTGAACAACATTTCTCTGTTGGCTCCTTCCCCATGATGTGCTGCTTCACCTTGGGTCCAGAGCTACAGAGTCATTTATGACTGAGCCCTCTGAAACCATGAACACTGAAATTTTCTTTCACTTAGAAGCAGTTCTTGTCAGGTATTTTTGCCACAGCAATGCAAAAAACTAGCTAAAACAATAGTAATTATTGGGAACCAGGAACAGTGCTGGGGTAAGTGGAGGAGATGATGGAAGAAGGGTATTTGGATATAATCAATTCACACTGTATACATGTATGGAAATACTACACTGAATCCTATTAATGCAAATTACTAATATGTATTGGTAAAAAGCTTGATTTATTACAAAAATAAGCTTAAGTCATCTACTTGCTAACTTAATGATCTGCTGTAAAATTAAAAGTTCAACATATATTAGAGCACATTGAGTTTACATGTAGGCAATCAAATTACTCTTATTTATATACTAAATGTGTTCATATCTTCCAGGTATACAAGTCTTTAAAAGGTTTAAAAGAACATTTTATCAAGTTAGTGTTCTCCAACCTAAAGTTGTAGTAGTAATTTTAAACTTGTCAGAATTAGAAATTTTATTGGGGATTTATCTATATCATTTAGTTTTCTGTAACTGGACCTGAACCTTATGTTGTCTTCTGCACTGGGATAAAAATGTGAATGTATTTCTAAAAGATAATGAGAGTCTGATTTGTTTAAAGGTTAATATCATGAAACAGGAAAACATTTTTCCACTTTACTACACAAAAGGAAAGTTAAAAGCTTTCTCAGCTTTCTTCGATTCATGTTTTAGGTGTAATATCATACTGTGTTAATTAACATTTATATAGACTTAGGAAACAATATATGTAAACTTTATAAAATGATATAGATAAGCTTCAGAAATAGACTGCTTTACCTAAGATTTATGAAGAACCCCTGCCTTACCTGAGATAAGGCTCTGCTTCTTACCTTACTACATGTTACAATGGCTCCAAAATAAGTCAGACTTCAGCTCATTTAAAGTTATATTCAGAAGATTGATTTTTTGTTATAAAATTACTGTGATCTCAAACAGGGGATATAATATATAGCTCAGCCAAAATTTAAGATAGCTATTATACAACTAAATATGTTTTTACCGTTGTTAATTCTATTTTGTATTTTCCTTGTAATCTCTGTAACTTTTGATTGATTAATGTTTTACAAAGGTACTTCTTCAAGAACAATCTAAATTAATTTGAGATAATAAGCTGTCACCTATAGGGCAGATAATATAGACCCCAGTTTAATAAAAATTGTTAAATAACTATAAAGTCATAGACAATAAAGTTAAAACCCAGTACTCTTACTGTATGACTGGTGAAACTGACTTGCTGGATGTTTAAGATCAAAACTTAAAGATTGAGATTAAAATAAAGGGGTCAAGAGAATCAATATTTGGCTCTTGCCCCCAGGGAACAAAAGAACTTCTCAAAGGAGATTTGCAACTCTGGGCCACAGAACCTTCTGATCAGGGAGATGGATAAGACCACTAGAGGATGAGAAGCCAATCAGTATACCGGCTGCAGAGGAGGGTCCTTGGGAAAGGGAGACATCCCTAATGCTTCCAAAGGAAGCCACCTCATCAAGTAGACCCTACCAAGTGAATGGCATTAAAGGAGCTAAGAAGCTGCTCTCAAGTTCCCCAAGAGTGACCCCTGTGGGAACTCAACTGACTCTTAACAGCAGATAAGAACAATTTCAATTTTACCAGCTTGGTCTTAAACACCTAGCAAAACAGTTAAAACTAAAACACAGTCATTCCTGGACATTTTAAAAACAAACCAATAGTTATTTTAATGTAACTTAAGATGTACACTCGTGTTAATCCCCAAAATAAGTAAAATTGGAGGTAACAAAAAATATTCTTAGACAAAAATGCCTAATGACTATCAAGAGAAACTGCCAGAGTTTCAAGTTTTTAGTCAATTTAAGGCCTACAGATCTTTCTAACCTCTGATACAGGTAGACTTAATCAATGTTTGCTTCATGATATTCACTGACATGTTCCAGATGCTATTTATTTTGTAACCTGCTCCTGTTCTAACCTGTTGTTAAGTCTCTCCAACAGGTTCAACTTATGAGAGATCCAGCCCCAAGAGATCACTGATTTCCAACATCCATTTCAGTCAGAAGACTATGTCTACGTCAAATGGTTCCAAAAAGGACTAATGCCCAGCTGAAATGGAAGGGACCTTATTCACAACATGGACTCAGCACATCCGAGTTAAGACAACAGAAAAATGGATAGCCCTCAGAGACCACAACCACCGTCTAAAGATAAGACTAAAAAAATGTTAATCATGTTTTTTCTCTTGCTGGGACTACGTCAGGAATAACTCCATGCTTAACCATTCAACTTTTTGAGACTGCCAAAGGGGCTAAATTCTGTATACTATTATGATGGGGAGGGATGAAAGGAACATATGGAGCTAATATCTAAATGAGTGACCCCTGTCTTAGTTCCCCTCCTAGTGGGAAGAAATATAGTTGGCTCCACAGCTATAGGGACCACTACACTCATTACAGGAAATCAAAACTTCAAAACCTTAAGTAGACAAATAGATCTAAATGTAAGTAAATTTAAAAAATCCTGTAAGCCACTTAAAAATTCCCTTGATTCACCTGCTGAAGTAGTTTTACAAAACAAAAGAGGGTTAAATTTGCTGTTCTTAAAATTAAAAAAAATTATGTATGTCTTTAGGGGAGACCTATTGTTTCTATACTAACCACTCAGGTGTCATTCATGATAGTTTATCTTTTATTAAGAAAAAAAGTCTCAAAAAAGTGAAAAAAAAAAAAAAAAAGCTAAAAACCTGAGAAAAATTGGTACCAAAATCTGTTCTCTTGGTTCCCCTGGTTAACTACTTTAATAACCATAATGGTGAGACCTCTCATCCTAGTTATGTTGGGACTTTTAATCAGGCCATGCATGATAAACTGTTCAATTAAATAGGTTAGAGATAAAATCCAGTCTGGTAAGCTAATGCTGTTGCACACTCACTGCAATCACCTATGCACTACAAATGAATCAATGATTTAATTATGTACAAAACATCAGTGGGGAATGTGTTGGACTGACAGATCTGACTCCATGAGAATGTTATAGGCCAGACTATAAGGGAAATGATTAAACAGACACCACTTTGCTCTGAGACTCCATGTTATATAAGAAATAAGTTTCTCCCATGGAAACACCCTACTTCTGTACCCATCATCAGTTACTTAGTGTGACATGTTTAACAATACAAAATGATAAGTCCTATGTAAAGAAAAATTGCTCTCTTTTGATTCCTATTGCTCCTAAACAATGTACCATGTGAACAGTGATTGTGTGGATGTTAGTAACCGTTCTTTAGTTTGTACCTAGGTAAGGGTTATTTTGACCCACTTCCCCTTCTGTTGATGATCTCATGATGTTAATGTGTAATTTCAAATCATAGCAACAGACACTTATGATTAATGTAATTTTTGGTTTAAGAACCCCTACAACCCTGTGTTCAGGGCTGTTCTCCCAATAGCCATATTTTGGGGCATTGTGTGAGGCAGTCAGCCATCGGCTTAACAAAGACTCAAATTTGAACTTCTCAGTGGTGATTGGTCTGTTCTTAAGTTGCACCCCATAACATTTGGAGGCCCCAGCGAGATCCTTGCTGCCTGGTGGGTAACCACTGCTCACCACTGACCTGGAAACTCCTGAGGAGGGGAGAGGCGACAGCTTTGCTCCTAGGGGAAGGCCTCTGAGAGACGTTCCTCAGCCCCAGGCTGCAAGGTCTGTGGAGCCCTGCCCCAGGATTGAACTAAATTCTCCGAGAGTCACCTGTTTCTGCACCCCTGGGGGACCGGTAAGTCTGTTTCTGGCGGATCTGTACCTGGGGACTGCCATATTTTGGGGCATTGTGTGAGACAGTCAGCGGGCGGGCTTAATAAAGACTCTCAAATTTGGACTTCTCAGTGGTGATTTGTCTGTTCTTAAATTGTGCCCCATAACAAATGACAGTGTATGATATGACAACTGCTGAGTGTAGAAGCTGATAAATTATGTCAAGAAACTTGATTAAATATTGAGTGGAAAGTAATATCGCTAATTAATATTTAAATTATGTTTGAAAACACATTATAAAAATGATGAAGCAAATCATCAAGATAGGCAGTTCTATAATATGTATTCTCAGATCAGGTTCAAAAGAATAAATGCTGAATAACTATTATATGTATGAAAAAATATATAATTTAATGTTTGTTTAAAAAATGTAGACTAACAGAAATTCAATGCATGTATTTCAAAACAGCACAAGAAACAAAAGACTTCACTATAGATAAAATTATTTATAAGTTAGCAATTGTTACAAAATTTGTTGAAAATGTCCTCATGGCCTGGTAACTTCACAGTTTTATATGAGGAATTTATTGTACTTGGTGTCCAGTACACTTTATTTAACTGTCAACTCATGTGTTTTAATATTTCTGGAAATTTCTCATTCATTCTATCTTAGTGTCTTTAATATATACTTTTCCTACCTTCTGAGACACTAATTCAATCCATCTTGTGGCATCATTTTTTATACATATCATTAACTTTTTTCAAATTTTACACTTACATTTTTCTTTTGCTGCCTTTTTCCAATTTACTAACTCTTTCTTCAAATTGTATTTACATAAACACATTAAATATATTTTTCATGTACTTATTCTAAAATCTTTTCTGGAAAGTGTATCTAAATCAGCTATTTTCAAATAGAAAAGAATTTCAAGATTAATTATGTTGATACTGCTAATGATGATTAACAAAATAACTATTAACCTCACTTATTACAAAGTTTAGGAAGCAATTCTATAGAGATTTGAGATTTGAAATATTCAGAAATAACTTCTTCATTACTTTCCCTGTGAGGTGCTTCATCAATTCCTTGGCACCATTTGTTCTATGGAGTATTTCCTTGAGGAAAAGATTTTGCACCTTACATCTTTTCTCTGCACATTTTTGCCTCTCCTCATTTTCATTTTAAATTACTCTTGACTGAGGTAAAACTTGGTTCCTTTTAATGCCATATGGATAAAACAAAAATGAAATGCAAAATGAACTTATTATGAAATCTGAAAATGACTTTATGACCTGAACTGAAAAATTAATTTCATGGTTCAGGTGTGGTGCATACTAGTCAATCTGAACACCAGTTTGCTCTTCAAAACCTCACAGAGGTATCATAGCTCCAACTACAATGCAATTCACTTCCTTTTTTAATGTTCTAAGCTTATGGTACACATACAGTGTACACCAGTATGTAAATCAATGAGGTTTGAATTTTCTTAAAGACATTATTTCATTACATTAAAGCAACCAAATTGTTCTAAACACTTGAGATTAATGATAAAGTAGGGGAACATTGGCAATGTTACCCAACAAAGAAATGCCCAAGAATCTGATTTCCATAGAAGACAGTATGCTGCATGTGAGTTCTACTTTCTCTCCTCTGTTGCTTATTTGCCAGTATGACTTTAAAGTCAAATCTCCTCCTGACGAACTAAAATCTTTCTGAAACCATTTATACAGAAAAGACTACTATTATGTCTTATAAAGTTGGGCCTTATTCCTAAGTGGTCTTACAAGTGGTTGTCTTTATGCTTTAATTTGAATGATATTTTGAAAATTTCCTTTTAATTATATTTGGAATTCAAAGAGTTTCATTATTTGCAGTTCTACTGTTACGGATTTTCCAGTCAGTCATATACAGAGAGAGAACCATTGAGAGATAGATACAGATGCAGATTGAGTATAAATATAGACAGATATGCAGATAGATGAGGAGAAATCTATCAGGGGAATTGGATCACATGATTATGGAGGCTGAGAAGTCCCACAGTAGACCATCTACAAGCTGGAGACACAGGGTAGCCAGTAACCTGGCTCAGGACAAAACTGAAAACCTCAGAACAAGTACAGCTGTTGATGTACCTCTATGCCCAAGAGTCCAAGAGTGTGGCCGCTGGCATTGAGTCCCAGAGACCAACAGCTAGAGGACCTACAGTTCTGTTGTCCAAGACTAGGAGAAGAAGCCACCTGACTCTTGAAAAGAGAGAGAAAAAATTCACTTTGCCTCTTCCTTTTTGTTCCATGCAGGTCCCCAGCTGATTGGTTGGGGCTCACATTCCAGGCAGATATTCTGCACTCAGTACTCCCACTCACAGGCCAATCTCCTCTGGAGGTGCCCCCACAGACACAGAAATAATGCTTCATCAGCTATCCAGATATTTCTTAATCCAGTCAAGTTGACAACTAAAATTAACCATCTCAATGACTTTCATATCACCATTAAAAGGAAGAATTATTAAATGAAGGTAAAAGTAATGTGTACATGAAGATGATACAAATAATTCAATTAGAAAGTTGATCTAACATACAACTTGAGATTATTTGTTTACAATTTAGAACTTACTGGAATATACATTTTAGTTTTTAAATCAACTGCTTTCTTTTTTGGAAGACAAAACCTTGCCTCTGAAAATAAAATTTCACATGACCATTTTTAACTTGATGATTTCCAAATGTTTGGCAATTTCTGGGAACCTTAGAATCTTCATCCTCATAAATTTCAAGTTAATTTTGATATTATCAAACACAAATGACAGTTACTTCAATTTTTTATACAGCCCTGTGTGACTAAAAGGCAAAATATAATGTCTTAGCATGAAAGAATCATGAGAAACAGTATAATGCTCCCTGGAAGTACAACAGTAAAACTCTACATGAGCCAATCTCAGCTCATCAGCATTCCCATGAATGTAATGCTTCACTTTGCTTTATGAGCTACCTTGAGCCAGATGCTATAAAATTGCTGTGAAGGATTACTTACCAGGGACCCATGTAGGCCATGCCAGGAACAACACAGAGGTCTTTTCATACAACTATCCATGTAATAAGATTTCTGCAGAGGTTGGAAATGTAAGGAGTTCTTTTTAAAGTATGTCCTAAGGAAGCATTTGCCCCAAACACTAATATTCATTCTTCTACACTATTCCCTAGAAATCTCATTCATCATTGGCACATGTTTGCAATAATAATAGTTAGGTTGGCCAATATTCTCCGTTTCAAGAGCACAAAAATCTGTGTTGGCATAGTAGGCAGCAACTATCCATGTGTGTGGGTGCTTGATTCCCAGCAGTTTACCTCATTTCTAAATAGGACAAATGACCAAAAATTCTAGTTTGCAGGTTCTTTCACCTCATTTGGAAACATTTAATTCATTCTAACAGTTCATCTGGTATATAGAAAGAAAAAAAATCATGATCTTTTGAAATAAAGACTTGGTACAGTCTGACATTTCCTTTGAGAAGTCATATTCCATGTTTTTTAATCTGTATTTAACTGATACTAGAAACATGAAAATTGTGCATATTAATGGGAATGGATACCATATGATCTATGGATATATGTATGCACTGCAGAATGTTTAAATCAGGACCAAAATAACTATCTCCTCAAATTTTAATAATTACTTTTTGGTGAAGAAATTAAGAATGATTTCTTTTAGCTTTTAGAAATATCTATTATTCTTAACTATAGTTGCCCTATATTACCATAGCACATCAGAACTTTTGTTCATATCTAATTGTAACTTAATACCTTTTGAAGAGCCTCTCTCCAGCTCCCTCCAAGTTTTACACTTTTTTGGTTTTAATCTACTTCTTCTGAGTTGAAGCAGAGCTGTTGTCCATTTGATGGAAATTTAAACTTACATGGGCAAAATGATGCATACCTGCAATCCCAGTGACTTTAGGAAGCTGAGACAGGAGAATCTCGAGTTCAAAGCCACCCTGAGCAAAAGCAAGATACTAAGCAACTCAGTGAGACCCTATCTCTAAATAAAATACAAAAAATAGGACTGGGGATGTGGTTCTCAGGTAGAGTGCACCTGAGCTCAATCTGCAGTAACAAATAAAAAAAAGTTACATGGGAATAAGTGCTAAAGTTAAATGTAGAATAATTTATGTTTGGGAAAAGTTTGGAGAACCATTTGACACAGTGATCAATAAATTATTTTTTATTATTTTTTAAGTACCAAGGCTCATATCATGAGACCAAATATCAGATAAATGCCTGTGATTTGGATTTAGTGAAAATGGACATTTAGTGGTAAACATTCTGGGATTATTGTGCTGTACACTTTCTGAGCAACAAAGTAAAATGCAGTCATTTTTTTAATCTTCTATTTTATGATTTCCATTTGGCTGTTATTTGACTATAGTGATTTGAAATAGAACCCCACTTTGTCAATTTGAAAGTTACTTTAATTCTGACCAAGTAGTTCTAACTAAAATAGAATAAACAACGTTTTACAAAACTTTGATTCCCATTATCCTAAAAAATTCACTATAACAGTGCAAGCTGACTTCAAAATCCAATTTTGAACTCATTTTTTAAAATGCACAATAATAGGTTGTAAACAATAGAATTGTAAGAAATTAGAGGTTTTACTAAAAGAGATATTTAGATGAGAAAATTATAGCTTCATATTAGCACATCTGCACCTTGACAATCAAATGCATGAGAGCATTATAATTTCAATGAATTATGCAAAATGCTAATTAAAGAGTCAAATTTACTAATCATCTCTCAGGGTCATAACTGGAATTAAATTTGGGTAAGGACAAACAATTCCATGAAGTGTATTTTCATCATGCAGTTTTTAAAACTGTTTAGAAATGCATACTAGAAAAACAATTTTCATTTTCATATAGATGCTAATTGACTTTGTTGTGTTCAACACATCAGAAATTATTGATTATTCACTTATAAATTATTGCTACCTACTATAGCCATGTGTTTCAGAAAAATGATGCATTATAAACATACGATTATAATAAATATAGACTTTGTTTTTTAAATTAAATGCTGGTTAAGTGGTGGAAATTTCTGATATGATTTTCTATGTTTAATATTTTCATGTTGAGCATAAAGCATGTGTGTGAAATGTTTTTGTGTATTTCTCATTTATGATATTTTCCCTTTAAAAATATTTCAAAAAAATCACTTATTCTATTTACTTCTAGTTCTTATGTGGAACATCTGGATTTTAGAACATAGCACTATAATCTCTTAGATAGATAATCATTCCTGATAGAAGGATGAATGGATAGATCAATAGGTGGACTAAAAATATATGACTTTGCACAGTTGCTTTTTGAAAATGATGTAGTAGCTTCAATGTCGCTTTTACATTT
This sequence comes from Sciurus carolinensis, assembly GCF_902686445.1. NCBI lineage: Eukaryota > Metazoa > Chordata > Mammalia > Rodentia > Sciuridae > Sciurus > Sciurus carolinensis. The sequence goes on from NC_062222.1 coordinate 88,147,119, forward strand.
TAACATTTAGTCCAATCTTCTCTCTATTCATACACCTTTCTGCTTGGCAAACAAAAGTTATAAAAATATAGTTAGAATAAGGTAATTCTGCCTCTTTCCTTCTCCCTAAACAAGCCCTTTCCACTTTACAAGGACTGGATGAATGAGGTCTTATGTCCTTATGAACAGAATAGGTAGGCATGAGAATGGGGATATAGGACAAAAGAGTCCACACTGATGGAAGGACTGGTATCTTCTCTGGGACAAAATAAATAAAAGAAAAATAAATGAAGATAATCTGCCAGTGATTCCCACTAAATCACTAAATAAATATGGCTTAAATTTAGGTTAATGGGTTTATTAAGTCCAAATTTGTTGTAGACCTTTGATATTTTTCATGAAGCATCTCAGATTAACTGTTAATTTTGAGATGCCTTCACTAGTCAGTATAAAATGCCTGGTGAAGTCCTACTTTCAGAATTCATTTGGCAATGCCTCTTTAGATTATTAAATTTAAGAGCTTATTACCTGCAATTCTATAAATGTTTAACGTTCCAAGACAGGTATTTGTAAAGATTCAAAAGCTCTGTGTTGCAAGGACAAGGTAGATCTGCCAGATATTTTAATGCCACTGCTGGTCATGTAGGCTCTAATTGGCTGTAATTAGCTCTCTCATCTAGTTATAACATTCTTTACCTGACTGAGAGGCACTCAGGAGAGTGGAAAAACCTCTCTTACTGAGTATTTGAAAATATCAGCTAATTCCTGCCAATATGATCATTATAAATGAACTGCAAACCCATTAGCTTTGATAGGAAATGGGTTGTGGGAAGCGAGATTTAATCCAAACTAGTCCTACAATAATTGTAATCAATGTCCAATAAAAGCACATTCTATCTGAATAAGGCTCACAGAAAAAGCTGTATTTAAAACAGAAGACTGGGTAGAATAGGTATGACGAGAACTTTCCCTGAATAGTCAGTTTATTTTCTGCCTTACATAATGGACTTAGAATTTTTGAGTTTCAAGAATAAAATGCTCTTTCATAACTTCAGAACTTTGAGCTTCGTTGTGAAAATTATGGGCATAGTAATAGAACGATCTTAATATTGTATGATTTTCCCATCATTTAATAAAGAAATGGCATAAACCCCTCCAAATTACTATACAAAAGTCAGAAAAATTTTTGATGAACTTAAAAATGTTTTCCTGATTTCTCATATGGCACTAGTCAGCAAAAAAGAGTATGTGTATTTTTTATGGATGGAAAAAGATAATGAAACAAGGGCTCAATTCAAAAGGAAAACAAAAAAAAATGGAAGTACATCATTGATTTTGTCCATTTTGTCAGATGATTATTATATTAATTTCTAATGGACACTGTAATTTCTAAGACTTTATTTCTGAGTATGTGCAAGAGAAGGAATACATTGAAAAATTATCACATAATACTAATGTGTCCCTAAAATTGGGAATAGAATGGAATGTGGAAATCAAGAGAGTGGCAAATACAAATTATTGCATTCACAACTGAAACGATTATTGTCTGTGGTTGTTTCTCCTTTGAAAGTTCCCATTTATTACATGTTAGGAGTTCTAATATGAGACTCAGATTTTATATCTCTATGAAAATGAATTCTAAAATCAGAACTCTCACAATACAAAGGAAGATAATTTATTGAAAACAAAACAAAATCACCCATACATTAATGAAAATAGAATTTCCATTAACAAGAAGTCTTTCTTCAGTATTTACAAACAAATATACAAGTACCAATCTTTGAAGGATTCTAACCTAAAGGTCACAGACAAAGCACACAAATATAGTGGTTCTGTTACAAAGTTGCATATTTTGAGAGTCAAATGGTTGAGAGGGGTATGTAGTAGCTACAGGTTGTGTAAGACCATTGAAGAGTCTTCACAGAAAAGGTACAATTATATTTGACTCAAGGGAAGGATGTGATTTAGACTTGAATAAGAAAAAGTGGTCTGCTAAAGTGGATATTGATTAGGAAATAATGCAAAACCAATTTGCTTCTAACAAAGGATTGGTGGAGGGCAGAAACATACCATCATCATTCAGTTAGGTTTTCTTTACAAACCATTGTGTAATTCTGTGAAACTACTTTATCTAGTACAATAGGATTTAGAAGAAAGTCTTAAAACACTTCTAAAGTGCAATATTCTGCTTATCATTTTAATCTGGATCAGGCATCTTTGTTCTTTTATGCTCTGTCACAATGTAGTGATGCATAACATACATCTGTCTACATTACCAGTCAGTTTATAATGAACTAAGGCCATATTTTCATTACTTCCCAGTCCCTGAAAATTATCCCTTTGTTTGAAAATCAAACAAGTCAACTTTCAAAAGGATTATTAAGATGCATCCTTCCAGAAGATTCCTTTTAAAATTATTTCCTTCATATAATACTGTTCTTAGTGCAATATTAGTGACTCTTCAACTCAGAGAAATTTAAAGAAATCTGAGGAAATAATATATGGTCTTGAATAGTTTGTTGATTTAGTAAAGTTCATCAGGTAATTTAATATGTCTATGGTGATACTCTCATACAAATTTGAAGACCTATGAATGTTTACATGTAAGGTTTGTAGGTGTGTGAAAATCAACATCCCTGAATTAATCTACATGACATTCTCCTTAACATCCTACAGAAAGAAAAATTTAGAAACTGCTGGAGATTTCTATCTCAAATATATTCCATGGTGTTAATACTTTTAACAGACCAATGAAACACTGCTACCTTTATTATTAAGCAAAGAAATGACAAAAGCCATCCACACTGCCTTCAAATGATATAATCTTATGATCTGTATTTTTTTAATAAAAAATTTCAAAGGAACCACCTAAACCTGGGTTTTCTTAACTCTTTAAAAATTATTGTTGTGTATTAGTTTGAATTTTCAGATTCTACATAATATTGCCTCTGTTGAGTTTCTTGCTACTGTATTCTGGATTGTTGAGCCCAGCTTTGTCTCCTGATTTCTATGCATTGTTATATTAAACTAACTGTCTTAAGTCCTGCAATTATGGCTATCCCTGGTGCTCCACTGATCCTTCCAATGTGATGTCTTGCTACAGATTCATAAAGACCAGAGGAATAAATGGTTACAATTCATGAGACACTGGTCACACACAAACAGTACACACACACACACACAAACATTTATATATATATATATATATACATATATATTCCCCAAAATGAATGCACTAGGACCTTTAGTTTTAGCTCCAAAAATTGAGAGCTTTGAACTCCTCACTTCTATACTATAGATAGAAAATGTTGTTACAAACTGAAAATCAATACCTTTTCTTGGACTTTTCAGAGAACTGAGATTGCAGGGCAAACTGCCACTGAAATTTCTAGAGAACAGAGAATCTAGAGATATACAGCTGCCAAGAATTTTTTATAAGCAACAGGAGTCACTGGAAACAGCAGCTAAATGCTAGTATCAAATTACTGCAGGGCGAGTAGAAAGGTGAATGGAAGACTATAGTGATGGGGGAGGAAAGGCATGTGTCCACATCCCTTCAGGAACCCTACCAGTTCTCACAGTGAGAATGAGAGAAAGAGTCCCGCAAACCTGTCCTAATCACAGTGAAACCCTCCAAGACTCTCTCTCTCCAAGACTTAATCTCTAGGGGAAAAAAATTGCCAGAGATGATTCTAAAACCTTTCCCAGCTGAGGAAAGGAATTCTTCCACCGCAGAATGTGCCAGCCAGCATTGTCCTATTCCCTAAAAGAGGTAAATACTACTCAGGGGAAAAGGACTGAAGGAAACACATTGGAAACCTTGCAGCCAGGAAAAGGAGTAGGAGGTAGAGGGAAGACCAGCTTGTTTCAAAGGATGAAGAGAAGTTTGGTAAGACCATATCTCCAAGTCAGAGACCTACTAAAGATAAAGACTTAATCAGAAGATGGTAGAGACTGATCTGCCTAACTTAGCAGATGATACAATGTAGTCAGAATGTATCATTATAATTATTTCAAATATAAAATCTAAAGAGACCTGGCAAAAAGCAGAGCTTGTCAGATTGCATTTAAAAAGACCCCAAACTATTATTTTTAAAATTAATGATAGATGCCAACCTACAGGTGCAGGATTTTCAGAAAATACCAAATAGTATTTAGACACAACACATATGTGTCCATAGAGGCATGTTATATACAAACAGCAGAAAACCAAAGGCAGAAAGAAAATCTTGAAGGAAGTCAGTGGAAATGTTGTCAATAGGGGAACAAAGATATGAAATATTGAAATTTGTCAGAAATGATTTAAAGAAGAAGACAAGAAAAGTTGGGTGTGGTAACACATTTCTGTAATCCCAGTGCTTCTAGAGACTGTGACAGTAGGATCCCAACTTTGAGACTACCCTGGGCAGATGCATGAGATCCTGTCTCAAAATCTTAAAAAAAAAAAAAAAATATATATATATATATATATATATATATATATATTTATACATATATATATATAAAATAAAAAGGGCTTTGGTTGTAGCTTAGTCCTAAAGCACACCTGGGTTCTATCCCAAGTACTGCCAAAAAAAAAAAAAAAAAAAAAAAAGGAAAGGAGAGGAGAGTGAAATATTTATAGTGTTCAATGAAAGGGGGAAAAAAAGAACACTAGCAACCTAGAATTCATATTGTAGCAGCTATTTTGCTGCTGTGACTAAAGGACCCGACCTGAACAATTTTAGGAGGAAAGGTTTATGGGCTCACAGTATCAGAGGTCTTAGGTCTTAGTTCATAGAAGGCCAGTTTCATTCCTCAGTACTTGAGGTGAGGCAGAACATCATGGTGGAAGAGTGTGGCAGAAGGAACCAGCTCACATGATCAGGAAACAGAGAAGGACTCCACTCTCCAGATACAAAATATATACCCAAGCCATACTTCCAATTCCCACCTCCTCCAGCCATACCCTGCCACTTCAGTTACCATTCAGTTAATCCCTATCAGAGGACTAATTCACTGATTGGGTTAAGACTTTCACAAGCCAATCATTTCTCCTCTGAACCTTTTTGCTCTCATACATGAGCTTTTGGGGAACAACTCACATCCAAACCACAATGGCAATTAAACTGTTCCTTAAAAGTAAATGAATAAAAAAATCATAGAAAGAAACAAAACCTTCAAAGAATTCATCACCAGCCAAACTTTGCTGAAAAAAGTGCTTAAAAAATGTAAAACAAAGAAGGAGTTCAAAGGTAAAGTATTTTTCTTATTCTCAATGCATCTAAATAAGGGTAAAATATATAAATAGCAAGGTATTGAGTAATTTTATTATATAGATGATTGAATAGCAACAGTGCCATGAGGGACAAGAAAGAATAGTGAATGTTGTATTAGGAAGTAACTTAATTACACAGGAAATAACATTGTTATTTGAATAAAACTTTAAAATATTAAAAAATGTGTACTGGAAACTCCAGAGAATGATTTTTTTAAGATGTATAAATAATGTGCCAAGAGAAGAAAGAAAACTGGAATCATAAAATGATCAATATAAAACCAGAAAAGGAAAAAATAAATAAATAAATAACTGACTGAAGAGAAAAAAAAGCAACAAATGAAAAAATGTCCACTGTGGTAGATTAGAATCTTAATAACTCAATAAATACTTAGAAATGTAAAGGGCCTAAACACCACATTGAAAAGACAGAGATTGCCAGACTTGATTCATATTATATATAAGAAAGATATTAAATGTGAAGACTCAAAAATAGTACAACCACTATGGAAAACAAAGTGGAGACTCTTCAAAAGAGTAGGAATGGAACCATTATATGACCTAGCTACCAAACTCCTTGGTATTTATCCAAAAAGCTAAAATCAGCATACTGTAGCAATACAGCCACTTCAATGTTTATAGCAGCACAATTCACAATAGCAAGTTATAGAAGCAGGCCTGATGCCCATAATATGATATATATATATATATATATATATATATATATATATATATATATAAAAAACATATATGATACACACACACACACACACATACACACACATAATGGAGTTTTAATCAGCCAAAGAGAAGAATTAACTAATGGCATGTGCTGGTAAATTGATGAAAATGGAGAAAATCATGCCAAGTGAAATAAGTCAGACTCAGACAATCAAGAGCAGAATGTTTTCTCTCATATATGGAAAGTAGAGCAACACAAGGAAAAAAAGGTGACAAAAAAGGAGATTGGATTTCACAAAGATATAAGATACATCAGTGGAGTAGAAGAAAAACCAGTAAGAAGGAATAAAGAAGGAAAAGGGGCAGAAATATGAAATGAAATAAACAATAGCTTGTTTTATATATACACACATGTACATATATACAAATATATATAATGAATATATAATTTTATATACATATAAAATTTATATAATAATATACTGATCAAATATAAATAAATAAAGGAGAGAAAATAAGATAAATAGAAAAAGAGGAAAGAGAACAGGGTGGGGAATGGAAGGGAAAGGATAGGGAGAAAGGGGGATTGCAATCAAATTTCTTGCATGTATTATTTTGTAAAAATGAAGCCAAATACTATATATAATTATTATGCTCTAAAAAATAAAATGAAAAAGTAAAAATAAAAACTTATAGCATAGTGAATGAAGAAAGATATGCCATAGTAATACGAATCACAGGAGAGCTGAAATAGTTACATTAATTTCCTACAAAGGATACTTTCAGAGTGCAAAATATATGAAACAAAAACCAATACAATTAAAAAGGTAAATAAACAATTCCATTATAGTTAATATTCACTATCTATCTTACAGTGATTGATAGATCATTCAGGTTAACATAAAAATAGGGATGATCTAGATCAAAATTTTAATTAATTTGTTATAATTAATATTTAAAGAATACTCCCCAGAGTAACAGAAGAATCCACATTCCTCTAAAGCTCAAATGGAATGAATATTCCAAGAAAGACAGATCTTAAATCATGACAAATGCCTTCACAAATGTAAAAGTATAGAACTAGCACAAAATATGTTCTGAGACTATGACAGAGTCAAGTAGAAGTCAATAACAAAAATGGTTTGAAAATTCTCATATATTTGTAAAGCTATGACCCAAATATAGAAATTTTAAATATTTTTAATTAACTTAATGAAAATGCATTGTATCATATATATTCGCATATATTTAGCTAAACATATTAGAAAACAATAACAATATAAAATCAATATCCTAAATAACCTAAGCTTCCACCTTATAACACTACCTGAAAAATATAAATTGAGTGTTCTATTATAGAAAAGAGAAATAAGAATAATAAACCTTTAGCCAAAGTAATGAAGAAAAAAAGATACAAATTACCAATATCATATATAATGCAGTGTGTATCAGTATAAATCCAGTAGACATTAAAAGTCTAATCAGTGGATCCTATAGTTTAAAAGATGAATTCCAGCAAACCCCTTAAAGGAGCAGTAAAGAGAATAGCCCTAGGTCTATAAAAAATAAATTAATATAAATAAATATCCAAAACAGAAAACACTAGATCCAGATGGTTTCACTGAAGAATTATACTTAACACATAAGACGAAATACCAATCCTCTTCTTTTATTTGGAACATAGCTAGGTAAACTTACCAAATTGTTTTATGAGACAAGCATTACTCTTGTACCAAAAAAAAAAAAAACAAAAAAAAACCAGATAAAGTACCAGAAAATAAACTATAAAGATATTTAGTCATATTTAAAAATTTATATCTACACAATATTTTAGAGTCAATATTCTATACACACATCCAAATCACACTATGTTAGTAGTTCTTACTTTTTAAGGATTCTAGAGTGATTATTGCATTCATTCATTCATTCGTTCATTCAATCAACAGTTTACCAAGTCTATTCAGTTTTAGGCACTTTCACCATATCAGAAATAAACCCATTAACATTTCCATCACTATGCAGCTTAAAATTTATGAAAAAGACTAAGGTGTGTAAGATAAGCATGAAATATAATATATAGTATTAACTTATTTTGAGATAAATGATTAAAAAAGACTGAAAATTTCAGGATCAAGAGTGGGGTGCAGTTTTACATACAGTGATCAATCAAAGCACCAAGAGAAAGGTGTCATTTGATTAAAGACCTAGCACTACCGGAATATCAGAAAGCAAAGCAACCTGAGAAGAGAAAACAAGGAAGGTGCACAATGAAACAGGGAGGAGAATAGTGGATTTTGGAGCAGAGAGAACATGTAGCAGAATGGGAATTCATAAGGTCATGAAATTACAGGAAACATCTCACAAATTATTATTGCAAGAACTTTGATTTTAACTCTTGGCAGGATAGAAAAGTAGTGGGATATTTTAAGTGGTACATTGAGAAGAAAAGACATGTTTTAAGAGTCACTCTAGCTGCTTTGTTCAGGATAGAACAAAGGAAGCAAGGGTGAAAACTGGGAGCACAACAGTGTACAATAATGGTGTCTTGGATTAAGAATGATAATGTGGTGCCAGGCACAGATGTGCATGCTTTTAATCCCAGTTACTCAGGAAGTCCAAGCCTTGACAACATAACAAAGAAACTTAGTGAGACCTTGGCTAATAATAAAAAATAAAAAGGCCTGGGGATGTTGCTCAATGGGTAAGCACCTCTGAGTTCAATCCCTGGTATCAAAAAAAGAAAAAAAAAATGATAATGTGGCAATTTCAACTGTTCTCAATTTATAGTAACAGGATTTGCTGGTAGATAAGATGTTGTGTGTGAAAGTAAGAACAGAGCCAAGAATGACTCCAAGATTTATGCCTTCAGTAATAAGAAGTATAGAATTAACATTTGCTGAAATAAGACAGCTAGCTGGAAAAGCATATTCGGAAGTTATAGCAGAAGTGAAATCTTGATTATGATATATTTGAGATAGTTAATAGGAGAAGTCAGCAGGCAAGAAGGTATCAAAAAAAAAGTTGATATACCCATCTAGAGTCCAGTGGAACACCAAATTGAAAATAAACATTTAGTATTTGTGGAAGCTTTTTGTTAGTATGACAAAATACTTGAGAAATCAATTCAAAGGAAGAAAGTTATTTTGACTCTCAGAATTATCAGTTCAGAGTTGTTAGTTTGTGATCTGCTGGCTCCATTGTTTCTGGATATTTGCTGAGGCAGTATATCATGGTGAAAAGGACATAGAGGAGTGAAGCTGCTCAGGTTATGACAACCAGGGACCAGACAGAGAGAGACAGAGAAAAAGAGAGAGAGAGAGAGAGAGAGAGAGAGACAGGATTCAGGCATAACACATAGTCCTAAAGGGCATGTCTTCAAGGACCCACTTCTTTCAACTCCCTTCAACCATGTCCCATCTTCTGCATTTTCTATCAGCTTCCAATATTCATTAAAATTATGAATCCATAAATGGATTAATCTACTGATAAAGTTAGACCCCCTTATGTTCCAATCACTTCCCAAAGGCCCTACCTCTGAACACTGCAACATTGAGGATAAGTCTCAACACATTCCAGATCCAAATGATAATAGTAGTTATCAGTATACAGATGATTTTTAAAATCTTGAGATTTTAAAATAAATTAAATTGAAAGCAAAGGTAAGAGGGAAAACATCCAATATTGAGCCCAAGATTAGTGATCAAGGAGATAAGAAACCAAGTGGGGGAGAAACTGAAAAAGAGTCATAAAAGTCAAAGAACACAGAAGACATGTGGGTTATATTTCTACTGAGAGCTTTCTGATGAGAAGACTCATATTCTGCGTTATGTGATCCTTCATCAGGAACTTAGCTTACTGCAGTAGCATTAGATAACTAATGTTAAAAAAAAAAAAAAAAAAAAAGGAATCTGAAGACAAATAATGTGTGATCTGGTTCAAATAGGTGAGTGGGGACAACAAAGTGGTCTCCATTAATATTGAAGTAAAGAGAGAAGATTCAGCAATACAGAATCTGATGTCATGAAAGTAGATTTAATGATACTGAGCAGAGTATTACCAGAAATTAATATGCACTCATTTACTGATTCACTCATTTAATAAACATTTACTGGATATCAATTTAATGTCAGATACTTTTCCCTAAGGGACTTAGGGAGGTGAATGAAGGAAGCTTGGAATGTGTCAGGAACTGAAACAACAGATGTTGTTGGATGTTAGTTTGCAAAGTGCACAATGGAATAAGAGTAACTTGAAAAGTTCTCATCAGATTGAACTGAGCCTCATGGACTATATGAAAGTTTATGATCATTACCCAAGGAAAAATTCACTGTCTCCAAACTGTCTTAAATAATTCAATGCCATGATATCATGCATATTAAAAGATGTTCCCTTCTGAAAGCATTTCCGAGAATGAACTCAAGAAGGATAAATGTGAAGTGGGTATAAGGGCAAAAGTTAAGATTCCAGTATAGCAGTGTAGATGACTGATGATTGGTTATTCAGTGGAGGAGAGAGCAATAAATAGAAGAATTCAGAATATATTTGGGAGAAAAATTGACAGAATTCAGCAAAACATTAGATGTGAATGATGAGGAAGTGAGATTCTTACACATAGTATCAACAAATATTATTTGAACTGAAAATAAATATTGAAAGTATTCTTAAGGGAACTGCATCACTAAAGATACAAGTTTAGTGTTCTCTGCAAGGAGAAGGCTTAAGGAACTCATGAAGAGCAAAAAGAAGAATTCAAAATATATCAGAAAAAAACCCATCTGTCTTTAGTTTCTGGTTAATTCTTTACACATATTCCCAAATAATATTCTAGGATAGAATACAAGAATCCTCTATCCTAGGATAGAGTACAAGGCCATAGGAACAGGGTCACATGGAGAGAAAAATTTTATGCCCCCTTGTAAACTTTATAAGCTTCATTTCACATAGACTCTACATAATGTTCCTTTTGAGTTAGCCAATACCATGAAATCCTATTACATGAAATACTTGTGTACACAGTAAAATTCTGAAAACATGGGTGATAATTATTACTATTCATCAGAAAACTTGATTTGTAATGTGTTATATCTGGATAAGTTTACAAAGAATGTTAGAGCTGGTTTTCTGAAAAACAATTTGTTACTGCCTACCTTTTTTAAAACTAGAAAACATTTATTATAGTCAACAGTGCATAGTCCACAAATCATCACAATCTCTTGCTGCACAAGATGTGATAATTTAAAATGAAAGCTGCAATGAGTTCAAAAGTCTTCCACAGTAAGTCTACAAAATAAACTGGGAAATGGGTGTTGGGAGGAAAAAAGGATCCTTGCATTCACGGTTGGTCACTTCTATAAATGAATAAATTATGGAGATATGCAGTGGCCGTTATCAAAGTCACTGTAAACCCTAAATCCTTCAACAACAATTGGCTTTGATGTTGAGAAAACTATACATCAAATGTCTTTCCTCTTTATTTTCTTAGTATACTGAATATGAAGATTATAAATCTTGAACCAAAACAGAATTTAGTACTTTTTATTTTATTTCAAGAAAAGCAGTCTTGAAAGATTACTCTGCTTTATGGGTTAATACTAATTTAACTGGAACTATAATCATATTGGTGTTCTGTTGTTCCTTTTATTTTTTACAAAAATATACACATTATGAAGAATACTTAAATGAAATAAATTGACTTACTAGTAATTTAAGTGTTGAAGAGTATCTCAGAAAGTGTGTACTTTTGGAATACAAAATATAAAGCCTTGAATTCTATCCATAAGCTACAAGACCATTATCTCCTCTTGCCTCAAGAATAACTCAACTGAGTTAATACTACATGTTCTTTTAATACACTGAAATGTTACTTTCTCAGGTTAGTTTTCCTGATTCTCACCCTACTTCCTTTAGGGATCCTATAATATGGTTTCACACTTTCCTAAGTTTACTTAAGAAACTATTAACAGAATTTCAATTATACAATTGTGGGTGTAAGTATTTATTAAGATCTAAATTGCCAAGTAGCTTGTAACTTCAGGGCAGTAGAGAGAGTCTCCTTTTTGTTCCTGGTAAACTCTTATTGCTTAGCAAATTCCCTGAAATATATTTGGTTATTGATATTTTGAATAAATAAATATTTTTCATCAGTGAAAAGAAAGATAAACTTCTTAAAAATTAAGATTTTGTTGGTTAGTTTGATTCTGTTTCCTTCTTATAATTGTTTTTGCTATAAATGAAATAAAATAATACAAAATTTACCATGATATTTGATTCTTATAATATTTAAGGTAAAATGAAGTACATGTTTATTAATAATTCTTTTTGGAAATGTATTCTGATTAGTTATCATGTCTTACAGACAGAAAAATAGTTCATAAAAGTAATATGATATGATTGACTTAAACTCTCAAAAAGAAAATATACTTATCAAAATGTATAACTATCATTTTAAAATATTGAATCAAATTTTACATAATTTGCCATCATTTGAGACATGTCTACTCAATTATTTGCCTCTCATAATTCATAAATTTAAAAAAACCTACCCTTATTTGTGTTCACATGTATTTATGTGTTTATCATTCTGAATTATGATGTTTCTGAGTCAGGAAAAAAATTTATGTAACACTAAAACAATATTAAATCTGTCTCTTAAATTTTCCATTTTTTTCCTCAAGAGATCAGCATGACGCAGAAGCATTATGCTCATTATAATAGAAAAACTTTCTTTCCTTTTAAAATTGCAGTGAAAGTGTTTATACTTTTAAGCTCAATGGGGCAGAATGAAGGATGTGTAGACATTTAAAATAAAATTGGAACTGATATTTTTGTAAAAGTTTTTGTGAATAAATTTTCCCCTCATTTACCATTTTGAAATATTTGATTTTTAAAAAATTAAGACACACTCTGCCATACTCCTTCTATAAATTGCACTGAATCATAAAGCAAGAAAACAGAATCTATTCCTGGTATATGAAGTGATATTCTAGAATTCCTTTCACAGTTCTTGGATTGCTAGCTATCAACTTATGTACCTGAAGTAGTCTGTTTAATACCACTCATCCAGCTAAAAGATAATCCTCAAAAGTCTATGGATTAATCTAGCACAGTACCTATTTCTATAGGTCTTCAGTACATATTTGCTGAATATTGACTAACACATTCACTGATTTAACTGGAATATTTTCTCTCATCTCTACTGTGAAAATAAACTGTATTGTCTTATAGTATTGACATAATGAATAAATGAGAAAAACATACATTGTTTTTTAATTTTCAGAGGATATTACCAGCTCCCAGAATATAAGGTGTCATTACCTTAGCAAGTATCACTTTTATCAGGGACATATTAACTTCTTTTTGCCTTTTACTAAAAATCCAGTACAAATCTTCTACCTGACAAAAATCACTGTGGGTTATTTAAATTTTACAAGTGGCATTTTGAACTTTTGATGTATTTAAAATCTTTGGCACGAATTGCTGTATCTTAAGAGCCATCAATCCTGTAAATGTTTCTTTATTTTAATGACTTATGTAATTTTTCATCTTCTCCATCTTTGGTGCCACCTTGTACCTGATTCCATTGCAATAATTTCCAGGTATTCCTCTAATTCTTCTCTCTTTGACCTTGCTGAATAAACTGTGATAAGTTTACCAACTATAACTTTAAATTATGAATTATCTGACTAGTTTTTATAATTTATTCCATGCAACATCTTTAAACTTACTGTTACTCACCAGTTACAATGCACATTTTTTCACAGGGACATATATCATACTTTCAATTCACTATTCCCTACTGACTTTTTTCCTGATCTTGCAACATTCACATGTGTTTCTAGGTCCAGCTAGAAACTTGTGACTTTGTCCCAAAATTATGAGTGCTTTGAGATAGAATATGGTGACTTATAGGAAAGAGAAAAAAACACCATGTAAGCTAATATTGTATGCCTCTCTCCTGTCAGTAATTAAGGAGGTTTCTTGCATATTTTGTCTTATAAAGTACAAAAAGTTGTTCTCATGAGAGTGACTGTATAACAAACATATACAAACAGCCTTGAAGAATTTATCTTTAAATTTCATATGATAGCAGAATAAAACAAAAATACCAGGTAAATTTCAAAGGACTAAAGTAATCAGATGAATCTAACTAAAACTTTTTATACCATACAAATAAAATTTGAGGAATCACTGAAAACAAATATTTTGAAAATATGAATTATGTATTATCTCTTTGAATTCTTAAGAAAACTGAGTTAATTGAAAAACCAGACCACTTTAAAGTATAAAAATCATGTGTTTTACAATTTTTCATATTAAAGATATTTAACTGATTACAAATAACATTTGCATTATGTATATTGAGAAATTTTTAAAAAAGAAATTGCAATCACACATCACACCATTAATCAAATATATATAATTTTAGTGATTTAATATTTTATATTTTAGATTTTTATGATCTTGAAACTCAATATGTTTTGCTTAGTGTTATATTTAAATATTTTCCATTTTTATGAAACACATCTCTAAACTTCATAATAGTGACATATTATTCTAATCTTATATGTAACTGGGTAAACCCAACTTACTTCTTCAGGATACAAACGTAGTCATACGATTTCCCTTAATCACATTGACCTCCTTCTGGCCCTATTAACAGGAAATCCATTATTTTTCTCCAGAGATTACCTTTGCCTGGAATCATTTAAGAACCCCAAGCATGGCTATTCAATCCAAAATATTCAATGATATTTTCAAATATCAAGCAGAAAGATAACCACACAGTCGATTTATATATTGCTTTGGTCAGTGTCATAAGGAGTTGCTAATAGGTATTGATTGCATGTGATCCAGTGGTTGCTTGTCCAGTGTAGCAAGAATTTACTGACTGGTTGAGGTACCTGGACACATAATAAGTGCTTCATCTTGCAGCCTAAGGATTACATCTGTTTTTACCTTTATGTCTTCATACCTAGAAATTTTTAAAAAACTACCATAGCACCAAGCATAGAGAGGTTTCCAGCACCAATCACAGACTTTACTAAGAAGCAACATTACCTCATGCACATTTAAATTCTGTGTTGCAACTACAGTCACTAAGGCAACCTTTTTCCTACATAATGTGATCTCATATATACTGTGTTATTCTTGTCAGGAAAACAAATTTTTTCAGTTCACCATGAAAGAATAACTGGGAGAAAATTTCTAATTTGAAATTCTAGGAGTAGTTTCTCTTCCTACAGAGAGTTGTCTGAGATTTTCTGTACAAATTGGGGAGGTTTATCCTTCATCGCTTTATTCAGGAATTGTATATTGAATGCATATAATGTATAAAATAATCTTACACTATTTGCAGTTACTGCAGTATGAACAAAACAAAGTTCTATACTTTTTGGAGCTTATTTCTAGAGATAGAAACATAAATTAAACAGATTAATTCAATAATGAATAAATAATAGGCAGTAAGTAGTCCTTTGGCAGGCATGACATTTATACTAATAATGCAGAGGTAAGAATGAATCCTGAAAATATATGTGTGAAGAGTGTTTCAGGTAGATTTCAAGTACTATAAAAATCCTAAAATTAGAAGATACTGTTTATATTTTAGAAAGAGAAATAAAACAGTGTAGCTTAGCTT